>NC_067227.1:13615065-14820899 GCF_019924925.1 Ctenopharyngodon idella
AAATATTAATCAAACTGGCCACAATAGGCAAAGAGAGGAGGCAGAAAGTCTAATTACCATTAAAAAGATACGAATTTTCATTCCTCCATTTCTGCATTAAATGCACAGTAATTAACAGCATTGGCTTTTTGGACCTTATCTAGGTAAAGAAAATGTCAGTGGCTGTATAGATATGACAAGTCCACTTTATGGTGGTGATAGAGAAAATGTCTAAAGTGTTATACTTTAATATTTGCTATCAAAAATGCCTATACTGTATTTCTCATTCACATGTATTGATAATAATTTGAGCAGAAATAATGCAAAAACTAAATAAATATACTTTTTCAGACAGCATTTATATATGCATGTTTTATTTGATATATATGAGGGTTTTCAGAGGAACTCTGCAGGACTAGCTTACAGCAAACACTGAACCAGTCTATTTAAATGCTGAGCAAGTGTAGCGAAATTAGCTAAAGGGGAAATATTAATAATTGTTCATAACTTATTATGATTATTAATTATGATTAATTATGAATATTTGAATCAGATTAACTTGATGTAGCTACATTAAAATTACAATCAATCAATAAGTTCATTCTGTGAAAACTCAGTATTGATTATTAATTAATTCTAAGAGAAGGGTATTTTTCATGGCCACAGAAAAATAATTATTTCTTAGCATTTAGAGTGCTTAGAGCTGGTAACAAGATCTAGATCATTTAAGTGACAACTTATTAGCAGACAAGGAGTCAGAACCAAATACGTATTGTGCACAAGTTTTATTAACTAAATCAACGAACAAACTAACGAACACATACATACACACAAGTTACATACACACATAGGTAAAATGAGAAATGATAGAGTGGAACCGGAAGTGGAAACAGGACATGGAGCTATGGAGAAGAGTCAAAAACCCGGAAAAAATCATCAGTATTCATTACAAAGCTCCTTTGTTAACAAAGGGGGTTTCAAAACTTTAACTAGCTAGCAGCAATTTAGTATATCGTATGATACTTGCATTTTGCCTCAGCTGTTGAAGAGTGTCTGAATATACTGTTGCTGTAGAAAGACCTGAGAGTTCGGTCCAATGGTGCTGAAGTTGCAATCAATGTCTTCTGCATTGAATGGAGGAACGATGACAAACTTGCGTATTTAGTTTGACTCTCTTAGTAGGAAAGAGTTCTTTCTCTCTTCCAGATGAGCACATGGCTGGGGTGCAGGCTTAGGCCTATAGGTCCCCCAGCAGGAGATTTCTTTAGTCCATCGAAGAAGCAAGAGAGAAAGGGAGGCCTCTCCTCCTCTGGGTCAGTGGGGCAATCAGAGGGTTGAATTTTCGAGCGGCAAAATTCCTCTGTGGGGGCTTTTACGAGCTTTTGTTTTTGAGCATGGTTAAACTGGGCCTTGTGGGATTGTGTCCATTTATACTCCAATTAATACAACAAACACCCACTGCATCCGATGAGGAAGTTACATACATGAAAATGTAAGTCGTGAAATGAGCATTAATTTGATAGGAGACACGATATATGTGAGGTAGTTCGTTTGTAGTTCTTATCATAAACAAAATACCATACAAAAGACACTACACACAACAGACATAATCATAAACACAATGTCCTGGGATGCATGTTCATTTATAGATCAGTTAATCTATAAATTAATACAGGAAAGTCTGTTTTACAGGCTTTGTGTCTCCCCTGTAGCCTGACTCACAATGACGTTGATGCAGAGGCCTGCATAGTTTCGGGTTGTAAAACCATGGCAACCAGTTCTATTACCTTGGGGGGTTGGGCAGACCTTGGTTTGCATTCGGTGAGGGGTTTTAAGAATATTTGTTAAATATAACAAATATTTGTGTATGATTTATTTCAGTCATTACACAAGTAATCTCATTGGCTGCCAGATCAGCAGAGGCCAATCAGCTTGCGCCATGCAATAATGATGTGATTGCTTGCAGACTGCATGTAAAGGACCAGCCTGTGCCATCTAGTTTTTCATGACTGAACTAGATGTTTCATCATTCATTTCAAATTTTTCAGAGATCTGTGGGAATTTATTCCATGTCTTGCTGATGTATGTAGCACAGTTAATGATGAAGCTAAGCCGCTCTTACCAGGCACAAGTCTGGCTTTAAGCTTAACCTCTGAGCTCTAGGAAACCTTCTCTGGTCCCCTGCATCCAGATTTGCACTTCCGTTCTTCCCAGAGAAACACATCCTGTGCAAAGTTTCTGAACTATCCACAGACCCGTATGAAACTGCCAAAACTCAGCACTGGAGCAGGACTAGGGGAGTGATATTCTTTTCCTCAGCTGAACCTAAAAGCATGGCCCTCTTTTATGCAGTGACCTAACTGTCTAATGGGTAACAATGGACATGACAGGCAAGATAGTGAGAGTATAACGATGTGTAAGTTGTCATTCAAGGTGTCCAGCTGGCAGTTTTCACTGCTGAAATGCTGTGAATGTGCATTTGTGTCCATGTTATGCTATAGTGCAGTGTTTATAGGATCCAAGTTAGAAAACAAGTAAAACATGAACCATGTAGAATCTGAATACACATCCACACTATCATAAAAAGACAAAAAAGTACAAAGAATGAGTAACTAACATGTTTTTTTTGTTGTTTTTTTTGACTAAGAACTTATATTTGTTTGGTTAGTAACTTTGCTAAAATTTTTATTAATTTTAACTCCATTCTGTGTATATCTGAATTTTATTACCAAAGCGTAATATTTACTTGTGTGCCACATTTTGTGCACGCTCCTATTACAAATAATGTAGCTTTCTTTAAAACTGTGGCACCCATGAAGTAACATTATTTGGACTCTTTCTAAAGCATAATGGGATTTAATGTGGATTTTTTTTTTTTAAATGTGTCTTTTTCTTAAAAAAAAAAAAAAAAAAAAAAAAGAATAAGAATAACTGTAAAATGTGCAAACCTTATATAAAATGAATAGAAAATGAAATTTGCTCATTTAGTTTGACCTCCTGAGGTTGATAATTACATTTTCTGAAGGTTAAGTCTTTTCACTGACCATTTGTTGAAAGTTTTAGACACTTTTTTTGTGGAATGGTCCAGTAGTTAACTACCCATTTTCTCTGTTCTTTAACCCTAACAGTCATTTTTGACATTATTTAAGGTTAAATGCAATAGAACTGTATTTCTGTACTCCTTATGTGCTCTTGTTAGCATGTAGACCTCACTCCAACTAACAATTTTGTATCTATCATCAACCTCTGCGCTGTTGGTAAGGGTTGAAATTACCTCTGGGGTTCATGGTGAAGATGTTGTCAGGCAGTCAGCTTATTTCTACCTCTTCAATTTCGACATCATCTGAAGAACTTTTTATTCTTGAAATTTCAACCCTCTGGCAATATCCTCAAAGATTCTCTGTTTGTGGCTTTGTTTAGAGAGCAATGTGTGTGTGTTTTTTTTTCTTTCTATACTGTAGATTTTCACAATAAAAAAATGAATATAACATTTTCTCCTGGAGACAGTTCACCACCTCTTGTATCAGTGTGTTTGATATTCTGTTGAATCAACGGGTGGCACAGTGATATTTTAATTAAGCATGCACATCAATAATACATCTTTGGCCAGCTACGAGGCAGATTTTTGCTGGAATTTCAAACCACTCCTTTGAACCAAATACTGACAATATTAGGATGGACTGACAACAAACCAGGTTACAGGATTGCAGGTTGCTTGTTATTCAGCAGAACTGAAGCACATTGTTACAGGAACTGTGCAAAACTGAAACCAATCATAACCTAACAGACTCTATTTATATTGCCAGTTTTCCTGCAAATTTGATACTGATATAACCATAAACCCCTAAATTGAGTGTTTGCTTTAAAATTAGAAGGTATTATCATACTAATGAAGTATGAATATCATTTAACAGTGAAAACTAACATATTTTGTGTTGTTTTGGAGAGATTAAGGCGGAAGTGGGTTTTGCTAGTGGAACAAATTACCTACAGATCAAGCCAAATTTGACTCCAGGCCTTTCTGGAGATAGTCAAAATGAATAATTTATGTGGAAGGACAGAAACCTACTCATTGCTGTGCTCAGTCAAAATGAGAAGGGAAAAAACACAACCACTAGATGATTCAAGGTGGCACAAAATTGGGTTTTTAATTAAACGCTTGATTACCTCCTATTAATTGGACTTCAGTTAAAATAAATGCCTGGGACTAATGTTTTAACCTCCCTGAAAATGAGGTTCCCTGGCAAATGATCTAGAATAAAACCACTTCATTCATATGTATGCATTATCTCTACTTAACCTTTATGTCACAGTGGAAAACGATTTGTTTATAAAAAGAGAAGCAGTTGATCAGTAAGCTGATATGAACATAACATATTCCTTTATAAAACATCAAATAATGTTCAAATATACAAGTAATTCCAGTTAGATCACTAGATATATCTGAAAATAGGTCGAGTCCTTTTCTGATCTACATGAGATGTCACTGGTATACTATGTTAATCCTCTGTCTTAAGTCATACTGTTTGTTTGCTAAAGAGCAATGGAATTGTTTTTTTTTTTTTTTTTTTTTTTTTTTTCCGGAACATACTGTAGGACACCCACTAACTATTTTTAACCATAAAGATTTCTAAATAATCTTTTTTAAAAGAGTTTAAAGCATGATCCAAATAAATTAGCTCTGATGTGAATCACAACATAACAAACAAAAAAAGTACTTGAAAATCACGCAAAAATATAGCACAACGTGTGGGAAAAACAACATGATGGCCTTTAATTAAAATGAACTAAAACAAGGGTACAATTAATAAAACATGGCTACAAATTAATAAAATGTGGCCATGTATTAAGTCATGGGAACAAATCCTTAATTTGTGGCCACAATCTATTTTTTTATTATGTTAGGGCTGTCAATAGATTAATTTCTTTTTTGATTAATCGCACACTTATTGTGAAATTATGCATACACCATTTATCTTCTTTAACGTGTCCATTTTGCCATCATTGCCTATATCCAGCAACTAAACCAAGTGTGATTTTCACAAAACTGTATTTTTCAGCTTTTTTCAAGGTAAATCTAGATGTCTTTCCAAAAAAGGAAACCAAATAACCAAATGATATGATTTCATATAATTCATACATTTATGTACACCAAAGCACCCATTAAAAAAAAAAAAAAAAACACAGCAAAAAAAAAAAAACGTTTCAGAATTCACAGTGTATAGTATGTGCAACAGCAAAGAGCTTGTTTACATTTTAGACAAGTCAAGTTGCGATACTGAACAGGACCACATGGAGATGCCAAAAAAACCTAAACCAGCCTCTTTGACCTGCATATACACTAAAGTACACAGCAACATACACAATACAAATCCAAACATTATCCTGAATGTGTGTGAAAACAATGTGTCTGTGCATAAATGTACTGAAATGTGTCTGTGCATAAATACAATTGCGATCAGTGCATCGAGAGCGCTCATACATGATTTGTTTGCGCATCAATATAACGGACTCACACGAGCTTAATGGACGACTCCTGCATGTCACTGCAATCGTTCTTACATTGATTGCAATCCTCATCCATCAAAACTTTCATAGCAAGAAGCTGGTTTGCTTTATCCAGCCGAGAAACATACAGGTGCTGGTCATATAATTAGAATATCATCAAAAAGTTGATTTATTTCACTAATTCCATTCAAAAAGTGAAACTTGTATATTATATTCATTCATTACACACAGACTGATATATTTCAAATGTTTATTTCTTTTAATTTTGATGATTATAACTGACAACTAAGGAAAATCCCAAATTCAGTATCTCAGAAAATTAGAATATTACTAATGACCAATACAAAGAAAGCATTTTTAGAAATCTTGGCCAACTAAAAAAGTATGAACATGAAAAGTATGAGCATGTACAGCACTCATTACTTAGTTGGGGCTCCTTTTGCCTGAATTACTGCAGCAATGCGGCATGGCATGGAGTCGATCAGTCTGTGGCACTGCTCAGGTGTTATTAGAGCCCAGGTTGCTCTGATAGTGGCCTTCAGCTCTTCTGCATTGTTGGGTCTGGCATATCGCATCTTCCTCTTCACAATACCCCATAGATTTTCTATGGGGTTAAGGTCAGGTGAGTTTGCTGGCCAATTAAGAACAGGGATACCATGGTCCTTAAACCAGGTACTGGTAGCTTTGGCACTGTGTGCAGGTGCCAAGTCCTGTTGGAAAATGAAATCTGCATCTCCATAAAGTTGGTCAGCAGCAGGAAGCATGAAGTGCTCTAAAACTTCCTGGTATATGGCTACGTTGACCTTGGACCTCAGAAAACACAGTGGACCAACACCAGCAGATGACATGGCACCCCAAACCATCACTGACCGTGGAAACTTTACACTGGACCTCAAGCAACGTGGATTGTGTGCCTCTCCTCTCTTCCTGCAGACTCTGGGACCTTGATTTCCAAAGGAAATGCAAAATTTACTTTCATCAGAGAACATAACTTTGGACCACTCAGCAGCAGTCCAGTCCTTTTTGTCTTTATCCCAGGCGAGACGCTTCTGACGCTGTCTGTTGTTCAAGAGTGGCTTGACACAACAGCTGAAACCCATGTCTTGCATACGTCTGTGCGTAGTGGTTCTTGAAGCACTGACTCCAGCTGCAGTCCACTCTTTGTGAATCTCCCCCACATTTTTGAATGGGTTTTGTTTCACAATCCTCTCCAGGGTGCGGTTATCCCTATTGCTTGTATACTTTTTTCTACCACATCTTTTCCTTCCCTTCGCCTCTCTATTAATGTTCTTGGACACAGAGCTCTGTGAACAGCCAGCCTCTTTTGCAATGACCTTTTGTGTCTTGCCCTCCTTGTGCAAGGTGTCAATGGTCGTCTTTTGGACAACTGTCAAGTCAGCAGTCTTCCCCATGATTGTGTAGCCTACAGAACTAGACTGAGAGACCATTTAAAGGCCTTTGCAGGTGTTTTGAGTTAATTAGCTGATTAGAGTGTGGCACCAGGTGTCTTCAAAGTTGAACCTTTTCACAATATTCTAATTTTCTGAGATACTGAATTTGGGATTTTCCTTAGTTGTCAGTTATAATCATCAAAATTAAAATAAATAAACATTTGAAATATATCAATCTGTGTGTAATGAATGAATATAATATACAAGTTTCACTTTTTGAATGGAATTAGTGAAATAAATCAACTTTTTGATGATATTCTAATTATATGACCAGCACCTGTAGTTTAGAGGGGGGCTCTGTGGTTTCAGGCTTTCGAGGAGTGCACATGTGTATGCAAAGCCTACAAAATTTTATCAATTGACAAACTGTAAAATCAGACGACAGAGCCCTCTGCTATGAACACTAAAATGCAGATCAAAATCATTCTAGATGCTGGCAGTGTGCAAAGCTACATCTGATGACAGTAAAATCTTTCTGTAGGCCTAAAGGAGGGCATATAAATACAAAACACAGGGTTCGACTTTAAGCCTTGTCATGTGCTTGTCCTTTGGACAAGTAAATTGGTCTCTTGTCCGAGCAAAAAAGTTGCTTGTCTGAGAAAAAATAGGATTTTTTGTGGTGTAAATATAATTTATTCTGAAGCAATGTTCTCAACAGTGTTCCATCAGCTTTTACATATTTATATCTGCATATTTATGATATTTACCCCAAGGGCATTTTTTCCCCTAATCTTATTACATGCTTCATCTTTTCACATTTCACATTTTTACACTTATTCAATAAGAAAAAAAAGCCAGGACTGTAACGAATCAAATTACATAATTTACACAAAAAAAATAATTTACACTAAAAAAATTACAACTGCATTAAATAATGTTATGATATTCTTTATATGTTTTTGAATATACAAATAAGAAATGTTGGGAAAATTATACATTTAAACATGAAACTGAACCGCCACTAGGTGGCGGCAAGTGACTGTCCTAGTCATTCATTCAAACGATTCGTTCAAACGGCTGATTTATTCAAGAATGAGGCAGGAGTTTTGGAATGGGCCATTGAATCTTTGATTCAACCGATTCGTTCAAAACGCTGAATCATTCACTAATAAAACGTGGCTGAGTGTCGCTGTGGGGATATGCACAATGGTTATGCTGTGACCTTTGTTTGAACTATTTTCGCTGCTGAAATAGAACAAAAACAGTCAGTACTGTGTCTAAAATGTAAGTGACTTTATTAACTTGTATTGAATTTACTTACCTAATAATTATTAACTTATTATTGAATGAAGGCTATAAAAGTAGTGTCACATTTCCAATTGTGATTCCAATAACGCGGAAAACAGCCCTCTTGGTCGTGTGATTTTACGTTACTGTATCATGTTATAAATATAAAAAACCTCCACATTTTGAATTTTTACAGCAGCATGTTTTCTTTGTGTGTGCTGCACTCATTTGTTTCGATTTCTCCTCGAGAGGTTGCGTGAGCCTCTACAGCGCAACCTTGTTGTCGTCAGTACATTTTACATTATATATTATTATCCATTATCAATCGCCACTTACACTAAATGTAATAAATCATGCTTGCGTTTTGGTGATTCCCTAGCTATTTTTGTTATTGATGTTTTAATCAGGACAAGTAAAACTCTCTTTCTCGCCCCTTCAAAAAATTAAGCGTTAAAGGATTAGTTCACTTTCATATACAATTTTCCTGATAATTTACTCACCCTCATGTCATCCAAGATGTTCATGTCTTTCTTTCTTCAATCGGAAAGAAATTAAGGTTTTTGATGAAAACATTCCAGGATTATTCTTCTTATAATGGACTTCAGTGGCCTCCAAACGGTTGAAGGTCAAAATTATAGTTTCAGTGCAGCTTCAAAGGGCTTTAAACGATACCAGACGAGGAATAAGGGTCTTATCTAGCGAAACGATCGGTCATTTTCGAAAAAAATGTAAATGTATATGCTTTACATAAACAAATGATCGCCTTCCAAGTGCCTCCGCCAAAACCGTACTTTCATATTCTTCAAAAAGCTTACGCTGTATGTCCTATGCCTTCCCTATTCAACTTACAGAAAAAATTTAACTGGCGCTGCATTCGTTCCGTAAGTTATAAGCATAGTATAAAGCATATACATATACATTTTTTTCAAAAATGACCAATTGTTTCGCTAGATAAGACCCTTATTCCTCGTCTGGTATCGTTTAAAGCCCTTTGAAGCTGCACTGAAACTGTAATTTTGTTTGGGGGCCATTGAAGTCCATTATAAGGAGAATACTCCTGGAATGTTTTCATCAAAAACCTTAATTTCTTTTTGACTGAAGAAAGAGAGACATGAACATCTTGGATGACATGGGGGTGAGTAAATTATCAGGAAAATTTTATATGAAAGTGAACTAATCCTTTAATGTCGAGCCCTGGTAAGCCTATGTACCGGGGCTCAGGTATTGCATTTGTAGCCTAACCACTTTTAACCAGCATTAACCACCAATAATCCAACAAGCTCTATGTTTTGTTACTTTCGATAAGAAACAAAGTGTCATTTTTTCAAATTCTTTCGATTTTATCACAAAATTTAAGCAATAAATGCGGTTTTGACGCTTTTTGATGTGGCGTAACAGGCGCTTTATAGATGCCTCCTCAGTTCAACCGGCAGAACAGAGCACGAGTGAACGTGATCATCTCTTCCTTTTCACTACTAATTACAGAATGAACATGAATAAACATCTATACACAGGTATGTTGAAAGATACAGTACAACTTACTGATATGTATCTTGTGTAATCACTCAATCAGTGTTTCAACCGCAGAAAGACGTCATTAAAGCAGCTTGTAAACAATGTCACACATTTACCTCAGAAAAGCCAAGTGTTCACAGCTTGTTAGTTCGCTAGAGAAATGAACTGTTTCGCTAAATATATGCACTATATAAGCCTATATATTAATTTTATTTTACTTAACCTGTTAGTGATGTCTTAATTATTTAGTATATGTTTAAATAAATCCATCATGAAAACAAGTTATGACAGCCACTGTGTAAATGATTATATTTCAACAACGAATTGGAGAAACATAATTTTATAATTAGATAATGATAGAAGTTAATGCAAAAACCGCCTTATGTGCAATTTACATGTTTAAATATTTTTATTATTATTATTATTATTATTATTATTTGAGTGTTGATGATTATATCTAAAAATAAACAACTGCAATTTATACTGAATTTAATAGTATGAACTCTGCTGTTAATTGTAACCTTTAATATTATAGTAATATGCAAGTAAGGGCTCCCTATATAGTTTGCATTAGTATAATTGGATGAATTTTGTTTGAGACACAGTTTGTTCAGTAAACCACTGTTTAATAATAAAAAAAAAGTTTAGTTTTCTCACCCTGCTGTACCGAACCCGTACCGAACCGTGACTTCAAAACCGAGGTATGTACCGAACTGTCACTTTTGCGTACTGTTACACCCCTATATATATATATATATATATATATATATATATATATATATATTACCCTGTTTTTTTTTTTTTTTTTTTTTACATTCACAGCAACATACTGTGATTTGCTATGGTACTTGTTATAAAAAGGTATTAGGTGTAAGGGATATCTTTGTTTTTGAGAGCATATATTATCTAAAAGTTGAATAAATAAATGTAATCAACTTTTAAGAGTACACTATAGCATTTACAGTAGATGTCGTCTAGGCTAACAAACATGGACTAAAATCCAGAAATCTCCAGTTTTAATTTCATTGGATCTTTACAGTATAATAACAGGCACCTCATAGTAGAATTCTTCTATGTAATGTTATATACTTTAAAGTTGAATATCCAGTAGCACAAACACACCACCAATCACCATTCACATCAACTGCTGCCTATAAGATCAGTCTGAGAAGCTTCTATATGTGAGTATATCTGATACAACAACCAAACATTTCCACTGAGACAGAGCTGACTTTGTATGTGTTTGTGTGTGAATGTTTGTGTTTGTGCGATACAAAAAAAAAAAAAATGACTGGTTCCACTGAGACAATGCTGGCGGTTTATTGAGTTGATGATTTATGTGTTTGCTGCTGCCCTTTCCACATCCTGCACTCAGAATGCAAAGCACAGGTAGGCTGCAGCTTTTTAGGGAGCATTCGCAATGTGTTTGTGTGTGTTTCTCTATGTGTGTGTGTGTGTACATATCCTCGGCTGAATTTCTGATGCAACATTGTGCCTCGGGCAGTCAGGACTATGTTCTCAAATCCAGGCAGTTCATCACCAGCACCTTGGTAGACATCTTACCAGAGAACTGCTTTGACACTGCATGTGCAGGGGCGAATGTGGCCTCATATGTCCATCAGCATTAGTGTATTTATACGGCATGCATACCATAATATGAAGGGTTTTCTCTGTGTGTCTCAGTGCTCAAGTACAGTAGATGCATGTCCTGGCTATGTACAGATTATTCTTGTGTACTTCTGTCTAGTTTGTCTAAAAAAAAAAAAAAAAAAAAAAAAAAAAAAAAAAAGGTTCCCTTATTACATTTCTTTAAAAATCTGTATTTGGGTCAATGACGTGACGGGTCATTTTTTTGTCCAAAGGCCTTAATAATAATAAAACACCAAGATATGACATCCAAAGTATGTAAGGTTGTACAACAAGATCTCTTTTATTGAATCCAAAAGGTTTTAATTATATTTTGCTACATATAAAGGTATTTTAAAGATTTTGAAGTGTCAAAAGGTCATTTGGTTTAACCGTCAAAAGGCCAATACAGCGACTTCATTTGTGATTAAAATATCTTAAAATGTAATAAATGTATATATATATATTTTTTTTTTCTGGCATGACTTTATTACATCATATATCAACACAGTGCAACATGGTATTGTGTAGAAGTCGTTGCTTTGTAATGAGAAAGAATGTCCAGAAAAATGGATTTCACTGATGTCATTCGGAGTAACCAATATAAATGGGACCATTTTGGTTCAAGTCATGCGGTCAATATCATGTGACAGGATGTGACATCATTTAGACACCTGCAAAGGACCACATGGTCGTAAAGCAAAGTAACCAACTCTCTCTTAACTATTTGAAAAATTCATGTTTTCACTTGCTCATATGTATATCCCGAAACATCAGGTCATTCGGTACAACCGCTATAAAACATGGAAAATGTTGTAATATTTTAAAAACTTGTACTAAATATAAAATGTTTGATTGTCCTTTTGCCAGCGAACTAGATATCAGCCTGTTAGCATTGTTTGAAAATATCGTCATTCAGTATAACCAAAAGTGTCATTTGGTAAAACCGAAATTTTGGTTAAATCGAATGAATTTTTTTGGTGACAAATTTTGTCCATCTCGTAAAAAATGACAAAAGCAATGTTAATTGATTATAAAAACCACATAATCTCATTGTTAACACTTAATAAAACTTATATCTACATTGTTTTTTTTTACACTTTTAAAAACCTTATTCATCAGTGACCCATTCACATCTGTTGTTCTCTACAGTAGAATTAAAAAGCAAACAAAGCCTTACCCTTCTAATATTACGCCTTACAGTTTTTTTTTTTAATGTGGGTATTGTTGACTGTAACAAGGTTTAAATGCTCAGGGAAGAAGGAGGCAGGAACCGGCAAACATTCAACGTAAACTTTAATCCAAAAATAAACAAACAACAAAACAAAAGTAAAGCGGCAGCCCCTCATGGACGACTGCTGCATATAAACATAATAAAACATGTAAGTTGACATGTCCTGCGGTGTCACATGCTATGCATCTAAAACTGTTCTTGTGTTCTAATTAGTTCAGGATATCTTAAATATATCTTTAACATTTTATCTTATTTAACAATATTTGTTTTATATCTTTTCTAGGTTGTAATATAGTTTAGTTCCTAGTTAAATTACAACCCAAATTTGGAAAAATGAAAAGATCTGTGAATTTGATAATCATGATTCAGTGGCAGAACATTCCATAGAGAGGGAAAGTTAAGTAGGAAAAATAAAACTGATGCAACAACTATAAGTTAGTTGATCCCTTTCAGAGAAATTATACTTAACACATAGCTTTAAGAAATAAACCTTCTTAATCAGCACTTATGATACTTTTTAATACTTTTGTTACCAAAGCAGAATATAAACTTTTTACTTTGTGCCTTAAACTATACATTTCTTTTTGTCAGGTTGTTTTTCTATTTATGCAGACTGTGCTTATTGGGAGCCAGGTCCTTGATATGCCTCCACATTGAGCTGTGCAGTAAAAAAAAAAAAAAAAAAAATCATCTAATGAATACTTTGCATTTATTCTGATGGAAAACCTCTACCAAGGGATTTATGAAGCCTATTGAAATTTGCATGATTTGCAAGGGGCCACAAAATGTGAAACAATTCACAGTATCAGTGCTTCAACCTTTGACTCTCTGTTAAAATATAAGTTTATTGAGTTATGGCTAAAAAGATCAAAACATATCTTTCAAATATTTAAGAAATGTATGCCTCCATTACATTAATGAGTCTGTGTGAAATGGCTGACTGAAGTAGAAAATGCTGCCTGAAATGACAGGGAAAGCAAAAAGTTTGAGTTCTGTGCTGTTACAGCATAAAAGAACATGTCAGAATGTGAAAGTATTATGGCACTGCAGAAAGTGTCTGTACTTTAGTGCCGTAAATTAAAACCAGGCTCATCAATTTTAATTTTTACATCAATCACAGCCATGTTGATACAGTATTCAGGACAACAGAATTATAATTTAAAGTACCCCTATTATGCTATTTTAAAGGTTCAGAATCTATTATTTCTTTTAGGAGACAACTTTATTTGTCATGCACTTTGATCTTTAAACCTTTGCAGACCTTTTACATTCACAAACCGCTATATTAAAGGTAATATTTGAAAAAAGCGAAATGGGGCACTTTAATACGAGTGAATCCAACAATCTATAGGTTACAGCACCAAAAGATTTAAGGGTTAAATCACGTAGAAATATATCTTTCTTTGGTAACAATTGCAAATTACAAATTTTACAGTTCATGGCACAAAATAAATAGTTTAAAGTGCCCCTATTATAGCATTTAAAAGCATGCAAGGTCAAAAAACACTTTAATTGTCTTATAATATGCATTTATTTTGACCTTATTTGCTCAACGACTCCCAAACGATTCGCTCAACGATTCATTTTGCCGAACCCCTCGTTTGCGTGACGCTAATCTGCGGTGATTGGTCAGATGACTTCTGCTGGTTAACACTGAGTACAGTATGCTCTGCTCTGTTCTAAAAATAAAGACTCAGAGAGGAATTAAGTTGTTTTATGTTTACGTTAGCGAACCTAGCCCACAGCTCGGTGGTAAACACCCAAACAGTCATGGTATATGCGTTAGCCCAACACAGAAACGTATTGATAAAGCACTGCAGTTGTACACCAATGTATTGCTCTATTCTTTATCATAACTCCAAGTAATAACAACGAAAAACATTTGATACATTTCTAGACAATTGCGAGCGAACACATATTGCTGTTAGCTGGTTAGCCAGAGACTTACAAGCTGTGTGGAGCGAACAGAACACACACAAATACGTATTGTTCATGCTACAGAGAATGAGGTGACTCTGTGCTCGGAATTGGGACGCGGAGATGTCACTGACATATTCGGACTAAACCGTAAAGGGTTTCAGTCCAGTAATGTTACTCTACTTAGGCCATTGAACTGAAACTCAGAACCGTGTGAATGTTAGACACTGGATTTTAGTCCTTGCTAATCGCATATTTGTCTTTTTTTTT
Source organism: Ctenopharyngodon idella (assembly GCF_019924925.1). NCBI lineage: Eukaryota > Metazoa > Chordata > Actinopteri > Cypriniformes > Xenocyprididae > Ctenopharyngodon > Ctenopharyngodon idella. Next base: position 13,629,793 of record NC_067227.1, read on the forward strand.
AGATTTTTATTTATTTTTTTTACTTAGAGGACATATAATGTTAAACTTGTTTTGTTTCAGTTGGATTGCACATCAGAACAGGTCAGTCTTTCCCATCCTTCAATAAAAACCGGCCTGCGAGTCCCTCGTTGAACACATTTAGGTTGAAGAAGGAGTCGTCAGTAAAATGACGGGAACACACAGCACAAGGTTTGGGTTTCAAGTTTTCCCTGGCGTCTGCGCGCGCACAACGAAACGGCTTGGGATTCGTTTTACAAACGACTCGTTTAATTGACTCAGAGTCGACTCTTACTTTTGAGAGACAATAACTTAATATACAGTGCACTTTCAGATTTAAAACTTTGCAGGATGTTTTCATTAATTTAGAGCTATGTTACACACAACATGAAAGATCATTTTCAAAAATCCATAATAGGGGCACTTTAAATTAAGGTTTGGTTCGCAGTTCATTGTTTAATTTAACAGGTGCATTCACACCAATTTACACCATTAACGTAACATGTTACAAGATTTAATTATGCTGTCATCTCAAAATTGACCTGTCTACCAAATGATGTAATTAAAGTCTGATGAAAACAAGCCTACTTTACTATGAGCTGTTTATCCGCATAGACCCTGTGCATCAACAGCCTTAAGCCCAAAATCCCATTCGTTTTCTCTACAGAGATTATTTTTGATAACGTTTAGAACTTTTGAGACAGAGTTCTGACTTTGCTAAACAATGGCCCATGCTTCTTGGAATTTTCATTGCCAAATTCTTGGAGAAGTGCTACACTACAGTGATTCATCCCACAAAATGAGGTCAGCAAATCATTCTTTCTATATACTGTGATTCTTTTTTTTTTTTTTTTTTTTTTTCATGCAGTTTTCCCTGCAAGGTGAAACACTAATGAAAGGTGTTAAACTGTAACCTTTGTCTTTTTTAAATTTTCAAATTACATTCTTGTTTCAAATCAAATGTTGTGTTTAAGAATTCTCTGTATTTCTCAGATCTGGTTAGCTTCGTTCAAAGCTTAGAACTCTTTTGAAATGCATGTAGAGAAAATGAATGGAAAAAATACTTGAATGGGAAAAAATTACATGAAGCCAAGGCCGCTGAAAAAGTAGGCAGTCACTTATGCACTTAACAACCCTGTCAGGTATGTCTCAGTAGCTGTTCTAACACTGGGTCCTAACCATGTGTGACATGATAAAATGGCAAGCAATATAGATCCTATGTTCTCCATATTATTCTGAGTCGTGACCCTAACCAACCTTGACAAGCAATGAGCGACAAGTCACTGTTAGTGACTTGGTTTCTATTTTTGTTGTGTTTTGCTGCATGTTTTGTTGTGTTGTGCCTCGCCCACAAAGAAATGTCACTGGTCTACATATTAAATGTCATATTTTCTGATTGGCTGTGATTTTGTTGCTGTGCAGCAGTGTTTTGCTTTGTTAGCATAGAAATATTTGTTAGAAACTTGTATGGTTAGAACACAGTAGGGTTCGAGTTAGGTTAAAAATGGTCATGGAAACTTAATATACCAAGTTCTGTTAGGAAACTCTAGATGGCACAGGCTGATGAGTCCTTAAAGGATTAGTTCTCTTTCAAATGAAAATTAGCCCAAGCTTTACTCACCCTCAAGCCATCCTAGGTGTATTTGACTTTCTTCTTTCTGATGAACACATTCAGAGATATTTTAATAAATATTCTGATGCATCCGAGCTTTATAATGGCAGTGAACAGGGGTCACAAGAATGAGCTGAAGAAGATGCTTCCATCCACATCCATCCATCATAAATGTGTACTCCACACGGCTCCGGGGGGTTAATAAAGGCCTGAAGCGAAGTGATGCATTTGTGTAAAAAAAAAAATAAAAAAATAAAAAAATAAAAAAATAAATAAATAAATATATATATATATATATATATATATATATATATATATATAAATCCATATTTAACAAGTTATGAAATAAAATATCTAGCTTCCGCCAGACCACCTCAACGTACGAAGAAAGTGTAAAACTCCTGTAATTCAAAAAGCTTACGCTACGTCCTACGCCTTCCCTATTCAACTTACGGAAAAAGTGTAACTGACGCGATGCTAGTTTACACTTTCTTCATAACTTGAATAGGCGGTCTGGAAGAAGCTCCAGTTGTGGAGTACATGTTTATGATGGATGGATGTGGATGGAAGCACTTTCTTCAGCTCATACTTGCTAATTTTTTTATTTGAAAGTGAACTAATCCTTTAACGCAACCTGATGAAGTTAAGTCACTGCAGTGTCTTGCTTAAGATCATCTTAGTACGAGTCACACATTGATCATGCAACGTGAACATTATCATTTTTAATATGCAATATAAATTTATTAAACTTATTTGAAATACAGAAATGAGGAAGCAGCTGCATTTTCTGTCAAAATTAGTTATGGACATATATACTGTACTATCTCACAACTACAGGATGAACAGCAGTTTATGCTAATGCTGGATACTTTTTTCGTTAGCTTATTAGTAGGTTAAAGGTAAATAGATCTTTCACTGAGGTTATGTTGAAGAGTGATAATTAATCGCTTCTATTACTGAGAGCATGACGAGGCAGTATTTCAAACTTATCGTATAGCAGCAGTATGTTTTCATGCTCACAGCAGCATGTACACATTTTGGCTTGTATTGTTCATCATCTCGTTTCCAGCTGTGTTGGGGGGTAATTTTATATATGCTATTTGTGCAGCAGCAGTAGGCTATGACTTACATGCTCACAGCAGCGTATCGGTGTATGAATTGGCAGTAACAAATCCCTGTGCTTGCTCTATGGCAGCAATAATCTACAACAACAGCACTAATCAGCAGCATTATCAGCAGCAGCAGCGTAGCAGATCTATTCCGCCAAGACCAAATACGTTAACATTGTCATATTCATTACCATGACAATATCTTACGAGAGTTGTCATGATATAAATACCAAGTTCTGTCATGAAACTGTAGTTCTGTCATGACAACTCTCGGAGTGTTTGGCATGGTAATGGGTATGACAATGTTGTATGTTTGGCCTTGGCAGAACAGATCTGCTACGCTGCTGCTGCTGCTGTAGGTTATTGCTGCTGCTGCAGAGCAAGTACGGGACTTACTACAGCCAATACATACATGACACGCTGCTGTGAGCAAGTAAGACATAGTGCTGCTGTACAATATAGCGTACATGAATTACCCATAGCAGGTGGAGCTGGGGAAGGTGGAGGGTTTCTGAAGTGTACTGCACTGCTAAGGCAATGCTACCAAAGTATTTTCAAGGTTGAGCACGCAAGCTCATTGGCTACTGATACACCAGGAACCAATCCGCTATGCCCTATAGATAACAATGTGATTATGACCAGGTTGAGGTAAAGGACCTATTAGCCTGCGCCATCTAGAGTTTCATGGCATAACTTTGTATATGTCGCAGGCTGATGGCCATCGAGCGCAGGCCAAGTTCTTAATGCAACTTGATGACATTTACATCGTTAACTACATGGCACAAGCTGATTGGTTCCTGTCGTATCTGCAAACAATGAGCTGCTGCTCAAAATTGAAATAGCTGGTTAGCATTTGCTATAGCAGTTTGCAGTGTGCTTTCAGAGTTCCTCTGAAACCCTCCACTTCCCCAGCTCCACCTTTATAGATCTGCTATCGGTGTATTGGCAGTAGAAAGTCCCTGTACTTGCTTTGCAGTAGCAGCATAGCAGATCTACTTCACCAAGGCCAAATACATTAACATTGTCATATCCATTAGCCTGCAAAACATTTTCCAGGAGTTGTCATGATAGAATTACAGTTATTTTAGTGCAAAATACCAGGAGAAAATTTCAGGAGAAGAATTTTTTTTTTTCTTCACTAATTTAGCAATGAGCTTATGTTGAGGGTGTCAACATAACGTTACTAAGCAAAATGAATTGGCTTTTTCCTGTCAGTGGTGTCCTTGAATATCTGTTGCACATATCCAGAGTGACAGTAAAATGAACAACATCCTATTTGACCACAATTCAGTTTCGTTTTTTTCTGAGGGTTCTTCAGTAAAATTACAACAAATGATGAGTGACTGAGGAAAATAAAAAATAAAAAATTGACAGTTTTGGAACTAATTGAAAATACTGTCTATTTAACAGTTTAGCTGGCGAGAGTTGAGAGGAGACTGTAATGGCATCTTACACATTGCAAAGTGGCGTATATACCACAAAAAGGTTAAATGCAATTACACAGAAATCCGAATGGCAAAAATAATGATACGAAATTCACTCAAGCACCTTATTCAAATGTTTGTTTTGGCTACTAAGCCTTATTTTCCATCTTGCAAATAAGCTGTCATCCAAACAAGATCCAATTATTCAATACCAAGCCTCACACAATTTATTTTAAAAATGTAAAAATAAATAAGATGAATACAAACTAGCAAGGATTTCACTACCTTTTCCTACTTATAACATGCTATGCTAATTTTACACTCATCTGTTCCACAACTGAATTACACATAATTCAATATGCTTTCCACCTAGGTAATTTGTTACCTTACGCAACTGTTTTAACATGATAAGGGCCATGTAACAATATTCATACTTTTTGGTTTGTCAATTGGCTTATTTAATTCAGTGGAAATGAATGAGCTTGTGCTAACAAGCATTGTTGTTGCTAGCACTCAAATGCAACACCACTAGCCCAAGTTTGTATAGAGGTAATCATTCATGCTGAAGTTCTGTCAGTAGACAAACAAATAATTGGATCCCTTCTAGAACTCAGTGTCATAGGGCGAAACATGATTTAGAATGGACACTGTTTAGTTTTGCTTCCTGCTATGTGAAAATTCACATACTACAACCCCACAGCTACAGGTTTCACTCCCACACGCGCACACACACACACACACACACACACACACACACACACACACACTTGTTTTTGTGGATTTAAAAAGTATGAAAAATCTAACTTAGAAAACTGTGAAGCACAGAATCTTGAAAAGTTGGTTTATCATTGTATTGAACCAATGAAAAATTACACATTATAAATTCATTGTGGGAATTTAGTCTATTTAGAGTGAGGTAATGAGCTCCATTTTATAATAATGATGAACAAAAAATCATCTTTGACTCATTTTCTCTCAAAACAAGTTTTATTTATCTTGCAATAATACTACTGCATGCAAATATTATCCAAATCCTTCATATTGAGGGATAAGGATAAAATGATATTATACTTTATTCTAGTGTATGCTCATGAGTTGTATGTTGTGGAAACCAAAGTTACAATGGACTGAACTCTAATCTATAGTAGTTGGTTCAGCACCATCAATTTCCCTGCTGTGGTTTTTCAATGCAATCTATTGTTAATTCACACAGAAGGAGACTTCTGATTAGCAAAGTCCTTGTGGACCACCAAGCTCCTCACCACACTCATGCAGCTCTTTTTAATTAGGACACAACACTCAATGATACATTTCTCAGAAATTCATTAGAATTCAAGTGGCCTTGAGCCTGTGTCCCTATTCATTTTCAATAGGTGGCTTTACACGAGGGCAATCAATCGATTTAGAAGTAGCCCATACTGCTATATGTGGGCAAATTCTAGGTAAGTAAGTGTATGTGAAATGACAAATTTAACGGGTGCTTTTTGTGGACACTTTTTGTATAATTTACAACATTTTATTTTAGAGTTTTCCATTGTTGGTGTATCTTAAAAATATAACCTGTACTACAGTGTTATTCACTCAGGATGGGATGTTTATTCGTAGTGTTTATACTTACACTACTTTTTAGTTGGGAATCATAATAGTGGTTCCTTGTTAGAATGATTTTCTTAGGTTTTATGTCTTGTTTTCAAATATCTAAACATTTTAAAATCGAGATACATTTACTTGAGGAGAAAAGATATACACTGCCCGGCCAAAAAAAAAAGTACAAATACTTAAGAGTCTATGGATGGATCATTATTACAGTGATTATTATTTTTCTAGCATGTATATGTTTGGCAATGGTTCTTTTAACCCTAAAAGATGGAGTGTGTAGCTTTTCATTTCTTAAACAACCATGTATTAAGATGTATCATGGCCATATTCCAGGATGATAATGTCGAGATTCATCTGGTTCAAATTGTGAAAGAATTGTTGGGAGGGAGCATGAAGAATCATTTTCACACATGAATTTGCATTGATCTTAACCTCAGTGTAAGTTTTTGGGATGTGCTGGAGGAGACTTTACAGAGTGCTCACCTCTTGCATTGTCAATACAAATGATGAACCTCTCGATGGAAATAAATGGTGTGATGTAATTTCCACCAAGAGGTGCATCGATTTTTGGTCAAGATCTTGTATTGACAATGCAAGAGGTGAGCACTCTGTAAAGTCTACTCCAGCACATCCCAAAGACTTTCAATGAATTTAAGGTCTGGACCTCAGAGGTGCCAATTCATGTGTGAAAATGATTCTTCATGCTCTCTGAACAATTCTTTCACAATTTTAACCCTAGTGAATCTTGACATTGTCATCCTGGAATATGGCCATGATGTGTCTTCCTACATGGTTGTTTAAGAAATGAAAAGCTACACACTCCATCTTTAAGGGTTAAAAGAACCGTTGCCAAACATAATAATCACTGTAATAATGATCCATTCATAGATTCTTAAGTATTTGCCTATTAAAATCCAAACAGCAACTTTTTTTTTTTTTTTTTTTTTTTGGCCAGGCAGTGTATCTTGCTTCCCGAAAAATGTATTATTTTATGCTTAAAACTAGAATAAATATCTGCCAATGGTCTAAGAAAAATATATTTATTTTCTCTTTAAATTAAGTTATTTTTCTTACTCCACTGGTGGACAGTTTTTTGTTTTAAGCTTAAACTCACTTTGTAACAGAACTTTCTTTTGTGGAACACAAACAAAGTGTGATTTTGGACCCCATTGACTTTCATTGTTTGACCAAAAACATTCAAAACATTCTTCAAAATATCTTTTGTGTTCTACAGAAGAAAGTCACAAGTTTGGAATGACATGAGAGTGAGTAAATGATGACAAAACGTACGTTTTTAGATGAACTTTGACTACCTCTTTAAGGAATTAGCTTCAGTAAGAAAATGTGTCCTTGATATTCTGGAAATGTTCTCTTGTACCTGATGTTGTCTCCTGCAGTAGGACTGCTCCTTAAGGATAGTCCTTGGATGTCTGTCTTCTGTGAACAGTTTTGGCTAAAAGGGATTAAATTCAGGTGTATTACGTGGAAAAAGCTGTTGGGAAGTGATATGCAGGTTTTGTAGGCTACATGCTGCTATCCAACATCAAAGACATCCTTCAATCCTTACCTTTTGGACAAGAATGTCTACATATTTACCTGATATGCAAGAGTAATGTGAGGAAGCTTTGATATTATTCCAAGACAAATTATTGCTGTTGGTTTGTTGACATCAGTGATTGGTATCTTTAGTATCAGGTCCAAAAATCATTATCGCTAATAAAAAATTCTTCTATTTAGCATTTCTTTTAATTTAATTGACCTCAATTTATTAGCATGGAAAAAATTGAGTGAAAATGTGACTGAAAAATTAACATGAATTTCATAATTTCTTAGTATTTGGTTTGTCAGCAGTCAAGCAGTCTTGCACTGTACAAGTGTGTGTCAAACCTGTGCTCAGATTGGTGAAACATTTTTAACTCCTTTCCCTTCCACCACCATCATTTTTAATCATTTTCACAAAACTTTCATGGCCCCCAGAATGTTTTTTCTAAGAATATCTGAGCATGCAATATATCAAAAGGACAGAGAACAAAGAACATTTTATTCTAGCTTCATGCATTCTTTTTTATCAACACTTGAATGTGTGCAAGTTTCATAAAAAAGCAACATTTTGAACAAAAAGCTGAGAAAATCATGTTTTTGTCAAAGACTACAATGTCCATAAGCAATGCTTTTATCGCTTGTTTCTGCTTCTTTTTTGCATGTGTTTTAAACTGGAGATTCTGTACTCTTTCAGAAGATGCGTAACAGCGCCCCCTACCATATAACAGAGAAAACACAGAAAATTCTGGAAAATGGCGAGGGAAGAGTTAAATTAAATTCTCCTTAGCTGCCATTTTATAACTTAAAGGGTTAGTTCACCCAAAAATGAAAATTCTGTCATCAATTACTCACTCCCATATCGTTCCAAACCCATAAGACTTTTGTTCATCTTCGAAACACAAATGAAGATATTTTTAATCATATCTGAGAGATTTCTGTCCCTTCATTGAAAGTCTGATGCTTCAAAACATTAATAAAGAGATCATAAAATAAATGTAAGTAAATAAACACATTTAATGCAGGTCTTCTGAAAAGCCACAATCTCTTCATATGATGAACAGATTTTATTCATATACAAATTCATCAGCCAACATACATAGAGCACTCAAATATGGTAAACGGAAGATCAATTGTATACTTTTCAGATTCAAATTAGATTATATTCCCAGATTTCCAATGTGGTCTCAGATATTTGGATCCCACTATCCCCATTACACAATGGCTTAATACACTTGAGATGTTCCTCAACAAAAGCAATAATAAAAAAAATGGGATGAATCTGATCTTCTGCACACAGCTGTCCATATGTGGACATTCAATCTACCCTTGTTGAGGGTTTCAGTATTGTACAGACACCAGAACATACCCACAGCTTACCAAGAAGACAATGAAAAATATGAGCTTATAGAATTTTGGCTCAGTGAGTGATGAAAAGGAGGGAAAAGTGTGTGCGTGCACAGGTTCTCAGATGCCTGCGAGAGAAATCCGTCCACAGCATGGGATCAAAAAGAGTGAGAGAAAAAGGAGGAAAGGTGAAAAAGCATAGGATGAATCTATCTCTTCAGTACACAGAGGAGATGAAACAATCGATCCTTTGCTCTTGAGCAGAGCCTGTTGATGATGATGAACCTTTGCAGAACTTTCCTGCTGGCCACAGCACTGCGGCCCTGTTCATCCCAGTCCCCAAACCCAGCCGACTGCAACCCATCATTCTCTGACAGCCTGCCTCTACGCTGCTTACAGCCCACTCTCGCCTCTCGCTGCACTCACATATACAAGGCTGGAGAGAAGCTACAGGAGATGGTCTCGCAATGTGCTTTTTTTAAAGGGGCAGCTCAGGCAGAAATGAAAATTCATCATCGATTGATCACCCTCAACAAGAAGTAGAAAGGTCAAGTGTTGTTTTTATTGGGTAATGTTGAATTTCAATCACAGTGTTAAAGCTCAAAGCTGTATTAAACATTTTGGATGTGATCTGGCACATTTGGTCTCTTCACTCGCCCAAAGAGATCATCTTATATGATAACGACGTAAATTATGAATCAGTGGAGCCTGCATGGCCGATGTTATGATAAAAGTGTCCATTACTTTTCAAGAGTATGTCATAATTTTCTCCGAGGACGGTGTGAAATGAAAGGATGCGCATGGCCAATGAAATTTAATTCTGTCTTTGTGGCATTTAAATAAGTTTCATCCTTGTCATTTTAAAAGAACATGTCTGGTTTTGAACCGATAGGCCTTGTTGCTCAGTATGTTCTGCAAGTTTCTCTTCTCTCTTTAAATCAAATTTATATTTAATTTTCAGTTTCTGCAGGTGTTCACTATGAAAAATTCATTCCTTTTGGCTAAACATTAATATGTGCTTTTCTACGGGATGCCCTGAAGGAACAAATACACAATCACACAGATTCGAAGTTTTTCCATGAATCACATCTTTGCAATAGTTTGTTTGTGCAGTGCTCCTGCTCTTATTTTGGCAAGCTTTGCATGACATGGAATTGGAAAGTCCATTTATTCGGCTGACATTTATTCTGTCATGCACATAGCAGGGGTCTTTAAATGTTTGCAGATAGACACAAACAACTCTTTTTCTTAACTCTCATGGTTATTTCGCATTCTTGGTAGTTAAGTCAGACTTGTTCCCAATGAGTGTTGGACTCCACCAGGGCTGTCCCTTGTCTCAAATTCTGTCTGTGGTATTCATGGACAGGATCTCAAGGCGCAGCAGGAGGCGGGGGTTGTCCAGTTTGGGGTCCTTAGGGTGGCATCGCTGCTATTTGTGGATGATGTTGTCCTGATGGCCTTGTCGGGCTGTGACCTCCAGCGCTTACTTGAGTGGTTTGTGACCAAGTGTGAAGTGGTGAGAATGAGAGTCAGCACCTCCAAATCCAGAAAAAAGGTGGATTGTGCACTCTGGCTAGGGAGTGATTTGCTTCCCCAAATGGAGGAGTTCAAGTATCTCAGGGTCTTGTTCACAAGTGAGGATAGCTTGGAGCAGGAGTTTGATAGGCGGATTGGTATGGCAGCAGCACTAATGTGGCTGTTGTACTGGGCCGTTGTAGTCTTCGCCTGAAGTGCTCGATTTACCCGTTGATCTGTATTCCAAAACTCATCTATGGTCATGAACTCTGGGTAGTGACTGAAAGAATGAGATTATGGGTACAAGAAGCTGAAATGAGTTTTCTCCGCAGGGTCGATGGGCTAACCTTTAGGCCATGTGTCCATCAAAGCATTTTTTTCTGAGGCTAGCGTATTGTTTTCAACGGAAGCGCCGCATTTTTAAAACGGCAGGAGCGCAATGAGGCACTGAGTGTCTATTTCACGCTGAAGCGTTGGGTTGAAGAATGTGAACTTTGGGTAAAACGCAGCACTCATCACGGTCACTTTCCATCCAATCACAGTGGAGGAAGGGCGGGACAAATACAACACCCACCAACCACCACATTCTGCTTGTACACGTCAACAGATGACAACAACAAGCATAATAACGTAACAAAATAATTTAAAACAAGAGCCAGAGCAAATACTTTACATCATATCGACATTTTTATTACAAAACAGTACAGAAACAAACTATCTGTGAAATAAGATACTAGTAACACTTCTGCGGATATTCCGTATCATAGCAAGCAAAGCATCTCAACTGAAAAAAAAAAAAAGTTGCGCTGCCAAAGCGCTCTCAAGAGCTCACAGCTAGGAGTTTTCAGCAGAGCGCAGCTAGCTAAAAACGCTTTGGCGGAAACACGGCCTTAGAGACAGGGTGCAAAACCCTGATATTAAGAAGGGACTTAGAGTAGAGCCGCTGCTCCTTCTCATTGAAAGGAGCCAGTTGAGGTGGTTTAGGCAGCTGGTCCTTATTCCTCTCGGACGCCTTCCAGTGGAGGCAATCCGGGTATGTCCAACTGGGAAGAGACCCTAGGGAACACTAGAGGGATTATATCGCCTGACTGGCCTTGGGATCCCCCAAGAAGAGTTGGAGGAAGTAGCTTGGATAAGGACATGTGGGCAGCCCTTCTTAGCCTGCTGCTATATTAATTATATTACATTATATTATATTATATTATTATGGCCCGGTTTTACAGACAGGGCTTAGCCTAAGCCAGGATTAAGCCTTAGTTCATTTAGGATATTTTAGTAGGTTTTATAATAGTACACTAGAAAAAAAACATTGCTGGTGTACATCTTGAGACAAAACAATGGCACTGACATGTTTTAAGATATGTCAGTACAAATTGCTTTCAGTTAAAACAGCTCAAACATGCATTTTAGTCTAGGACTAGTTTAAGCCTTGTCTGTGAAACCGGGGTTGAATTATATTATATCACTAACTAAAATCTATCAAAACAGCAACTTTTGATAACGTACAGTAAAAGTAGTCTTAGGAATGCATTTTTTTTTTCTTCAGTGCCTTTTTTCATCTTCCCATAGATGTCTGTGTTTTGTTAGAACAAGCTTTACTGTGGACTTTAGCTCCTGCTGTTCCTTTATCTCTGCTTTCCAGTTTACCTTTATCAAAGCCTTCCTCAACACTGTCTGGGATTACTGTGTGTGTGTGTGTGTGTGTGTGTGTGTGTGTGTGTGTGTGTGTGTGTGTGTTGACCTCATGTCTGATTGTCTGGGTGTGGGCTGAAAATAGTGTTGTGGTGGATTGGTATGTTTAAGTGTGGATTAAATAGCACTTTATTTCCCATCCAACTCTTTTTCGTAAAGCGAGCACTAAAAATTGACTCTAAACTCGAAAGTGGTTCCAGAAGGTATTGGTACTGACCTAAACAATGAATGTTCAACAGAATATTTGCTGTTACAAATAGGACAGATGAGATTGGATTGGTGGCTAGACTGTCTTTGCTTAAAGTGAAACCCTAGCTGAACAATTCTTTTTTTAATTTATTACATCAAACAGTATTTTATTGCGCACTGTTTAGAATTCAGCATTAATTACCTGTGAGTTTATTTTGCTATTTGTCAAACATTTTTGAATGTTGACTGACAGAAATTTATGACAAGCTAAACAGAAAAATGTCAACAGTGGGTTGTTCAGCTGTGATGTACCTCATGAATTTTATAAGGTTAGCCTGTCTAAAAATATACTGTTGTGGGGTTTCTTGTCTTGTTCGTTCTGCTGTCGCACAATGTAATCAAAGTAGGTTTTGGCACTTGGATTTTTGACAAGACGTGAGCTGTTGTCAACCAATAAAGTGTTTTCTGTAGTGCAACATGTCAGGCTTCATAAAACATGTTTCCTCTTGCCAAACTGACAAGAAAAATAAATTAATCTTTAGGCTCCAATTCTCTCTGGTGTAGTTTGGGGAGCCTATTGGGCTTCAATAATCTGCAATCAATATCTGACAGGCCCTGACTCTGATGTACAGTTCTCTAGCTGGGATTCATCAGCTGTGACACAAGAGGGTTATCGGACATGCTAGCAGTGACATGGCTCTGATAAGACAGATCTGTTGGATATACAAGAGCATTTATAAAAACAGATTGTGTAACCAAACACTGTGGAGATATTGAATAGCTTTAATTTAGCTCCAATTATTTTGATGGTCTAAGTCATCATTGTTATCAGGACAAGTATTAACGCCTAAAGGCCCGTTCACACCAAGGACTATAACTATAATGACAAATACACCAATCAGGCATAACATTATGACCACCTTCCTTATATTGTGTTGGTCCCCCTTTTGCTTCCAAAACAGCCCTGATCCATCGAGGCATGGACTCCACTAGACCCCTGAAGGTGTGCTGTGGTATCTGGCACCAAGATGTTGGCAGCAGATCCTTTAAGTCCTGTAAGTTGCAAGGTGAGGCCTCCAAGGATTGGACTTGTTTGTTCAGCACATCCCACAGATGCTCGATTGGATTGAGATCTGGGGAATTTAGAGGCCAAGTTAACACCTTAAACTCATTGTTGTGCTCCTCAAACCATTCCTGAACCATTTTTGCTTTGTGGCAGGGTGCATTATCCTGTACATGGTCTGCAACAATGCTTAGGTAGGTGGTATGTGTCAAAGTAACATCCACATGGATGGCAGGACCCAAGGTTTCCCAGCAGAACATTGCCCAACGCATCACACTGCCTCCACCAGCTTGCCTTCTTCCCATAGTGCATCCTGGTGCAATGTGTTCCCCAGCTAAACAACGCACACGCACCCGGCAAAGTAAAAGAAAATGTGATTCATCAGGCCACCTCCTTCCATTGCTCCGAGGTCCACTTCTGATGCTCACGTGCCCACTGTTGGCGTTTTCGGCGGTGGACAGGGGTCAGCATGGGCACCCTGACTGGTCTGCAGCTATGCAGCCCCATTCGCAACAAACTGCGATGCACTGTATTCTGACACCTTTCTGTCAGAACCAGCATTAACTTCTTGAGCAATTTGAGCTACAGTAGCTCGTCTGTTGGATCGGACCACACGGGCCAGCCTTCACTCCCCATGTGCATCGATGAGCCTTGGCCGACCATGACCCTGTCGCCGGTTCACCACTGTTCCTTCCTTGGACCACTTTTGATAGATACTGACCACTGCAGACCGGGAACACCCCACAAGAGCTGCAGTTTTGGAGATGCTCTGACCCAGTCATCTAACCATCACAATTTGGCCCTTGTCAAAATTGCTCAAATTCTCACACTTGTTTATTTTTCCTGCTTCTATCAACTTTGAGGACAAAATGTTTACTTGCTGCCTAATATATCCCACCCACTAACAGGTGCTGTGATGAAGAGATAATCAGCGTTATTCACTTCACCTGTCAGTGGTCATAATGTTATGCCTGATCGGTGTATATAGTTCTAAAATTGTTCTGAGTCCACACCACAACTATAATGATAACGGCACAGAGAAACAATATAGTTGAATTCACTTTCAGAATTATTTTTTCGAGCTGATGAATGATAAAAACATTGACAGCCAATCAGAATATCCTTCTTTAATTGTGGAATTAAAGCTGCAGCTAACATACTGTGTGCTTAGTGTGGTGTTGTGGACGCTAATATAGTTATCGCTATAGTTATCATTCTTGGTATGAATGGGCCTTAAAGGGATAGTTCACCCCAAAATTTTGTCATCCTTTACTTACACTCAAGTTGTTCCAAACCTGTATGAGTTTTTTTCTTCTGTTGAACACAAAAGAAGATATTTTATAGAATGTTGGTAATCAAACAGTTGACTTCCATAGCAGGAAAAAAAATACTGTGAAAGTCATCAACTGCTTGATTACCATCCCAAAACTTTTGAATGCTAGTGTGCATTCTTTTTAAGTCTCTTTAAGGTCACCTATTATGCTAAATCCACTTTTACAAGGTGTTTGGATATAAATGTGTGTTAGCAGTGTGTGAACACAACCACCCCACAATGATAAAAATCCACCCACTCCTTTTTTTAAAACCCCATTAAACCAAAGCAGTCTCATTAGACGAGCCGTTTTGATTCTCTGAGTAATGTGATGTCACATTACTCATGCCCCGCCCACTGTCGCTGATTGACAGTCCTGTATTACCATGGTTTCTGCCCTCAGCGAGTTGTACGCTGTCCGCCATTTTCTCTGAGGTCGAGCAGCTGTAGCGACAACATCTGCTAAGTAATTGAGATGTTTTGTTGGATGTAAGAGTGAACATAACAGTCTTCATTTACTGACATCTGAGCCACTGGACGCAGTGGATTAGTTTTATTTTTGAAGGGAACGCACCACAAATCTGCGATTTCAGTAACGTTGCCTGCTATTTACTTTCACAGACATAACTGACTGTTTATGTGAACTGTGTGTGTTTTTGACAGAAACTTGTGTGTATTTGACAGTTTAAACAAAATAAAAAATGTGAAAGAGAAGTTACTCACGAGACGTGACGTCTGACAGCTGTCCATGTGAATGTGCTTCAGATAAGTGCGCTTAGAAAACGATCCATTAGAAGTTTATGATAATATGGCTTTAAAACGTGTGAAAATAATAAACTTTAATGATGAAAGAAGAACTACGCTATCCATGAGAGTGATCGTGATAAAGAAGATTATCAAAACCAACCAGATGTCTTGTTAATATTTGGCAGAGAATCCGATTGATGCAGGAACTGTGATCATAGAAAGGGGGCGGGGCACAGCAGCTCATTTGCATTTAAAGGCACATGCATAAAAACAGCATGTTCTTGATTGTAGTCAGAAAAGGGTATTTACAACATGGATTTGTAAATGATCTGTGAGGTATTTTAAACTGAAACTTCACAGACACATTCTGGGGACAGCTGAGACTTAAATTACATCTTAAAAAAATGGGATAATAATGTGATTGATTCTGATTAACTGTATTCAGGATTTAATTAATTAAAGAATCAGCATATCATGTCATTAATTTGTGTGCATTTTCAATCAGATAAAAGCTCTAATATTTTTGTCATAACCTCTCCTCCAACCTTAAAAAATATAGTTTTGAGATAGATAGTTTCCTTAATGTCAATCTTCAAACACATATTAAACCATTACTAATGAGCTGGAATGGCAGCAGTAAAGATGAGATTAGTTAACAAACCAGTCTAAGTATAGCTCCAGGTGTTAATTTGTTCATTAAACATTCACAAGACTAGGGTTAAACACTATTTTAGTGCACCGTCAGTAAGATAAGGTGGATGTGGCTGGGCTACTTCCTCATTACCACCTCCACCCTCAGTGAAGTTTTCCTCTCCTCTGTGAGTGCACATACACCTACACTCCTCTCATTAATCAGAATTCTGCCCCTCTTCTCCAATCCAATTACAGGCTCTTGCAGGAGGGCCTGATCAGGGATGAAATCAGGCACAGATTTGTTGAATTTCATTATCAGGAGTTTTCCCAGGCTTATTTTATTTATTTATTTATTTATTGCCAGGAGAAACTCTTCTTCAAACTTCTTCAATCATCACTTCATATTTGTCTAGGTGCCTTTGGGTTATCACACTTTTTCACGCTGTTTTTCTATAAGAGATCCAATCATTGCATGCTCAACTGTGATATGTTGTACTTCTTTAGAAGTTCTTCTGCCGTTTTCAAATATTTTTACGAGACAGTAAGAAATAGTTCCTTCGCCTAGTGCTTCCATATATCATTACCGATATCAAACTTCAATAGTATTTTAAAAATACCTTTCAACCTCACAGCCATGAGACAATGAACAGCTGACGAATGACTAACCTTGAGGGGAGTTTATCACTAAGATGTGCGATTAAGGGGGTTTCTTTTTTATTTTTTTATTTTAAATAGTCTAATTTGAGAAGACTCTGTGTGATAGGTGAAACAGCCGCATGTTCGCTCTGCACCATTCTTGAGGTGACGCTGCTGCACTGTCTTCACTTATTCAACTGAGCCATTTATTATGCATCAGCTCAGCACTGGCTAATACAAACCTCTGGATCAAACTGTGAAGAACTACTATTTGGGTAGATTCAGGATGGTCTAACACTGATTTTCTTTCAATTGGTTTTACCTTCACTGCTTAATGGTTGAAAAAAAAAAAAAAAAAGCCTAATCAAATAACGTGGTGTGACACTCATGACATTGTTGCAAGGTCAGTAACGCTTAATTGGATAATTTGAGCTTTTATACAAAGGAAAGGATATAGTTCATGCCTGGATGTAATATGTCATGTGGTGCGACTCCCCAAAAATGTAATAATATTTATTAATTAAAAATTAATATAAAAAACAAATATTTTTTACTTCTGAATATATATATATATATATATATATATATTTTTTTTTTTTTTTTTTTTTTCAGAATAGTTAATATTTTATATTCACATCACATCACATATTCATTATATTCATTCACATCACCTACTCAATGCGTAAAGATTTTTTTTTTTTACTTTACACTGTTGATGGTAACATGACATGACATTTTTAGAGTCATCAAATTGAGAATAAATCTTGAAAATGGTATAAATGTTTTTCAAAACCATATGAAAGCAACATAAATATGAAGTGTACATTTATAAGAACTTAGAAATGTTTTAAACTAGATTTGTAACTGACCCAGTTGTATTTAGCATTGTTCTTTTCTCTGTTGTGTTTGACTCAAAACTAACCTTAATTTTTTTTATAAATTGTATAAATATTTTTATGACAAGGCAAGGCTATTTCAGTTTGTAATATATAATGTGGTGTGGCTCTCCAAAAACAATAATATTTATGAATTACAATTCATAATATTTGTAAGTAAATTTGTAAGTAAATTAATAAATAAACAAAGTTATTTTACTTTCAGAAAAAAATATATACATTTAAAATGTTATTACATAATAATTTAATTGTACTCTCACATTTATTCAAAATATTTGATTACTTTTTATAAAACGGTTAGTTCCTTTCCTTGATTCTGATTGGTCAATAGCTGTGTTTTATTCATGATAAAACGGCTATAACCGCTTCACCCAACGGTTCTGTGTATCACTACACAACACCCTTAGCAACCAGTCTTAGCAACGTAAACTGTTATCAATTGATATTGTTCATTGAAGCTTACTGTATTATGTAGAGTATTGTGAGAAAAAGATTGAATGAGCGAGTTTATTACCTGCATTCAGATTTAGCATTTTCCTTTAGGTCAGTCCTATGTTCATAATAAAAAATCTGTTTAAATGTCCGATGTATTATCCTGTCCTTTTAACAGTTAAGGGGTTTTCCGTGACTGACAGCACTAGTCAAAGCATTTGTCAGTTGCGTTTTGTTCCGTGTTCACAACAATTCAGTCTTTTCAATATAAAAGTCTTTGCTACTGACTGACACACTCAAAAAGACAGTCTTTGCCGCCATCTAATGGTGTGAAAATGTAAATTCTGTTGCTGTTCATGGTCAGGGACTATTTTTTCCGGCGGAAGGAAGGCTTTTATAAAAAGTTTACTTCATGAAAGTTGCATTGATACATATTTCTGGCTTTAATATTTGTATTGTGTGGTAACCGTTTCATAAAAGCTATAAGGTACGAGAGGCTGTGCTGTATCGTGAATAAGTCATGGCTGAAGGGGTTGCAACAACACCCTTCAGCCATGACTTATTCACGATACAGCACAGCCTCTCGTACCTTATTGCTTACATAAAGTACCTAATTGTTACACCACATGACATTTTTAAAATCATTAAATTAAAACTTGAAATTGGAATAAACGTTGTTCAAAACCATAATAAACCAACATAAAACAGAGTGCAGTTCTAAGAAATAAAACTATTTAAACTGAGAAGTGTTCATTTCCTTTTTTTTTTTTTTTTTTTTTTTTTTTTTGTAATTGACTTTTGTCCATGATCCTGTCAGAACTAACCTGCAGCTTTTCTATAAATTACAAAAACACAT
Organism: Ctenopharyngodon idella; assembly: GCF_019924925.1. Classification (NCBI taxonomy): domain Eukaryota; kingdom Metazoa; phylum Chordata; class Actinopteri; order Cypriniformes; family Xenocyprididae; genus Ctenopharyngodon; species Ctenopharyngodon idella. The sequence goes on from NC_067227.1 coordinate 13,648,391, forward strand.
TAGTTAACATGAACGAATAATGAACTGCACTTCTACAGCATATATTAATCTTTGTTAATGTTAATTTCAGCATTTACTAATACATTATTAAAATCAAGAGTTGTATTTGTTAACATTAGTTAATAATAATACACTGTGAACTAACATGATCAAACAATGAACTGCTGTATTTTTATTAACTAACATTAACAAAGATTAACAAATAAAGTAACAAATGTATTGCTCATGGTTAGTTCATGTTAGTTAATATATTAACTAATGTTAACAAATGAACCTTATTGTAAAGTGTTACCAAAACTTCTACTTAAAATTAAGCAGGGAGTGTTGATTTTTAATTTCAGGTCTATGGCCTTGTGCCTCACCTATGCATGGAACTTTATCAGATATCTAGACTGCATTCTGAGTGAGTAATAAACTCAGAGAGAAAGGTCAGAAAAGTTTCTTATATTAGTTTTGAGAGGGTAGTTTGGATCTGCCTTGAATGAGGATTATCTATAGTGGAGTTCACAAATGCCATCACAAATAAAACCAGACCTTTGATTCCATTAAGCTACAGGATGGACTGAGTGATTTCAGCCTTCTTACAAAAACATTCTTTATCTTTCTCTCTCTCACTTTCATTATATAAATAATCCATCTTGTCTACACCCTCGTGATGTCAAGTTTTGAATGACTGGTATATTGTAAATTTCAGATCTCGCACAGGAGCATTAAATAAAAATGATCAAGTTCAGAATTCTTATTGCCAATACATTTGACAGGAGCTCAATGCAAAGGCCATTTAGTAAATTGCTGAGGAGAGCCGTAGTTATACACAGCTGTACCGTCATCTCCTCTAAAAAATGTTTTCTGCTGTGGTGGCAGAACTGTACGGGGTGGGTTTATGTGCTGTCCAATCATAAAACAATAAACAAATATTATTAATGGCCACCATTGCAGGGCTTAACATTTCAGTAAGTCTGCAATTTTAGGAAATGCACTAAGTCCATACTCTCATGAAGTTCTTAACCTTTAATGACTTGACCACTCAGAGTCCATTATTCCACCCGAGACTCTCTTGTTTACTGCTCCAGGTTAGTATGAGTGTTGTAACTTTAGATCTGTAGAAACACCCTGACAAGTAACTAAAAATTTAAAACATGCTATTTGTCTTGGCTTTTTGTGAGTGCACACATTAAAATTGAAAAGCTGCAGACCTAATGAAATGTCATTTCCCTTCCTTCTGAGTCATTTCCATTATTTGTGGAGTCTATTCATTCAGTCCAAAAGCAACCTAACCCAAAATCGAGCCCTCGCAGTTGTGCTACAGCAGCAAAACTGGTGGTTTTGAAGAAGTGCCTGTCCACCACGGCTCTGCAATTTACTAATTGGTGATACTAATCAACTCTCTACTGTCAGCTGCATTTAGTGTTGCGAACATTCAGACCGGAAGGTTTTACTTCACAACAGGGTACTTTGTGAGGTACTTATAAAACCACACTGGATTGTTTTTAAATATGTCTGTCTGTCTATTAATGGGAATCCATCCATCCATCCACCCACCCATCCATCCATCCACCCACCCACCCATCCATCCATCCATCCATCCATCCATCCATCCATCCAGTTAGTGACTACTTTACTTATGGTGTACTGAATGATTTCCCTACTGAACTTATCTTTAAAAATTTTTATGAGGGTTTAAATAATTCAGTTCTGGTCTGATCAGCAGTGTACATATGAACGGCCATTTGCTGAATAAATGAAGATGTTGCGGAGGCCATGCCAGTGGATAAGAGGCAGCTGGACACAAGAATGTGGATATTTTAAATGTCACTGTCATTTTCTTGTGTCGTCCTGTAGCTATTCACTCTTTCTATTCACACAATACAATTATGGCCACAGAATTGTACATTGAGCTGGTACAAAAGCTTTGGTGACTGAAGGTTACCTCTCACTCTATAAGCGTTCAATCTTTTGAAAGACTTGAAGCAGTCTGGTGCTCTTTACAAATGTTAGTACAGCAATACAACAAGGTCAAACTGTCAGCACATTTGAATATCTTGAAAAGCCTAGAAATGAGTTGTCTGTCATAGTAAACAGTTCAAAGAAAATGGCTGTCCACTAGTAAATTGATTCAATTTGCACTTTTCTGACTTTGAATGAATTTCTGAGTGTCTCTGTATTTGGTACGTTTAATTCCTGGTAATAGATTACCATTGAAGGATTAGTGAATGGGTCAATGACATATAAATGTGCCCACAATAAAGAAAAGGAAAAATCGTTTTAGTCGCATTCATGCTGGTTTAATGTGGTTTTGAGAAACCTTTATATAATTTTCAAGAAAGGTTTCAATTTCAATGACGGTGTAACAGTCATGTAAAAAGTAAGAACATATTTTCTATACATCTACGTATATATACTATCCACCTGTTTCCGGGGGGCGCTACTGTAAAAAAAGAACGTGGGTACAACTTCCGGTGAGGCGACGGAAGTAGTATTACAATTGTATTTTGTGTGTTAATAAGCGAAGAGGCTAGTGTTTTTCAGATCATTGTTTACTTTGTAAAGTTGCAAACCTTAATGAGAGATGTTGTGACGGCACTCAGGAACAACATTTTAGTTTAGTACATTTATTAGTTAATATTATCACAATTCAATAAACAGTTTTCGTGCCCTTAATTGTCCTTACTTTACTGACCTTCCACAAAAATGTGGCTGCATAACTACAAGAGCATCCTGGCCCTGCAATACATGAATAACCCGCTGTCTGTACTTCACCTGTCACTGATGCGTTTCCACTGTCAGCCACTGTCGGTGTGCTAGTGCATGCCAGGGCCAGTCGCGTTTCCGCTGTCAAATTTGCGATGCTAAAGGCTACTTATGCTAATCATTGCGATAATAAATACACACGATAATACCAGAGAATGCTTGAGGAACGTAGACAACTCATATATGATTATAATCGTGCATTTATTTGGTTTAATGTTTTATCTGTCTGTGCCCTTGTTGATACCGGACTAATGCATCCGCATATCTGTAACACTCGGTTAACTCATATAACTCATAATTCCTGTTTTCTTCTCATGAGCTCCCTCTGTTGCTCTGGCTGAAAGGATAACTGTATAGATAGATGGGAGAGATCGCTCAAATGTCGTCGGATTGCAAACATCGCATAATTTCGAGGAAAATTAATAGAAATGCTCAGAAATGTGATGTAAACATATGATATTTTATCAATATATTTATAAATGTGTAAGCCTTTGGATTTAAAAGCCTTAGTGGAGTTGTTTTGTGCATTCTTGTGATCGTAAATAAATGGAAGCAGGTGCAACTGAATAGGTACGAGTTCTCTTTTTTATGTGAATATAAATATCAGTTAGATTTGGCATGATTGATGTGCACTCCTGACACAAATTAATAAATTACTGTTACTGTAACATTTTTTTATTGTAAAACATTGTTCAAATATTGATGTTGGAAACTTAAGTCTTTAAGTAAAGGCCAAACGTTCACAAGTTTGGATCGCTAAATCTTGAATGACTGTCAAATGTTGAATGAATGAGTGTCACGTCCCACTTGTTTACCAGAAGATGGTTCCACTTTTGACGCAAGGCCTCATGGGGCGTAGGAAACTTGTGGATACATATACACTATATACACTACACACTATTATATAAAGTATTGGGACACCCCTCCAAATCATTGAATTCAGGTGTTCCAATCACTTCCATGGCCACAGGTGTATAAAATCAAGCACCTAGGCATTGCAGACTGCTTCTACAAACATTTGTGAAAGAATGGGTCGCTCTCAGGAGCTCAGTGAATTCAAGTGTGGTACCGTGATAGGTTGCCACCTGTGCAATAAGTCCATTCGTGAAATTTCCTCACTACTAAATATTCCACAGTCAACTGTTAGTGGTATCATAACAAAGTGAAAGCAATTGGGAACAACAGCAACTCAGTCACGAAGTGGTAGGCTCATGCTGAGGCGCACAGTGCGCATGCTTCCAACTTTGTGGGAACAGTTTGGGGATGGCCCCTTCCTGTTCTAACATAACTGCACACCAGTGCACAAAGCGAGGTCCATAAAGACATGGATGAGTGAGTTTGGTGTGGAGAAACTTGACCGGCCTGCACAGAGTCCTGACCTCAACCTGATGAAACACCTTTGGGATGAATTAGAGCGGAGACTGTGAGCCAGGCCTTCTCGTCCAACATCAGTGCCTGACCTCACAAATGCGCTTCTAGAAGAATGGTCAAAAATTCCCATAAACACACTCCTAAACCTTGTGGAAAGCCTTCCCACAAGAGTTGAAGCTGTAATAGCTGCAAAGGGTGGGCCAACTCCACATTAAACCCTACGGATTAAGAATGGGATGTCATTAAAGTTCATGTGCACGTAAAGGCAGGCGTCCCAAAACTTTTGGCAATATAGTGTATATTAAGAAATAATAAAATATTATTCTAAACTACTTAAAAAGGTGTCTTTTCAATAATTTTATTCTTTTTTAACTTTAAATTATTAAAAATATTTAAAAACCGAAAATTAACAAATGCTTATCAAAGAACATGTGTATTTAAGTCATGATGTATAAATTGCATATTTATATTTAAGCATTGTTATTGCATTTTTTTTAAAAACAAATTAATATGTAGGGGGAAAAAGAAGTATCATGCCAATAACCCGAATAAGACACAGTTTTTGTGCTAAAATGCTGTTTCGAAAAGTTACATAACTACTTGGTGAATCTTCCATCAAAAGTGAATGTTTAAATTCTGGCATGTGCAGTGACTTCTGGGTAGTGCTTTAAGAAGCGTATGGAGTACAGAAGGACTCTACAGCAGTAATTGGCAGAGTGTTCAAGTTTATGAGTTATGCTGAGCCATGCAACACTGTGTTTCCACTGCTGATGAAGCTTTAAGCAAGGCACTTATCTCATAGCTCCTCTGGGGGTGCTGTGCCCCTGATCCCAACAGAGCGGTCTGTGACCACAGGGTCATGACCCTCTGTTGTTTGACCACAGTCCTGGAAACAAGCCCTGTAGCACTCAAATGATACCTCAGATCTCTGATTGCAAGCAAACAACTGACAGCACCTGCCAGAATGGCAAATTATCCTTCCACCTGGCTAGAGTGGACAATGCACAGCTCTCATGGTTTGGGAATCAATCAAACACACACACACACACACACACACACACACACACACAGAGAGAGAGAGAGAGAGATTAATTCTAAAACTATTCAATGTGGTTCTGAGTGTAGGTTACTTCCCTGACATCTAGAATCAAGGCTTGATAACACCAATCCTTAAAAACGGAGATAAATTTGATCCTAACAACTACAGAGGCATCTGTGTGAGCAGCAACCTGGGAAGTTATTGTGTAGCATAATAAATGCTCGACTATTAGACTTCATCATCACACACAATGTACTGAGCAGAAGTCAAATCAGATTTTTACCAAATTACCGTACATCTGACCACATCTATACATTACATACTCTAATTGAAAAACATGTTAACCAAGATAAAGGTAAAATATATGCATGCTTTATTGAGTTCAAAAAAGACTCAATTTGGCACCAAGAACTATTTTACAAAATTATTGAAAGTGGCATAGGAAGTAAAACCTATGACCTTATCAAATCAATGTACACTGAAAGTAAATGTGGCGTAAAAATCAGTACCAAACGTACAGGGTATCTTTCCCAGGAGTGTGGAGTGAGACAGGGCTGCTGCTTAAGCCCAACATTATTTAACATTTACATCAATGAACTGGCGAGCAGTCTGGAGCGATCTGCAGCCCCTGGCCTCACCCTACGCAACTCACAGATCAGATTTCTGCTGTATGCAGATGATATGGTTCTGCTGTCTCCCACTCAACATGGTTTACAGCAGAACCTGGACCTGCTAGAGCAATACTGCCAGACCTGGGCCCTGACGGTCAACCTGAATAAAACCAAAATTATAATATTTCAGAAAAGATCCAGATCCCAGGGAACACAACACACATTTACATTAGGCACTAACCAGATAACACACACATCACACCACAACTTCCTCGGTTTGAAAACCACATCCACAGGAAACTTTAATAATGCTGTGACAGAACTGAAAGACAAAGCATGCAGGGCCTTCTACACCATAAAACAGCAATGTCCTGTAGAAATCCCTATTAGAATTTGGCATACAACTAATAACGCATGCAGAGCAGAATTAGGCAAATACCCTCTAATCATAAAGATACAAAAAAGGGCAATTAAATTCTGGAAACATCTGAAACTTAGTGACCCCCAATCATATCATTATAAAGCCCTGCAATACCAAGAGATGAGCAAAGAAAGCACCCTTCCCTCAGCTGACCCAGAGCTTCAGTCCTGATGTTTCACAAACATCTACTGATGCTCTGAATCACAACATCAGAATCAATCAAATTACTGCACAAATCAAACAAAATTACATCACTCTTTGGCAAACCCAAACACAACAACAGAGTAAAATGCAATGCTGTTCGGCCCTAAAGAGAGAGTACAGTATGACAGAGTATCTGTACAGTAGCAGAGATTGTGTTCACACTGTGATCTGAATCAGATGGAAACAGAACTGCACTTCCTAACAGAATGCTCCAAATACACTGACATACGGACAGTGTTCTATGATAAAATACAGCAGATCCATTCGACATTTAAAACTCTTTCAAACCAGGAGAAACTGCCATATCTGTTAGGAGAATGCAAGAACTGCTGTGTGTTCGCTGCTCAATATGTATCTGTCTGTCACCATAGAAGAGAAAACACTCAATCTGCCCCTGTTTCCAGCACATGTAGACTATATTAAACCATATTACTCTGTTATATTACTTAGATGTACATTTTGCTTTTGTAAATCTATTTTTTTTTTCTAGTTTATATACTTGCATACATTATTAATTCATTTTGCACTACATGCTTAATACTTTCTTTCTGTTTTCTGTTAATACATATATGCACTATTTGTAAGCAGCCCAGCTGCAATTGCTTTGGCAATACAAATGTATAGTTTTTGTCATGCCAATAAAGCACACTTGGATTGAAAAAAAAAAAAAAAAATGAGAGAGAGAGAGAGAGAGAGATCCATTCTATTACATCCTGAGCTGTCCAAACTCTATTTAAGTAGAGAGAAAATCACTCCGCTTTCCCCCAGTAGTAATTCCAGAATAAATTGAGGAGATTCAGGAATGGAGCGGGAGTAGACAGGAGTTTTAATGTCTGTTGATTATAACAGTGACCTGTCCTGCAGAGCTGTACCGGCTGTTGCTGAAAATCCCCCTGGCCATCTGATGAACTTCTCTGTTGTTTTTATGGCCGTGAAGCCTCCGAGGTAAATTCCATCCACCATGAGTCATGAGCAAACTTCCCATCAACCATGAGTCAGACACCTGCAGCACTTGGCCACTTGGCTCTTTCCCCTCTTTCATTTCTTGTTAGATGGAAAACAGAAAGAAGAGGAGCAAAAATGATAGGTCATCTCTGTAATGCTGTAGATGAAATTAAGGAGAGGTTACACAAAAAGAAACCACACTTCTGAGAAATATATGTTAAACTATCAACTTTATTAATGACTATATGAATTTGGCATGATTTTAGCTGATTGTTTATATACAGGTGCTGGTCATATAATTAGAATATCATGAAAAAGTTCATTTTTTTATTGTAATTTATTTAAAAAAATGAAACTTTCATATATTCTAGATTCCCTACATGTAAAGTAAAACATTTCAAAAGTTTTTTTTTTTAAATTTTGATGATTAGAGCGTACAGCTCATGAAAGTCCAAAATCCAGTATCTCAAAATATTAGAATATTTCCTAAGATCAATCAAAAAATGGATTTGCTAAACAGAAAAGTTCAAGTTCTTTAAAGTATGTTCATTTGTGCACTCAATACTTGGTCGGCAGCACATATTACAGCAAATGACTTGCTCCTAGCACAAATTACTGCATCAGTGAAGTGTGGCCTGGAAGTGATCAGCCTGTGGCACTGCTGAGGCACTATTGAGCCTTCAGATCATCTGTATATTGTTGGATCGACTGTTTCTCATCTTTCTCTTGAAAATATCCCATAGATTCAGGTCAGGCATGTTGGCTGGCCAATAAAGCACAGTAATATCATGGTCAGCAAACCACTTGGAAGTGGTTTTTGCACTGTGGGCAGGTGCTAAAGTCCTGCTGGAAAAGGAAATCAGCATCTCCATAAAGCTTGTCAGCAGATGGAAGCATAAAGTGCTCCAAAATCTCCTGGAAGATGGCTGCATTGACTTTGCACTTGATAAAACACAATGGACCAACACCAGCAGACATCACGGCCCCCCCAAATCATTACTGACTTCAGAAACTTCACACTAGACTTCAAGCAGCTTGGATTCTGTGCCTCTCCAGTCTTCCTTCAGACTCGGGGACCATGATTTCAACATGAAATGCAAAATTTACTTTTATCTGAAAAGAGGACTTTCGACCACTGTTCACTGTCCAGTTCTTTTTCTCCTTAGCCCAGGTAAGATGCTTCTGACATTGTTTCTGTTTCAGAAGTGGCTTGGTAGTCCTTTTCCTGAAGATGTCTGAGTGTGGTGACTCTTGATGCGCTGACTCCGGCTTCATTCTACTCATTGTGAAGCTCTCCCAAGTGTTTGAATCGGCTTTACTTGACAGTATTCTCAAGCTTGCGGTCATCCCTGTTGTTTGTGCACCTTTGCCTACCCAATTTCTTCCTTCCAGTCAACTTTGCATTTAATATGCTTTGATATTTCACTCTGTAAACAGCCACCTCATTCAGTAATGACCTTCTGTGACTTATTGTCTTTGTGGAGGGTGTCAATGATTGTCTCCTGGACCATTGCCAATTCAGCAGTCTTCCCCATTAGTGTGGTTTCAAAGAACAAGAGATACCCGGAATTTATACTGTAGGGATGGTCATTTAATGAAACTCAAATGTAAATATTCTAATATTTTGAGATACTGGATTTTGGACTTTCATTAGCTGTACGCTCTAATCAACAAATTTAAAAAAAAAAAACTTTTGAAATGTTTTACTTTACATGTAGGGAATCTAGAATATATGAAAGTTTCATTTTTTTAAATAAATTACAATAAAAAAATGAACTTTTTCATGATATTCTAATTATATGACCAGCACCTGTATATATATATATATAATACATTTTACATATATTACAATATTTTGAAGTACTGTAATTCTGTTTGTGTATAACAGGTTTGCGCGCTTCGGGTCTGTGAGTCAGCGCGAGTAAGATCGATTTGTTTACATCAGCGTGAGTTTGAAAATCACATTTCATTGGTTCGGACTCATGCCATCAATAGTTTGCTATGAATATTCACAAAGTTGGAATGCTGTGCTTTAAAACGATACCATACTTGTGCTGAAGGAAGCACGAGTGGTGAAGCAAGCAGAGAAAAACTGCATTTTTCATGGACAAATGAAAGGTACTCCTTTAAAGATACTTTTAGATGTTTAACTGCTATTTGGAGCATTGGGATTGCTAGACAAGGGCTTTATGAACTTATTTTTTGTGAAAACCTCATATTCAACCAAAATCAACATTTTTGACTTGTTTGCCTGTAGCTCGTAATTAGCCCGCGCACATTCTGACATTTTGCTAGCACTGGTCACATATGTCACATTCTTGGTGTGTTCTAGTCAACACGCGTGAAGTACTAATTCAAAAGTCTTTAATAATCAAACCAGAACTCAGGAGGTCACAGGAGAATACACTGGAATACAAAATAGCATAAACACACTCAAAGTAAAGACTATAACAAAACACAAAGTATTTATACACAGAGGCAAACAAGGGAACTAAATGAGACACAGGTGTAATTAATCATAAACTAAGGAAACCAACAAGGGGATTAACAAGACTATACTGCAAGGAAACACACAAAACATAGGCACATGAATGAATACACAATGAAATTTAACATAACCCTGACATTAGCCCCCCTTCCCACAAGACGCAACCCCACACCATAAACTAAAAAAAACAGTGTCCAAAAGTGGAGGGAGGGAGGGAGGGGGTCTTGGAGGTGGAGGAGGAGCTGGCGATGGGAGTTGGATGAGCAGGTAGAAACAACTCGGTGGGGCCGACAAACGGAGGAGCCAAAGTGGAGCCCTGATGGACTTCCTAGGCAGAGCCTGGGGGCCGACCAACAGCCGAGTTGAACGAGGTGGAGACCCAAGCTTAGCTGTTAGGACAACTGCCCAGGTTGACATCGAAGGCCTGGAGGACAGCTCAAGTGACCAAGGTGGAGGTGGGGGCCTGGCAGAACGAGGCGAGGAAAAGGGTTCGAGGAAGAAGGAGCGAAGACCAAGGCAGAACCGTAAGTAAAAGGAGGAACCCGGTGGAGTCAAAGGGGTGGAGAAATCCACGACAGAACCAGGGTGACATTGGACCTAGATGGAGCTGGAGGGATGAGGGAGCCTGGTGGAACCTGAGTGATGGCCAAGGCAGAGCCAAAAGGCTGACAGGTAGAGGTGAAGAAATGGACTTGGAGGCTTGTGGTGCAGCCAGGGGATCCCCTCAGAGAGCTGAGCTGGTGATGGAGAAGCCTGAGGCAGAGCCGGAGAGCCGGAGGAAACCAGTGACGAGGGTGGAGACGAGGAGCTGAGTGGCACCAGTAAACCAGGCGAGTCCAGGGAAGTGGATGGAGCCAGCGGAGAGAACGGGAACAACGGGGCAGGCATGATATCAGACAGGACCGGATCATCCAGAAACTTATTAGGGACAGGTTGATGGGCAGAGAGTTCGAGGGTGGGGCATTGGGTGGGGACTGGCTCCATGGTCCCCAGGTCAATGAGTTAGTTCCCCCATTCTGGCTCTAGGGTGGACTGCTCTAACAGCGCTGACTCCTGGGGGGGACCTCACAGTAGGCTTTGGCCTCAGGATGCTCTAGCTTGTGGGCGCTGACATGGTGGGCATGTGCGTTGTCTTATGGTCCGCAGCAGAGAATCTCTCTGGTCGTCCGGACCCTCTGGGCTTGGATGATGTGTTCTATCTAGAGCAGGTATAAAGATGGCTGTTGAAGGTCCTGGGGAGTCAGAGCTGATGGTTTTGTCTTCCACGACTCCCACAGTGAGAGAGGATCCACAAACCCACAGTGCATGCTGCACAAACTCAACGAAGGGACGACGACCCTAACTCACCAGCAGCATCTGTCCTAGAAGGTTGTCCATTCCGCTCCAGAAAAGATGTTTAAGGGGATTCATCATCTCAGCACAGCTCATTGTAGAGCTCTAGGATATCCTCTACAAGTTCCTCTAGCGTGTGACCATTCTGTGAATAATAGACCATATTTTTACTTGTTTCAGGTCTGGTTGCTTGTTTTGTTCTAGTCAACACGCATGAAGTACTATTTCACAAGTCTTTTGAATTTCTTTTTTTTTCTTTTTCTTTTTTTAAATAATAATAATAATAATAATAAAATATTATGTCTAAAGGCATCTTTACAAGAATTTTATTCTGTTAATAAAGTTTTCATCATTTTGATTTCAGGACAGTACCCCCCACCCCCCAATCCAAAAAAAAGGCAGATAAATTAAATTACTTCACTTAATAGCAATACTGAGATAAAAGAAAATTAACTAATAGGACATTGAGAATACTTATTAAACATATTAAAACATTACAGCTTTAATCACAAAAGAATAGGTTTGGTTTGGTGATATAAATAAATATTGACATGTTGAATGAATATAAAACAAGAACAAGTTTTTATTTTTGAGTGAACAACTATTTTCCAAAGTAACCAAGGACAAGAACACTGATGCTGTATATACAGCAGATACATAGACAAAAAAAAAAAAAAAAAAGAAAAAAGAAAAAAAAGAAAAATTAGATTCTATAGATGCTATGAAAATTGATGTTGTAAATGCACTGCCTGTGTAGAGTGTGGATCCATTTCACTGGAGCGGTATTATTAAAGGTGAGAAGAGAGGTGAATGAAAGCCAGGCGATGTGAAGAATGATAAATGACAATGAGCCTTTTTGTTTCTCTAGTGAAATCTGATGAAACGATGCACAGAGTCATTTATATCCTCTTTGGATGATAGAAACAAGTCCTGAGAGATCTCAAGCATTTATCTCAGTACTTTAACCATCTTGTTAAGAGGCATTTTATTGTGGCTCAGAAATACTTGATTTATGATTGCCCATGTCTTCTAGAAACTTGCAGATATGGGTTTGGTTCACTTTAATACAGTTTCCAAAAAAGATGTACAGTATGTAGGTAATTTTGCAACTACATGTCATTAGAGTATTAGTAGACTGTCTGCTTAATAATACTGGTCTCCCAAAAGACATTTTAAGTAACTCTGCAACTACGTCAACTTATAATACTAACCCAAACCCTAACCTAACAGTCTACTAATAGTCTAACAAGAGTAAATTGACATGTTAGAAGTTAGAAGAATGTCTAAAGTGGACAGTCGAAATAAAATGTAACCCACATTTTGTTCTTTTCTAAGACTCATTCCATACTGTGCAGTATGCAACTATTCCATTTTGAACATTACTCTTATCTTAATGGAAGACAGACAGTGACAAATGGAAGCAGGAATCCAGAAGAGCAAACCGCATCTCCGATATGATTCATACACAGTGGAATTACAGGGATACAGAGGTTATAGCAATCATTATGAAACAGATGATGGTGAGAGGATTGCAGTCAGGTTCATCATCATTCTCCAGATCAATGTTTTCATCTCCTTTGTGCAAATGAGGGATGAAACTTTGCTTTCTTCGCAGTTGCACTGAGCTTTTTTCCAGACCAGTTCTTTGCTCCTTTCTTTCCTTTGCTTGAGCTTGTGAGTTTGTTCAAGTATTTACAGTACCTCAGGAGACGTACCTCACACTACACAGCTTGAGAACAGAAGATGATCTGATTCTTCACTCTTTGTCAAGACATGATTGAGAGGCTGTTCTATATCTATGGTAAAAAACAAATAAACAAAACCTCCATTATTAAACATACTTATTTTGAGAAGTCATATTTCTATGGCTATATGCTACAATTTAATTCCAATTAAAGTTGATAGTAGACATCCTGTGAGAATGATGCTTCTCTTATACCAGGTGATAAGTATTTTTTAATCATCTCATGTTTTGCCTGAAATACACTATGGGCCCGTCCACACGAAGACGAGTTTAGCTGTATACGCAAAAATGTTGTACCGTATAGGCGTTTTCAGAAGGTGAAACCGCTATTTTTTGAAACCGGGTCCCAGAGTGGATAAATCTGAAAATGACGCCCTGAAACAATTATGTCATCACCCCACGTGTCGACCCTAGACACCGCTAACAGCACAAAACAGCAACAACAACAACAATAGCGGACTACAGCTTGTGTTTGTGCTGCAGAAGCTACTGAGCCTATTAGCTTTACTAAAATAATGATTTATTTCTAAGCTTTACTAAAGTTTGTATACAGTGCGCAAGGTTTCTGCGCTTGCTCCAAGTCTTATTCTCCATGTTTAGTGTATCCCTGTGGCAGAATTACAGTGCCACATACTGATTTGGCATGTATACTACATTGTTTTGTGTCGGTTTCAGTGGTTCCGTGTGTACGCAGATATTTCTTGAGACGAGGAAAAAAAAAAGATCGGGTAGGGAAAGCTCTGGCTTCGTAGCCTGTATTGCCAAAAGTATTGGGACACCCCTCCAAATCATTGAATTCAGGTGTTCCAATCACTTTCATGGCCACAGGTGTATAAAATCAAGCACCTAGGCATGCAGACTGCTTCTACAAACATTTGTGAAAGAATGGGTCGCTCTCAGGAGTTCAGTGAATTCAAGCGTGGTACCGTGATTGCCACCTGTGCATTAAGTCCATTTGTGAAATTTCCTCACTACTAAATATTCCACGGTCAACTGTTAGTGGTATTATAACAAAGTGGAAGCAATTGGGAACAACAGCAACTCAGCCATGAAGTGGTAGGCCACGTAAAATCACAGAGCGGGGTCAGCGCATGCTGAGGCGCACAGTGCGCAGAAGTCGCCAACTTTTTGCAGAGTCAAAAGCTACAGACCTCCAAACTTCGTGTGGCCTTCAGATTAGCTCAAGAACAGTGCGTAGAGAGCTTCATGGAATGGGTTTCCATGGCCGAGCAGCTGCATCCAAGCCTTACAACACCAAGTGCAATGCAAAGTGTCGGATACAGTGGTGTAAAGCACGCCGCCACTGGACTCTAGAGCAGTGGAGACGTGTTCTCTGGAGTGACAAATCACACTTCTCTGTCTGGCAATCCGATGGACGAGTCTGGGTTTGGCGGTTGCCAGGAGAACGGTACTTGCCTGACTGCAATGTGCCAAGTGTAAAGTTTGATTATGGTGTGGGGTTGTTTTTCAGGGGTTGGGCTTGGTCCCTTAGTTCCAGTGAAAGGAACTCTTAATGCTTCAGCGTACCAAGACATTTTGGACAATTTCATGCTCCCAACTTTGTGGGAACAGTTTGGGGATGGCCCCTTCCTGTTCCAACATGACTGTGCACCAGTGCACAAAGCAAGATCCATAAAGACATGGATGAGCTAGTTTGGTGTGGAGGAACTTGACTGGCCTGCACAGAAACCTGACCTCAACCCGATAGAACACCTTTGAGATAAATTAGAGTGGAGACTGCAAGCCAGGTCTTCTCGACAACATCACTGCCTGACCTCACAAATGCGCTTCTAGAAGAATGGTCAAAAATGACCATAAACACACTCCTAAACCTTGTGGAAAGCCTTCCCAGAAAAGTTGAAGCTGCTATAGCTGCAAAGGGTGGGCCAACTCCATATTAAACCCCTACGGATTAAGAATGGGATGTCATTAAAGTTCATGTGCATGTAAAGCCAGGAGTCCCAGAAATTTTGGCAATGTAGTGTAGTTCAAAATTTTGGGGTCAGAATGTTTTTTTTTTTTTTTTTTTGTATTAAATTGATCAAACATGACAGTAAAGACATCTTTAATGTTGAAACTTTAAATTCTGAAACACTAGTGAAAATTAATATTGTCACATATCAGAATAATATTATATTATACATGCTGGACATCAGGCCTGGCTCCATGGGGAATGTACCAATGGGGAACATTTAAAAACATCACAAACCTTCTGCTGGTGACCTGTTAAAAAAGACACTTGTACTTAAAAAGAGAGTGCAACAACATGCAGTGTTGTATAAAATTAAAAGCCTCTTCATACACAAATAGTCTCATTGCTGGATCCATGCAGAGAGTTATTTTCAGCCACTGAGATTATTGTTTCATGTGGCTTTTTGTCTCCTCATATCATGAGGCTGTATGCTCACCAGAAAAGGACATTGTCTGGTTCTCTGGTGGCTTTAGGGGCTGTAAAACTCTCATGATACTACTCCTTCCTCCAGGGGGGGCACTCTCACAGAGAGATCACATCAAGGCAGGAGATGTGCTCAGCATGTTAGCCCCAAGTAATGTTTAATTATTCAAATTACACATTGCACTTAGCTGTCACGGCTGGGTATGTCTCTGTGCTACTTTTACCCAGCAAACTGTAGCCTTTTTGGTAACACTTTAGTAGGGAACACATCTAAACTATTAACTATGACTTTTTCCTCAATAAACTCCTAATTTACTGGTTATTAATAGTTAATAATAGTAATAGTAAGCAAGTTGTTAAGTTTAGGTATTGGGTAGGATTAAGAATGTAGAACAAGGTCATGCAGAATAAGGCATTAATATGTGCTTAATAAGTACTAATAAATAGCCAATGTTCTAGTAAAATGCATGCTAATAAGCAACTAGTTAAAAGACCCTAAAATAAAGTGTTACCTGACTTTTTTTTGTTGTCATCAAGTAGCCTTTATAGACTTTATGCTGTTTTATATATGTAAGGAATAATGAACCTCCAGGGTTTATTCTGCAATAACAACTGCCTGGATGTACACTATTCTGCTTATTAAATGGCTACTTGACACCTAAGTAAATAATTTGACACAAAATATTGATTTGAGTTGAAATATTTTAATTGCTTGTTAAATGCAAAGTTCCCACGAAGGAAAACAGTTCCTAGCAAGCAGCTTTGAGCCTAGACGAACAAACAAGTTCAAACAAGATGGAGATTTAAGGGATAATGTACAGTCATATCACTTACTACACAGTTTTTCACCAAATAAATAATGACAGGGACATGATATTGATTTGAGAATAAAACACTTTAAAATCTTACCTGTTTATTATCTTATAATCAATAACAGTTTACAAAAGCTGCATTTCCACTGCAGGAACTTTGGGGTGGTACTCGGTGTGTTTCTACCGCAGGAACCAGAGTTTAAATGAAGTTCCGGGTAAAAATTTCCCCCTCAGAAAGTCCCTGCTCATGAGGTAGTACTTTTTCAAAGTTTAAGAACTTTTGGCGGTGGGACTTGGGTGCTGAACATGCTGATTGGTTGAGTTCACACAGCATTTTGATTGGTTGACTCCACGCAGCATTTCATTTCAACCACCATTTTTAAAAGTCTGTTGCGGTACGTGCAGTAAGAGTTATTTGCTATTCGAATCAACAATGGAGTTTAAAAAATACGACCAATGGACCAACGGCGAGGGTCAGGCTTTATTATGTTTACATGTGGAGGACGAAATCCAGTGAGAACTGGATAGTCGTGCACAGTCCTACATCACCGAACTAATTTGCCTAATCTTCACGGTACTTTAGACCATGATGGAAATGCAGACAACAACAGATCGGGGGGAAAATGTTCCTGGGACAAATTGTTCCAGGTAATTTCAGTGGAAACACAACTAAAACAATCGCTGTAGCAACAAGATGGACACTTAATCTTATGTGATACAAGAGACATGACAGAAGCACTGGCCTCAGACACCCAGATGAGTAGTCAATATACAGCATTGCTATTGACAACGGTCCTTATCGAAGAGTAACTGACCCCGGAATCTTGTGGCTGACCAATCAGAATCAAGCATTTCAGAGAGCCGTGTGATAAATAAAATTAAACTTTTGCCCCTCTTTTGTAGCAATGAAGAGAATTCCTTTGGACCCAGCACAGACTGTAATTTCATTAATTACAAACTGAATATCTGGAGTGGGTTAAAACACTTCGTTACATTATAAATTCATGATATTCATAATTAATGTGGTTGGTTATAATTGATGCCAGTGAACTCCCAAGACATCTCGTCCATGTAAATATAAAATTTTAACTGTAATTACTTACTAATATCATAGGCAGCATGTTTTCATGGCATCACATAAAATCTGCATATTAAGCCTTTTAAAGTTGAAATGTGCTAAAATACGATTTATTAATACACTTCAGAGATAGCTTTTTCACACTTTTGCCCTTTAAAGTCCTCTCAAAACCTTGTTAAAGTTAAATTTCATGTGGTTTTCCCAGTCAGCCGAGCAGCAGGATGTTTCAGTGGTGCATTGGACTGACTGCAGCTCCTCACAGGAGGTGGAGAGCTTGCACTGCAAGTCAGTAATAGATACCCTACATCCACAGCGAGCACGCGGCACTAAATGAGAGAGATTCTCGCCTGAGGATGTTACGTATGTAGCGGGACAGATGTGTATATATATTGACACCATGGGATTAAACCAATAGGCAAAAGTCCAGAGAATTTTACAGGCTAGTGGGTCAGAATAATGCATTAAACCAGCACTGCACCATCAAGAGAAAATACTGTTTGGTTTTTTATCATAGAGACAATTCCATGTTGCTGTCAGGATGCTTTTGTCTTGCTAATGTTTGTTGACTCATTAACAGGTCTCATGTGACTTGTCCATAACCTTGAGGAAAACTCAAAGACGGGCAACCAGACTGCATTAGGTTTTTACTCATCTCTTAAACTGGGTTAAATCACCTAATTCTCTCAGTTTTACACATCATTACATCAGCAGAGATACTGATGCTGTAAATTGGAGCCATTAGAAAAGCTGTAAATGTTCCCTTTAAAAATGAAATGTGCGAAAATACGAATAAATTAATTACATTCACTTAAACACATCTGACAGCTCTTTTGAAAACATGAAATGTTGTTCAGTGTTTTGCAGAGGAGTTTTTGTAGCTGAGAACCAAGGCTCAGTGGAAATACATGCATGTGTGGCGACATTTCTGCAAAATGATGTTACGTTGCTTTTTGCACATTTCGCAACACTTTTAAAGTGAAGTGACCAGTGATTTGCTCTAAAAGCACATTCTTTTTTTTCCGAAACAGATGAATGTCAATCTGGCAATATTTTATTACGTTGGTTGTTGTACGTATTGTAAGTTGTATCGCAAGTAAACCTGCCATAAACCTAATTGATAGTGTTAACTAAAGCAAATGCAAGATAAAAAGGCCATTACTGAAGCAACCATGCCATTTTAGCTTGCTTCTTCAAGTCTTTGCTCTCTTTTATCAGGACTCGTGTTTCACAGAACTTGTACTTGAATGCTTCACGTCGTAAGTGCAGTGCTGTACCAGGTGAGACACAGAGCAAGTTTACTATGTCAGGAAAGCCATTTTATGGAGCTGGATATGTGATGCAAACACCAATATGTATTAATTTTTTAAATCCTGTGCTATGCTAAAAGCTTTTTGAAGTCATAACATAGTATTGTGCAAGAAACTAAGAAAAAGTAAGTCTTTATTAATCGATAATCTGCCTCGTAATCATAATTAGTGTGAAAAGGAATACAAGTTGTTGCCGTTTACTGCTTGTGTTCATTTCAGCTGGAAACTGCAGTGAATTGTACAACCCGAAATCCGGAAATGTTGGGACGTTTTTTAAATTTGAATAAAATGGAAACTAAAAGACTTTCAAATCACATGAGCCAATATGTTATTCACAATAGAACATAGATAACATAACAAATGTTTAAACTGAGAAATTTTACAATTTTATGCACAAAATAAGCTCATTTCAAATTTGATGCCTGCTTACAGGTATCAAAATAGTTGGGACGGGGCATGTTTACCATGGTGTAGCATCTCCTCTTCTTTTCAAAACAGTTTGAAGATGTCTGGGCATCGAGGTTATGAGTTTCTGGAGTTTTAGTGTTGGAATTTGGTCCCATTCTTGCCTGATATAGGTTTCCAGCTGCTGAAGAATTTGTGGTCGTCTTGACATATTTTTCATTTAATGATGTGCCAAATGTTCTCTATAGGTGAAAGATCTGGACTGCAAGCAGGCCAATTCAGCACCTGGACTCTTCTACGACGAAGCCATGCTGTTGTAATAGCTGCAGTATGTGGTTTTGCATTGTCCTGTTGAAATACACAAGGCCTTCCCTGAAATAGACGTCGTCTGGAGGGGAGCATATGTTGCTCTAAAACCTTTATATACCTTTCAGCATTCATAGTGCCTTGCAGAACATGCAAGCTGCCCATACCGTATGCACTTATGCACCCCCATACCATCAGAGATGCTGGCTTTGAACTGAGCGCTGATAGCACACTGGAAGGTCTCCCTCCTCTTTAGCCCAAATTTGGACTCGTCTGACCATAGAACACTTTTCCACTTTGAAACAGTCCATTTTAAATGAGCCTTGACCCACAGGACACGACGGCGCTTCTGGACCATGTTCACATATGGCTTTTTTTTTTGCATGATAGAGCTTTAGTTGACATCTGCAGATGGCACGGCGGATTGTGTTTTCTGACAGTGGTTTCTGGAAGTATGCCTGGACCCATTTAGTAATGTCATTGACAAAATCATGCCGATGAGTGATGCAGTGTCGTCTGAGGGCCCGAAGACCATGGGCATCCAATAAAGGTCTTCGGCCTTGTCCCTTATGCACAGAGATTTCTCCAGTCTCTCTGAATCTTTTGATGATGTTATGCACTGTAGATGTTGAGATTTACAAAGCCTTTGCAATTTGACGTTGAGGAACATTGTTTTTAAAGTATTCCACAATCTTTTTACGCACTCTTTAACAGATTGGAGAGCTTCTGCCCATCTTTACTTCTGAGAGACTCTGCCTCTCTAAGACATCCCTTTTATAGCTAATCATGTTACAGACCTGATATCAATTAACTTAACCCTCTGGAGTCGGGAAACGCGCTGGTGTGTTTTGCAGGATTTTTTTCACATTGCAGCAAAACAGACTTAAAATACTCCGTCATTTTTTGTCATAGAGACAGAAGTAATATATCAATTGAAACTACAGAATGTCTTCTTTTATTTGTGTACACTCAGAGTAAAAACAAAACAATGTGCTTTTTGCAAAATAAAGAAAACTAACATGATGCGTGATCTGTCGTCTCCCTCTGAACGAAGTCCAGTCTGATAGTTCTCAGAAAATGAAGTGTAACTTAGTGAATACTAATCACACAAAAATGAGACTTATGTCTAAAACGTATGTGTTAAAACATTGAAATGTCAGGTTTTAAATCGTGTATGTCATATCGAAAACAAAAATTCTCTGTTTATGTAATCTGTTTGAAAAGAGAGACATGTCAGACATCCGTGAGTCAGCTCATTATCCACTAATTTGGCCACGCCCACAGAGCGAGCGCTATTCAGATGCAAATTCTAAATGTGCACAGAGCTCCCTCCGGCTGCAAGTATGAATTGAAAACACAGTATCCAGCGCTCATAGTGATGACAATAAATATTGAATAAATATTACTCCTCTGTATAGAAAATTGACATAAACATATGAGAACCCATCAATATTTCTCCAAATGTGCATGCTTTTAAGCTAAAAGCCTATATGAAATGCCATAGAGGTAACATGAATGTTCAGACGTTTTGCATTACAGAAATACATTATATTTTAAAAAATATTAAAATAGAAAACCATTATTTTAAATTGTAATAATATTTCACAGTATTGCTGTTTTTTTCTGTATTTTTGATATACAGCATGATGAGCATGAGACTTCTTTCAAAAACATTATAATAGTAATGTGTCCAATCTTTTGACTGGTACTGTAATTTAAACTATAATAGGCCTATGCAAAATATTCTTTAAATGATGTGCAATTATACGTACATGCATGAGATCACAAAAATCATGTTTTCTGTCAAGAGTGGACATTATATTAACGTTAATGCAGCTGATATGATCCTGTTATCAGCAAGCTCGCAAAGAGTTTTTTCACATAGCCAACCTGACTGAAAGGGCTCATTATGCAGGTCATTATGCAGGTCATTATGTGGGTCTTTGTCTTCTCAGGTGTGAATCACAGCATTATTCATAAAGATTCACACCTCCATGGATACTGTGTGTTTTGACAAAAAGTGTCTTACAAAATTTAAATCAATATATTGTTTTATATGAACGAGTAGGCGGGATAGTTTTTTACATAATTTTGAAGTAAAACTCTAGTCTACAACCTCCAATACCCAGAAGTCTTGTGAACACATATTTAATATTTGTTTTTTGGCCTTATTTCAGTGACATAAGTTTTTTGTTTTTTCAATAACCATGCATAAATGTTATTCCTTTAAAAATACAAACATGTACATACATGTTACTCACTTATTATGGTAGCCTAGTTCGTGCTGAATACAGTGTAATGACACCTTTTCCATTAATATGTTTATGAACAACTGAAAAAAGCACAAATGTCAGGGCATGTCGAAAACTTCTCCAGGGCCCCAAATCAGCCTCAGACTCCAGAGGGTTAATTAGTTGCTAGATGTTCTCCCAGCTGAATCTTTTCAAAATGTCTTGCTTTTTCAGCCATTTGTTACCCTTGTGCCAACTTTTTGAGACCTGTAGCAGGCATCAAATTTGAAATGAGCTCATTCAGTGGATAAAAGTGTAAAATTTCCCCATTTAAACATTTATGTTATCAATGTTCTACTGTGAATAAAATATTGGCACATATGATTTGAAAGTCTTTTAGTTTTCATTTTAATCAAATTTAAAAAAACGTCCCAACATTTCCGGAATCCGGGTTGTAAGTGACATGTGAAGGCCAAATATGGTAACCCTTACTAACCCATACTTGGAATTTGTCCTCTGCATTTAACTCATCCAGTTAGTGCACATTAGGAGTAGTGAGTAGTGATATATATAAATACTGCAAACCATAGACACACACCCGGAGCAGTGGGCACTCGAACCGACAACCTTCGGGTTACCAGTCTGACTCTCTAACCAGGCCATGACTGTACTGTATATATACAGCAGTTACATTTTTAGAGTTTTGCGAAAATGTAAGTTTTTCCACCTGAATGGCAGCTTTAGTTCATCACTGACCACTGCAGCCTGTCAAATACACTCACAGCACACAATGCACCTTAGAGTTTAGTTACAAGCCTGCTCTAACATTCTTTCCTTTAAAGTTTTGAAGACTGATTAACTGCTTTAGGTGTGTTTGATCAGAGTCACGATGTAAATGACCATGAGCTGAGTTAAGCACTCCTGCCACAAGTAATCTGTTCCTCTGACACCTGAATCTATTTACATTATGAATGTGCTGAAGATATACAAAGCAGTGATTGGAAGGGCAAGATGCATTTGGATGGATGCAAATATACATGAGACAGGCTAATGTGCCAATTTAATTCCAATAAATGTCTTTAAATTCAGTTCCAGCATATTGGATTAATTTAGAAAAACAAACAGGGGACACATTTTAAATTCAAATTAGAATGTAAGGAAGTATATTTTAAATACACTACCATTCAATAGTTAGGCGTCAGTAATATTTTTTTTTTCTTTTGAAAGAAATTTTATTGTCTTTTACAATTTTAATATGTTTAGTATTTATTATTAGGACACATTAAATTGATCAAAATTGACAGTAGACATTTATGTTACAAAAGAGTTAAATTTCAAATGAATGCTGTACTTTCTATTCATCAAGCACTGAAAAAATGTATCACTGTTTTCACAAAAATATTAAGCAGCAAAAACTATTTTTAACATAGTGAAAAATAATAAGAAATGTTTCTTGAGCACCAAAGTAGCATATTAAATTGATTTCTGAAGGATCATGTGACACTGAAGAGTGAAGTAATGATGCTGAAAATTCAGCTTTGGCATCACAGCAATAAATTACATTTTAAATTTACATCATTTACATTACATTTATATTTAGGTAGAAAACTTTATTTAAATTGTAATAAAATTTCAGACTGTTTTTACTGTATTTTCGACCAAATAAATGCAGCCTTGGTGAGCAGAAGAGAATTATTTTCAAAACATTAAAAAAATCTTACCGACCACGAACTTTTGAATGGTAGTTTATATTTCATTATATTTAATAACTTCAGGATTTTATGAACCATGGTGGAAGAAAACTTCCTTTCCAAGAATTCTCTAACTTACCCTATAATTTGATTATTATGTTCACTTATCTAAAAATGTGGTGGACATTTTGTAATGTTATATTGTATATGTTATATTTTGTTGCAATATAAATTATTTTTAATAATAATAATAGACATTAAAAGTTGTTCATGTAAATTGTTGTGACAGTATTGAACTTAGTTGCATTTCTGTCAAATCAACTGAAAAAAAAAAAAAAAAAAAATCCATTTAAAGGCCCACTGAAGAGCATTGGAACGCGCAGCATTATTCAATGTGTTGATGTAATTTCAACTGAAACAGGAAGACAGGGTGATATATCGAACAGCCCTGCCCCTGTTTTAAATAGCCAATAGCATTTCGTTTATGTTACAGCTCGCCAGAGCCGTTAGACTCAGTAAAACCTCTGTTTCCTTCTAATCTCTAACCGTTTCTCCTAATAATGTCCTTTATATCACTTATATAAAGCATTCTGTGCAGAATTCAAATGGGTCCGATACCTTTTGTGGTCTGTGCCGACTCGCGCATATGATCCGCTCTGTGCTCTCGTGTCTCTGGACTGGAGCAGACTGCTTGCGTTGCGGTGGTTCATGTGACACTAACGTGAAAACGGACTTCATTTGCGTCAAAGGAAAGCATATTTACACTGTCTGAATCGTTCCCTATTCTCTATATAGTGCACTATGTGCCATTCACCATGTAGAAACTAGTAAATGTGTGAGCAAATGACCGATTTCAGCCGAGGCTTCAGCATCTGTAAGAGTGTAGGAGGAGGTGGGACTTCAGATTCTAGAGAGCATATGATTGGACCGAAGATTTGACGAAAAACTGAAGTGTGATGTAATGTCATGAAAATCAGTGATCCATTTTAGCAAAAGTGAGAGACTGTAAGATTTGACTGCTTATATCTCCTGAATGCAAATTTTGTCATTGTTTTGGAACACACCAGCTTATTCATAACATTAAGGCTAACATATTCATACTAAATGTGTTAAAGGAATAAAGGAATAAATAGTTCTCATTCACTTATTTATGTTTTTGTTGCTTGTGGTAAACTAATTTATTTAGCAGTTCAGTAAATTCCAACATCCTTTTTGGTGTGTCCAATTGAAAAGAAGCCAATACTTATGAATTATGAATTTCAACTAAATATTGCCTTAAATTCGAGGAAATGGAGATAAAGAGAGGTGAGATATTTGCTCTCACGGCACAGACTGAATTCTTCAACATGATTACAGCGAGGGCTGCAGAGGTCATGCATGTCACTGATGTTTCAAGCTTCCCCTCATAGCAAACATGATTTATTGTCTCTAGTTTGACAGCATCCTGTTAGTGGTCACATGACTCTGACACATTCTTTGAACTTTTACCTACAGAGACAGTTACTGAACTGCCGCCGTGACCAAAAACTGTAATGTGTGCATTCCTGTCAATCCCGGGGGCCAGCAATAGGGCTTAAAATAAAACCACTCACCACATGGTTTTTGTGTGACAGACAATTTTACCTGCTTGGCC
Organism: Ctenopharyngodon idella; assembly: GCF_019924925.1. Taxonomy (NCBI): domain Eukaryota; kingdom Metazoa; phylum Chordata; class Actinopteri; order Cypriniformes; family Xenocyprididae; genus Ctenopharyngodon; species Ctenopharyngodon idella. Next base: position 13,673,155 of record NC_067227.1, read on the forward strand.
TTTGTTTGCTGGCATTGTTCGGATGTGTGTGCTATGTATTACATGAAGTCCTACAAATCTGTAGTTCTCAAAACAGTATTTTTATTGTATGATAGCAGTGCACATGAGAATACCCTCACTGCACTCTAATAGCCTCTTCACAAACAGTCGAAACTATTTTCGACTGATCTAATTTTGTGTTTTCTGAAAATAGGGATCTATAACATTGTATTATGTTGAATATCACAGTTTTTGTTAATGAGGATGTAACGGACAGTCCGATGAAGGAAGATGATGAACACATGATACGATATCAATAGTGTTTACTGGTGATAAACATAGAGAAGGCTTACAACATCACTCGTTACACTAACAATGACTGACGATGAACAGAGAACAGGCAGAAACTTAAATACACAGATGATGATTACTAAACGGAAACAGCTGACAAGACTTAACTAATTAGAAACCATAGTGACTAACAAGAACTAATAAGACAGAACTGAACTAAACTGAAGATACATGTGACATAACGCCCCCCCCCTCGGAAAGGAGCGTCCTCGCGCCTTGACATAAACAGTACATGATGAGGGAAGAAGGCGGAGGCTTCGGTGGAGGTCGTGGAGCTAGTGACGGACAGGAGCCTGGAGGAGTTGGCCACAGGCACCATGGTGGTGTCGATGGTGGGAGGAGCCAGGGTGGAGTCCTAACTGTAGGGGCGGACGGAACCCTGGCATCGATTGACAGAGGCGGAACCATGGTGAGTGAAGGAACCGGCGGAACAGAGCTTACCCAGAGCTGCTGGCTTGCGGGATCAAGGCGGCGACGATGACTCGGATGACCGGGGCGACGCTGGAGTGAACGAGGACGACGGGGAGGTCATAGGGAGGGAGGAGCCCGATGTCACCGTAGGGGTGCAGGATGCAGGCATAGCTAAAACCCCAGAAGTCCGTGGCGGAAGCTGGGTGTTGACCGCCGGAGGCCGACCTGGAGAGACAAGGGAGCCCAGCGGAGTCTCCGGGCAGACATCGGGCGGTGCGGGGAAGGTGGTGAGGGAGCAGTGGGCCGAGGCGATGGTGACGGGCTGACAGGTCGAGGTGGAGACGTGGGCCTGGAGGCCCGAAATTGAGGCGGGGACTCGGCCTCAAGCTGAGCTGGGGGAGGTGAACCCCGAGGCGAGGGAGATTAGCTGCACGGAGTGAGCGGCGGGGAGAGAGCCGAGGAGCTTGACGACATCGGTGGTACCAACGGATCCAGGGGGCTAGTCGTGACCAGTTATGGAGACAGGATCAGGAAGTCAGGCAGGGTTACAGGCTGAAGGTGATGTCCGAACGGGACCGGCGAAGACGAAGAGGATTCGAGGGTGGGGACTTGGGTGGGAAAAGGATCCGTGGACCACAGGTCTATAAGGTCCAGGTCCGCTCCTGGCTCTGCGGTAAACTGACCCGCTTGCGTCAACTCCTGGGTTTTGATGTTCTCCTGCTCTTTAACAACCTCGGTGGGTGCCTCGGGCTCACTGGCTGAGGGAAAAAGGCCGCCGTTCCGAAGCATCCAGGCCAGGTACTCCAAATACGGCCTGCTTTCTGGGAAGAGAAGGAGACGTAGTGCTAGTGAGTCCATATTTAATTCTTTTCTTGTTTTCTTTCTTCTTTACTCAATTTAAGGGTCAGTCATTCTGTAACGGACAGTCTGATGAAGGAAGATGATGAACACAGGATATGATATCAATAGCGTTTACAGGCAGGGCCGGCCCGTGGCATAGGCGACACAGGCAATTGCCTAGGGAGCAAAATGACTGGGGGGTGCTGCAGCAGCTGCACAAAAGTTTTTTTTTTCTCGGAAGAGCGCCCTCTTGTGACCACTGTGCACTCCTACAACCATATATTAAGCAAATACTGCCAATTAAGAATTTAAGTACTGATTGATCATCGAACTGAATAAAATAATGTTAGAATAAAATAAAATTGACCAACAAACAATCATAAGATTTGACAACATCCAACAGTGTGCGCCTTCAAGGAGAGAAGCCGGATTCATCATGTTTTCATGGGTTAATAAATTCTGCTCTGTACCCTATTAAAACTATTACCACCAGAGAGGACTGTGACTGCAAATCATCATCATTTGAACTACTTTTGGTACCACTTTTGACATTTTCGCAATAAATAAATTATTGTGATTACACTTGTTTGTCTGTTATTCTTTTATTTACAACAAGTACAGAGTTTTAAGAAATGGTTATGGGTAGGTTTAGGGGTAGTTGTAGGATTAGCAGCTCAAAATATCATTTTAATGTTATATTTTTATTAAAATTGTCATTGTCCTACACATTTCTGTTCATTATGTTTTATTCTTTTAACATTCTGTATAAAATGGGTATGTTTAGGTTCGCGATGGGTTTTAGGGATCTTACACTTATCTACAAGACGATAAAATGGAAATTATACATTTATCTTTATGACATGAAAGATGCGTAAATATTTTACGTTTTTTCGCTGTAAAAACATAAGTATTTTTAAGTTCTATAATTCCATCAATATTGTACGTTTTAGCACCTTTCTAAACGTACAAAAATGTACTTTTTGTGTCTTTGAAAGTTACGTATTAATACCTATGTATTAACAATGAGACCAGGCTGCTCGCACTGTATGACGTGACAGACGACTAGTTGTCCAGTCCTGTTCCGTTCACACAGCGCGGAATTTCTAACAATGCGATTGTGAGTCCTGAAAATTTACGGGTGTGAGCTCTGTTATAGAATGTGGTTGTCACTCCCATAAATAACCGTACTGCGTGTGAACGTAACCGTATTAAGGACTCAAATACAGGACTGACAACCGTGCGATGTGTTACCCCCAACACTGTTTACGCATTCTGTAAAAGTTTAGAAAGTAGTAAGGTAAGATTGCTTCTTTAAATAATAATTTTACATTTTGTTCTACTAACAACTAAATTATTTCCCTTAATAACACATTGGCTGATGCATCGTCATCCTGCACATGCTAAACATAAATATATTTGAATTTGAAATCTAAATATATCGTTTACAAGTAAATGCACATTGCTCTCAAGGGGGTGTCTTCTCCCATCCCTATACTGACTAAATTACGATTAAATACCTACATAATCAGGTGTCATGGACACAGAGTTGAAACCCTGTCCAGAAACTATATCCACAAGCCATATTTTGAGGCAGCATTTGGCCCCATGTGGGAGAATGTAGTCCCTTTCCCTCTTTGACACAATTGATTGCAGCGCTGCTGGTTGTCCTTCGGGACCAAAATAGGGATGGGGTATCAAGGCCACTTGAATACTAATGAAATTCTGAGAAATGTATTGCTGACTGTTGTGTCCTAATTAAAGGGAGCTGCATGAGTGTGGTGAGGAGCTTGGTGGTCCGCAAGGACTCTGTTAATCAGAAGTCTCCTTCGGTGTGAATTAACAATAGATTGCATTGAATTACCTGGGCAGGGGAATTGATGATGGGCCTGGGGATGGGTGTTCCTCTCTTTGTGCACTTTCTCTGGTGTGAAAATAATGATCTTTCTCCCTCCCTGACTCCCTCATCTCAGACACGGCTCTACAAAAACAAGCCAAAAATAAGTCATCTCTGTCTGTAAAGAGCCTTTATACATTTTTGAGTTGTAAAAGAGAGATAAATAATAATTATGCCAGAACATAAGAGATTTGTGCAGACAGACTGGCAGGTGCATCGTGAGAATTGCCTAGTCACAGCATGAGTAGCGCTACCCACAATGCACAGCGGCGGCGGCATGCAGCCAGCCCTAATTCTCTGGGCTTTTGATACCTGATGTGGTAGCTTTGTGCTAACTCAGCTGCACTGTAATTGGGAACCCTCTCGATTACCCCATCAATGCACTGCTACCTTCACATGTAAATTAGACTAATTTCTAGACTCACTAACAAAAGAGATGGTGTGGAGGTTTAAATGAAATGATCTGTACTCATTTATCTGACAAAGATTAGTACACCAAAATTCATAGAGGTAAATATGAAATTGTTAGTTAGTAAAGTGACATCCAGTTATCATCTCAGAAAATCAGTTATTTTGCATATTTACTTCTTGAGTGTAAAAAATACCTTTTATCATTGTGATAAAATAGTGAGTCAAGTAAAAAAAAAAAAAAAAAATGTACTTAATCACAATTGAAATGGAAGGTCAAGTTGTACACATTGCATTGTGGGATAATATATTCCTTGGAGTATATGTGTGCAGTATGTAGTATGTAATAAGTAAGTGGGGAAAGGAAAAATTCTGCAGCCTTTAGAGACGGGTATAAAAGTGCATTATGTACTGTATATAGAAGCTCTGCCACAGAATAAAGAAATAAAAATGTAATTGTGACATTTTATCTCAAAATTCTGATTTTATTTTTTGCAACTCGCAATTCTGAGACGATAATTCAGAATTGTGAGATAAAACATTGCAATTACCTTTTTTATTTTTATTCTGTGGTGGAAACATGCTTTCTTATAATCAGAAGCATAATGAAGGAGTTTCCTTTGCCATGTGCCATGTGTCTACTGGAGTGGTTTGAAGCTCACTGCCACTGCTCTGGTCCAGGAAAAATACACTCTCTGGAGTGATGATTTATGTTTTACCATATGGCAGTCTGATGGACAAATCGGGGTTTGGCAGATGTCAGATAAACACTACATGCCTGAGTGGCTAAAACCAACTGGAAATAATTAGATTAGATAGATAGAACAAGATAGAACAATAATTGTTCAGGTCTCTTAAATTCTGCTGAAGGGAAATATTTTCTTAATGCATTTCCAAATCGGTGACAACATTTTGGGTATGCTGCTTTGATTCAAGGGTTCAATTTTACTTTATTCTTTTTATTTATTTTAAATTGGGAGTGTAATATGAATGAATTAATGATCAATTAATTAATTTAAAAAAATTAAAAATAAACAAAATTACTTTTCAAATTGACAATTTAAATAGGTGTAATTTAAAGCATTTATTTATACACATTTAATTAATGTTTAAAAAAGTTAAATGTAACATTAAAATAATAAATTATTATTATTAGCATGTTTAAAATTTACAAATAGAAATGAATTATTATTACTATTGTTATTATAAGATTCAAATAATACATGAATAACTGATTATTAAATCTAAATTAATTACTTTATTTATTTATTTTTATTTTATTTTATTAAAGCATTGGCCAGCCGGTTTTCTTTTTCCATTTGTCAGCCAACTTAAAAATGCCATTGGATAGTGGGAGAAACAATTAAAGGATTAGTTCACTTTCATATTAAAATTCCCTGATAATTTACTCACCCCAATGTCATCCAAGATGTTTATGTCTTTCTTTCTTCAGTAGAAAAGAAATTAAGGTTTTTGATGAAAACATTCCAGGATTATTCACCTTATAGTGGACTTCAATTGACTCTTCGCCAGGAGTTTGATTGACAAGCGATCTAACCAATCATAACGCCGAATCCGCCATTTTGTCCGACAAAGCAGTCAAGAGTTAGAAGATTAACCTCGGTGGACTTGAACTTGAAAAATGGTGTGTACTGACATCTTTCCGCGTTTGAAACAACATTCCTTCTCATGTTTATTTATGTTTATTTGATGCTATTAATTAACTAGTAGGAAGAGACGATCGTTTCACGAGCTGCTTGAGCTGAGGCGGTACAGCAATCTGTCACGACACATTAAAGAGCCACAAAACGTTTTTTATTGTTCGATTTTCTTAAAAAATTACACAGTTTGTTTAATATCATAAGTAACATGCTCTGTCTTTGTCTGTCAACGTGTTGTCAGTGTCCTCTTTGCTCCGCAATGTATTTTTCACTCTGTGTGGTGTGACAGCGCCATGGCTTGTCGGATAAAGCAACAGTAACTAAGGGGGGCGGGTCTTTGCGAAGGGTCAATTGGCCCCAAACAGGTGAAGGTCAAAATTACAGTTTCAGTGCAGCTTCAAAGTGTTCTACACGATCCCAGACGAGAAAAAAGTGAAAACGATGACCAGTAAGTCAGGAGTCAAACAGGTAAGCTTTCTGCACCCGTCTTTTCCTCATACCTTCTAGCAGTAATATGCTACAAATTCATGCTGTTGCTTGATTAAGAGCAACATAAAAATAGAGCGCATAAGACATAATGGAACTCTATTTTGACAGGAATAAAAGGCAGCAAACAGGAGATAAGCTAATGTGCGCATGTCACAAAGTCATTCATGTAAACACCATATCGGATTAGATAATGTCTCATGTAAACAGTCCACCGAATCTTTCAATTGGAATGACAAAAAAGTGTACGTGTAAACGTGGCTACTGTTGATATTTGAAATCAACCCAAACAAACACACCCCTCCCTTCATTGCTCCACCCCCAAAATACAAGAGCATGCAATGGATGTTTCTTTGTCATAGCTGAAGTGAAGCAAAATAATGCTTCGTGAAGAATAACGCAAAGGTGACGAATGAATGTCAAGAAGTACAACAAATTAACATACAGTACACAAGAGTATATACAAGCAGAAGTTTGTTGTTAGTTGCCAACAGCACACCAGCTCCAGACAAACAATGACACTCAAAACTGTCCTGTTATAGCTATAGCTAACATTACAACAACAGCATCTTGGTTCTGTGAAACATAGTAAAACCAATGTTACTCACATATGGAGCAGAAACAAAGCAACCTCTGCATCTTTTTTCAGGTCTTCCCACTTCAGGTCTCTCCAGCGTTGGAAAGCTTTTCTAATATTAACGGGTCCTAAAGCTCTTGCCTGATCATAACCCTTCTTTTTCCAGTGAAAGTCCTCTGACCTTTTCTCTTTTGTAATGTCTCTCAGCCATCTCTCTTTCTACAGTCTTCAAATCTCCCTCTTGTTCACTCTATCTCCTCCCCCATCATGATTGTATCCACCCCCCTACTGCTGATTGGCTACAAGTATGTTGTGTCCACTTTCAATAGCGTTTTTCAGAAATACTGCACCTTTAATAGCCCTACCCTTTAATTTGGGTTAATATGAATGAATTTATATTCTTCCTCCAAAGAAACAACAAAATAATAACCTTCTGTGAATCTGCATAGAGACTGCCATCATATTGCTGATGTTTCTGACGAAGCTAACTTGCCCTGCTGTTGTACTCTTTAACCTAATTCTCTGGTGCCTTGTCACAACGCTCACGCTTCACTACCTCAGCTGACCCGTGCTGACTGCTGGTGTGCTGCGGCCTAATAATTTCTCACAAATACAGATGGCATTCATTTGATAAACACACTGAGGCCAAATGAAGTCTGTATGTCAGCAGCCTTTGACTCGCTGTCTCCTTTGAGCCAAAATCTCTCTGTCTTTCATCTTTTAGATACCGCACACTCCCACTGCATTACATCTGAACCTACTTTGGTAAATGCCAAGCATGCCAGGGCTGAAATGTCAGAGTAATAGGTAGGTTCACAAGCAAAATGTGTTCAGAGCGTGAGCGAGCATATTTGAAGGAGAGTTCAAATGTACAGTACTCAAGGTGTGAAAATGCCTTAAAGGTTAAGCTACTGAAAGGTTAGGAGAAATGTAAATTTTTGCCAGTAGGGGAAAAAAACATTTATTAAAAAAAAAAAAAAAAAAAATACAATAAAAGAAATTCAGTGTAAATTGTGATGATCTTAACTATTCAGGAAATCTTATTTACAGTATATACAGTACAAATGTTGTTGAGGCAGTTTGCGGTTCAAAAATACTGTCTCTTTTCCAGAACCGTCATAGTTAATTGTCTTTAAAATGAATGACATTGTAATTTAATTGTTAACATTTAACAATATAACTTAGATAGAATGATATATACTATATATAGCAAATCTCAACTGCCTGATTTTTTATTTATTTGCAAAATTATCACCCAGCTCTTTATATAAAGTTGAATATATATGTCCAGCTTTAGTATACTTACATAGGGTGATACATAACATATCTTAACTGCTTAAATTTCTTTTAGCGTCGCAAAATGTAAACTATATTATCGCTCAGCTCTAATCTGCCAAATACGACTATAAAGCATGAAGATATTATGAACATTAAAATTGTGATTTTCTATAAAGCTCTTTTGAAACAATATTGTGAAAAGCCATGTACAAATAAATTTGACTTGACATTAATGCCACAAAACATACAATATGAAAGACTCCAAATACCACATGAGGTATTGGTATTTTATGTTGTATTTTATTATTTTAATAATAAACAATTAATTAAATGTATTTAGGCTATTGTTACAATACAGAAGGGTCGCAGACAGGAATTAGCAAACAAGGTAGTTTATTGACACCAGTAGAGTGGAACAGCAGTGAAAGTGGAAATAACTTAAGCAGTGATGATGAATGGAGTGCTGAATGGTGATACTGTCCTTTTTGGTGGTCGCAGTTGTGGAGAACTTGAGTGACGCTGGAGAATCTTGACACGGAGAACGGAGAACAGTCACACACTGACGGAGAATCACACGAGGAGAACAGGAGACGCTGGAGACAGGTAAGTAGATCGCTTGGAGTCCTTAAGGTAAGCATACAGGTAAGTGTAGATGCAAACGAGACCGGACATGTGTGTGAGTGTTCTTTATACTGAGGGTGATGAGGTGCTCATGAGGTGCAGGTGCCGGTGATCAGTACTCTGGTGACAGGGTGCGTTGTGATTGGCTGACGGTGGAGCCTGGCGTGTCTGTGACAGCTATGTTTAGTATAAATGTTTACATTTTGAAATATGTATTAATTTATCATTAATTTACAGATAAAACCCTTTCTCCAGTAAGTCTTTATTTTGTCTATTATAAAATATTTTGGCCTTTTATTTTGATTTTGAATATGTCAAATATTAACACAGTCTTTGCACTGTAAACCCGAATAAGTTGGCAAAAAATAAATAAATAAATAAATAAAAATAAAAAAAAAATAAAAAATTTGAGACAATCGATTACATCAAACTTTTTAAGTTAAGAAATTCAAAGTTTAAGTAAGCAGAACTGGCAGATTTTTATTTTGTACCCAAAGATTTTAATTGTTCTTAAATTGAAATATTTGATTAAATTAAACTAATTCATACATTTAATTTAAAATTATCATGTAATCTCAGCGTAAAACATTTTTATTAGTGGAAACTCAGCTTTAACTAGATGCTAAGTATAACAGAAACAGAAAATGCTAACTTGCTAATTTGCTATAGCATGGTATTGCACTTGCTGAATGAATACAGCAATATAAAACATTTAACATACTTGCTCTCAAACCAAGCCACATGTACCACTTGTTACCATGATGGTAACTCTCTAAAAACTCACATTAAAGTACACATGAAATCAAAACTGACCTTATTTATTTTGTTAGCTCAAATTGCTAGTTTTGTGGTGAACAATTCATCCGTGCAAGTCAATCCACACACAAAAAAATTGTTTGGCTTCATAATATTTAATCAAAATCTGAAAATGCTCCTCCCCTCTGCAATGGTGCCCCTTCTCTAATGACATCAGTTTGACGGCTTGGGTTGAAAACGCTTAAACCACTCCCTTCCGACGGTTAGTCTGCTATGAGCAAGAGATGGAGAGGAGGAGCGCTAAAATAAAACCCTGCCCCCTATTCAATATTCCGTTTCACTTGGAAATACATCACAACACTGGAGAAAAGTCGTTTGCAACTTCCGGTTCACGGGGACTTTAACAGAAACTCTTCTAAATTAGCATAACACCCACTTAACATTAATCTTGCACAAAAAAACATTATAAAACACTAATTTTAGCATTTACTCTCCCTATCAAGTGCCATGGGCAAAGCATGCTGGGAAACAGAAATCCCAGCCCGGTTTCAGTTAAACTCAAGTTTGTGTAAATTAAAAGAAATAAGTTCATAAAACTCAAAACAATGAAACAGTTCAGTTTACTTAAAATATATCAGTTCTGTGAACTCGGAAGAAAAAGAAAGTGCTAAATACTCATAAAAGTTCATTTCACTGAACTAATTTTGTTTAATTTAAATTTGTCCTACTCAAACCAATTAATTATTTTGAGCGTTAGTATTTACATATAGCTAATAGATGCTAATTGCAAGGAAACTGTAGGATCACATGTAAAAGCAAAGTTGTACCGTAGAGATGTTATATTTCTATGAAGTATTCATTATAAATAAATCAACTCATACTGTAAATGTGTATTGCAATAAAAATGTGTTTTGTGCTTGTTTATCTCAAACCATTTCAGTTTATGTTTACGCAGTAGTTTGTGAGTAATTGGTTGCTATGTGTATGAAACAGTGAAGTTTTGTACTTGGTTCCTTTGAAAAGCTTATAATTTACATCTTCATTTCAGACTGCAAGAATGAGTCATTATTGTGGTTTTTGTTTTGTTACAGTTCTGCATAGATTCACTGCTACATGCAGGAAGAACACATTCAGATTATACACATGTTAGGGAAATAAATGCTTGAATTGGCTTTGCCTGAATAAAGGGCAATGCTTATGCAACCTTGTGCCAATATGATGCTTGAACGTCTCCTTTGAAATCAACTCCATTGTGTGTATACGTGATAAAACGGTAAATATTCAGAAAAAAAATCACAACAAAGCTCCAGTTCCTTAGCTGGATTAAAACACTGCAATACCCGCATTGACAAATCCACCAGTTCACCACCCTTCATTATTTCATCACAACTTTACATAAGAAAGGCTTAGAAACCCCTAAGGGTTTTTGGTGCTTGGGAATCAAAGACGACCCTTTGAACAGTGTAATTAGACATTTCTCTAAGGTACACCTCTTTGGAAATCTTCCCTCAGTCTGTGTGGGGAGTCGTACCAGGATGAGCACACACCTTTAAATGTGCATCTTGAAATAAATATGCAAGGGTAATGGGGGTAACTCGAGGTAATGTGCTTTAATACCAGACAACTCAGCAGAGGCAGGTTTAAATTAAAGATGTTATACACTTGATTAACCTTTGTTTTAAAAAAAAAAGTAATAAAGTCCGTGTGGCAGCTATCTTTGCTTGATATTTTAAAGACTATTATAGACTATAACATCATTAATTTAATACATATTTACGTATTTATGTATGTTTACTTATATAAATTATTCAGTAATTCAACGAGATGTACATTTCAGACTTCATCTTCGATATTCATTAACACATATAGTCTAATTAAGTGAAATCATTCCATTTAAATTCACAGTGTTGCTGTTATGACATACCTTTAATTTAAACATAGCCACTTAATATAAGTCATATTTACATTTACCTTTCAGATGAATCTCTTTTAATGGGACTCTGCTTTGTCTGTCATTTGTTATTCAGTTATTAAATAAAATATCAAAACTAATTTTTAAATAGAATATTTGATTTATTTTACATTAATAACAATTTAAAAATATACAAATATTGGTAACAATTTACAATAAGGTTAATTTGTTAACGTTAGTTAATTTATTAACTACCATGAACTAACAATGAGCAATACATTTGTTAGAGTATTTATTAATCTGTTAATGTTAGTTAATAAAAAAAAAAACACAACTTGGTCTTATGGAAGGATGTAGCATACCTGAACGTTTTCGCAACGTACATATCACTGCAGTTTCCAACAGAAATGAACACTAGAGGCAGTAAAACAGCAAGCGCTTTTAATCGTTTTCGTTACGATTACAGGGTCAGATTACGGATTAATAAAGACTTGTTTTCACGTCTCCTTGCACAATATTATGTTATGACTTTAAAACGCTTTTTACCAAAGTGCACGATTTGTAAACGAATATATTTTGGACTTTGCATCGGTTAACCAGCTCCATATGTTTCGCTTTTCTGACAACAACTTTTCTGATAATAAGCTTGCTCAGTAGCTCAGCTGATAAAGAGTTAGACTTAGGATGAGGAAGCCTTGGGTACGAATTCCGGGGGGAAAACGAGTTACGGTAAAAGAGCTCAAAGATGAGAGATCAAAACAAGCTAAAACGGCACGATTATGGATGCTTTTTATGTCACATTTGCTTTTGTTAACACTATCGGGTAGGTTTAGGTTTAGTGTTGGTGGTAGCTACATTATTTAAAAAAAATAATGGAGCACTAGATTTTTAGCACCACTCACCGGACAAAATTTCAAATCAGAACTGCGGTGATTCGTATAAAAACCAACGTCATAAAAACGTACCATATTCACGTTTATCTGTTCCAGCAAAAAATTAACATGCTTTTAGCGCCACTTAGTGGACATTTCACATTGAAACTGCAGTCATATGTACATAATGGTACGTATTTTGCGACTCGCGAAAACGTTTCCACTGGTACGTTTTTCTAATGAGACCGGGCTCAAAAAACAAAAACAAAACAGCAGTTCATTGTTTGTTCATGTTAGTTCACAGTGCATTAACTAAAGTTAACAAATACAACTCTTGATTTTAACTCTTGATTGATCCATATTTAGTTAAAGGTGTAGTAACCGATTTCATTGCTATGCCTCCAAAGTGCACAAGCACGTCATGCAAGAGTCTCTTTATCATAGCTAAATAGAAGCAAAATATTGCTTTAATGACACTCAAAGCTGTCCTGTTACTAACATTACAACAACAGCATATCTTGGTTCTGTGAAACATAGCAAAACCAATGCTACTCACGTATGAAGCAGAAACTCTGCATCCATTTTCAGGCCTTCCCACTTATGTCTCTCCAGCGCTGGAAATCTTTTCTAATATTAACGGGTCCTAAAGCTCTTGACTGATCATAACCCTTTGTGTTCCAGTGATATTCCTCTGACCTTTTCTCTTTTGTAATGTCTCTCAGCCATCTCTCTTTCTAGAGTCTTTCTTCAAATCTCTCTCTTGCTCATTAACTCTCCTCCCCATCATCAGTGTAAACGCCCCCTACTGCTGATTGGCTACAAGTGTGTTGTGGTGTTCGGTCCAATCCACCTTCAGCAGTGTTTCTCAGAAATTGCTTACTGCACCTTTAAAAGGGTTAATCATCTGTCTGTCTTCAAACATTGTTTCTGTTACATAGTTATTAAAATGCAGCTTCTTTGTGGTCTTAGCAACTTATACACTTCTTTAACTTCCTCCCTTGACTACAAAGTGCTTGCAAACAACTGTCAGTTATAGAAGCCTACCCACATTTGCATGTCAGATTATTCATTCTCAAGACTAAGTTGCTTGTTGTCTTAGACAGGGCTGGGTCTCTTGTGGGGTAATGCAACTTGGCTGGGAGCAGTTGTTTCAACATACAAATTGCAAACAAACCAGAAGATGACTAAGAAGGATGAGGCCTGGTCTGTCATGGGATAAATTATTCTGTTTGTGTTGACTCTTTAAGCAGATGAGTAGAAACAGTGACTGATGCTAATATGCAACTGCAGAAGATGAACACCATCACAGCATAGAAGAGAGCAGGGATTACTGACATTTTTTAAAGTTTGTTGTTGTTGTTTGCTTATTTATTCAGAAAATGTTTAGCGTAAACCTTTATTAGCAGTCATTATATCTGTGTTAATACAATTTACATTTATAATATCCATGCAGTAACTGTGATGTAATAAATATGACAGAAAATGAGAACATTATGCAAATGTACATCTTTTCTGTGCATATAATAACGGTAGTCAATACAAATCATCACACACTACACATCATAATCATAATCACCCTAATGACATCAGACTATATGTAAACGCAGCAAGCTAAACAAACAAGTTGATATAGAATTTATATATTTCAATAAATGAAACGAATGTTTTGTTTCAAATCAGTGGTTCGGAGCGCCAAAGTCATGTGATTTCAGTAAACGAGGCTTCGTTGCGTCATAAGTGTTTCGAAATTTCAATGGTTCACCACTGGGGGGCGTGACTTTAGGAGTTTGATACGCGCTCCGAACCACTGATTCGAAACAAAAGATTCATAAAGCTTTGAAGCTTCATGAAGCAGTGTTTTAAAAATCGCCCATCACTAGATATTGTCATAAAGTCGTTATTTTGTTCTCGTCGCTTCATAACATGAAGGTTGAACCACTGCAGTCACATGAACTGATTTAAATATGTCTTTAGTAGCTTTCTGGGCATTGACAGTGTTAATTGTCTTGCTGGCAATGCAGGCCTCAATGAGCCATCGGATTTTTAAATGTGCGCTCGCTTTTTACTTTCGCTTTCCAATTTGCAATCACGTAGATGGAGCGTATATGAGTATAGGAGGCGGCAGTACTGACCAAACATTTTACAAGATATTTCTGTCACTTCTGCTTTTGGTTTAGTTTCATGTTTATGTTTTCTAGTCTTTTATTTTAAAAATTTTCCCCACTGTTTCCCTCATGCGATCCTGTCATGTGCTTCCTTAGTACATGTGTCTTGTTTTCATTGGATCATATGTTTCATGTGTCATGTTCTGATTGGTTCTTGTTTCATTAATTCTGTTTGTTCTTTCTTTCTTTTTTTTCTTCTTTTTTTGTGATAGTCATGTGCTCCCCTGTATCATGTATTTAAGCCCTTATGTTTGCCTTGTCTAGTTGTCATTGTGGTTCCATGTTCCCATGCTCCAGGGCTGTTCATTGTTCTTGGTTGTTTCATGTTTTGGATTTTGACTTTCACTGTAAAGAAACTGCACTCGTCTTCATCTGCTCCGTCTGCAATTTGTCAGTGATGCTCAGGATCTGTTGTGCACCAAATACTCCATCATCCTGTCAGTCATCTCTCCTCACTATCTTCACGTGATAAGTGAAATCTGAATGTAACCGACTACTGCAGCAAGCTTAACCATGTCCCTTTAGGGGCTCCGTAGAGCGTGATATTTATTTTCTGTGCCTTAATATTAGCTTAATATATAAACTTAATATTAGGTGTCTTTAAGTATGTACTTATTATGTACTTATGTCAAAAAATGTTGGGTATATGTACTTCTTGTGTTTATGCTCTATTGCAAAACATGGTAACACTTTATTTTACAGTGTCATTGTTACATATGTTACATATAGTTACTATAGTATAGTACATGTAGTTACTATAACAATAAATTGTGCATAATTACATGCAACTAACCCTAAACCAAACCAAACCAAACCAAACCCTAATTCTAACCCTATAGTAAGTACATGTAGTTACTTAATATTACTAATTCTAATATTAAAATTACTATTATTAAATGTGGAATAAAAGGAACTGTTATCGAGTGATGTCATTAACAACAGTCCTATATTGTTGAACCAATGTAATTCAAACAACAGAGGTGTGACCATGTTACTTCAGTTTCGGGAAAACAGTACTGCATCATACTAATCACAGTTACATCATTGTATGGGAAACACATCCCAGATTTTAACTTTAGGTTGCTGCGCACAACTCTTTCATACAGATTAAAAGAAAATATTTACCATTTGTGCCATATGGCTTAACTTCAGCTGTGCTTGTTCCAGTTTTGTTTGATTTCCCCTGAACACATTCATTTTAATCCATTCATTTAAAGCCAGTCCATGATTCTGGCATTTCCCATCAGTAATATTCAAATGAGCCATTCAAAATATATTTCCCCTTCTGTCAGAGTGAAATCATCATAGTTCCCTCATGCTGTTTCTAATAGATTTACATATGTTTCCTCATTAGTAGAAACACATAACATGGATGGGTGGATGTTTTTATACTCTATGCTCTGATGGCTTGCTATGAGTGGAAAAACCTACTCGGATATTACTGATGCAAGTAATAAGACCTCTCTAAGATGGAAGATGATGAAAATAAAATGGGATTTTAAGGTTTAGCTTTATGAACACATTCCTTCACAACATGCATATGTGAATTACTGCGCTTAACATCCATGAATGTGGCTGTCTTGCTCAAGTAAAAAGTCTTATACATTGGTGGCTTTTATTTGCTTTACTGTCACGGTGAAATCCTGAACTGTCTTGTATAGTAAAATCGAAAGACAATGCGTGACGCAGAAAGAAACGATAAGACGATATTTAAGAAAAAGTAAGAAAACTACACATTTAATAATGTTTAACACAAGACAAAGAACTGAGGAAGACTGAAGGCTTAAATACACAAAGGGAGATCATCAACAAAACATGGAACAGGTGTGGACTAATAAGAAACCATAACAATGAATGAAAGACAAGGGGTGCGTCTCAATTATAGACTGTAAAAAAAGATGCACCTTCACTCTCTTCCATTGTAGTAAGTGAAGCCACCAGTGTCAGAATATGGCGCTGACATCTTGAGTCTCGTGTCTGCGCAGTAGTGAACTTGGACCCGAGTCTGCGCAGTAGTGAGCGTGAAGTGGAGCGCTCACTATCAAGGTCCCGCCCACATCATGACGTCAAAACCCGTGTTTTATAGCATCAAATAAATAACTAAAACCAAACTTATTTAAAGAACGAACACTTGAACTTACATCAGTGTGATAAATCTGCCTAAAATGACAGAAACCATCTTTGGAAAAAAAATATTTGATGTGTAATTTGTTTGTTTAGTTTGTCTCACGTCCCATTACATTACATGGAGAGGGGTTTATGACCTATACTGCATCCAGCCACCTGAGGGCAATCGAGACGCTTTGGCTTCACTTTTCAGGACTCGTGTGAAACGCTTGGTCTCAATCAGCTCCCTAGCTCCTGAGCTTGTGAACCAGAATAACATTAACATTAATGTTAACGTTAACACAAGACAAAGAACTGAGGAAGACTGAAGGCTTACACATGAAGGGAGATCAAAACTAAACAGGGAACAGATGTGGACTAATAAGAAACCATGACAACAAATGAAAGACTAGCTCAATCAGCTCCCAAGCTTGTGAACCAGTATATCGTGTACACAAATTCTTGCACTGGTAAGGACAATAAAGGATGCTGGCTCACTACACATGATGACTCTATTTCCGGCGACGTGACAACCTTCTCAATGAACAACATCACTTCTGGTGTTTATGAACAACAGCAGAGCTGATATCTTTCTGACATTACTTCTAATGTTATTTAAAGTACATTATGATGAATACTTACATATATGTGCAACATTTCAGCGTAAATAAATTATAAATTATGTTCATTACCTGTCTAGCGATGTATGTTTATGCTGAAATATAATAAAATAATGGTTTGTATTTTTAAAAAACATCTATTATAGTGAGTTGGCTCAAGTGATTTAAATTTCATGCTGCTTCTTATCACGGTGCATTGTGGGGCTTTTTAAGAATCGAACGTCTCAGTGCCTTGGAAGGTTTTTGCAATTGAGAAAGCCCTTAAAATGGCCGCCTCCCTGATCAGTGCCCTGACTACTGAAATTGCTTCCTATACCCTCATTCATTATACCTTACATTAGTTCACTGATATACTTCACTTGAGGGAGTGAATGAAAACAAATTCGGATGTTAGTTTGTGTTTGCTGTTTAATAATTATTTGACACTTAGCAAACTGTAGTACTAGTAGTAAGATGAAAAGATTTGTCTTGAACTATGTCATGGAAACTATGCATAAACCTCAATTAAACAATTTAATTATCAATTAAAGGTGCAATATGTAAAAATTTTGTCTTCTAGAGGTCGCTAGAGGCCTATTCAAAACAAAGGCATAGCTTGACGATGCCAAGTTTGAGAGCGGAATCTTGGGACATGTGGTCTTCACCTCAACGGACGGTGCAAAAGAATATTGATAGGACTCGGGAAGAAATCATGTTCATGGATGCGATTATTAACGTTACTGTAGTATGAAGCAGAGCAGGACCGAGTGTTGTGGGAGTTGAACGAGGCCGCTGGAGCGATTGCGCAACACACGCCTCACAAGCGGCAGAACTTTTATTATGCCACAGTCGCCGGCGCCGCTTCCGCTTTTCCAGTCATGAGTATGAGGTAACGCAGCTCTATTTATCATATTAGATACATTTGAGAATGTTGAAAATGATGTTATAACATTACTCTGTGCGTTCGCTCAGTGGCTGCTGTGAGACATTGTTTGAGATACTGCAGTAAGCTAGATCGATCATATTAAATGCTGGATTGCTTGTGTTGGTAAATGGCATGCAATTAATTTTAAAACGTATTGTGTGATGGAGAAAATTCTGTATTACTGTTACTAAAAATAAAGCTGCATCTGATTATGCTATGTTAGCTACTTGACAAAATGGTGTTTTTCTCTGAGGCATGGTAAAGCATGGTACTCACAAAAAATCAAGACAATTTGATTTAAACAATAAGACTAAACATGTTGAGCTATATAACAACAATTAGTTTTCTGTCTATAAATATATATCAAAACAGTTGTTGCCTTGTCTATTAAAAAGTGTAATATATTAAAGCGTCTTTGGTGTTTCCATTGTTTCTACAAAATAAAACCAAGGCAGATTGAGGGTTAACGTGGGTATGACGCAATTGACAGGCGACTCCTCACACTTCCCAGAGCCTTGGTTAAAATTGGAATTTTCTCACGATTTACAAATAGTTGGAAACATTTGGGATATTGTTAAGCACTCAAGTGAACAAAATAACACTGGCCTAGTGGTTTTTGGATATTTTACTGCAAAAATATTACATATTGCACCTTTAAGAAGCTCTCTGGATCACATTGGACCAGCGGTTTGGAAAATGGATGGATGGATGATTCAGCTGCAGGCGCCATCTTCTGGTCAGATGCGGGAATTCATTTGGTGTGTGACTCTCACAGTGCATTATGGGTATTCTATAGCCGTTAAGTGTACATCGGTTGTACACTCCTTATTGTGGTGCATTGTGGGATTAAATAAGTGCACTCAATAACATCCACTAAGGTTTCGGACACCACTACAAATGGCTGTTCCCTCAAATAGTGCCCTATTTAAGGGTATAGGGGGTGATTTCGGACAGCCTAAAACTCAGGTAAAACATAGACTACGAAAATAAAGAAGACAGTGAAACTGTACTGTAATTTTCATGGCTAAAATGTAAGAAGAACACAAAGCTGTTAAGGTCCTAATGAAGGTAGAAGCATTAAATTTAAGTAAATTCATCTACTTTTACTTTACCAAATGATGTGTGTATAATAGATGTCGGTATCTTTGTCATTATGTAATCTGGTTGTCCCTGCCAGCATAATATTGGCTTCACATTTTTTTCTAACTAAAATTCCATTAAGGTGCTTCTGAATTACGTATATTGCTAAATTATGGAGACCCAGAGAGATATTTCGACACACTTATTTCAAAGTAGTCTATGTTCAGTTATGGGTTTGTTGACAGTTGTTTTTAGCTTTATACAAGATCACGACTGGAATAATCTGTGTTTTTTTTTTTTTTTTTTCCTGGCATTGTTATAAAAGCAATCTGACATCATTTTGCTCTTCTGTTCGACAAAACTGCTCTATATAAAGCTTCATCCTTTCATTTACCACTTTAGTTTATACTGAGGATAGAGATGGGCAGTTGAAAGGGGCAGCATTGTTTGCTGGGATCAAATAAATGAAATAAAACAGGCGGCGTCAGTGATTTGCGTAGCATAGCTGTCAGTACTCCGGCACAAATTGCCCATATAGCGTTCCTGGCTTTCAGCTGGGTTCACGATTTCACAGCTGCTGTTAAAGCTCTTTGCCATTTATTGAAGTGTCAGAATGCGCCATTGTGGCGGGTATTTATCACTGTTAAAATGCCTGAGATGGTGAGGACACGTCTCATTCTACCTGTCACTTTCACAGAAGAGAGCCCAGCACAGTCCATATTTAACCATCATACTTTCTCTCTTTCTCGCTTGTCATCTCTTCACTCTATTGCTCTCTCTCTCTCCATTTGAAGGGCCTAACCAAACAACCTGATGTTCTGGATGCTCTATTTCCCTTTAGTATGGTTGGCCAGCCTGAGAAATATTGCAGTGGAATAAATTCCTTTCCATGTGACATTTTCTTCAGGAGGGAATAATCAGTGATGGAGAGAGAGAAGATATGGTGCAGTCTGCAAACCCGAGGTCTTAAAAACAACATGAAATCAAACCTTATCGTATTTACATTCTTCATGTTTATGGTTGTTATTCTGAATGGATTTTCTTTTTTAAATGTGTATTTTTATTTATTTTTTTATTTTTTTTAAATATTTGTCATTTTAAAATTTATTGTATTTTAAAAATTTAAACATCATAGCAAGAGTTATGACAGAAACCACGTCATTTATTTGGTATTATTATTATTTTTTTTTTCATAAATCGTACTTACCCCAAACTTTTGAATGTTAGTATTGAACGGTTTCCTCACAAATATTAAGCAGCAAAAAGAGTTTTCATCATTGATAATAATAAGAAATGTTTATTGAGCAGCAAATCAGCATATTAGAATGATTTTTGAAGGATCATGTGACTCTGAAGACTGGAGTAATGATGCTGAAAATTCAGCTTTGACATCACAGGAATAAATTTAAATTTAAATTTAAAAAATATATTTAACTAGAAAGCAGTTTTTTTTTTTTTGTTTTTTTTTAAATGCAATAATATTTCACGGTATTACTGTTTTTACTGTATTTTTTTATCAAATAAATGCAGCCTTGGTGAACATAAGAGACAAAAAAGAATAAAAAAAACTTAATTTATTTACAAATTAAAATAATGAATAATTAATTATATTAACTATTATTCTACTATTCACTACATTTCAATGCAAAAAAAAAAAAAAAGTTAAAACAACGATAAATTTGAAATGAAGGCATGCTTTTTTTTTTTCTTTTTTTTTTCTCCATTCTTCTTGTGATATGACATGGTGAGTCAAATTAAAGTTGGCCATGTGCCAACTTTGGCTTATGTGACAGTCAGAAATACACCATTATTATGGAAGTAATGCCATTGACTTTCAGTATGTGCTGTCTGTGGTATATGTCAGATGAACAGTTTCCAAACTTGTATAATGATATATTTGAGTAATTGAGTAGTAACATCATTTGTTTCTCCACGAAATAAACTGACACACCAAGGACATATCCTTTTGAATGTAACTAAGGAAGTACACATTCTGTGAAAAATAGAGACAATAGGTGTGTAATAGTGTGTAATTAACTGGCCACATACTTTTGATTTTTTTTCTTTGCACAAAGGGAACAAAAAAATTCTTCCATTACATGCATGACTGAAAACTGAACTTGAGCTAACTTTGTGTTCAACTTTATGAAACTTTTTACTTCTGTCCTATATTTCAGAAACAATGGTGGTGGAGGAAGCAGAAGCCCTAGGTCAGTCTAGAGTTTACGTTTCATACTGATGCAACAAAAGTAAGATGAAAAAGGCATTTAATTCTCTTGGGAACCCTATACTCACCAACACACACTTCTGAAAGCCTTTATGTCTAACAAGTCAACAGGAGTGGTGAAATTTTAATCCAGGATGACATTTCAGATAACTTTTGTTTTTAATCTCACCCTTATCTGCTAGAAACTGTATGTTCTCCCAGGTTTAGCCATCTGACCTGTATGCTTAAAATATCTATAGCTCTGAACAAGACCATTCAACTGAGGGGAGAACATATGATTCTCACACCACACCATTTTTGACCAATTTGACCCTTCCCTCTGATTTTTATATTTTATTTTGTTTATTTATTTATTTGCGCATGCTTTCATCATTGAGCCATTCATTTTGTAGTTTGTAAACCTGTTTTTTTTTTTTTTTTTTTTTTTGAGGATTCTCGAGTGTATAGGACTGCAAATACCACACAAATTTTATTTTACATGCTAACAAACAGTTATAGACCATATGTAGTGACCTTCTTGCAATTTGGCCCTGGAGAAGTGTAGTGATTTTACTTTCGCCCATACAAGGATGCTAGGTAAAATAGGGATTGGTACGCTGATGACGTGATTTTTGGATCACACATCTCTTAAGGTGTGGTTATGAATACATCAGATGACCACTTCTCCCTTCTCCTTTGGAATTTGAACATGTCTGTTTTTAAATGTTAAAAGTAATTTTAATGAATACAAATTATACGTTTTAACCACTTGGTGAAATTGGCAGGCGTTTCCTTCATCATGCGCCGTGGTCAAATCATTCAAAGGTATAAATATGAATCTATTGTGCACGTAGGTGATTTTGAATTAATATTTCATGTCGATATACAGTGGTTACATACTGTTAAAGCGGTAACACTTTACAATAAGGTTCATTAGTTAACATTAGTTAACTACATTAGTTAACATGAACTAATGTTAATTTCAACATTTACTAAAACATTTTTAAAATCTTGTTAACATTAGTTAATGCGCTGTGAACTAACATGAACAAACAATGAACAACTGTATTTTCATTAACTAACGTTAACGAAGATTAGTAAATACAGTAACAAATGTATTGCTCATGATTAGTTCATGTTAGTTAATACATTAACTAATGTTTAACTAATGAACCTTATTGTAAAGTGTTACCGTTAAAACGAATCGTGGTATTGATATCACTGCCAACTCTATAGAACATTGGCAAGGAAAACTAACTTTACCGAGCTCTGAGAGCCCCCTAGTGGTCAGGAGCATTTCTGTTGTGGCTCGATTTTGTTGTGTTGTGGCTTTATTCCGTTGTGTTGTGGCTCAATTTCGTTGTGTTATGGCTTTATTCCATTGTGTTGTGGCTCGATTTTGTTGTGTTGTGGCTCGATTTCGTTGTGTTGTGGCTCGATTTCATTGTGTTGTGGCTTTATTCTGTTGTGTTGTGGCTCGATTTCGTTGTGTTGTGGCTGTATTCCGTTGTGTTGTGGCTTTATTTCGTTGTGTTGTGGCTCGATTTCGTTGTGTTGTGGCTTTATTCCGTTGTGTTGTGGCTTTATTTCGTTGTGTTGTGGCTCGATTTCGTTGTGTTGTGGCTTTATTCCGTTGTGTTGTGGCTCGATTTCGTTGTGTTGTGGCTCGATTTCGTTGTGTTGTGGCTTTATTCCGTTGTGTTGTGGCTCGATTTCGTTGTGTTGTGGCTTTATTCCGTTGTGTTGTGGCTTGATTTCATTGTGTTGTGGCTCGATTTCGTTGTGTTTTGGCTCGATTCCGTTGTGTTGTGGCTCGATTTTGTTGTGTTGTGGTTTGATTTTGTTGTGGCTCGATTTCATTGTGTTGTGGCTTTATTCCGTTGCGTTGTGGCTCGATTTCATTGTGTTGTGGTTTGATTTTGTTGTGTTGTGGCTCGATTTCATTGTGTTGTGGCTTGATTTTGTTGTGTTGTGGCTCGATTTCGTTGTGTTGTGGCTTGTTTCCGTTGTGTTGTGGCTTGATTCTGTTGTGTTGTGAACTTATGTTTGCTTTTTTTAAATTTTGTTGTGTTGTGCACTACTGGGCCACCGTACATGTGTAATAAAATAAATTTTATTAACAAAAAGATGAACAAGAATAACTAACGCAACTACCAAATTAATACCATGAATGATAAAGGAATAAAGTGCATAAGATACATAAAATACAAGTGATTAAGTTGGGTGTGGCTATGGAAGAGTTACGTTATCTTATGGAAAGATAAACTGCTGTTTCTCTGAAAATAATAAGGTGAAGAACTATGCACCAAACAAATGAAAGAAAGATTATTTGTTATTAACTAACATCAGCTATATTTGTGATATTAGAAAATCATATACTGATAATATACAACAGTGCCAAGGTCTCTGGAAAGAGGTTTGGTTAAGTGATATCTATGTTCCACGAGGTTGAGTCTGATGATGGCGATGTCTTCCACTGGTTGTGCCGGGTAACAATGCCGTGGGGAGAGGAGCCGGAATCTGTTTCAACAGCCTTGAACACGAAGCTCTGTGGGATGCTGATCTCCTGGAGCACCAAAGAGTCCTAAAATCTGGAACACGCAGATGAGGCCCTGGCGTAGGTGCAGAAGGTCCTTAACAATCTGGAACATGCAGACGAAGGTACCTTGAAGTGAGGGTTTGCTCTCCTGAGCTTAACCTTGCTGCAAGTGTCTCTGTGTGTCTTTTGCCTCTTTGGGCCAGGCACACAGAACTTGGTCAATCCGCTTTTGTCTCTCTGTAGTAGTTACTGTCTCGCTGGACGAAAACTCTGAACGTAGTGTTTGTTAATGTCTCTTTCCTCACTGGAGGCTCAGAACGTGGTTGTATCTGTTGCTGCCTCACAAGCTGTAGACTCAGATCATGGGATCTGTTGTTGTCTCTCTGGACGAACCAGAGGCTCAGAATGTTATGGTGTATCTGTTACAGTCTCACCTTCGCTGGCCCGAGACTCAGAACTTGGTTGATCTGTTTCTGTCTCACTCGAGGGGAGACTCAGAACGGCATATCTGTTATGTCTCACTGGATGAACCGGAGACTCGGAACAGTCTGTTGAAAGGGTACCTTTATCCCTTTCCGGTGAGGAGGAGATTGCGATTTGGCACTTCTCCGTCTCCGTGCTGCAATTGGCTGCTGGCATCCGAGGGGACACGCACAGTGTGGCCCACCCTTCTTTCCCCTGTGGAACTCATTTGCATAAAGCACAAAGATGAAAGTCTTTAAAGTGTCTTTAAAGCTTACCAATGCATTTCTCACTTTCCAAACCACCACCAGAATACCTTTGACAATATTCTAAACAAATAGAGACCAAACATGATGGAAAAAGAATGAACTGTCATGCATTTATCAATTTGTAAATTAACAGCTGAATTTATGATGTTGCATTACAAATAGCTGTCCTTCTTGGTACCAGAGATCTTCTTCTTTCCCTCTAAGAGGTGTCTGGATATTGTCCCTGCATCTTTATCTGATGGCGTTGGACAGTTTGTTTGTGTTAGTTCACCAAGATCCAATCAAAATGTAGCAAACCTTTGTCCACTGTTATGGACAGAGAGAGGCCCAGCCATAAACTGGGCCCTGGAATGTGCTGTTCCCTACATAAGTTTTGACATGCCCTGATATTTGTGCTTTTTTCAGTTGCTTATAAACATATAAATGGCTGTATTCAGCACAAACTGGGCTACAGTAATATGTGAGCAACATGTATGTACATGTTTGTATTTTGGAGAAAATAACGTTTATGCGTGGTTATTGAAAAAAAAATTAAGTCACTGAAATAAGGTCACAAAATACATACTAAACCATGTGGTTTGAGGTATGAATGCGAGTAGTTAATGTTGGGAAAATCTCTTAAAGTAATAATTACAGCATACCTTATTTTAGTCACAAACTCTAACAACCCCTTAGGAATTTCCTTTATCACATAGCACAGCCTGATCTCATTAGTATTCGCATTTGTAGGTAACGTTCGCACATTATAAATAAATACGTTTTTATTTTATTTTACAGAAATAAATAATCTGTAAACATTTGCACATCTCTAATGTTATTCCTACTTATATTTTAGGTGCTGATAGTTCTTAAAGTGTAACTTTCAACCTGCTTTGTATTGTTACAATGACAGTAGTATATGTAAATGAACAATGTTTACTCATTCACCGTGTTACCTGAACCGAGAAATTCACGTTTATCAGCAAAAGTCTTTTGCTTTTGACAGCTCCAGGACTTTTGTGAAAACAACAGATTATACTTTTGCATTGTTGTATCCTCGCCCACGGACAGTCGGATCGACAGAGGGTTATTAACAAAACAGTTTTTTTAAAGGTAGTTTTATCACTGAAAATTGTCTACTCTTTAAACAGCATTGTGGTAAAAATGGAACACTATGGCAGCAGCTTTCTTACCTGTTCACAACAGCGGGTGAAACTGATGTTTCTTTCACTTTTCCACCCTCCGTTTGGCCTAAAACACTGTTCGTTGCCATCCATTTTGAAATGTTGACTACAAACACTGAGGTTTTTTTAGATTATCCGTCGTGGGGTTCTCTCCGTATTTATGATTCTTCATAGCCTTTAGCCACTGCCTACAATGCGCTGGATCCTTCACTGGAAACCAAAAGTAACTAAACGTTTACTCTTTGAATTACTGCACCCGGGAACGATACAAGTCGACACCATTATATCTAAAAGTTTGCTAAGAAGTATTTCCTACTAAAGCAAGGCGGTATTTGACTCTGGTCAAGCGTAGCCATATGGGTGTTGAAGTCCCCCCTCCCCCCCGCCCCCTTTCTAATGTATAGGCAAATAAATAATGTATGTTTCCAGTGTCTATGCTAGACACTGCTGTTTCAATGGGGAGTGTTCAGGAGAAAAACTATTTGAAAACATAATTTTTTGTGCAATTCCATTTGGTGATGCTAGTGTCACACAAATTACACAATCAGCAGATTATAAAACTGGATATCAGTTCACATTCATAAAAGTTCAGTTGTCCCAACACGAGCTCGTTCCCGTCTGATTTCTCTTTGTATTATGTAGGCCTACTCATTAGCAACACAACAAAAAGGTCAAAGCAAGTGAAACGAAAATTACCCGAGAGGTTAGGGCTAGATAGAGCCAAGAAAATTACAATTGTAAATTAGCTTTGATATCCCTTGTCAAAAACAACCTTTATTAGAAGACAACAGCCTTTTCTACCAGACGCTTTGGATAAAAGCGTCTGGTAAATGTAAATGTATTATCTGCTATTTGGCACTGATGTTTCAACAAATAAGAGGATTCTTAGTCACCCAGAGGATGTGGGCAGACTGCATTTTTCATTTATTTGTTTCCATCCTGTCACCATGAAGCTTTTGCCCTCAGAAACCCTTCGATTTTTCCCTCTACTTCTTCATGGTTTTTATCTCAGCATGCCGTATTACCATACGTGATGGTGGAAATGGCGATGATTATTGTTCTGCCTGCCTTGTATACAGCAAAGATGCATGAAAACTCAAGAGGAGGCTTGACTCACACCTGAGGCCTACTGCTCCTCATCATCGATGCCGTAAATTTCCATCAAGGCGTCAGAAAAGCTCTTCTTTTGACATCTGAAAACCTCTCCGTGCATATGCTTTTCTCATTCATATAGCACACCTCTCCTTGACTCCATCAATCCTTATTTTTATGATTAAATAATCCCTCTCTAGGGCTCTTCTCAACCACTTCACTGTGTTCGCCATCATTGTACACCACGTAATGTTGTTACTTTGATTGCGGCTTACTTTCAACCCCAGCACACAGCATTTAATGAACAATACCGAAAGGAATGCTCATAGGTTGCAGAGAAGTTTAAGGTTCACTATTCATTCATTTAGCTTCATGTTACTGTAATTGAATTGCTCAATACCATGAAGTTGATATATACTTATCGCTATGGCAACAAGGCGGGCTGCTTTTTAACAGGTAAATGCTCACAATTCATGGCTAAAGGCCCATTCACTCCAAGGATGATAAAAATAAAGATATTGTTCTAAAAAACATTCTAAATACTGTATAAAAGAATAGTAGAGTCCACACCACAACTATAACGATAACGACCCAGAGAAATGATATCATTGGAAACACTTTTAGAATGATTTTTTCCTTCTGATGAATGATTTCATTCATTTTGCTTTAAGAGCTCGAACATTTAAAGCAACAAACTACAAAACAGCAGTGTGCTTAAAATAAACAGAAAGATATCATCCATTGGTGTGGACGTGAATATAGTTATCTTTATAGTTATCATTCTTGGTGTGAATGGGCCTTAAGACTGGATGCAATTGTCATTTTTCATATTTAACTGTGCTAACATTTATTGCATACATTAAAGGATGGTTGGGATTTATTATCTAATTTTGGTCTCCGTTTTCTAACACATCTTTCCACTTGTGTCTCATTTCCTCATACTCCATTATTCATAAAGATATTAGTGCCATGTAAAAGATGATTTTTATAAGCTGTCGGGAATCCACCAAGGAAGTGAGAGCTCTGAGGGGTGACGCTGCTGCATCTGTCAAAAAGTAAGCCGGCCGAACAGCGAGAAAAGATTCATTGTCCCCTCTTCCCTCTCGCTCAGAAGACTCTCAATCTGATTATATGAAACAACATCAGTGCGGTCGCAAACACAAAAGCATAACTGTCTCAGCTACCCGTCTCTGTAGTGGGAATGAATTCGGAGATGCATCGCTCAGGCCCGGTGGAAATAAGAGCCCATTTAGCCTCAGCTTTCCCTCACACTGCCTGAATTCATCCCCATTTAGAGAAGCCTTTAACAGGAGTCCAGCAGCATATTAATGCAGTATTTATGATTGGCCCATTTAGGCTTCGCAGAGTCCAAAGTGCCCTCATTAGCCTCTCATTAACACAGGACAAAGAGCAGAGATGTTAATAAATCCTTAATTGAATTACATTCCTCCCTCTGGAGAAAAATGATGAGAGAAAAATGGGGAGGTTTGGCGCTAAAATGATTAACACAATTTTAATGACCATAATTCAGTGGTATTTCACTGCCGGTTTTTCATACAGCACATCAAGAAAATGTGCCTTTACTATAAATAATACAAAATAATTAAAAGCACAATGAAAAATATAGATGGGGAAATTTTACTAGACAAATAATGAAAGCAACTGCAGCTGTCATGTATTATTTGTTATGAGAGGCTAACTTGTCATCATAAATTGTGTCACATCTAAAAAAAAAATATATCATTAAAATATATATTAATATTTTCAAGTTAATGTGGTTAAAATACATTACATTATTGTATTCTGCCTATAATTATTTTTAATTGTTGGATTATAAATACAAGCGTAGTCATAGTGAATGAAATTTCTAAAATGTATGTGTATGTATTGATTGATTGTTTGATTGATTGATTGATTGTAGCCTGGTATTGGTACTGAATACATATTCCTGGCCATATTATGAACAATAAGAATTGGTACATGTTATTCCAAGACTTTAGTTTAAGATCCAATTCTCACTATTAACTAGTTGCTTATTAGCATGCATATTACTAGGATATTGGCTGTTTATTAGTACTTATAAAGCACATATTAATGCCTATTCTACATGACCATATTCTACATCCCTAAATCCTACCCAATTCCTAAACTTAACAGCTACCTTACTAACTATTAATAAGCAGTAATTAGGAGTTTGTTGAGGCAAAAGTCATAGTTAATAGTGAGAATTGGACCCTAATCTAAGGTGTGACTGAGGATAAAGAGAAAAAAAAGAAAAAGAAAAAAAACACTTTGTACTTTTTTCCTTTTGGCTGATGTAATTTAGCACATGTGGGCAACCGGATAGTGTTAACCAATTGTGAAATAGCTATTTAGGGATTATTGTAGCTAAAGTATGTATCGCCTACTTTTTACAATCCATTGCATTCTTGAATCAAGAACTGCTCTATTTCTCCTAGTTGTTTCACTACTAGAAATATCCCAAGTAAAATGGGTTGCCAACTGCATTTTGCGGTCATGGCCCTTTTATGAGAATTTCCTCAGCTGAAAAAGTGTTAAATTGCTTTTGACACATAGAAAGTCTGTAATAAAACAATTGCGTTGGGTTTTTGAGGGCAACATTGTCTTATGGCCAAAATAGACTTACATATTGCAAGAGTAAGTGATATTAAACATGTATTAGACTTTCTGTCATTCTTAGGGGCAACTGCAGTATGTGGGGGCACTTTTACTGATGCCATTTAGTAATAAAATAACAAAATGTTCCTAGTCTTTTACCTTACTAATTTCAACCCATATCAGTAAAGGTTTGTCTTGTTAAAATGCCATATTGATTTTTGTAGACACAGAAAGCAGTGCAGTAAAATTGTTACTGCAAAATTCAAACCAATTTTGCTCGTCTATCTTAACGTTATTAAGCTGAATTTATTAAAATGACCCTGTTCAAAAGTTTGGGAACCAGTGGTTCTTAATACTGTGTGTGGTTACCTGGATGATCCATGACTGTTTTTTTTGTTTTGTGATGGTTGTTTAAGAGTCCCTTGTTTGTCCTGAGCAGTTAAATTGCCCGGCGTTCTTCAGAAAAATCCTCCAGGTCCTGCAGATTCTTCAGTTTTCAAGGATTTTTTGCATATTTGAACCCTTTCCAGCAGTGACTGTATGATTTTGAGATCTTTTCACACTGAGGACAATTGAGAGACTCAAACACAACTATTAAAAAAGGTTAAAACATTCATTGATGCTCCAGAAGGAAACACGATGCATTAAGAGCCGGGGGGTGAAAACTTTTGAACAGGATGAAGACGTCCAAATTTTTCTTATTTTGTTGAAATATCTTTTTTTTTTTTCATTTAGTACTGCCCTTTGGAAGCAACAGAAAATACTTGCATGTTTCCCGGAAGAAAAATTAAGTACAATTTACCTCGATCTTCAAATTAAAAAAGTTTTCACCCCCTGGGTCTTAATGCATCGTGATTCCTTCTGGAGCATCAGTGATTGTTCAAACCTTTTTTAATAGTTGTGTTTGAGTCCCTCAATTGACCCTTCGCAAAGACTCGCCCCCCTTAGTTACTGTTGCTTTGTCCGACAAGCCATGGCGCTGTCATGCCACACAGAATAAAAAATACATCGCGGAGCAAACACTGACAACTCGTCGACAGACAAGACAGAGCAAGTTACTTATGATATTAAACAAGGTCTCTCTAATCTTTCAAATTGTGTAATTTTTTAAGAAATTCAAACAATAAAAAACATTTTGTGGCCCTTTAATGTGTCGTGACAGATCGCTGTAGTGCCTCAGCTCAAACGGTTCGTGAATCGATCATCTCTTCCTACTCGTTAATTTATAGCATCAAATAAACATGAATGAACATCAGAAGGAATGTTGTTTCAAATGCGGAAAGACGTCAGTACACATCATTTTTCAAGTTCAAGTCCACCGAGGTTAATCTTCTAACTCCTGACTGCTTTGTCAGACAAAATGGCAGATTCGGTGTTATAATTTGTTAGATCGCTTGTCAATCAAACTCTCGGCGAAGGGTCAATTGTCCTCAGTGTTAAAAGATGGATCTCAAAATCATACAGTCACTGCTGGAAAGGGTTCAAATATGCAAAAGATGCTGGAAAACTGAAGAATTTGCAGGACCTGGAGGATTTTTCTGAAGAACAGAGCTCAGCTTAACTGCTCAGGACAAACAAGGGACTCAAGAAAAAACGATCACAAAACAAACAAACAAAAAAAAGTCGTAGATCATCCAGGTAACCACACACAGTATTAAGAATCAATGGTTCACAAACTTTTGAACTGGGTTATTTTAATAAATTCAGCTATTTTTTTATTTTTTATTTTTTATTTTTTTGTGTCATGGATTATATGTAAACATTGTTTATGTGAAATATCTTACTCAGGACAGTACTAAATAAAAAATAACATGCATTTCGTATGACCTCTCTTATTTTGAAATCTGCATTTTGTAAACCTATAATTTAGTCTCATAAAAATATGGATATGATTTCTCAAAGCTCATCTCGGTTCAAGGGCGACTGCACCTTGTTTGTGTTTGCCACCTTGCTGGTTGCCTACAGCTGGGTTTTAATGAAAGTGCCCACTGATGTTTTCAGAAAGACATATGTGAGAGTCTGTAGCCTACCTAATCTTTTTCTGCCGTAATCACACTAGTCTGGCATATTTATTGAGGAAATACAGTCCTCTCCTCTTGACTGTGTGCTATATCATTATGGGGCAGATTTAACTGTAGAATACAGCTTCCGTCTCTTTCCTGCTCTCACTGGATGCCTTCAGTTTCAGGTTGCTAGAAAATAAGTTTTGTAATGAGGCAGGAGAACATGAATGTCTCTTGATCTAATGGAGGAAGTCAGGTGCTTTATGTGCCTGTAGTGGGGTGGAGCAGAGGATGGTGGTAAAGAGTGGGTGGGGGGTTACAACACGAAATGGCAGGTTGGCGTTTACACTAGATTAATGAGCTAGAGGAATGATGTTCCTTATCACTGCACTGCACATGTTTCTAAATTAATGCAAAAGAAGGCGCTCTCTCTCTTTCTCCCTCTCTTTTTTCTCGTTCACTTCATTTCTTCTGATACTGTATGCATCAGCCAGTGTATTTGCATCCAACCAGCCCCCCTCTGTTTTCATCTCCCTTCACTTAGTGCTCCCCATAACAAGGCCTGCAGAATGGACCAATGGGAATCAACTTGAAGAGTGCTTGTTTTCTCACAGCGCTTGCGAGACAGATATATTGATATTCCTCCAACATTCCGGTTTGGGATTTGTTCTAAACCTCTGACATGATTTCTGAAGTGCAAACATTCAACATATTCATCCAGGCTTTGATTTGTAAATTTTTTGTTGTTGCTGCTGTAATCTTTATACTTTTTAATATATTTAAAATGAAAAGTTTCAAATTATCCATTTGACTTACGCAATGGAATGTGCAGCATTCTAAATGCAACCGACTTCAAAGTCCTTGCAACATTTGCATACAGGATTCCGATTGTTTTTTTGTTTTGTTTTTTTTCCCCCCTTACATCTGTTTGTTTACTGAATAGTGACTGGCCATGTCTAGGGCTGTGACAGTAGGCATGACAACCGCGCCACCGCGGTCGTGGAGTGTCACCGGCGGTAGTGTGATAATATATTTAATATAAAAGGTCGCGTTAACCGAACATTTTCCGTCCTTTACAGAATTTGTTTAGCAGTGACGGGAAAAATCTGCAGCCATTTTGTCATTTTGACAGATTACTGAGGCTGATGTTGCTTGTAACTGTAATTCTCACCCCTGTCCAGTTGGTGGTGAGTGCGCTCCAGTGTGGCAGCAGAGCGCGAGTTCAGTCTCCAGAATAAAATGAAAACGATACACACAGGCGAGCACCCAGTTTAAGTCCATTTTATAATAATAAAGTTATAATACTTATACTTACTTACATAATTAAGTTTCTAATCCAGTTCGTTTTGTTTTAAATGGTTCCTTTTGTTATTTTTCTTCCTGACTATAATTTATGGTCAACGACTGGCTTTTCTGAGGTATAATGTTACGTGACATTGTTTGCAACACTGATTGAACTGACGTGATACAGAATTCGGTAAGCTACTGTATCTTTCAACATATTTTTTGATTTTCATTCATGTTTATTTCGTTCTGTACAGTAGTAAAGAGGAAAGGATGATCGCGTTCACTCACGATCCTCGACAAGTGTTCAAAATGAAAAGTGACGCAGTCTTTGATCAACTTTCTTTTCATAATATAAATGAATGCATAGCCTATGCCTATTTGCTTATCCTGTAAGTTCGTGAATAAAAATGAAAATGTGGACGAAATCAGAAGCTATTAAATGTATTATTATTAAAATATAAAAATTAAAGTGACGGGTAATTGATTATAACGGATTTTTTACGATCCTGTCCATCAAAATGACAGCGAAATGCAAGTCTAACGCAACCTCTGATATATATACAGGGCTGGAAATGGCTGAGATTCACTGGGGGGACTCTAGATGTTAAGATTTGTTTGTTACCTGTTTGTCACCGGATGTCACCTGTTGGAGTTTGGGTTCCTTGCCGCTGTCGCCTCTGGCTTGCTTAGTTGGGGACACTTGATATTCAACGACGTTTTTGATCTGCCTGCATTGACACCATTGTATGCGAACTACATTAAAAACTATTGATTTTTTTACAACGGAATGAATCAATACTGAATTTACTTAAGCTGGACAATAACACCATTTTCTTTAAGAGCTGCTGTGCAGCCAAAATTATTTACCTGTTATCACTGTAAAGCTGCTTTGACACAATGTGCATTGTAAAAAGCGCTATATAAATAAAGGTGACTTGACTTGACTTGAAGTTAATCAAGTTACTTTCAAAAGGTGTTTTACTCTATTTTGTTCACTTCCGTTTGGGATGGTGGGACTGGTTGTCTACCTCGGTTGCTCTCTCCTCCCTCGTGAGGTTTATTTATTTGTTTGTTGCTTTATTTTTGCAAAATGTCCCACACATGCAAAGTTGGTTGATAACACAACTGCAATAAAGTAACAGCCTATAGTTAACAATTACTTGTTTACAAAGTGCCATGGGAAGTCAAACTATCTTTACTTAAAATGTTCTTATACTGAATGTTAATTCAGAATTAAGATGTTAATTCTTGGAATACAGACAGGTTTTTCCTAATGGGCATATCTGTCATATTAGCAAACACATTTTACACATGGGAAAAACCAATATTTAGTCAATAATTCAAGAAGGTTAAGCTCTTGATTGTAACTTGTACTTGGCCAATGAAAAAATAGTTCTTGTAATTGTTTAACCATAGCATTTATTATAATAAGGATATAATTACAGCTAGACCATTGATGGCTCCTCATTGCATGCTTAGGGCAATGTTAACTTTCTCTCTTTTTTTAAAATCTATTCCCTTAATAGATTATATATTATAAATTCTTCAACAAGTTAGTTAAAATGTAACACAAATACAACAGAATGTGATAAACTCTAGTAAAGGTGGTCATGAGAAGTTTAAAAAGTTTGCAGGATCATCATCATGTTTTCCCCTTCTTTTCATCAGTCTTTTTAGTAGCTGTCTTTAGATCATGTTTGACTTTCTCCATAGCGTTTTACTACATTCTCAATAGAATTCAAATGGGTTTCACATTTTATCATAGGAAAGGCTCGCGCAAATCTTATACTTTTGGAGCGCGCAGCGCGTCACTCATGCTTATAAAAGCTCAGAACGTGCGATGTATACAATTAATTAATTGCCTCATTCTATGTTTCGGTGTGGGGGATAGAGTACCGGCAACATGTGAGAAGTGCCGGTACGCAAGACAAAGCGAGGCTACGGTAAAGAATTAAAATAGAGAAGTGCCGGTGCGTACCAGGCCACTTCGAGCAGTATGATCGCGTGGGTGTTTGAATCCAGATTGCGATCTTTTTGTGATTAATCATGCAATTTTATTGCACTATGTTTTTGTGCTGAATTCGTTTAGTTTTCATAGGCTATTGAGTGAATAAATACAGAAATCCATTCATTTCGCAAAAAAAAAAAAAAAAAAAAATCGAACCAATTTGAACTGGAACGCCGCCCCCCCCTCGAAATTCACTCCCCGGACGCCGTCCCCCCACGTTACCCCCCATTTCCAGCCCTGTATATATATATACACACAAACCCGATTCCAAAAAAGTTGGGACACTGTACAAATTGTGAATAAAAAAGGAATGCAATGATGTGGAAATTTCAAATTTCAATATTTTATTCAGAATACAACATAGATGACATATCAAATGTTTAAACTGAGAAAAAGTATCATTTTAAGGGAAATATAAGTTGATTTTAAATTTCATGGCATCAACACATCTCAAAAAAGTTGGGACAAAGCCATGTTTACCACTGTGTGGCATCCCCTCTTCTTTTTATAACAGTCTGCAAACGTCTGGGGTCTGAGGAGACAAGTTGCTCAAGCTTAGGAATAGGAATGTTGTCCCATTCTTGTCTAATACAGGCTTCTAGTTCCTCAACTGTCTTAGGTCTTCTTTGTCACATCTTCCTCTTTATGATGCGCCAATGATGCGCCAGATCTTTCCTCTTTATGATGCGCCAGATCTTTCTATGATTGAAAGATCTGGACTGCAGGCTGGCCATTTCAGTACCCGGATCCTTCTTCTACGCAGCCATGATGTTGTAATTGATGCATTATGTGGTCTGGCATTGTCATGTTGGAAAATGCAAGGTCTTCCCTGAAAGAGACGACGTCTGGATGGGAGCATATGTTGTTCTAGAACTTGGATATACCTTTCAGCATTGATGGTGCCTTTCCAGATGTGTAAGCTGCCCATGCCACACGCACTCATACAACCCCATACCATCAGAGATGCAGGCTTCTGAACTGAGCGCTGATAACAACTTGGGTTGCCCTTGTCCCCTTTAGTCCGGATGACATGGCGTCCCAGTTTTCCAAAAAGAACTTCAAATTTTGATTTGTCTGACCACAGAACAGTTTTCCACTTTGCCACAGTCCATTTTAAATGAGCCTTGGCCCAGAGAAAACGCCTGTGCTTCTGGATCATGTTTAGATATTGCTTCTTTTTTGACCTATAGAGTTTTAGCCGGCAATGGCGAATGGCACGGTGGATTGTGTTCACCGACAATGTTTTCTGGAAGTATTCCTGAGCCTATGTTGTGATTTCCATTACAGTAGCATTCCTGTATGTGATGCAGTGCTGTCTAAGGGCCCGAAGATCACGGGCATCCAGTATGGTTTTCCGACCTTGACCCTTACGCACAGAAATTGTTCCAGATTCTCTGAATCTTTGGATAATATTATGCACTGTAGATGATGATAACTTCAAACTCTTTGCAATTTTTCTCTGAGAAACTCCTTTCTGATATTGCTCCACTATTTTTTTGCCGCAGCATTGGGGGAATTGGTGATCCTCTGCCCATCTTGACTTCTGAGAGACACTGCCACTCTGAGAGGTTCTTTTTATACCCAATCATGTTGCCAATTGACCTAATAAGTTGCAAATTGGTCCTCCAGCTGTTCCTTATATATACATTTAACTTTTCCGGCCTCTTATTGCTACCTGTCCCAACTTTTTTGGAATGTGTAGCTCTCATGAAATCCAAAATGAGCCAGTATTTGGCATGACATTTCAAAATGTCTCACTTTCAACATTTGATATGTTATCTATATTCTATTGTGAATAAAATATTTTATGAGATTTGTAAATTATTGCATTCCATTTTTATTCACAATTTGTACAGTGTCCCAACTTTTTTGGAATCGGGTTTGTATGTGTATATATATATATATATATATATATATATATATATATACATACATATATATATATATATATATATATATATATATATATATATATATAAAACCAACCCGGACCCCACCATCGCAACACCGGCATAAAAAATTGCCACCGTCACAGCCCTAGCCATGTCTTCCTTCCATTAATTTAACCATTTATAGCTAGGGTTGGGAATTGTAAAGAATTTAACAGTTCTGGTTCTTCAATGTTTCCATTAAAATTTCTTTTAGTAGCCAACATGTAAGCAATGGTGGCTTGGCAAGAGAGGCACAGCCTACCCAAAATTTTGAGGTGAAATATGGAGAAGGATGATTTAATGTTATTAAAATTCCCAGTTATTTATTTCATTTCATGTCTCTAAATGTGTATTTCTTGTTTTTTGAAGAAATATTTCACCACTGTAAAGGCCCATTCACACCAAGGATGATAACTAGAATAATAATAATAATGATAAAATATAGTTCTAAAAATCGTTCTAAATATAAAAGAATAGCGTAGTCCACACCACAACTATAACGATAATGGCACAAAGAAATTATGTTGTTGGAATCACTTTCAGAATAATTTTCAGCTGAAAAAATAGACAGCCAGTCATAATCAGCTAGGGGGTTAATCACAACACTACAAACAGCATAAATTAAAAACGATGGAGAAACATAAAACTACTCATTTACAAATGTTGATTATATATATAAAAACAATATGTTTATTGCAAAATATGCATACACACACACACACACACACACACAAATATTTAAGTATTTTGAGAGCATAGAGAGATCGGCTCAATTACGCCATTCACAGTGCTTCATGAGAGTGGGTGGAGCTAGCAAGATTTTTTGTTGCGTGTTGTTTTTTTCAGCTCTATGATTAAATTAGATTAATTTTCTTTTCATCATGGGTTCACCAGGTATTCCGCTGTTAAAGATGATTATTTTAAAAACAAGATGAAATATTGCGGGCTGACATCTTCAACAGAAGCAAATACCATATATTAACAGCTTAACTTAATATTCATAGCTCATTGTAGTTCTGCCTTTATAGGTTTAGAAGTTATCATTTAAAATCAATTTCCTATCATTATAGTTATCTTTATAGCTATCCTTCTTGGTGTGAATGGGCCTTAACACCATAAAATATTACATAAGTCAGAACCACTGCTTCTCTTCACCGAATATGCCGATGTAATTACAATCGTTCAGAAAACTGTGCTAAGGCAAGTCTGACGAGATAGAGAGGCAGAGGCAAAATCCATAGCCGTACACTTTTGCCTCCGCTGGGAGAACAAATTAGCCAATCACCATTAAGTATTTCACTTTCAGCGGTTAGAGTGTTGAGAAAAAATACATTACAGAGGAGGTTAGCCTCCCTCGGTATATCAACCAATCAGCGCAGAGACATAAATTGCTGCTATACCATTGAAAAATTACCAACTACCTTAATTATGGAGAGTAGAGATACTGAATATTTGATGGCCAACAAAGCTATCAAGCTATCAATCGAACAGTAGCTACAAATTAAAAATAAAGGAAGACGCCACTCCAAAGTTGCTGTAGGCTAAAGCAATCAGCTTCACTAAATAGTCGAATGTGTACATTTAATACAGACATTTAAAAAGACAGAAGGATTTTTGGAAGTACTGGAAGTATCGTTCAAATGAATGTGATGGTCACTTTAAGAAAGTAAAATTATTCATTTTGAAATGTAACATTTAGGATCTCATCAATCTGTATTATTTCAAATACTAAAATAGTGAATCGCGTATAAGCAGCTCAAGCAGCATCTGACTGACTCTGTTTCTGTCACTGTGGCAGTGAGGCCTATAGCCAAAAGAACGTGAAATGGGCCTAGTGCTCTATATTGTGTAATTCTCTGCTCCACTGAAGACAGACTGGACATTGGATTTGAAGAATGAAAGCTCACTGCACTGAAACAATAATACAGATGGCTTCTCTTTTTTTCATCCTTCAGCTGTGGATGTATGTCCACTCCTGTGTCTTACTTTGTTGGCTTCCTTGCTCAAATGATTATTGATAAAGCAATTGCTTTCCGAGGACTAACAACGGGAGTCAGAACCAATCTCTTTTATTCAACACTGTGATTGGATTTGTAGGGCCTACACGGCTGTTGAGGATTTATCGAGCAGAGCACATGGCAGATATAAGAGATTCTCTTTCAAGAACCCCCAGATTGTAGCATCTTTCAAGTCTGTGAAGACTTGCTATATAGAATTGTAAACAAAATATGAAAGAAAGAGTTCACAGTACTGCATTTAAATGTAAGAGGGTTCAAATGGTCATTCCGCTTCTCAGGTCCAGTTGTCAGTCACAGGCTGTGTGAACGAGAGTTTAACATCTGGTATTCTCACAACATCTAGCTTAGTCAATCTACAATGGTGAATCAATTATGCCTGTTTCAGATAGAGAAGAGTAGGCTTTTAAGACCTTGATTAAATGTCAACTCTGATTACTTCACAGCTGATGTATCTATTTCTGTCAGGAGTGGACATCTGATGCTGATCTGTAGAACAATGGTCTTTTGCCTCACTTAGAAGTTTTGTCCTCTTTATTTTCAGCTAGAGAGACATTGTGTTTGATTATGTTACAGCTGTCGCTCAAAGATGTTTCTCTTGATATCTTTAGCATTTAGCCCTTAGATCATCTTGAAAATGGTGAAGATCCATTTGAGTTTGATCTACATTTATGGTTGTCATTTACTACATTAACCAATAACAGGGGGGAGGGGGGGATTTTAAGTTTAAGTAAAATGGTGAGATGTGATTCGTTTGGACTGACGAATGTAAGTGTATAATTTCTGTTACAGTATCTTAGACAAAACTTCTGAAACAAAAATCTGAGGAGGCACAACACTTTTGACTGTAAGAGGCCAAAATATCAATCTACCTATAATAAACATCAGTATCACCGAGAATGTCCTCCTCCAAAAAACGGCCCTATAGGTCGTTTTTTCAAGTACCTTATTACGACAGATATTTACGTTTTAAAGTCATGTGCCCTCTAGCTGGCGTAAAAATAATGACAGTGTCGTGTTACGTCTGTCGTCATGAAATGACGTATGACCGCCGTTACCAATCAAAATGTGTGTTCATTTAAATGCAATGTGCGGACTTTTTACACGGTCCCTTACCTGCCATTTGTCCTATTTCCATTTAGCAAAATTAATTTTTTTATTAACGATTACACCTACCCCAACCCTAAACCTACCCTTAGTGATTTATAGTGCACTTTATGAGCACATGCGTTCCCTGGGATCGAACCCACGATCGCATGATCACATGATTGCATATTGTTGTATATTGCAATGCTCTACCAATTGAACTATGCGAAACCCAAAACATGATGCAGATAAAACGGTACAATGCATTAAAATGAAAGTGTCCTGTTCCCTGAATTTCAGGGAAGTGACAAATGACCTATATGGGCGTATTGGTTGGAGCCTCTTGGAGGACATGTTGGGATCACCACAACTGTCATTTTTCATCAAATAAGTTAAAGTGTACAGTAACTAAATGCTTAAATTGAATCTCATGTTGCAATGCAGTGCACCCACAAGCCACACACACAAACAAAATTGCACCGGTTGAACGTGCATCATTTTGATCAAGGTTACATTTCATTCCTCCCTCTCTCAGCTGCTCATCTAAAGTGTTTGTGGGAGATGAAAAGAGGCTGAGCTCTTTGAAGCTGATTTTCTACTCCTGCAGCTCCCGTTATCTCTGCAGCTCAGCATTCTCTGGAGTTAAGAAAAAGAAGGAGACACAGAGAGAGAGAGAGAGACAGTGAGAGAGACAGAGAATCTGATCTGTAATTGTAACCTACTCATTGAACTTTCCCCCTCACTTTCTTGAACCATCATCTGACCGTTAATGGTGTGATCTTAAAGGAATAGCTCACCAAGAAATTAAAAGCAATTACTAAACAAATATTCTGTTATTATTTACTCACCCTCAGGCCGCTCCAAACCCACATGCTGTTATTGTTTTAGTAAAACAGTGAAGGAGTACTTTTGATGAATCTTCACACAGCTCTTTTCTATACAACATTATCCGTCAAGCACCAAAAAGGACAAAAATGGCAAAAACCGTAATAAAAGTAGTTCATGAGACATGCACTACATTGCATGTCTTTAAAAGCCACAAGCTTAATTTTGTTATTAAATTGTTATTCATTGAAAATATTTTTAAGTTGGAAGTCAGTGACATACTTTAGTACACTTTAACATACTTTTGAAAAGAGTATTACAAAAATAATATCCTTTAAAAGAATATACTTGTTTAAAAAATGTTATAGCTTAATTTTATAGTAAATGCAATTCGCTTTAACATCCATGGAACCTTTCATTACACAAATGGTTTTTTATAGCAAAAAAGGTTTGATCAAAAAAAAAAAAAAGAAAAAAAAAAAAAAGGTCCTTTTAAAGGGTTAGTTCACCCAAAAATGAAATTTTTGTCATTAATTACTCACCCCCATGTCGTTCCACACCCATAAGACCTTCGTTCATCTTTGGAACAAAAATTAGGATATTTTTGATAAAATCCGATGGCTCAGTGAGGCCTGCATTGAGAGCAAGACAATTAACACTTTCAAACACCCAGAAAGGTACTAAAGTTATATTTAAATCAGTTCATGTGACTGATTGGAAACAAAAGATTTGTAAAGCTTCGAAGCTTCATGAAGCAGTGTTTTGAAATCGCCCATCACTAGATATTGTTGAATAAAGTCATTATTTTGTTTTTTTGGCGCACAAAAAGTATTCTCGTCGCTTCATAACATTAAGGTTGAACCACTGTAGTCACATGAACTGTTTTAAATATAACTTTAGTAGCTTTCTGGGCATTTGAAAGTGTAAAATAACTTGCTTTCAATGCTGGCCTCACTGAGCCATCGGATTTCATCAAAAAATATCTTAATTCGTATTCTGAAGATGAACGAAGGTCTTGCGGGTGTGGAATGACAGGAGGGTGAGTAATTAATGACAGAATTTTCATTTTTGGGTGAACTAACCCTTTAAGAACTGTTTAGTGAAAGGTTCTTTGGGGAACCAGAAATGGTTCTTCTATGGCATCACTGCAATAATCCCCATTAGGAACATTTATTTTTTTAAGTGTAGAGACCTTTTTTTTTTTAACCCATTTAAGTAGGACTTAATATATAATTTCATAATTAAGTCTACTGTCTATATGTTCTAGCGAATATACTGACATTGAATATACTGACAAGCATTTATGGTAAGCTAAAATATAGTCTAAAGCAATTTCTATGGAAACTTGTATGTCACTTATTCTAATACAAAGTTCTGCAATGAAACTCTAGATGGCACAAGCTGATGGGTCCTTAACTCAATCTGCTAGAAATCACATAATTCTCTACAGGGCACAGCTGATTTGGTTCCTGTTGCATCAGCAGCCAAAGAGCTTGCTGCTCAACTTTCAAATACTTGGTCAGTGTTTGCTGTTGTAGTTTGCAGCATGCTTTCAGAAACTCCACCTTCCAGTTTAACTGCTCAGGACAAACAAACAACTCATGAACAACCTTCACAAAACAAAAAAAACAGTCGTGGATAATCAAGGTAACCACACAGTATTAAGAAACAAGGGTTCACAAACTTTTGAATGCGGTCATATTTATAAATTCAGCTATTTTTTATGTAAACATCGTTTATGTAAAATATCATATTCAGGACAGTACTAAATAAAAAATGACATGCATTTTGTATGATCCCTCTTATTTTGTTACAATTAT
Organism: Ctenopharyngodon idella; assembly: GCF_019924925.1. Classification (NCBI taxonomy): domain Eukaryota; kingdom Metazoa; phylum Chordata; class Actinopteri; order Cypriniformes; family Xenocyprididae; genus Ctenopharyngodon; species Ctenopharyngodon idella. The sequence goes on from NC_067227.1 coordinate 13,715,401, forward strand.
TCACATTTTCACAGATTCTGCAAATGGTTCACAAACTTTCAAGCAGAACTGTATATTAACTTTAAATTTAATATCTAATAACACTACAGTTAAAATGATCAAGTACGTAAAGAGATCGTTCACCCAAAAATGAAAATTTTGTCATCATTTACTCATGCTCAAGTTGTTCCAAACCTGTATGAGTTTCTTTCTTCAGTTAAGCACAAAAGAAAATATTTTGAAGAATGTTGGTAACCAGACAGTTGATGGTAGACATTGATTCTATAGTTTTTTTTTTGTTTGTTTGTTTGTTTGTTTGTTTTCTAATATGGAAGACAGTGGCTACTGTCAACAGCATTGAGCCACATTGAAATCCCCATATGAACAATATAGGGCCTTGCAAATGAAGATTTCAAAAGAAAAGTTTGTGAAGAACCAGAATCTTAAAACATTTTGAGATATCTTTAATACTTTTTGAGTGACAGGCATGCAAACTTTGGAAAAAAAAAACAATATTTATGGCACTCAGACAGGTATGTTCTATGCAGTTGATAGAAAAAAATGAGATACATTTCTAGTTTCAACATGATTTGTTCTTCAGATATTCCTCGTTAAACGAAAAAAGTATCAGATGTATGTAAAGTGACCCACATTTGGTTTTCAATCACTGAAAATGTGTATGATTTACCAATTTACTCATGGAGCTACATATCTCCATATCTCTGGGACTGAACCATTGATGGCCTTTGAAATGAAAATACCAAAAGGAAAGTTTGTTAAGAGCCAGAATCTAAAAGGATGTTAAGAGATCTTTAATACTTCTTGAGTTACAGGCATGCAAACTTGAGGAAAATAAACACAAGAAGTGCTTTTTCCCATTTTTTAAGTGTCACTGTTGGCAAATAACGCAACAAAGATTGCTAGAGTCAACAGAATTCACTAATAGACCTACCAATCTGTGTAAAAATAAAATAATGTTGCTGCCATCTTTCTAAAGTCATTTGGATTTGGAGATTTGGCTCCTAATCTCAGGTGAAAATTGGCTCTTTGACCCCCCTCTACAAAATAGTGAATTACTCAGTAAATACACATCCGTGACATTTAATATTTTGGCTTTCATTACTATTTATGTTTGTCTTTCTACAGAAATGATATTAACAAAAACAAAAATTTGAGCTGGGGAAGTTTCCGAAATTTGTTTGATTTGACACGGAATGACCCTGGAGCTTGACGGACTGTTGTTGAACGGAAAATGTCTGTGTGATTATTTAAAAATTCTGCAGTTGTTTTTAATAATAAACTTAGTATGGAAAGGATGTGTTGTTAACTATACGATAACATAGTAACTCTCTGGTTGTTTGTTTTCCTGTCTGTTTTAATTCTGCGGTGTTGCTTGGATATCACTGCAGAGTAGATGGATTGATAGATGAATGTGAGCACTGGGATATACAGTATTGATTGCACAGTTTGTCCAAGGTTAAAATGTTTTGAAGTATGCATCTACTTCCTTTGTGGAAAAGGCTCATGTTTCATGAGCTATTCTCCATTAGGACCCCATTAGGCAGGTAGGTGATGGCCATACTGTAACTGACCTTTATGTATGATTGATTCCGGCACTGAGCGATTGTGTGTGTTGAGGAGTGAGAAACTGAGTGATGAACTCATGTTTAGCCTTGGATGGATTTTAAGGAGTTGAAAACCTCAGCAACTTTTGACTCTTACAGAAATAATTCACCCAAAAATGAAAATTGTATCATGTTTCTTTTATTTTGAAACATATTTTAAAAAGAACTTTTGTCCATACAATGAAAATCAATGGGGTCCAAAACTTTCATTGCATCAACAAAAAACACTGAAATATTTTTCAGAATATCTTTTCATATGTCTGTTCCACAGAAGAAACTATGTCAGGTTTGGAATGAGATGAAGGTGAGTAAATTATGACACCACTTTCATTTTTGGGTGAACTATCCCTTTAAGATCGACCTCTGAAACGCTGCCCTCCACCACTAAAACTCTCAGTTGATTATGATGAAACACATTTCACCCAAGAAAGCACTAAACATCGGATTTGAGGACGTCACGCGGGTGTCTAAGAAAAATGATCCCAATTCATATTGGCGTCAACTTCTCACGCTCATTCCTCTTGTGAGCGTGAGGCTCAAATTGAAGAGCAGCTATATAAAGACATTCATTCACCTTCAATCTGAGTCCTTCATGCAGTCAGCTCTCCGCTTTCCACCGCTGGTATCCATCACCTCTGACAGACTCAAACTGTTTTTTTTCCTTTGAAAGACACCCCATGCTCTGCTATCCAACAAATCTGGACCACAAAAGGTCATTGCAAGGTCAAGTGCACTATGAAGGTTTTGAATACACATAAAACAATGTATTTTTCCTATTATAATCATATATTCATTAAAAGTTTAAGATGCTTCAATGTTACAGTAAATGTTGTTATACCATATATACAAATAGCAGTCCTTGATTATTCATCTCAATATCTCCTTGTGCATGGGGTTGGTTAACAATGTCTTCTGCTGAAGATGTAAGATTCTCACATATCGTCATTAAACTTTTAGTTAAAATTTGTATTATAAATTCAAGGTTGCAAAATGCCAGAACAGTATTTGTGGGCTAGCAGTAATGACCTAGTTTACCCATTATCACTTGACCTCATACAAAACAGTTTGTGCACACAGTGTTAGATACTTCTTATCAATTAAACATGTTGTGCACGAGTTGTTGCCTTCTAATTCTGCAGAAGCCCTTGGTTTAAAACATTGTGGTACATTTTGCTCATTTACACAAAATATTATTCTGAGAGCAAAAGGTAACAAAAAGCCTACAGTAGCAAACTATATCAGGCCATTCTGATGTTTTGGGTCAGTATGATAAATGAAACTATTAATTTCTTCTTAGATGCAATAATGCATTAAATTCATCAAAAATGTGACTTTTTTTTTTTTTTTTTTTTTACAACAGACTTTTTTTTTTAAACTTTCTGTTCATTAAAAAATGCTGAAAAAAAAAGGTATCACAATTTTCACAAAAAAAAAAAAAAAAAAAAAAAATTAAGCAGCCATTTTAACATTGATGATAAAAGTTACTTGATCAGCATATCATCATATTAGAAGGATTTCTGAAGGATCATGTGACGCTGAAGACTGGAGTAATGATGTTGAAAATTCAGCTTTGCTATCACAGGAATCACAGTTATTTTAATTATAATAATATTTCACAAATAAATGCAGCCTTGGTAAGCATAAGATACAAAACCCAATCAGTAAGATTTAAACAGTAGTGGTGCAGAAATTGCATTGTGGATAATGTGAATAGTCTAGCTTCTCTGTCTAGCTTCTCATCCAACATAAAACCGTCTGTGAGACCATGAGAAACTGCAAGACAGTTTGGCATGCAGATGGTAGGGGCTTTGGCATTTCTAAAACAAACAAACAACTAACTTAAATACTAGCAATATTAATCTCTTTCGTTCTTAGCTCACAAATTCCTGAGGTTCCCAGCGATCCCCTGATCAACACGATTACTTTGGAAATGAAACTGGTGCAACTTTGAGAGGAATCCAAACTGATAGATAAAATCTATCAAGATTCACTTAGCAGCAATCTGGCCCATTCTTGAAGGCCCAGACTTCCATCAGGTGTCTTTAATCATCTGTCAAAAACCCATGATATGATAGACCTTACCATGGTGTAGTATGAACCACTGATAAGCACCAATATGCTGTTTGATATTTATGGAGCTACTTGGGTAAATGGAGGTGCATTAGTAAATTAACTGTAATATTGATTGATTTAATTGGAAAATCGTTTAAGTTCTTAAACACATTTTGTGAAATTAATTGTGAAATTTTGTGAATATGTTGGTAAAATGTACTTCAGAATAGTTTTCTTAATCAATATCTTCAGTATTCTTGAGTTTTCCAGTAAAACATGATATTGGCAGGCAAAAATACATATGACGTTAAAGGGGTCCTATTATGTTTTTTTACATTTTCAACTTTCATCAATGTGTAATGTTGCTGTTTGAGAACGAAAAAGGACTGCAAAGTTAGCATAAAAGCACAAAATCCAAAGAGTTATTCTTTATATCAAGCACTCTTTCTGAACTCCATGAAACACCTTGATTGTGGTTTTGAGTTTTCTTCTGGGAACATACATGTCACAATATAAGGATTGTGATATGTTAACCCTCAAACGCACATTTTAACCCTTAAACGCATACCTCGGTTCTTTATTGACCCTGGACATCATTCACTACCCTCCTCCTCAATCATTTTTTTAAAGTTAGACATTAACCTTCTTAGTATTCTTCAATCAATTCATTATAAACAATATAACAAGGGGAAAAAAAAAAAAAAAAAAAATTATAAAAGAAAGCCTGTTTTCCCATTTATTTTTTGTGAACATTTTATAGGGTCGCTAACGACCCAAGGTGTGTAACAGTGGAAGTATATTTTTTCTGCACAAAAATAATTGAATCTTTGATGACTGAATAAGTGCAATTTACCTTTATTCCACAAGGTGGCAATGCCTCATACACAATGATGAAGTGATGTTTCACTCATAGTTACCGCAGGCAGAAAACCATCATCAGCAAAACTTGAAATGGCTCAGCGATTTACTGCAGAGCAAATACTGAACGCAATCAAATATTAGTGTCACTGTCACTTGATGGTGGATCTGGTGAAGGTGTCAGTGATCAAAATATTGATTTTGAAGATATTGAAAATGATAGCTTTGAGAATATGTTTGAGATCGCGAATATGAGCCAGATGCTAAATGTACTGGGAAATGAGCTCTGACGAGGACAGTATAAAACATCTGCTCAAACTGAACCCTTCCAAGCTCCAAAAGTTAACAAAAATGGTTTATTTTATTCTTCTGTAATTGTTACACAAATATCAGGAGAGTTTTATATTATCGCGAACATTATTATCCGTGTTAGATATAGATCTGGGCCGCTAAAGACCTGAAAATGTAATAATGATTGGCAAAACATTTATACATACCAGCAAGGCCTGGTTGAGTTGAATTAGTAGTGGGTTGAAACTTAAGGTTATGATATGCTCAAAGTGGTTGACCAATCACAACACACTGGTTCAGTCAACCAATCAGATCACATTGCGGTTTTCAGAATAAGGGGATTCATAGAAACCTGAACTAAAAAGAGTGTTACTAACAGACTGAGGTGAAAATAATATTTTTGAACATTCATGCATGAAAACATATTTTAGTAGACAACAAAAACAGTGTCAAGACTTTGAAAAAGGACATAATAGGTCCTCTTTAAGGCTCTCGTGTTGTTCCAAACCTGTATGACTTTCTTTCTTGCATGGAACATAAACTAAAAAATTCTAAACAGTCCCTCCAGGATTTCGCGATTCTGCGATGGCTAAATTTATCGCGAAATCAAGCAAACTCCACAATATTCGGAGAAGCTTGCATTTTTCTTAATTGCCGCAGATTTTCCGCAGATTTTGTCCCGTGATGTCATTGCAACATGCATTTAGTCAACTCATTTGAGCTGTGCAGCTCGGACTAATAATAGACAATGCGACAGGAGTTCAGAGCAGCGGGCCGATCTCGATCACACGACACCATCTGCGTCCGGAAACTGAAAAATGCTGCCTCCGCAGGCAGGATAAGGAGGTAGGAAGGTAACAAGTCACGTCTGAATCCAATGATCGTGCCACATCCTGTCTCCTGAGATGCCTTCATCTGATCGATTTTTTAAGGCAGCATAGATGTATCATTCACTGCCTTTAATATCCCGCAATCCTGTACGTTCCATTCCCTGACTGTTGAGCTAATAAATAAAGATGGTGTCTGAAATTTGAGGTTGGTAGTCAGTTTGTGTGTAAAGTGTACATTTTGACCAACTTTCCCCGCTTTTGATGACAATTCTAGCGAGAAGTTAGTATTATAGTAATTAAATATTCAATTTGTTGTAACCAAAGCACTCTCTGTTTTGTTATCTGTCATTAAATTGTTACGCTGCTTCAGAAGTCTGTCCGAAATATCAGTTTCGTGAGGTACCTTCGTGCGCAAACGCTGCCTGCAAAGTCATTGCCTGACAGCCAGGGCAGCGAGGCAGCAAGTCAGCTTCCTATGTTTTCAGATGCAGCCCATTTCTACACAGCGCTGGGAAGAAAGCGCTTGAATTCACCACAGAATTAATAACATCGCTGTGAAATCTTGTGAGAAGCATTCACATTCTTCGCAGAATTCTCTGTTAAACCACAGATATCAGATCAAACAGTGCCGACGTGGAAACGGTTTGATCTGATATCTGTGGTTTAACAGAGAATTCTGCGATGAATGTAACCTAAATGCTTCTCACGAGAGTTTCTAAATGCTTTCTCACAGCGATGTTACTAATTCTGCTGTGAATTCAAGCGCTTTCTTCCCAGCACTGTGTAATCTGGAAACCATGAAAAACATTGTACCACTAACACTAACAGAAATAACTTGTGGTAGAAATGGTCTAATGTTTTCGAGTGCTTTTAAGTGCTTCACACAACTTTTCCCAGCACTTCAAAGCTTTAAATATTGCCCAGTTTGAATGTTATTTTTAATGCGATGTCCAAAACATTATTTGTTCATCCTTCATAGTTTGTCCCCATTTGTATGGAAGCCCTGAACCCAATAGTGAAAAAAAAGAAAAAAAAGAAAAGAAAACGTATGGTGGGGAGGAAAAAAAGAGAAACTTATCTCGTTATTTCGACATCATAAGTTATTTAGAGATATTAAGTCGTTATAAGTTGTTAATTTTGTTGTAAAAGTTGTTATTTTGACGTGATAACTCGCTATTTCGACATAATAACTTATTTCAACATTATATCTCTTCTAAAATGCTGCTATCGTCACTTATAGTGTAAATAAAATGTATCGCTATTTTCACTTAGTGTAAATAACATCTACAGCTATTTGGACTGTAAATGATTGTATTTATTAAAAGTATTAAATGAATGCTGCCTTATTGGGAGAACAAAAACCCACCCAACACTTTCCCCTAACCCTACCCAATAAATACTTTTAATATTATTAAACACTCATTAGGCAGGTTATTTCAACTTTTAGAACATTATTTTCATTTTTATTGAGCTCGGCAAAAGGAGGATTCGAAACCACGAAATAACGAGATATGTTGAAATATCTCGTTATTTCGACATAAGTTGTTATTTTGACAGTCGAAATAACGATTTATGTCAAAATAACAACTTTTGTCAAATAATGACTTATGTCGAAATAACAAGATATTATGTCAAAATAACGATTTACGTCGTAATGACTTATGTCGAAATAACGACTTAATACCTCGAAATAACAACTTATTTTGTCGAAATAACGAGATAAGTTTTTTTTTTTTTTTTCTTTTCCTCCCCACCATAAGTTTTCTTTCTTTTTTTTTTTTTTTTTTCTCGACCGTGCGGTTCAGGGCTTTCGTAGTGAGGCATTGACAGCAAGTTAATTTACACTTTCAGTGCCCAGAAAGGTACTAAAGACATATTTAAAACAAGACATATTTAAAACGTTTACTGAAATCACGTGACTTTGGCAGTTTGATACACGCTCCGAACCTCTGATTTGAAACAAAAGATTCGTAAAGCTTCGAAGCTTCATGAAGAAGTGTTTTGAAATCGCCCATCACTTGATATTGTTGAATACAGTCGTTATTTTGTTTTTCTGGTGCACAAAAAGTATTCTCGCCGCTTCATAACATTAAGATTGATCCACTGTAGTCACATGAACTGTTTTAAATATGTCTTTAGTAGCTGTCTGGGCATCTGAAAGTGTTAATTATCTTGCTCTCAATGCAGGCCTCACTGAGCCATCGTAATTTAACAAAAATATTGAACGAAGGTCTTACAGGTGTGGAACAACAGGCTAAGTAATTAATGACAGAATTTTCATTTTTGGGCGAGCTAACCCTTTAATGGTTGCTATTGCTACTGGTGCTACTGCCCTCAAATGTTAGTCCAGAGCCCTGCAATGGTTCTTGAGGTCAGAAAAGTAATAACGATGTTAAAAGAATGTTGTCTGTTTTTCACTGCAAAACAACAAGAAATGCTGTAAATATTTCGACACAAGTCGTTATTTCGACATAATATCTCGTTATTTCGACGTGTCGTTATTTCGACATAATAACTTGTTATTTCAACATAATATCTTGTTATTTCGATCTGATGTGCCAACTGAATGTGGAGAAAGTTACATAAAGTCACACTTTTAAAGGGAACCTGTACACTTACCTCATTACTAGTTCTGTAGACCCAGATGTGTTTGGTTAAAGTAATGATGTAACTTTGTGACACCTGCTGTGTGAAGAAGATGAAGCTGTAGACTTAATCCAGGAAAGCACGTTTGATCAGGGAAAACTGAGCCCACAGTCTAATAAAGCCCTGACATATTGTGATCTTTCTGGCTTATCATCACACCTTGCAGAATCTACCTTACGTGTCTTTACCGCTTTGATAAAGTGACAAAAAAGCAATAATTTTTTTTTACATATCTCAACATCCGTAAAACTAACCCTACCCTTTACTTGAGAAACACTTTTAATTTTTTATAGTTTATAGAATATCTAGTTTTTATAGAATATCTAGTTTGTCTTACCTATTTGGCTAATTGTTATTCTTTCTTTCTTTTTTCTTTTTTTTTAATCTAACAAAATTAAAGAGTTTTTGTACATTGTAATGCACCTTATAATGTATTGAATGGTCTCATGAATAATTGTAAATACGGTTGTCATTCATTGTTACACCTTTAGAAATTATAATGCATTAAAACACACGATAAACAATCAATTTTAGATGTTACAAGGAATCTGCAAATATTATGATGCATTTTAACTTTAATTACATTTATTTATGAAAAGATAGATTGCAGTGCTGCTGTAGATCATCTGTATTTGCATTGCATATTTACTATTTTCAGGCAATTTGTTAACACATTTCAAAGATTCCTCCAAGATGGTGTCCAAGTAAAATTCCATCCGAACAGACTTTTGTTTCTGCTTGCATGTACATGCACACACACGAACACAAATACACTGACAGAAATAAACACATTCCCCTGTAGAAAGCTTTCCTAAAGCTGCTCTCTGCCTGTGTTTTTGCAGGAAGGGTTGCAGTCAGCACATAAATCATCAACTCAATGCACAGCTATAATGTGTCTCAATGGAGCTGGTCACCTCTGCGCACACACACACACACACACACACACACACACACACACACACACACACACACACACACACACACACACACACAAACTCTGGTAGGCTGGGGTCAGAGGTAAGAAGAGTTCTAGATACTGGACCCTGAATTAAACTAAATAACACAGTGCTGGTACATTATGAACAGACTTGTGCCAGAATAAATCTCATGTTATACTGTGTCCCATTCAATTCTCATACAAATACATTTTCAAGACTATAATAACACAAATTCATGTATGCAGATTAAAAGCATTCAATGGTCTTTAAATAAGTGACATATAAATCAATATAAATCAAAATATTTAAGCCATATTACACAAGCAAGAATGCTGTTATTCCGAATATCAGCACAGCTGTGATAATATTTAGGGGTTCAAGCACGTAGTGCTGAAACCCTATTGTAATTGTAAGGATTTTTATTATTTTTCGTATGCCTTAAAACTGATCGGAAACTTAGTCAGATGGTCTTGCTCGCTACTCAGATACCCGGACTCGTCCAAATCGGCCAATAGGTGGTGCTACAGCGATCAAAAACACAAAATCGCTCATAACTCCTAGACCGTTTGTCCTGGAGTCTTACAGGTGCTGGTCATATAATTAGAATATCATCAAAAAGTTCATTTTTTTATTATAAATTATTTTTAAAAATGACACTTTCATATATTCTAGATTCCCTACATGTAAAATAAAACATTTCAAACGTTTTTTTTTTTTTAATTTTGATGATTAGAGCGTACAGCTCATGAAAGTCCAAAATCCAGTATTTCAAAATATTAGAATATTTCCTAAAATCAATCAAAAAATGGATTTGCAAAACAGAAAAGTTAAAGTTCTTTAAAGTATGTTCTTTTGTGCACTCAATACTTGATCGGCAGGACATATTACAGCAAATGACTTGCTCCTAGCACAAATTACTGCATCAGTGAAGTGTGGCATGGAAGTGATCAGCCTGTGGCACTGCTGAGGCACTATTGAGCCTTCAGATCATCTGTATATTGTTGGATCGACTGTTTCTCATCTTTCTCTTGAAAATATCCCATAGATTCAGGTCAGGCATATTGGCTGGCCAATAAAGCACAGTAATATCACGATCAGCAAACCACTTGGAAGTGGTTTTTGCACTGTGGGCAGGTGCTAAAGTCCTGCTGGAAAAGGAAATCAGCATCTCCATAAAGCTTGTCAGCAGATGGAAGCATAAAGTGCTTCAAAATCTCCTGGAAGATGGCTGCATTGACTTTGCACTTGATAAAACACAATGGACCAACACCAGCAGACGTCACGCCCCCCCCCAAATCATTATTGACTTCAGAAACTTCACACTAGACTTCAAGCAGCTTGGATTCTGTGCCTCTCAGTCTTCCTTCAGACTCTGGGACCATGATTTCAACATGAAATGCAAAATTTACTTTTATCTGAAAAGAGGACTTTCGACCACTGTTCACTGTCCAGTTCTTTTTCTCCTTAGCCCAGGTAAGATGCTTCTGACGTTGTCTCTGGTTCAGAAGTGGCTTGGTAGTCCTTTTCCTGAAGATGTCTGTGTGTGGTGACTCTTGATGTGCTGACTCCGGCTTCATTCTACTCATTGTGAAGCTCTCCCAAGTGTTTGAATCGGCTTTACTTGACAGTATTCTCAAGCTTGCGGTCATCCCTGTTGCTTGTGCACCTTTGCCTACCCAATTTCTTCCTTCCAGTCAACTTTGCATTTAATATGCTTTGATACATCACTCTGTAAACAGCCACCCCATTCAGTAATGACCTTCTGTGACTTACTCTCTTTGTGGAGGGTGTCAATGATTGTCTCCTGGACCATTGCCAAGTCAGCAGTCTTCCCCATTAGTGTGGTTTCAAAAAACAAAAGATACCCGGATTTTATACTGTAGGGATGGTCATTTAATGAAACTCAAATGTAAATATTCTAATATTTTGAGATACTGGATTTTGGACTTTCATTAGCTGTACGCTCTAATCAACAAATTTACAAAAAAAAACTTTTGAAATGTTTTACTTTACATGTAGGGAATCTAGAATATATAAAAGTTTCATTTTTTAAAATAATTTACAATAAAAAAATGAACTTTTTCACGATATTCTAATTATATGACCAGCACCTGTATATCATTGGAATCCTTGGCTCAAGATGGACAATTCATACATCTCCAATTTCATTATCACCTGGAAATTTTTTTCCGTTCAAAATGGGCGGAGCCACTTTTACTAAAATGGCTATAACTCATAAACAAAATTAGATATTTTCACCAAACTGGGTACACGTGTGTATGGGCTCAATCTTTGGTCAAGATAAAAAAATTGTGTCGATTGGAGGTGGCGCCATAACTTGAAAAAACCACAAAAACAGCTGTAACTATGCCACCGTTAGTCCGATCAACTTGAAATGTGGCATGCAGTGTCTTGGTCCAATGGGGCACGATAGTCTAGGAGAACATTGGTGTATCTCACAAAACATGGCCACCATCAGCCAATGAACCTATTAGACCAGGTTAACGGAGGCCGATCGGAACGAAACTCGGTGGGCATGTTCGACTCATGGTCCTAGAGGTCTGTAAGAATTTTGAAAGAAATCGGCCACTAGTTGGCGCTAACGAGTTTTACGCCTCTGTAATCATGTGGTGTTTCACAGATCCTCACAATGTGTATATCATTTGATAGATCTCCTCATTCTGAACAATTTTGCCTCAAGAACCAATGCTGTCAATCAAATCATTCATTAATTATTTGTGAATATGTAAAAAAACTACTTTTGCGAACTAGTTCTAGGTTTTTCGCCCGATCAGAACCAAACCAGTGCAGGACAATTCTCTGGACTCTCTAGATCAATAATTATCAAAAAAAAAAGTTGAAGTTTACCCTTTGGGTCATTATAACAGGGTCATTTAGAAAACGGCCGTGGCAAAATATACTCAAAAGCCTATAAATCCTAAACGAACACTCAGAACTTCACGAAATTAAGTGAGCACATGCAGAATATGACTCTAAAGAAGCATGCCAACTTTTATAGAGATCAGACCATAGATGGCGCTATAACTGTTAAAAAGTTGTTAAAAAACAGTTAAAAAAACATATATGGTTTTGGCTGAAAACGTATATAACTTTTTTCGATTTATTTTCACGGGAGTCACATCCTTAGACTCCTGAAACCTTGCCGAGTCCAACGATACCAGACGTGCCAGGTTTCGGCTTATGGTTTGTGCAACGTTAGTGCTTAAAAAAACTTTTGCGAATATCTTTGAAACCAATAGTCCGATCGAGACGAAACCAGCATAGGAAACATGTAACCTAAGTTGGTTAACTATATGTCATTGCCCAAATGTCAAAATATGGCAAAAAAAATCCAATCAAAGTTGCTCATGGGTCATTTTTTATGCTCTCATATAAATATCTATAACTTCAAAACAAAATGAGATATTTTTACCAAAATTAACACGCATATGTATGGACACACTCTGAGGACTCCTAAAAAAAGGGGTGGAGATCGGGCAATAGGAGATCGCTACAACATGACAAATGTAATACATACGAATTTCATTCATACTACACACATACAGAACACTTTTTAACTGCTGCAAAATAATAAGTTATAACTTAAAAAAAAAAAGTACCTCAAATATGTGTGTGATTTCAGACACAGCCTTGTTTCGCTCCTGAATTAATCAGTGTGTTTGAACAAACTGATTGAATGAATTTCGTTTATGGGGTCACACTTGGCTCCTTCAATGTCAAAAGTGATCGAAGCCTTGAAATGTAACTTTTTTGTTTTTTTGGAAAACCAATGTAATATATTTTTGTTCAATAATATTTTTTGATTATTATTTAAAAATGTTGAGGGTATTTTATGATATTATGCAATATTTAGCAATTTTTATTAGCTATTTTTCCCCATTGGAAAAATACACAATTTTTTTCTAATATATTTTTAAATTATTTTTCAAATAAAGCTGTATTCCATGTTAAAATAGAGACAAGGCATTTAAAATCCAATTTTTTGAAGGTCAATTAGTGCCATCTGTTGGGAGTAAAAAAAAAAAAAAAAATGCCATTGTGTAACCACTAGATTCCTATATAGTTCTAAAAAGTAAAGTGGCTTATAAATTCTATAAGTTTTTTAGACATAAATATTTATTTTTTTATTAAGTTGTGGATTTGGATTTATACTTAGACATTCTCAAAGACTACTTGTCAAGGTTTAGATGTTTTTTGTTTGAAATGTTGATTTGAAGTGTCAGTTTTTGCATTCATTTTATTACAGTCAAACCTGAACACAGAGGAGGACATTTTGTTACACATAACATTAAAATTCAATAAAAATGTAACAAAAATGAACAGGTATGTTTTATCACAGCTTAATAAATCTGTGTCTGATCTGATTTCAACCTCTTCTTTGAGTCTTTTGGCTCAATTTGTACCACCAAAAGATTCTCTGAGTTTTCGTATTTTTTCTTATTTCCTATGTCTGTCATTTTTGTCCACGAAGGAGCCAAGTGTGACTATTTTTTTTTTTAACCCTTTAACATATCCGAATCATGTCCATGATATATATTTTTTGTGTGTTTATGTGTGTTCACATAGCTAATGTGACAAAAGTGTATTCATCAAATTCCAATGAAGCAAAAAAAAAAACGAGTTCCCGACCACTTTTTGACCAAAAAAGACCAGAGGGTGAAGTGACTCAATAATAAAGACAGTCGCCACCTACTGGTATTACTGAGAAATCTCCACCACTAATTGCGTCTTGACTTTTTCAGTTTCTTGTTCCATGTTTGTAATCGAAATAATATGCTTATATTGTTTTTATCAAGAAAGTTTCATTGTGCAGAATATGTAATCATGTGCCTTTCCAAACATGAATACTAAATATTTATGTAGCCTTATTAAAGGAGCAGCAAATTTGTTTTTTATTCTCTAATGTTAAGCACTTAAGTGTACACACCACTGCTGTGTGTGCCTTTACTAGGTCTCTGTAAGCTGCTGATGTTCTCTGCAGGAAACCTCCACAGTCTATGACTATAATAAACAGACCCCACCAGCCAAGACAAAATATGTCCTTAATCTGAGATCACAATAATGTGTTTTTACGTACGGGATTCTCTGTGGTTTGGTAACTACTCACTTACTGACACGCACATTTTATTGATGGCTGTCTGGTGAAGAGCAATAGGTCAGAACAGTCATGCATTTAAACTGAAGTCATTAATCTACTTGTTTGATGGAGAGGAAAGCCGGACAGTTTGTCATCAGAGGACTCTGATGAATGCTAAAGAGAGTCTATACAGAAGACAGAAGCAGTGGCATATCAATGAGTTTTGCATTCATGAACATTCGTAAAGCTCCTGTTATATTTTATTTCAGCATCAGGTTTAAACAATTGCATTCTTATAACATAATGCATTAGACTAGTGATTTCGGCAGTCAATCACAACAACAGCAACCAATTCACTACATTATTTATTTCTGCACAATGCTATTCCAGATTACTAACAAGACAGCACTGGAATGAAGCTTTTTGGAATGAAGGCTAGATGAATATTTAATATTACAGGTCTGTATCCGACACACTCCGACCCTATTGTGTATCAGCTGACACCTCAAAGGCTGTTTTGGATTTAAATGAGAATATCCTGACCAGTTTCTCTGACGGTCTTATACTGTACATCTGCTGACACAGAATAGCTGTTTGTTGTTTGGCACAGAAGTAGTCTACTGGCCACAAACAAATTCAGTCCTTTCAGGTTCAGATAATCAGAGGCTATTCAATTTTTTTTTTTTTTTTTCTTTCTTTCTTTCTTTTTTCACTTTGAAAGCATTTTGTCCACTTTGGTTATAAAAGTTGAGAGTTTTGCTTTTCCACTATTTCTGTGACAAATTGTGAAATGCTGCCAGTACTCCAAGCCATGTGCATCCGTATGATAACAGACACTTTTAAAAACATTCTATTTCATCCCCAGACTGAGGTTTTGAAGTCTCTGCACATCTCCTACACCTCCTCTACCCCCTTATTTTAATTGAATTTCATTGCGTGGACAAAGGAGCACCTTGTCAGCACTCCTAATTATGTGGATTTTTAAAGAGGAGATTTCATGCTCTAGCGATTGCACGTTATTTGTCATCGTATGCAGTTTATTCATGCGCGTTGTATGATACATTTTTGAGCTCATTTTCTTCTTTCGTCTCATTTCCAGTTTGTTTGATCACATTCTGAAAATTTAGTGTCATGAGTGTCAAATGAAAAGCAGTACTGCACTTTTGATAGCTGATGTTCTACAGCACCGCTCTATACATTTGTGATTAATTAAAAGAGTAATTAAAGTGTGAATTGAAACCCAGAGGGGCCATTTTTCCAGGCTCTATATTGTCACCCGTGTCTAAATCACCAGGAAGGGTATCCCGCCATTTAATCTTTCTGATCCCAATTGGGAAATTGTCTAGGAACCTGCTGAAAGCCATTGGACCCAGCTTAGGTAGAACATATCTAATTACATGCTTATGTGTACAGAGATTTGGCCTTTATATAATTGTAGACTTCAATAAAATTAATCGTGGTGGTGAAGCATATTCAATACCAATTAGCATCTCATAATTGGAATCTATTACATGCCATGTGCATATAATCATATTATCATATACACAAGAATATAGTACATTTTTACATTTAAGTATCACATGGATTGATTTATATGAATAAAACAACACTGCAAAAATAATTTTCTTGAGGTAAATTTCGAAGGCAATTTTTTTTTGTACAAAGTCAGTAATTTTAAAAGAAATTCACGTGGGGAGTTTTACGTAAGGGTGGAAAGGTTCCCAGAACAAATTTTGCTCATTTTCAAGTTGGTCACATGAATTCATTGCTTTGACCAACAGAAAGCTGCTTGGTTTGAAAGTGGCTTCTATGTGAATGGTTCTTCATGCATCGCTTCACTATTTGTTATGGTTATGTTTAGTTCTATGGACTCTTCTATGTTCTATGTTTAGTTTTGGATTCCTTTGTTTCTAATCATGTCCATGTTAGTTTCTATGGTTAGTTATTATTATCAGCTGTATGTTATGTAGTTCCTTTGTTATCTCCTGCATATATACTCCCTATTCAGTTCAGTCTGCTGTCGGTTATTGTCTATGTGTAATGTATTGTTTACACCCGTGTTCTTCTAACGATTTCCTGCATTTATAATTAAAGACTTTAGTATTCCTCATTCATGTGTGTTGCTTACTACACCAACTCGTTACAGAATAACCGACCCTCAAAATGAATAAAAAGAGAAAAATATGCACTTACCAGTAGAGACGTTCGGTGGAGAATACAGCGGCTTCTCCATCACAGAGGCTTCTCCATCACAGTCTCCATCGGAGTCCAGGAGTCTGTGCATCCATCCCAGAGCCAGGAGTGGACCACTGCCTGATAGACCTGTAGTCCGTGGATCCAGTCTTTGCATTTAGGCTCCACTCTCAAATCTTTACCTTCTCCGCCGGTCCTGTCCAGCTATCTGGATGCTCCGGTCCTGTCCAAAGATCATCCTCCTTCTATGTTCCCTCCCAGCTTCCTGGTTCCATCTCCTCCGCTGGTTACATCCAGTCCCCTGAGTTCGTCAGCTCCACTGGTGTTGTCCAGCTCCTCGGCTCTGGCCCCACCACTCTTAGGCACCGTCTTTGGCTTCCCAACCACCAGCTTGGCATGAGGTTGAGTCCCCAGCTTCACTTTGGACCTCCAGGTCCATGTCTCCACCTCTACCTGTCAGCCCATCAGCTTCGCCCCGGCTTTGCGTTCCCTCATCTCCACCGTGGTCCATCAGCCATAGGACTCTTCCGGGCTCCCTCGTCCCTCCGGCTCAGCCTCAGTCAGTCGTCACTCTGTCTCTGCCATGGACTTCTGGGTCTCCAGCTGCCTCTCGACCCTCCACCCCTTCAGCTCCACCGGGCTTCTCCTTCCTTCCGGCTTCCCCATCATCCTCTCTCCCTCTGTCATCACCCCAGTCTGCCAAGCCCCCATCTCCACCTCGTTCCCACGAGCCAGCAGCTCCACCTTGGGCTTCCAGGCTGTGAATGTCACCTTGGTCCATCGGCCTCTCTGCTCCACCGGTTTCTCCACACACCTTGGAACGGCCTCCATCAGTCGGTCCCTGGGTTCCACCCTGGCTTTTCCCACCGTCGGCTCCACCGTGGTGTCTCTCTCCATGCTGACTCCTCATCCCTGTCCATCACCAGCTGATCATGTCCTTGTTAGTTTCTATGGTTACGTATTATTATCAGCTGTATGTTATATAGTTCCTTTATTATCTGCTGCATATTTACTCAGTTCAGTTCAGTACACTGTCAGTTATTGTCTATGTGTAATGTGTTGTTTACTCATGTGTTCTTCTAACATGCTCCTATAATTAAAGACTTTAGTTATTCTCATTCGTGTGTGTTGCTTACTACACCAACTCATTACAACTGTTGACATCAGACCTTTTTTGGACCCTCTGACTATTGGACCCTCGTACACTAACCCTTTGCTAATGTGACCACACCTTTAATCAGCATTGTTTTTCCACTAAAAATGTGTAAATATCCAGAAACAATGCATAAAATATTGTTTCAAATAATGTACCTTGAAAATTTAGGTTTATTTTTCTTATTGTGTTGTTTTTTAAATCAATAAATCAAGCCTAGTTAAGTGAGGTTTGTGTTTAATTCAAGATATATTCTATGAAAACAAGTCTTATTATATTATGCAATTTTGCTTCTCAAGTGAATGTATCTCATTTTAATTGTTTAATTATGTTGAGATATTTTACTGGAAAACAAATACTTATTAAAACAATTCTTTTTTTCCCTCTGAAAGTTCATGACTAATATTTTAATCATCTGTATTATCTCCGGAAATTGCTCAGTTCTCTCATTTAGGCTCTTAAACAGCGTCTCTTTGGATTTTGAAAATGATCAGTGACAGAGAAATTTTCATTAGCATGATCCTTTATCCTGTCATCTTTTTCATGCTTATTTGATGCTGACCTTTCTAGGCATATTACGGGAAATGATCTGCAAAATCATTAAAGCAAGTGCTTTATGTAACATTTCTGGTACTCCTCAGTTGAAAGATGGAGAAAAAGACAGTATAAGTAAAAGAAAAAGGTTTGTTCTTTGTAATAGCCCGTCTTCTCTGGCTTTTCTTTGAAAAGAGAAGCTGTCTTAAAACATTCTCCTCGGAGCGAATTAACTTGCTTTAGGGTGATTGACTTTACCTTTATTCAGTGGCATTTGAGGAGAACTTTGAGCTGCATTTATTTAGATAAGATTTTTCTTTTTAACTAGAGGCGATCTTTATGGTCCTTCTCTTTTTTCATTTTCCTTTATACTCTGCTGTTTGAAAATGCCTACAAAGGGAAAATGGCAAAGTTAAAAAGTAATGTAAACTAAAATGAAAGTATAATTTAAAAATGAGGTCATTTGACTTCAGCATTACATCATTAATAGCGATTATGGCACCTAAGACCATTAAATAAGTATTATATTGTCAAGAAAGTGCTTGGTGTCCTGGGGTTTCGAGTTATGCATGCAGGTTTCTGATTCTGTCATTGTGAAGTAAAAAAAAAAAAAAAAAAAAACCTGTAATTGACTTTGCCATCAGCAAAATCAATAAGAGGCGGTGAGAGAGGATTACCACTTTAACATGCATGAAAGAAGGTAGTGAGTGGTAAGACCACAGCAATTTATCAGCAATTAATGACCGGGATGAAAAAGACTCTCTTCTCTGGACTAGAGCAGAAAACATTCAGCCTGCAGCTATCCATTCTCATTAGTGCAAGCAGACACTTCTGCACCATCATCTTCGTTTCTCACATGTGTCACATGACTGTAGCATGTTGTACAAGAGTTTAGTGCACCGAAGTGTTCTCAAGGCATATTAGAGAAATCATATAAATTACTTTCTGATCAGTCTATCAGTGACAATCAATGTAACGAAGCGAGACTCAGGCGGGGATCCATTTGCTAGCTTTATTATAAAAGGGCATGGTCGTACAGGCAGGGTCAAAGCAGGGGCAAACAGGAACAGCAGGGACAGGCAGAATCGTGGTCAGGATACAGGCAATAGTCAGGGCAGGCAGAAAACACTCACAGAACAGAATACCAGGCAAGGATCAAAGGTAGGCAGCAACGGGTCGACAACGGGTAACAGACAGGATCGGTAACAAACAGGCAGACAGGATATAAACGCTCAGAATTGCAACAATGGTTAACAAGACTTCGCAATGAGGTGGGGGGTGTGTGAGTCTTTTATAGTCCAGGTAATGATCTGCAGGTGTGTGTGGCAATTGGTGATTGGTGTGGAGTGTGCATGTGATTGGAAGGGAGGATTTATGGGAAATGGAGTCCAGGAACTGACAGGAACAGACGGTGATCGTGACAATCAATGAAAATGTGTTTTTCAAATATTTTCTGGAATATACTTTTTTTAAAATTTTTATATAATCTGAAACGTGCCGTGACTTGTATTCCAAAGTGACTTCATTAACGCAATTAACGTCAGGCACACCTTCTCTTATTTAACTACACAAACATACAGCAAGGTTTTTTTTTTTTTTTTTTTAACTCTACTTCTAGAAAATGAAGAACAAAGAATGTGCATCAGGTGTGTTTTCCACTCATATTTAATATTTTTTGGTGGCGTTCATGTGCGTTCAACTTGTAAATATGATCTTTACTACATGACTTCAACGCACCATTATTGTCAGATGCTAAATATTTTCTGGAAAATATGGTATTTGTGGAAATCCAATTTTCAGGAACAATCCAAGGCATGCCCATTAAAACTGAACTATAACAAAAAACAATAAACAATCTGAAAAATTGCATAAAACATTAAGGCTTGTTGTTTGTTTAAAGCATAAATCTAGCATAATTTAATGAAGTGTATGCTTATATATTCCCTGAAAACAAGTCTTGTTATTTTATACCATTTGTCTTCTCAAGTGAGTGTATTTTGTCTGTTTATTGTTCGTGTTGCACTATTTTGACTATTTGGGGGGGGGTTCATTTGCATATACAGATGTTTGTTTGAGTATGTGGCAGAATCACAAAAGAGCTACCTTCAAAAAAGCATTTAACTTCTTTAGTTTGAAAGTGAGAGACAATCTGGCACCTTTCTTTTGCTCAAAGAGAGAGAGATGCTGTTTTCAGAATGCAGTGTGTACTTCAGTTTGGTTCACCACCTGTGCAGTAATTTGCCAAGAGGCCAGCTTCTTCCTGGGAAAGAGGCCAGAATACGGAAACACTGGGTAGCAGTCACCAGGTTAGGCCAGAGGAGCTTGTAGTTTGTGAATTCGTTGTTAAAGGGCCACTGGAAGGTCAGGCAGGAGAGCGAACTAAGACCTGGAGAAGTGTTAAAGTATTCAAAGCACATGCTGCTCGTCTTGCCTCCAAATAAGCTTTTTTGACTGCATTTTACAGTGTCCCCAAAAGGCATATGGACACCTAGGCTATATTTAAAAATGTATGAATGTCATTGCATTGTATTTAAGCAATATTATATGAACAAGAGTAATGTGTAAACATCTGCAGCTAAGGGCATGTTCAGTCCTTTAATGTTTTAATGTAAAATAACATTTTCATAACTTAAACAAAACATTCTCAGAACATATTTTTGTTTGTTTTAATCAATTTTACTGATTAATCAGAACATTGTTTGCTTCTGTCTAAAATGTGGTCAGGAAAAAAAGCACAAACAGATTTGCCTCCTTCTGCATACAGTATATAACCAATCATTACCAGAGGTAGCCAGCCAATCAGCTTTCAGAATCACCTTAATGCGCATTCAAAAGCGCTTGTGATTAAACTTTCAAAGTGAATCAAAAGATTGATGAAATCCAGATTCCAGATTAATCAAGAATCTTAAAACAAGTTAGACTGAATGACAGAGCCATATATAATTTGCCATAATGAAGGAGTGGAGTTCCTGTTCAAATAGGTGTGTAGATGTTAGATGGAATGGGGTTCTCCATTTATGTATGAATGTTTATGTTGGTCATAGACTGATATATGGCACTGCCCTGCTGCGTGAATTGTTCCGTTGATTTGACAAGTGTTGGTTATCAGGGATATTATAGACCTAATGCGTCATTAATTATCAGGACTATTTTAAGATTATCAGACAAAGTCCACTCACAGGCTGCCACTGTAATCACAGCTAAAATCAGAAAAACTGCATGTTTGCCAGTGTGTAACAATGATTGTATAACAATCAATTTACAAAAAAGGCAATATCAAATAATTTACTTTTTAGACACAACGTTTTCCAGTTACTTTTTTCTTATTTTTCAGCTATGAAAATAGTTCAGACGTCACAGCACACAGCACGTCATTGGTGATGGTGGTTCCTTTATGAATTAATCAGATGAGTGAAGGATTCAATGACTCACTCATAAAGAAAGTAATTTATTTATTTATTTTTCCTGAATGAATCAGTGTTTTTGAATTGTTTGAATGAATGATTCAATTATTCACACATAAAGACAGTCATTTCTTTCATTCCTGAATGACTGCATTTTTTAAGGTATTGTTTGAATGAATGATTCAGTGACTCACTCATAGAGACAGGGCCTGTCCAAATACCCAGTCTTGTGGTCTTGGCCACTTGAGAAGAACACAACAGGAAGTAAGTGCATAGTGAGTGCACAAGACTGTCCCAGGTCTTAAAAAATGCCAAAGCTCAGTGCACTTAACGCACACTAAACCCACATTAAATGTATCCCAACATGCATCAGTCTACTCTAGTATGACATAAAGTTACAGTAAACCTTTTGTAACACTTTAGTATAAGGGAACACATATCAACTATTAACTACAACTTTCCCTCAATAAACTCCTAATTTACTGCTTATTAATAATTAGTAAGGTAGTTGTTAAGTTCACGTATTGGGTAGGATTAAGAATGTAGAATGAGGTCATGCAGAATAAGGCTTTAATATGTGCTTAATAAGTACTAATAAATAGCCAATATTCTAGTAATATGCATGCTAATAAGCAACTAGTTAAAAGACATATAATGAATATAATATATAATGAATATAATCCTATTATATATAACCCACTTAAGAAAATATCTGCTCAATCTGAGCACCAGAAAACACAAGAATACAACTGCATGCACCAGGAATAGGAGGCCTATGCAGAATGAATGCAGCTGCAGTGTGAAATTGCACTGTGCACACTGACATGTGTTTAGCAAGTGCAACGTTGTGTAACACAAAGCCATTTAAAGTGCAGTTTAACAGCAGGGGGGCAAATGAACCGGGATCATGGCTAGAGTCTCAACGTTCATTATTAAGCCACAGGATGTAATTATGGTCACACAGACCAACAGTGATTGGCCTGACAGCAGGATTCCATAAAATCTTCAGCCACTGTGCAGGAGGTTGAAGAACAGGCTTACTCTGGTGCCAGGGCATAGACGAGGGATGGTGTCATGTGTCCTAAAACCAGAGACAGCATTTTATGGCATTATTGTGGTGCTGCCAACATTAGGTCTGTCTGAAAAGGTATGCAACTTAATCATGCTGCTTTCTACTAACTACCACTTTTAGCCAAGGTAGTATCGTCCCTCATGATGAAGGAAATCCCAGAAAAATAAGAAATATAGATTATAAATAAACTTATATTTCATTCAAAATGGAAAAGTAGACACATACTAACACCATCAACAAAAATCAAACCCCGTTGAGTCTCCATTGCTTAGTGCTATTAGTGTAGTGGGCAGAACTGCTGCCTATGGAGAGCTTTCAAGATAAATTCACTTACAGTTAGAATGCTTCCTTCAAAGGCAGCTAAATATTAGGCTGTAGGCAGCTAAGCAATTCAATAGATTTTGGAACAGAGTTATATAATTATAATAGAAGCTCTTCATGAAGCATATTTTTTTATTATTATCAAAAATACAGTAAAAGCAGTCTTTCTAAAATGTTGATTTGGTGCTCAAGAGACATTTCTTATTATCAATGTTGGGAGAAAAAAAAAGAAAGAAAAAAAAACTACTGACCCCAAACCTTTTGAACGGTAGTGTGTATATACAGTTGCATGAAAAAGTATGGGAACCACTTGCAGAATCTGTGAAAATGGGAATAATTTTAACAAAATAAGAGAGATCATACAAAATGCATGTTATTTTTTATTTACTACTGTCCTGAGTAAGATATTTTACATAAAATATGTTTACATAAAGTCCACAAGACAAAAAAAAAAAAAAAAAAAAGCTGAATTTATTAAAATAACCCCGTTCAAAAGTTTGGGAACCATTGGTTCTTAATACTGTGTGTGGTTACCTGGATGATCTACCACTGTTTTGTTGTTGTTTTGTTTTGTGATGGTTCTTCATGAGTCCCTTGTTTGTTCTGAGCAGTTAAACTGCCCAATGTTCTTTAGAAAAATCCTCCTGGTCCTGCAGATTCTTCAGTTTTCCAGCATCTTTTGCATATTTGAACTCTTTCCAGCAGTGACTGAATGATTTTGAGATCCATCTATTCACACCGAGGACAGTTGAGGGACTCAAACACAACTATTAAAAAAGGTTCAAACATTCACTGATGCTCCAGAAGGAAACATGATGCATTAAGAGCCGGGGGATGAAAACTTTTGAACAGGATGAAGATGTCCAAATTTTTCTTATTTTGTTGAAATATCTTTTTTTTTTTTAGTACTGCCCTTCGGAAGCATGTTTCCCGGAAGACAAGTTAAGTACAATTTACCTTGATCTTCAAATTCAAAAACTTTTCACCCCCGACTCTTAATGCATTTTGTTTCCAGAATGTTTATAAGCATTCTGAGGGGATATAATAGAAATGGACCAGAATTTTCACTGCAAAGCTTGTCTTATGTCACTGTTTCTCCTTCATGAAAATGCATGAGAGAAGTAACAATGTCTGATTTGTAAGCAAATCGTTGAGTCAAATCTTTTCAATGAATCGGTCTGAATGATTCATTCACATACGAACTGACACTTCTCAAGTTCAATTAATTTGCTAAGCTCTTTATAGGACTAGATTATCAGTGACGAACAGAGCTAAAAGTTGTTATGTGGCTTCAAAAGATTACAGTCTTACAGGAAGTCACATGTTTGAAATATCGTGAGGGTGAGTAAATAATGACAGAATTTTCATTTTGGGGTTAACTATTGCTTTAAACATACTTCCTTTTCCCTTTAACATACAAATGACCTGATTCTCAAGTAATTTTCTGATCTTATCACTTTTTTTTTTTCTCTTGAGTGTGATTGTGACATTTTGAGTTGCTGGATATGTGAGATTTTCTGACAGCCTCCTACATCAGGTGTGCGAAGCCCACGGACTAAAAGCATCAATGATCAAATCTTTATTCATGACAGTATTTTTAAAGTCAGGCCCTCTCAAAAAACAAAGGGTGTGTTTAATTTGTCTTTCATTGGGAATCTGTCCTTTCAACAGAAAATCATTAACAGAATGCTGTCGAATCTGAATAGAAACATTGACGCCCTAATTACAAGATATTGAACTCGTCTGTGACAATCACACCCTATTGTGCTTCCACACTTAAGCAACACTAAAACATGTTTTGGAGCCCCTTTTCTTCCACAATCACAAACACTACACCATAATTTCTGAAAAATGCTTGTCTCAATCAATAAGAATTGGTCTATTATGACTCTGAGTCAAACTGAAGTACCTTTTCATCACCAAAAAGTAGAATTTGGATTGTATAGTACCCTGTCTGATATGGTTCTAGCTGTTTTCCTCCGATCTACTGCACAAACATAACACAGGTAATGTATTCCTCCTACTTTTCTGCCTTTCTTGTTCTGTAAGAGTAAAAATACAGAGCCTTTGTCATGGGGCGGTGAATGTTTTGTCACATTTGGGTAGTTATTAACATGTATTTTGCTGGCACCTGTAAATGGGCTGACAAGAGCATTTTATGCCACCCTCTTTCCCCTCCCCTGTGTCATTCATTCCTCAGAGCCATTGATGATTGTGTCTTTTTTATATCCCCAGAGGAAAGACACATTTATCAGACTTCCTGAGGCTCAGTGAATTTAATTAGTAAATGAATTTAATTAAGATTACAGTATATTATTTTTCTTGTTCATTTCTTTTTTCTCATTACTCCAACTATTCCAACATACCTTTAGAAAAAGTACTATGGTATAATATCAGTTGGTACTTTGGTACTGAATTACCTTATTTATATAGGCTATGGTATTACCATGGTACTTTTTTTAAAGTGAACATGCCTTTTTCCAATTGATGTAAAAGTGTGGCATGTATTTAATATAGCTTTATATAATATTTGAAGTTGATTCGCAGACTTACTTTTTTCTAATCAGTTTAAAGAAACTGATGGGACTGAGTCTACCACAACATTGTCACAGTGTCAACTAGCTGATAATGAAAGCTCTAGGCGCTGCAGACTTCACAGCAGAAATAATTTACCTTAAATGTACTCATAAAAAAGCTGAATCATCTTACATTTCCAAGCAGAACTTTATATAAAGAAAATTAAAGTTTGCTGCGAAGTACTTTTCTCCTTTCTGCCCTCCATAATGACCACCAGAATGCTTTGAAAATGAAGTGCATGAGAGTGAAAATGAAAAAAAATCTCTCATTAATTCTTCCATTTATTCTTGTGTTCTGTCTTCTTGCATCTTTTCTAGTGATTATATTCGCATATATGTGAGCATAGTTATATTGAGAGAGTCAGGGTGCTGACCTGTTGGAGATTCATTCTGGTGAAAAGAAATATATTTTGATGGAAACGTGCTGCACAGTGTAAGTTTATCCTGACTAGTCCATTATTTTTAAGCCAAGCCTTGTCCGATGAGTCCCATTTTCTTTTACATCAAATGAATGGCCGTGTGCGCCATTTACCTGAGGAAGTGATGGCACCAGGATGCACTGTGGGATGACGACAAGCCAATGGAGGGAGTGTGATGCTCCTGGAAACACTGGGTCCGGCCATTCACGTGGACGTAAATCTGACACATGCCACTTAAGCCGCGTTTCCACCGAAATTACCCAGAACAATTTGTCCCAGGAACTTTTTTCCCAAGAACTGACCTACTGCTAGCTGCATTTCCATAGTGTCTAAAGTACCGTGAAGATAGTCCAGTGACGTAGGACTGCACGCGACTTTCCAGTTCCTGCTGGATGTCGTCCTCCGCATACATGCTTAATAAATCATGAACCTCATCGTCAGTCCATCAGTCGTATTTTTTAAACTTCATTGTTGATTCGAATAGCAAACAACTCTTACTGCACACACCGCAACAGAATTTAAAAAACAATGCTTGAAATAAAATTCTGCCTGGAGTCAACCAATCAAAATGCTGCGTAAACTCAACCAATCAGCATGTTCAGTGCCCAAGTCCCACCCCCGAAAGTTCCGGAACTTTGAAAACGTACTACCTAGCAAGCAGGTACTTTCTGAGGAGGAATTTTTTACCCGGAACTTCATTTAGACCCTGGTTCTTGCGGTCGAAACACACCGAGTACCACCCCAAAGTTCTTTGTTCCTGGGGAAAGTTCCTGCGGTGGAAACGCAGCTTTACCTAAACATTGTTGCAGACCAGGTACACCCCTTCAGGACAGTGGTGTTCCCTGGTGGAAGTGGCCTCTTTCAGCAAGAAAATACACCCTGCCACACTACACACATTGTTTAGGAATGATTTGAGGAACATGAAGTAGAGTTGAAGGTGTTGCCCTGGCCTCTAAATTCCCCAAATCCAATTGAGGATCTGTGGGTTGTGCTGTACCAAACAAGTTTGATCCACGGCAGCTCCACCTCGCAACCAACAGGACATGAAGGATCTGCTGTTAACGTCTTGGTGCCAGATACCACAGCACACCTTGTAGGGTCAGTGCCTCGGTGGGTCGGCGCTGTTTTGGCAGCACGCGGAGGACCAACAGCATATTAGGCAGGTGGTCATAATGTTTAGGCTCATTGGTGTATACTTTTAGACTTTTACATTTTACAAATATAAAGAGAACTACTAAGTGCCACTTGTACTCCCCCCAAAAAATAAGTCAATCAATCATTAAAAAGTAATCACTAAATAGTCTGCTAGAGAAGTTAAGTGATCATATGAAAACAGCTGAAAAACTATTAGCCGTACGCCAGTACGCTAGACGATGTTAACCTAATGACTTGCATAATAATGACATTTAATGAGGCATATATGAACATTATTAATCTACACATTCAAATCCTAGAGGCTTCGAAGACGAGGAAATTGCTATGATTTTCAGCCCTTGAACAGCTAATATCTTTCCTCCTTGGAAGCCCAGTGTCTCAGCAGTATCTTACAACAGTTAACACTTTTAATTTAAATCATTATCGGCCCTACCTGTGAGCTTAGATTACCTACAAAGGCACAAAGTAACATTCGTTTGAATTTGGCCTTTAGTGCTGGCCTGCCCTGGAGCAATTCCTTGCATGCTGAGCATGTAGAAAAAGCCTCGTGGGTCTTGACTCTAAGTGTGGGGGAGTGGATTTGGGTATAGTGTATCTCTAACCCAGAGTTAATGAGGACCCTCTGGGCTTTTCCCTTCATTGGTGTGAAGGGAAGTTTCTTTGAAAAACAGAGGAACAGCTCCATCTTACCCAGAGGGAGGAAGTGCTGGAGTGTAAAGTAGGTTTTATATTCTTGCATGGTTCATGAGGTCATTACTGTGCAGGGCATGTTGATGCGGTTGGTGAGAATACAAACAGATGCTTGTTAATATTAGAATAATAGAAAATATATCACTGTAATACAAAGTAAGAGTACTGGAAACCAAAAAAAGAGGTCAGAATGGCCATGGAAGAAATAGTTTTTAAATTGGATAAAAAATAAATAAAAATAAAAATAAAAAGTTACAAGAAGTAAATTGTTGACTATTTTGTTTGAAAGTAAAAATGTATGTTTGAATGTAAAGCCAATATTGACACTCCATGCTTTCCCTGTGTTTCATTTGTTGCAGATGTAGAGGCAGTGGATTAGTTCAGGCAATTACTCCTGGTAGGCTGCGCCCCAGCTTTGCTCATTAATTTAGCCTAATTATCTAAACATATTTAATGGAGGGATGGGTAAGTGATAGATGGAGTTAGTGACTTCAGATCAAATGGGTCTCATTAATTGGTCCTTCCTTAGCCTCCTGTTGTATTGAGGGGTCTGCCAAGTCAAAAGCAGACATCTTTCTGAAAGACTTAATTGCACAAAAGAACAGCACATTGCTTATGCTGCACCGCCTACATAAGATATAAGAATGTGGTGGAGAAAAACAAAGAAAAGGCACAGGGAATGATTTGTGTACATTGTGTAACATAATTAGATTATTCCTTTTTAGATCCCTTTAAGTGAGCACAGGAATGAGTAGTTTTATTTCTGGCCTTTCAAATAAATTATTCATTGTAGTGACCAATTCTTTAGAAAGGCCTGTAAGACACTATTTGACAAACCCCTGGTTTCACAGACAAAGCTTAAAGGGTTAGTTCACCCAAAAATGAAAATTCTGTCATTAATTACTCACCCTCATGTCGTTCCACATCCGTAAGACCTTTGTTCATCTTCAGAACACAAAAAATCAGATGGCTCAGTGAGGCCTGCATTGAAAGCAAGTTAATTTACACTTTCAAACGCCCAGAAAGGGTTATATTTAAAACAGTTCATGTGACTACAGTGGTTCAACCTTAATGTTATGAAGCGGCGAGAATATTTTTGTGCGCCAAAAAAACAAAATAATGACTTTATTCAACAATATAGTGATGGGCAATTTCAAAACACTGCTTTATGAAGCTTCGAAGCTTTATGAATCTTTTGTTTTGAATCAGTGATTCAGAGCGCCTATCAAACTGCCAAAGTCACGTGAACCATTGAAATTTCAAACCACTTATGACGTAACGGAGCCTTGTTTACTGAAATCACGTGATTTTGGCATTCCGAACCACTGATTTGAAACAAAAGATTCGTAAAGCTTCGATGCCACTTATTAATGAAGTTTTGTTGTTATTGTTTCAAATGACAGAGTTTGATATGCATCCATTTTGCAGGAACAAGTATGCTATTGGTGATTATGTAAATCCATGCAATACTCAATGTAATATATATATATTTAAACATCATCTTCATTTTTCATCATGCAAATCAAGCAAAGCTTTACAAAACTCTCCTCACAGCAAGACAAGGAACGGTGTAACGTGAGGAAGTGCAATATTGTGACTATAATCAGTGTTTATGGAAATGCTGACATGTGTGATTAATGCAGAGGTATTGTGAATGGTGCGGACTAGGCATGTTTTATCCAGTACATATCTGAAATGAACACTAAGCACTTGCCCTGCCCCCTAAAACCGCAGTGAGTGACAGTGTTATGCTAACACACACATTCACAACAAATCTGAATATGGGTTGTGATTTTGATTTTGCTGGAGTTTAATGGTGCTGTCAAAACTGATAAAACAATTCAGGGCAATCCCAGCACCCCTGCTGTTCAGGCTGTTTGATGACTGCATTTTTCACCCTGGCTTTCACTCAACTTTGCATTCAAGTATCTGTTTTTTCATCATTGCTACAAGTCTTAAAGGAATAGTTCAGAATGAATATTCTGTTGTTATTTATTAACTTTATTAACTGAATTTATGGACTTTTTGCCCTTATTGTATTGGCCTTGACAGGAAGCAATGCGCACTGTAAAAAAAAAAAAAAAAAAAAGAAAGTCTATTCTAACTTATGGGGGGGGGAAATGTTGTATCAACTTAAAGGAATAGCCACTTAAAAATGAAAATTCTGTCATGATATACTCACCCTCATCCTGAACCTGTATGACGTTTTTTGCTGAACGCATTTTGAAGAATGATCCAGACAGTTTTGGTTCCCATTCAATCAGTCAGTGGGAAACCGAAACTGTTTGGTTACCAACATTCATGTTTGGTTGGACTATCCCAAAGTTGGTCTGTGCTTTCAACAAAAATAATATAATAAGTTCTATAATCTAATAATGTTTTTTTTTCTTTTTTTTTCTTGTGGATCCAAATAAGCTTGCATTTTAAAGGGATAGTTCACCCTAAAATGATAATTATCCCATGATTTACTCACCCTCAAGCCATCCTAGGTGTATATGACTATCTTCTTTCAGACAAACGCATTCGGAGATATATTTAAAAATAGCCTTAGTCCTCCAAGGTTTATAATGGTTGTGAATGGGGGGCCGTGTTTTGAAGTCAAAAATAATGCATCCATCCGTAAAAAAAAAAGTAACCCATGCAACTCCAGTGGGTTAATAAAGACCTTCTGAAGCGAAGCGATGCATTTTTGTAAGAAAAATATCCATATGTAAAACTTTATAAATCCAAATAACTAGCTTCCGGTGGACGATCGTACGCAGAATGCGCAAGTCGGCTTGTGCTAAATGAGTAATCCTCTGACGCGATGTATGACGCAGGATGTAGGAGTATTGTAAGATTCAAACAAATAGGGCTGTGCAACAAATTTAAGCTCCTCTTCTCTTATATCGAAATCCTCTGAAATTTCTCTTTAAAAATTATCGTTTTAGCCTTAATCAGTTTTAGCCCCCATAATCTGTGACCAGTGATTTGTTTTGCTGTATCCTCTGCGCCTCCGCGTTCGTTATTACGTTGTGCGTCAGGTCAAACGATACTCTTCCGCTGCAAATCGACTTGCGCATTCTACGTATGATCGTCCGCTGGAAGCTAGTTATTTGAATTTATAAAGTTTTAAATATGGATATTTTTCTTACAAAAATGCATCGCTTCACTTCAGAAGGCCTTTATAAACCCACTGAAGCCGTATGGATTACTTTTTTTGTATGGATGGATGATTATTTTTTACTTTAAAATGCGCCCCCCCATTCACAACCATTATAAACTTTA
Organism: Ctenopharyngodon idella; assembly: GCF_019924925.1. NCBI lineage: Eukaryota > Metazoa > Chordata > Actinopteri > Cypriniformes > Xenocyprididae > Ctenopharyngodon > Ctenopharyngodon idella. The sequence goes on from NC_067227.1 coordinate 13,746,502, forward strand.
GAGGACTAAGGATATTTTTAAATATATCTCTGATTGTGTTCATCTGAAAGAAGATAGTCATATACAGCTAGGATGGCTTGAGGGTGAGTAAATCATGGGATAATTTTCATTTTTGGGTGAACTATCCCTTTAAGTTAATCTGAACAGTAACTACATTACATTACAATAATGATATTGAATGATAGTTACTTCTAGAAACCAAAACAAGTTGTATGCACTCAATTGAAATGGAAGAAACTTCACCAAAGGGAACACTAATAACTCTAATAAAAACATAACTTTTACAAGAAAATATAATCAAAAACACTGCATAAAGCTAAAACATTTCTTAAGCCTGAATAACAAATACAGTGCACAGCATAAATGAGTGCACCCCCTCTGAAACTTCTGAAAGTCAGCAATTACTCAATTACTTAAAAGACATGTTATGGTTCTTTAGAAATATAATGTTCCAGCAAGTCTGCTTAATCAATTACCAAAGAAGCATGTCAAAATTATTCAGGAAAATAAGATTTTCTCATCAAGGTGATAAAATGTTGTGTAGCAAAAATGAGTACACCCTCCTAAAAGTTACTAAATAAAACAAAATAAAAAATTTCTGGTGTAAGTTTAAGGCGATGTTTGATCAACAGGTAAGTATGTTGAACCAAAACATTTAAAGAGAAGTAATTTCTTGACAATTAAAAGTGTTGTTTAGCCCACTGAATCATTCTCAGACTTAATGCTGACAACAATGGAACCATTTGGGAGAGAACTGTCAGGAGACAGGCAAATATTTCTTAGCACAAAAGAGGACAGTGGTACAAGAGGATTACCAAATCATTGTTTTAAGTGTGAAAATATAGCAAAAGTAACACAGAAATTTAAAAACAATAGACTTGTGACAAGGCCCCTGAAATAATCAGGGAGCTTTATTTTAATCTTCCATTTAGTAATGAGGGATTTTTTTTGCTAGACAAAGAGCAGGAGAAATACCAAGCGAGTGTCTCAGAGCCAGCAAAAGCTATGAAAAGAGTGACTGTTTATCTCACAGAGTAAGATGCAGCCTGCAGAAATGACATGCATGGTTGTTGTTCTCACTGGAACTACCTACTGTAGCCAAAGCACAATAAAGTCAGTTAGCCATTTCCAAAGCCCATATTTACAAAATATAGATTCTGGGAATCAATACTCTGGTCTCATGAGACCAAATCAATCATTTTGGATCTAACAGCATCCAAAATGTTATGGTCTTGCTAGAGGAGGAGTACAGTGAGAAGTGCCTGGTTCCCACAGTAAAGTTCAGTGGTAGTAAAGCTCTTATATAGGGATGTATGAGTGCTGAAGGTGTGAGGGAGTTGTGCTTTATCAATTCTGGCATGAATTCCCACACCGCTGTTTAATTTAATACACAAACTTGAAACAGAACATGTTACCCTTTCCTCATTCCCTGCATTGTTGGGCATTTTTTCAACATGACAATGAGGATATGCATTCTCCCAAGGTGAAAAACCTTCTGTGGACATGTATTGCACTCAATCTTAACACTCTTGAGCACCTGTGGGGGATTCTGTAGAGACGAGTTGAGCAACACTTCCCATTAAAGATCAGGGCATTTAAGGAGCTCATCATCCAGGAGTTAAACAGGACAGATGTGACAATTTGTCATGAACTTGTACACTCCGTGCCAAGAAGGGTCAGAGCAGTATATTCAAAATTATGGAGGGCATACTAAGTGCTAGAATATTATACATTTATTGAATTAAATCTAGGGTGTACTCATATCTGCAATCCTTAATTTAAACCAAATTGGCTAATTTACTTATTTTATGGCTATTAATCACATATATTTCTCAGTTTTTATTATGTATATGTTTAATACATTTTAGTTTTGCCATCTTTCCATGAATTGTATTAGTGATCATAAAGAAAATACATTTTTTTGCATTTGTTCAGAGGGGGTGTACTCATTTATGCTGTGCATTGTATTTGTCATTTGTCATACACGTCCCCATGCTTTCACCAAAAAACACAAATGCAAATTGCATAGCAGCCTTTTTGTTGGACCCTTGCCCTTAACTTGATGTTGTGAGCTTAATATTTTAAGTTGCTTATACAAAATGGCCTACAAAATTTGACTTTATTTTTTTTTTTAAGTAATGTTAGCTTTTTCCATTCAGTAGCACAGTCAACCATTAAAATAGAGTTTGTTGGACAAATGGAAGTTACATTATTTTTTTGCAGTGAAGGGGATACTTTATTTTGATAGTCCCTTTTGAACATTCTGTTGACTGTAAGTGACTTTGCAACTACATGTCAACTCAACTAACTCTTATTAGAGTATTAGTAGACTGTCTGCTAAATATCTGCTAACTCTATGATGGTCACCCAACAGACATTCTACTGACTATAAGTAAATTTGCAAGTACATGTCAACTTATTCTAACCCTAACCCTACCAGTCTACTAATACTGTACTAACACTTTAATGAGAGTTAATAGACATGTAGGTGCAACGTTACTTATAATCAACAGAATGAGTTAAAGGGACTATCAAAATATAGTGAAACCCAGTGTACTTCATATCATATTGCAAAACACTTGTGCTGCTATTTAGGTGGGAAACGGGTAAGGTTAGGGACAGGTTTGGTGGTATGGATAGATTTAAGGGTGGGTTAGTTGGTAAAGGAAGGGCAGTGTTATAGTGTTGTAGTGTCAGTTAAGTCCTGTTTTTCTGCCCTGTTTAGTTTTAGTCATGGTTTTCATTGTCTCTGTTCTAGTCATTCATTAATTGCCATGGTCCCTGATTAGTGTATCACCTGTTCCCTGTTCTGTTGATTACCTTCCTCAGTGTATTTAAGTCTCATATCCTCTCATATCCTCAAGACTATTATCCTTTATTCTGCATCACGCATCATCTTTTGATTATCTATGCAGCCAACTCTAGACCTATAGATGTAATTACATAAATTAATTACAGATGTAATTACATGCAGGTATTTTTAAATATAAGTACAATGTAAAACATGTATGTACACAATAAGTGCATTGTAACAAATGATTAATTTTAATGTTAATACAAAGTAGTTAATGACACTTAAAGGTGCAGTAAGCGATTTCTAATAAACACTGTTGATTTTTAAAATCAACTCAAACAAAAACACCCCTCCCTTCATTTGTTTGCCCCCAAAATGCACGAACACGCAATGGAGCGGAAACCACTGTGCAACCACTGCATTCATTTTCAGGACTTTACTCTTTAGGTCTCTCCAGTGCTTGAAAGCTTTCTAATATTAATGCGGGTCCTAAAACTCTTGCCTGATCATAACCGTTCTTTTCCAATGATATTCCTCTGACCTTTTCTCTTTTGTAATGTCTCTCAAACTTCTCTCTTTCTACAGTCTTTCTTCAATCTCCCTCTTGTTCACTCTATCTCATCCCCCATCATCATTAGTTAATCCGCCCCCTACTGCTGATTGGCTACAAGTGTGTAGTGGTGCTTGGTCCAATCCACTTTCAACAGAGTTTCTCAGAAATTGCTAACTGCCCCTTTAATATAAAGTGGGACTTAAAAGGTTCTGTTTATTTATTTACTCATGAAATAAGTTATTTATAGCTACTGTATATAATACATTTTATGTGTGTATATATTTCATTAATAAATACACATGGGCCATATATATGTTTATATATATGTTTATATATATATATAAAATATTTTGAAAATATCAGAACCGAAGAGTTTAAAAAAAATGAAAATGAAAAACTAACCTTGCCTGTCAAATGAGAAAAGAGAGGCTTTGTCTTTGCAAGGCGCTAATTCTTATTGCAAAGGTGTGTTATTGACTAATACACCTCCGCAATGCTGTCACCTGTGCCTCTGATAATGACAAGTAGTGGGTGGCACTTCTTAAGAATCTGACTTCACTGAGATGTTTTACCATCTCAGCTAGGCTCTGCCTTTCTCTGCTCCTGCTCTGTGCCAGTTTACAGGCTTTAGAAGCCCTTCCTGTGCCTCGGCTCAATAATTTGCACGTCTGCCTTGTTCAGCTCTGTGCTGACACATACATCCAGCACAGCTCTTTGTGCTGTCATAGCGAAACACTCTGGCATGATGCCTACACCAAAATGCCATTAATGGCGGTATCCAGCACACATAATGGACAGCTGTAGACACAAAATGGCCAAAGTAAGTCACAGGTGAAACTAAGCTGGAAAATGTCTAACAGCAGTGCACATTTTTAAAAACCCTACAAAATCGGTTGATGTGTGCAGTTCAGACTTATTTACTTATTAGAGGAGTTTTTTCTGTTTTTATCATTTAAAGGGTTAGTTCACCCAAAAATAACAATTCTGTCATTAATTACTCACTCTCATGTCGTTCCACACCCATAAAACCTTCGTTCATCTTTGAAACACAAATTAAGATATTTTTGATAAAATCCGATGGCTCAGTGAGGCCTCCATTGACAGCAAGATAATTAACACTTTCAGATGCCCAGAAAGCTACTAAAGACATATTTAAAACAGTTCATGTGAGTACAGTGGTTCAACCTTAATATTATGAAGTGATGAGAATACTTGTTGTGTGCCAAAAAAAATTAAATAATGACTTTATTCAACAATATCTAGTGATCTAGATAAATCTAGATATATCTAGCGATTTCAAAACACTGATTCATGAAGCTTTGAAGCTTCACAAATCTTTTGTTTCGAATCGGTGGTTCAGAGCGTGTATGAAACTGCCAAAGTCAGGTGAACCACTGAAATTTCGAAACATTTCGAAACACTTATGACGTAATGAAGCCTCGTTTACTGAAATCACGTGACTTTGGCAGTTTGATACACACTCCAAACCTGTAGTCACATGAACTGTTTTAAATATGTCTTTAGTAGCTTTCTGAGCATCTGAAAGTGTTAATTGTCTTGCTGGCAACGCAGGCCTCACTGAGCCATTGGATTTTATCAAAAATATCTTAATTTGTGTTCTGAAGATGAACGGCGGTAAAATAAATAAATAAATAAATAAATAAAATAAAATAAAAATTGCTCACCAAAGCTCCATCTATTTGATTAAAAAAAAAAAAAAACATGATATTGTGAAAAAATATTACAATTTAAAATAGCTTTTTTTATTTGTAAATTATTCCTGTGATGGCAAAGCTGAATTTTCAGCATCACTACTCCAGTCTTCAGTGTCACATGAACCTTCAGAAATATCTCTAATATGCTAATTTGCTGTTCACAAAACATTTCTTGATATTATCAATGTTAAAAACATTGTTGTGCTTAATAATGTTTTGTGGAAATCGTGATACTTTTGTAAAGGATTCTTTGATGAATATAAATTTCGAGATAGATCTGAGATAGAAAACTTTTGTAACAATGAATAAGTATTTACTGTCACTTTTGAACAAAAGGTGTCCTTGCTGAATTAAAGTATTAATTTCTTTAAAAAATAAAAATGAAAACTTTTGAACAGTACAATACGTATTTATGTTTATTAACAGGTGCATTTATTTTTTCGCCCTTCATCAACTTGAAGGGAATTAATATGTGATTATTGTTTGTCTGATGTTAAGGCTGATGCTTGGTTTTACCAATGAGTATTTTTTGGAGGCTCTTAAATATGTGAAATAGAATGTAATTTTCTTGCTACTCCAGAGAGATTAGTGACTTTTTAATTACAGTGCAGGTAATTGTTTATAAAAGTTGAGCAAAGATGCCAGATTTTAAATGGCAAATTCTGTTTTTGGAATGATCTTTTAAAATGAATTAGAGTTTTTTTCAAGGTGCAGATTCATCCTCCCATACACACACGTTCACACTGCACTTTCAGAGGCAAGAGAGCATCACTGATGTGGTATGTTGTGGATCAGAGGTATGGGGGTACAAAGGAGACAAAGATAAAGTAAATAAGAGAAAATGTGTTTAGTAAGCGGGACATGATAGGGCTTATCTCCTTGTTTCTGCACTAGATGGCTGACTCTAGTTACACGCTGATGCATCGTACATTCTTCTAGCTCACAGAGCTAAAAGAAATCATGACACACACTCCTCCCATGGGAGTTAAACGCAAATCAATTATTCACATCTGAGACCGAAATGCCCTCAGTAAGAGGACTATTGTTTTGCAGATGTCATCAGACATTTATGTGACATTACAGGTGGAGAACCAAGGGGATCTTTTCCTTCCTTCCTTCCTCTGGTTGTTACAGACAGAAATGGGTGAAACAGAGATACGTGTCATCCTTGTCAGCTGATATCAGCAGTGTAGGTCAGGGGATGAACCTTACAGGAAACATGCATTAATTAAAAGCATGTACTGTATTAAAAGGATAGGTATTTTTCTAATAATTCAACGGCTCGTAGTCAATTATTCTGCTTATACTATGGCTACTATGCCTCAAGACATTGTTCAGATGTTTTATTTCAAGACCTTTGTGAGGTTTTTGTCCTTAAAATGCTCTTGTGTATAGGACTAATTTCTTTTGCATCTCATCCTAAGCCTTCATTGCTAATTCCAAAGCATTATTTTAGAGATAGTAACAGAGGCTTGAGCCATTGAAATGCAGACTAATGCAGTTATTGGAGAGAGAATGATAGATTGCTTAAGCGTGTGTGAAGTGAAGCTGTAAGTTTAGATGCTTCAAAAACAGCAATGTTACTACCTTAATACTGAGAAATGTCAGTAAGAACCTTTGAAATAACTGAACTCATTTGGTAAAGTGATATGGAATTGTAATGCGGTCAAGACCTGTGCGTTAACTGGAAAATAATTGTACACCTTACACTGTAAAAAGTAATACGCTATATCTACCTCGCAAAATTTTGCCAACAGATTACAAGCAATATTATTAATTAAATTCAACAAATAGAATTGAGTTAGAATTAATCAAATTAATTCCTTAAATGTCAACCATTTAAAATGAGTAAAATAAAAAAAAAAAAAAAAAAAATTGAATAACAGACAGATGTCAAAGATGAATTAAGAACTCCTTATTTTTTATTGCCAACATTGAAGACACCTGATGATAACAAGCAGAATCACTGAAGGAAAAAGAAACACAATAATTAACAGATGTTTAGATGTTGATGTTGATTTTTTTGAAAATGTTTGGTCACCATTATGGTGATCAGTGTTTCATTTAGTTGGGCAGTTTGACTCTTTGCTTTTTATGTCAGTTTATGGTTTGTGACATTTTTGTAATGGTGTTTGCTAATTTTACACATTTTAAATGGTTGACTTTTAAGGAATTAATTTGATTAATTCTAACTCAAATCTTATATGTTGAATTTAATTAATAATATTGCTTGTAATCTGTTGCCACAATTTTATTGAGTAGCTAGAGCGTATTACTTTTTACAGTGTAGAACGTTCATCAGCCAGAATTAAGCATTCAAGAGTTTATAACTTGCAAATGCGAGATATAAACTTGCAATTGTGAGAAAAAAAAGTCCAAATTGTGAGATATAACTCATTATTGTGAGAAAAAGTCAGAATTGTGAGACAAAAATATGCAATTACCTTTTTAATAAGTTTATTTTATGTCAAAAAATAAGCTTTCATACTATTTTATGTTACTTGTAATGTAATTGAAATGAGCTTCAGAACTTTTGATCTGCAGTATTTTAGATAGTGGATTGGCCTGATAGAGAACTGCTGATTTTTGCACATGTGTGTCAATGTAGCTTGTGTGTGTGTGTGTGTGTATCACCACATTATATCTTGACTGTGTGTATCTGTCTGACTCAGCTCAATGGTTTCAGAGGGTGGATGAAGTGCTAATTAGTTCAGATATGTACTGGATAAAACATGCCTAGTCCGCACCATTCACTACCCAGAATACCACTGCATTAATCACGTGCGTCAGCACATATTCATAAATACTCATTAAAGCCACAACATTGCACTTCCTCACACAACACTACTCCCTGTCAACGCTAGACACCGTTTTCTGAAAAGAAAATGCAGTCATCTGAAAACCATATATATTGTCTGATGAACTCAGTGAAGGGAGCTATTTTTAAAGTCATGATCATCAGTTCTAAATAATAGACAGATTTTGGAGTATCATCATAAATCATTATAACAAATGTCCCTCAAATGTGAATACAAATCAGACATGTTTAGCAGAAAAGAAAATAATTATTGTTATTGTCACATTTTGAGTTTGTTTGTTCATGTTTAGAGTTTGTTTTTGATCTGTTTTTCTGTTCTGTTCATGTCTGTGTTTCTAGTTTGGTTTTCTAGTTTGTTAATTAGTTCTGTCATCCTCCATTCCCTGCCTGTTTGGCTGCATCTGAAAATTTAGGCAGCTGACTTGTTGCCTGGCTGCCCTATCAGGCAATGACTTTGCAGGCAGCGTTTGCGCACGAAGGCACCTCACGAAACTGATTTTGAACAGACTTCTGAGGCAGCATAACGTTTTAATGATCTACAGCAAAATAGCACAAGCTTTAGTGATAACTAATCAAATATTTAATTACTACAATAGTAATTTCTCACTAGAAATGATATCAAAATTGGAAAAAAAATGTCAAAAATGTACACTTACACACAAACTGACCACCAACTGCAACTTTCAGATGCCATCTTTATTTTTTAGCTCAACTGTCACAGAATTGAAAGCACAGGATTGTGGGATATCAAAGGCAGTGAAGGATACATCTATGAAGCTAACTTTGGATTCGGACGTGCCTTGATGCCTTCCTACCTTGGAATGCATCCTCCGTTTCGGATGCAGCCTTTGTCTCCATGGTTTCTGATTGATTTAGTATTCTGTTCAGGTGTATCTAGTTAATTAGCCCCTTTGTTTGCTGTGTATTTAAGCCCTGTGTTGAGTCCTGTTTAGTGGTTCTTTATCATTAGTATTGTACTGGTTGTTCTGTTCCTATTTTTGAAGTTCTGAGAAACCTGAGCATTTTGTGATTTTGATTTTGTTATTAATAAAGACTGCAGCACTTGTTTCATGCACTTGTTTGATCCTGTTTCATCTCTGCTGCAACCAGCCTTGACAGTTACAAATACTATTATAAAACGGTTAGTTCTTGTCCTTGATTCTGATTGGTCAATAGCTGTGTTTTATTCATGATAAAACACGGCTATAACCGTTTCACCCAACGGTTCTGTGTATCACTACACAAAAACCTTAGCAACCACTCTTAGCAACATAAACTGTATGTTCTCAATTGATATTGCTCATTGAAGCTTACTGTATTATGTAGTATGTATTATGTATGAAAAAGATCAGATGAGCGAGTTTATTACCTGCATTCAGATTTAGCATTTTCCCTCAGGTCAGTCCTATGTTCATAATAAAAAAATCTGTTTAAATGTCCAATGTATTATCTTGTCCTTTTAACAATTAAGGGGTTTTCCTGTGACTGACAGCACTAGTCAAAGCATTTGTCAGTTGCGTCTTGTTCCGTGTTCACAAAAATTCAGTCTTTTCAATGTAAAAGTCTTTGCTACTGACTGACACACTCATAAAGACAGTCTTTGCTGCCATCTAATGGCGTAATAATGTCACTTTTGTTGCTGTTCACTGTCAGGGACTATTTTTTCCGGTGGAAGGAAGGCTTTTAGTTAAAGTTTACTTCATGAAATTTACACTGATACATATACATGCGATGGAACGTTTTCAGTAAAGTCAAACAATAGGTTGAATGTCATTTTTTTTTTGTCAAAATTGGGTTTTCATTAAATTATTATTCTATAACATCTTGTCTATCATCTCTGTAAATATCTTGGCAAAATTCGCTTGTTAAGTGCAGAAAAATATCGATTTATTATGGCTGAAAAGACTGTCTTTCTCTAACGTTACTGTTTAAGAACACACCCGGCGGAGGTGAAAAACACTACAAACACTACAAAGACAGTTCACCTATCAAAATAAACCACATAACATGTAGAATGAAGGTGTATTAATGCAATTTTGTAAAATTTTATTTCACTTTATTTTATTTTATTTCACTTTAATTTATTTCACTTTTAAAATAATCTGACAAGTGTCTTCTTTAAAACAAGACCAACCTTAGGTCTATATTCCAAAGCATTCTTGAATTACAACTTAACAATTTAAGGTTGATTAGTGCATTGTCATGTCTATGCAAAAAAGGGGGTGACAGTTATTTAAATCTGTTTTTCTCAAAATTCCGTTCCTGAAAATCATTGCGATCAGCCGACTTCAGATAACCATAACTTTTGCTACATACAAGCTATGAAAGAAGTAAAAACAGATTTGGAAAGGGCTCGAATCCATCAATACATATGATATTGAAAACTGTGATAGGTAAAATTTCATCATGTGATGGGTTTTCACAGATCGCATCACATTTGTATTGTGTGGTAACCGTTTTATAAAAGCAATAAGGTACTTGAGGCTAGTGCTGTATCGTGCCTAACAACGCCCTTCAGCCGTGAATTATTCACGATACAGCACAACCTCTCATACCTTATTGCTTACATCTAATCTAATATAAATACAATATCACATTTTCTTGTTCTTCAGAATTATTTCACATTTTATATATATATATATATATATATATATGAATCAAGAAGAAATATCTCTATTTTGAAGATAATGTGTTTTCTGGAGCGTGTTGAAGGCTGTTATGGGACTTTGCCAGTGGAACAAATTACCTCAAAGATTGAACCACAGGCTTTTCAGGAGATTGTTAAAAAAAAAAAAAAAAAGGCTGTTTGGAAGGACAAATTGACTAGTAACGTTCTAAACACTCAAATAGAGGGCATACCGTCAAATTATTCTATGAGGAACAAAACCTGGATTCTAAAAGAAATGTTTAACACGTTCCAAGCAATTACACTTGAACGGAGACACAATTCCACTTCAGCTCAGCCATAATCTTCATCACAAACAACAAAGATCTCTGTATCTGCTTCATTGAGATAAAATAGTGCAAATCTAATAAACATTAGTTTACATAGAAATCCATATCCAAGTAAATAACCAGTGATTTACACAATCATTTTATAATGAATTTCTCTTGCCCCAGAGCTTCATTCTGGTATAGGTCTGAGAGAAGATGGAATAGACATGGGAATTATAGAGTTTGTAAAGTCTATAAGCTGGCACAAAGCAGAAGCAGAGACTTGCAGAGCTTAGATGGTAAGGCATCTTAGGGAAGTCAAATGCTTAAAGTTTGTCACAGACTGCTTGCCAATATCAGAGGCGAAGGTGACTGCAAAGTATTTACCCTTTCACTTCTTCAGCAAGAATAAGTAACTTGCAATGCTGAAATATTTTCTGATATGTTCTGAAATGTCTTCAAACATATTCTGTGCACTTTAAGATCAGACATGGCAAATGCACAGACGTGTTGGATAGAAATGGAATGAAACTCAAAGTGAAAAATGCAGCTGTCACACTCTGAACCAAAGACAGCCTGAACAGCAGGGGGGTCTGAATTGCTTTGTCTCTTGTTTTATCACATTTGACAATGCCATTAAACTCAAGCACAGGCAAAATCTTGACTCGTATTCAGATTGGAAGTTTTACATCACACGCCTCTCGTGTCCTCTCTCCAAGACGTATTTAGATTTGATTGATAAAATAAATAAAAGTCTAGATAAAAGAGCGTTATCTCCTCCTCACTATTGCTGTCTGGATTATCAACAGGCTGCTTTATAGGGGCGTCACGTACAGTGGGTGAACCGAGTATATGAATACACTTTGTATGCGGTAGAAACTAATTAGCCTCTCATTTATGAAAAGGCCCCATTTCTGCAGGAAATAAAATGTGCTTTGTTGATATTCGAGAAGTGTATGAGCCTCAGTCTGGGTGTTTTTGCTTGCAGATGTATTTCATTTTGGGGCTAAAATGGTGAAATAAATTGACAAAGGATATATAGCCATAACATACAGCATAAGCAATCCATTTTTAGACATAATTACTTAGATGCAGCTTCAACTATAGACTCTACTCGAACCAAATTCTGTTTAATGAAGGTGGATCCCAAATGAATCCTCAAAGCTATGTCAAATCTTGTTTCAACAGTGTGTGCAAAGATAAAAAATGGCCAGTGAAGAAATTGCTCACAAATGAAAATGTCTCTTGAGATGAAGTTTGGACAAAATGACCTGATAACATCTTAACATTGTGCGATAAAGCTTATTGAGCTGGCGGATATAAAGGAAAGTGGGATGCAATCTGTTCTTTGTTTAACTAGATGGGGACGTCTCAAAGGCATATATTACTCTGTATCAGTACAATAAAAAAAAAAAAAAAAAAAACTGAGGCCAGCAGTCATAAAGTGGCATAATTCAGAACTGGTGGTAGACATTGACAAAATTGGAATCTATCATGAAAAATTATGCACATCCTATCAGGCAGTTCCAATGATGTGACCAAAAACAGGAATATTGATGAAAAATTATGTATTCATAATGTTTAACTATAGGACTATTATTCTAGATTAAAACTATTGTATATTAAAGGGTTAGTTCACCCAAAAATGAAAATTCTGTCATTAATTACTCACCCTCATGTCATTCCACACCTTCGTTCATCTTCGGAACACAAATAAAGATATTTTTGATAAAATCCAATGGCTCAGTGAGGCTTCCATTGCCAGCAAGATAATTAACACGTTCAATGCCCAGAAAGCTACTAAAAACATATTTAAAACAGTTCATGTGACTACAGTGCTTCAACCTTAATGTTATGAAGCGACGAGAATACTTTTTGTGCGGCAAAAAAACAAAATAACAAATTTATTCAACGATATCTAGTGATGGGCGATTTCAAAACACTGCTTCATGAAGATTCTAAGCTTTACGCATCTGTTGTTTCGAATCAGTGGTTCAGAGTGTGTATCAAACTGCCAAAGTCACCCCCCATCTAAAAGTGTTAATTATCTTGCTGGCAATGGAGGCCTCACTGAGCCATCGGATTTTATCAAAAATATCTTAATTTGTGTTCCAAAGATGAACGAAGGTCTTACGGGTGTTGAACGACATGAGGGTGAGTAATTAATGACAGAATTTTCATTTTTGGGTGAACTAACCCTTTAAAGATAAAACTGTAACTCACATGCCAAGCTTAAAAAAAACCTCTTATTCCAGCTTAATATGCAGAGACAAAAAGTATTGTACCTTCTCCAACGTCTTGCTCTGAGGTATTTTCAAAACATTGCTCTGTTTGTTTAGGTGACCTGCCCAACAACAGCTCAACCAATAGTGTGAGTTTGGAGTGGGGCTATGTGTTTGACTGACCAATGGAATAAAGAGGAAATGATTGGGATACCCATTTGTTAATAAAAACTTTTTCGCATGGTTCCTTGCACAATATGACCTCAAAACACTTTTACCATAGTGCATGATTTGTAAATGAATACATTTTGATGTTTGCATCACATAATCAGCTCCATATTTATGACTTTCCTGTATAGTAAACTTGCTCAGTAGCTCACCTGGTTGCACTTGTACGAGTCCTGTGAAACAAGATTCACAAAACTTAATAAAAGAGTTCAAAGACTTGTAGAAGCAAGCTGAAATGGCATTATTGCTTCAGCAATGCATTTTTATCTCACATTTGGTTTTGTTAACACTCTTGGTTAGGTTTAGTGTAGGGTTTCGTGTAGGTGGTACATTATTTTCAAACACAATAGAGCAATAACCTTTTAGCGCCACTCACTGAACATTTAATTTCCGAACTGCCGCGATATGTACAGCAACCAACATAAAAAGTTGCCAGATTCATGTTCATCTGTTTTGGATAAATCTGAACATGCTTTTAGAGCCACTCATTGGACAAGAAGCAATGTATCTCGCAGAGATGTCATCACATGTGCATTTTCCAGTGATCCTTGGTTGGTAAATCTATATCTTAAGGATCACATTTGCAACACACCTTTTATTTTTGTCCTCAACACATAACAAATATGGAAAGCATTAAAAATTGAAGTGGCTTTATTGATCAGGAAACAAGCACAGCATTAGCATATCTGGACCTCACAGCAGTCTACAAAGGGAGGTGACCCTTACATCAAAGCAGTGATGAGATGACGTAGAACTCTGCTAATTCCAGAGGTGATCAAATCACAATGGTTTATCAAAGTCATGTGACACAGCAAAAGCTCCATTGAATGTCTCTGTGAAGTGCTACTCTTTTTCATAGTTCATTCCTTTGCATCTGAAGCATACATTCGTCAAATGGTCTCTCCCTGATACCAAATCCCCTCCCCGCCTGACCATAGCTAAAAATCTTATACACAAACATACTGTACATGTAGGCTACACACACACACTCATCAATCACACACTTCTGTATCCACCAGTCATAACATTATCCAAACCCCAGTAGGCCTTTTTGATATACAGTACAGTATCAACACTGTTTTGGGGAATATGTGGCGGATGCTTTTCATCTCAGTTACACTGAGGTTCAGATTCACTTTGTCTTTTTGTTAAAAGGTTGTATGACAAAATGTGAACTGACACCATTCAGAAAATTTACATTGTGTTTTTTTTTTTTTAGATTTCATTCACCGCTACTTTTGTTCCCACCGAATATGACAGCACAGTTTTGAAAATAATTTCAAAGCAAGGATTGCGATGTCAGTGTCTGGTGACAGGATCATTTTTCTTATCATTTGAATTTGTTCTTGTTCTCACTCAACAATGACAAACCTGCCTTTTGACTTATTCGCGCCCTTAAAATATATATATATATACTTTTTTTTTTTTTTTCTCAAAAAGGCAGCATACTTCAAAAATATACTGTTTATATGTCTATATATTCCAGATGTTTCAACAAAAGTAAGTCTAGGAACATTCACACCAAATGAAAAAAGATTATTATTATTTTTTTAGCATCTGGTAAAATAGAGCTGATTATTACATCACTGCATCCTTTTAGAAACAATGTAATCTTAGAATACTCATAAAGCTTTTGGTACTAGAAAGTATTAAATCTATTAATGAAAAAAAATAAAATAAAATGCCTGTTGATGTTTTAATCTGTTTTGACAGATGGATCCCCACTGATACGACATATCTTTAATGTGTTTCCATTGCATTAGTGTCATATTTACATAAAGAATGTTCATATTTATTATTATTTTGCAATTGTACGTATATAAGAAGCCTAGGACACAATATATAATTTTTTTTTTTTTTTTTAGTTTTGAACTTTACATTTATATATATATATATATATATATATATATATATATATATCGATGTCTGTTTGTTCATAACTTCAGTGTTTGGAATGTTGATAAAAGAGTCATACATATCGAGTGCATTTACTGAACCTGTGAATTGGGGTGAGTACATTTTTAGAAACATTCTGAACATCAAAACTCGGCATCGACCTTCTCCACACAGCGACTAGAAAATAATGAGGAGGAAAAACAAAGAGTAAGGCCACATCAGAAATTGCACACAATGATTCACATGACGATGAATGTCCCAAAACGCTTGCCTTCTTTGTCAGGGTTTTTCTTGTTTATAACTCAATTTAACCAGAGACAGATTATACCATGACTATTAATGGTTAGTGGTATGAGCACCTCCAGGTTTTTCTCAGTCATGCAGTTCTTGTCACTCCCACTGCTCATCTAGAACTTTCTCTAGAGTCTCATCATCTTTCACTTAAAGACAACACATAATAATTAACAGCTGTACTTTTGGAAAGAAAAACATTCATATTCACAGACAAAATTATACATGTGTGGGCAGCCCATCGACATTGTGAACCCACACGGAAGCTGTTTGTTAAGATCTACTTCTCCTGTTGATCCACTGGTACGTTTTCATCAACTTCATCTCGACATTCCTTTTCTTTTTCAAATCTGTCAAACTAAGTACAGAATGTGACTAAGAGAGCTGTCGCCCGTGACATCCACCTCGCGCCGTGTCGACAGGGTACAGATTTAAACTTCAAACACTTCACGTTTAAAAGAACCACTGGAAAGTAATTACTCCTGTTCAACTGGTGGACAAAAGAAGGAAAAAAGACGGAACTGAAAAGGAATAATCACAATGAGAAAGCTAAAGCAGCTGTCAAAGAAGAGCGCTGCAAATCCAATAAATGGGCAGTGGGCCGGGATGGAGAATGCCTCTCAGAGATGGTGTAATACAGTGCCAGACAATGGGTAATTCAGGCCTGATGGGTGCTGCGAGACGCCCTTTTTATGGGCGGTGTGGGCGGCAGGAAGTAGTACAGAAGACTGGAAAGCTTTGTGCCTGGGTCTTTAATTGCAGGTCCACCAATCAGGCACCTAACATGTCTTCGACTTTGGAATCAAGCGGCTAAGTACGCAATATCTGTTTCTTGGCCGTTTGCTCATTCGCTATGCAACTTTCTCGTATGGCCATGGCAAAGATGCAGCAGTCTTTTCGATATGTGTATCTGTGTTCTTTCTGTTTGGTGTTTATTTGAAAGAAAGAAAGAAAGCTGCAGTAGAGGAGAGAGGCGTGAGTTTGGTCTGAAGATGATCATGAGGGGGTTTCCGTCAGCCTTGTCCTCACTGTGCTGGCTTTTGAAGCTTAGGTAGTTCTACATAGTGAGGTTTCCAAGAGCAAACAACAGACCGAGCATCAAAACATCAGTTAGGGCTTTTGTGCCTGGACTCGAATTTCTGTGGTCTTCTACTCTTGTGTTAGGTGGGCTTCCATGAACCTGTGAACAAATAAACAAAATAATATTAAATGGAATACCAGACATTGTTCAAACTGGTGAATTCCATGAAAATAAGTCCAGGTCACATTTTACCAAAACATACACAGGAAAAATAAATAAATATAAATGTATTATTTTTTTGTGTATGTTTTTTTGTTTCAATGCAATACATTCTTGTTATTATTATTAATATATTTTTTTGTGACTGACATTATTTTCATGATACTACAGTTGCATATAGTTGACAAATACTACCAAACATTTTATGTATTTATTATTATGTTCATTATTCAATAACTTTTATATAATATTATAGAATAACTCATTATTTTATATTATTTCACATTATTTTCAGTGGGGATTGCCATTTCATTCTCATTACAATTCAATTAATATATTACAATAATACAAATTATTATTATTATTATTATCTTTGTGACTAACATTATTGTCATGATACTACAGTTGCATATAGCTGATAAATACTATTATTAATATCATCATTAATACTATAATTATTTTCAATGGTCATTTGATTGTCATTCCATTTGATTGTCCTTTCATTCTCATTACAATTCCATTAATATATATTACAGTAATATAAATTATTATTATTTGTCATGAAAATAACGGCACAATGCATAAAATCCTAATGCTCCTTAAAATGGCTTCATTTGTGAAGATGAAAATATAAAATGTGCAAAATAAAATTTCTTATATCTTTCTCAGTTTTGGTGTATAATATGACCTGGACAAGTTCTTGACAGGATTTGTGAGATTTACCCAAACCCTCTAAAGCTTTTGCAGCACATGCTGGGTAAGTGACTGTACAAGGGATATGTCTAATCATAACATATTTACAATAAAGCCACAATGCATGCTCTAGTGCAATGGTGCTCTATCTCTGGACACACGATAGTCATCAAGCCTTTTTTCCCTCATGCACAAGCAAGAGATGCTTATAGATAATGCTTGAACTCACTGGCTTGGAAAGTTTCATCTCTGCACTTCTTACCTCATTTTGGCAGATGTAGTCTTTTACTGAATAGCAATCAAATTCCTGCAAGGAAAAAAGGTTATCCTTAAAATATGGAATTAAGTATAATATGATGGTGTCTTGTTTGAGAGATCTACTGTATCTGTCTGTAATGCATATCTATCGTATCTATCATCTGACAATTAATCATATGTGAAGTGCTCTGATACATCTTTCTTTTTTATCGTTTTTTTTTTTTTTTTTTTTTTTTTTGGGGGGGGGGTATCAATAATGTAACCAGTCTGACAAAAGAGTTCAAAGTGTTTCTAGATAGACAGGAGAAGTTTTAAGAACAACTTCCAAAATATATTTCCAAAGTGTGCATATTAACACATGCAAATAACACTGTAATCATCTAAGAGTGTGTGTGTGTGTGTGTGTGTGTGTGTGTGTGTGTGTGTGTGTGTGTGTGTGTTAGTTGCTGCTGTGATCAGGCTCTTCCATGGATCTGTAAAGGGTAATAAAGGGATTGATGAAGCTCTTGCAGAAGCATGATTTATCTGAATGACAGGGATATCAATCAAAATATGTCATTATGTCACTCAATTCTTAAGCCTGCACTCAAAGAGATGTCATTCTGCACAGTGCTGAAAAAAATAGAAGGAATATTGTTGTAACTAGCTGGTACTTGGACGTTTTGATTTGCTTAAAGGTGGTACCTGGCTTGAAAAGTTTGAGAACCACTGATTTATATGATTTCTTTCATTAATATGCTTAAAGGGTAGTTGGCCCCAATGAAAATTTGTTTTTTTACTCACCTTTATTTAATTTCAAACTAGTATACTGCAATTTTTATGAAATTTTTATGAGAATTTTTAGAATGTATAGGACAACCATAAATGTAATCAATATGATGAATAGTGGATGAATAATGACAATATAATTTAAGTGAACTATTCCCTTAATAATGACCTTCCAACATATAAATAAATAGAAAGATCCATTTTTTTTTTAACAAAAAGAGCACAACGCTGTAAAAAATGTTTTTTTTCTAAGTTGTAAATAAAACAAATATTTTTGGAGTATGTTTTACAATACTATTTCAGTCTTTTTACTTCAAAATTTCACGTTTAATTCAATGTATTACCATTTCTTTTTTTTTGTAATTATTTGTGAAATTTACTAGCAATTTCTGTATTTTTTCAGTGCTTTTCACTGAGACCTAGAAATTTGACATTTACATGTCCTGCAACTGTGGTAAAAGTTCTGTTAAATAAACTAGTATAATATACACCGATCAGGCATAACATAATGACCACCTCCATAATATTGTGTTGGTCCCCCTTTTGCTGCCAAAACAGCCCTGACCCGTCGAGGTATGGACTCCACTAGACCCCTGAAGGTGTGCTGTGGTATCTGGCACCAAGATGTTAGCAGCAGATCCTTTAAGTCCTGTAAGTTGCAAGGTGGTGCCGTCATGGATCGGACTTGTTTGTTCAGCACATCACACAGATGCTCAATTGGATTGAGATCTTGGGAATTTGGAGGCCAAGTCAACACCTCAAACTCATTGTGCTCCTCAAACCATTCCTGAACCATTTTTGCTTTGTGGCAGGGTGCATTATCCTGCTGAAAGAGGCCATAGCCACCAGGGAATACAGTTTCCATGAAAGGGTGTACATTAGGGCTGTGAATCTTTGGGTATACAGCGAATCGATTCGATTCACGATTCATGGGTGTTCGATTCGATTCAAGGACGATTTTTGCAGAATCAGAACGATTCGATTCGAGACGATTCACATTAAAATTCGATGCGATTTGATTAATTCAATTCGATTCTCCATTTTAATCTGCATTCATAGGGTTATTGAAATGCTTCTCCCAATGTGTCTTAGTCAGGATGAGAATTACACAGTGACCTTCAGGTGGTTAGAGTGGGGGCAAAAAAAAAAAAAACAACAACAAAAAAAACCTTTTGTCCATTATTAATGTTAGTTCATGTTAGTTCTTAATGATGCTACATAACTTTATTTTAATAGCCTATAAAAATTGGCATTTGTGGAAATTTACAAAAAATTTTAAAAGGCTTTAAAAGTGATGTTAGGCCTAGTTCATGTTAACTATAGTGTAGGATAGTGTTAATGGCTACACAACCTTATTAAAGTGTTCCAGGTACATTAAACATACTACTGTAATGCTTACATGGAGAGACTACCTTAGAATATCATGCACTTTTCCAAATAATCCTAATCTAGCTTTTCTTCACGGAATAGTAAAGAAAAGCCCTCTTTGTCCTCTTTATACGCAACATTTCCCTTATGATGATTCTGAAAGAGAACACACCGGTTGTCTACTGTTGCTATACGCAACTTTAATGCGCATCTGACTGATAGATAAACCGCGCGCTCTTATTTCAGTGTTGTTAATGTTGTAGTTACTTCAGCAGTTTCCTTTGTACATTCAGTTTAGGTTCATAATTTCATTTATCATTCATTGGAACTGTGCGTATGCATTTAGACACATTATGTGTTTGGTCCGTCCATGCAATAAATGCACGTCCTTGAATAAGCGGGGTTTTAACGTTACTTCAACTGCTCAGGTAAAGTCAATGGTAGGACCCATTTCTGTAAAACTTGAGTATTTTATCTTATAGAAAATAACGGTGATGTTTCCACACAATAAAAAGCGTTTTATTGCAACAGTAGTGACCACGCATGTCTGTGAAGGAGAGCGCACAACGTCTCCCATCAATTCGCGCATGTAGTAATTTAATGTTTATATATTTTAAAGCACTGAATCACTATAGAATCGCGATTAATCCGATTCTTAACATTTTACATCGATTATCGACCGAAATAAACAATTCATGATTCAAAAAACATGTTTCAAGATCGATGCATATGCATCGTCAGGATTTGTAATCGATGCAACGAGAAAACGAGTGAATTGTTACACCCCTAGTGTACATGGTCTGCAACAGTGCTTAGGTAGGTGGTACGTGTCAAAGTAACATCCACATGGATGGCAGGACCCAAAGTTTCCCAGCAGAACGTTGCCCAAAGCATCACACTGCCTCCACCGGTTTGCCTTCTTCCATAGTGCATCCTGGTGCCATGTGTTCCCCAGGTAAGCAACA
This sequence comes from Ctenopharyngodon idella, assembly GCF_019924925.1. Taxonomy (NCBI): domain Eukaryota; kingdom Metazoa; phylum Chordata; class Actinopteri; order Cypriniformes; family Xenocyprididae; genus Ctenopharyngodon; species Ctenopharyngodon idella. Next base: position 13,767,245 of record NC_067227.1, read on the forward strand.
CATACACACCCGGCCATCCACGTGATGTAAAAGAAAACGTGATTCATCAGACCAGGCCATCTTCTTTCATTACTTAATGGTCCAGTTCTGATGCTCTCGTGCCCACTGTTGGCACTTTCAGCGGTGGACAGGGGTCAGCATGGGCACTCTGACTGGTCTGCAGCTATGCAGCCCCATATGCTACAAACTGTGATGCACTGTGTATTCTGACACCTTTCTATCAGAACCAGCATTAACTTCTTGAGCAATTTGAGCTACAGTAGCTCATCTGTTGGATCGGATCACACGGGCCAGCCTTTGCTCCCCACGTGCATCAATGAACCTTGGCCGCCCATGACCCTGTCGCCAGTTCACCGCTGTTCCTTCCTTGGACCACTTTTGATAGATACTAACCACTGCAGACCGGGAACACCCCACAAGAGCTGCAGTTTTGGAGATGCTCTGACCCAGTCATCTAACCATCATAATTTGGCCCTTGTCAAACTCGCTCAAATCCTTACGCTTGCCCATTTTTCCTGCTTCTAACACATCAACTTTGAGGACAAAATGTTCAATTGCTACCTAAGATATCCCACCCACTAACAGGCGCCGTGATGAAGAGATAATCAGTGTTATTCACTTCACCTGTCAGTGGTCATAATGTTATACTTGATCGGTGTAGACAGATATACTGTATTGTCCCATTCCACTCATCTTGTTTTATTTTAAGCCACCGCTTTTGGCCATCTTCTTTTAATTGTCTGAATTCTCATAGGCCTTGTACTTCTGAAGGTCTTTGCAAGGAGGTGCAAATCATTCCCTTCCTATTCACTCATATAACCATACATTTATTCCTGCATCGTTGTAAAATTCTGTTCCCCAAACAAGGTCATCAAAGCTTGTTTGTCAAGACGTCGACGCGGTATTGTTTATGACAAAGAAGGATGGAATTGAACTAGTGCACTCGCACAGACACAGGCTCGCCCTAATCCAATAAATCTGTTTTCAATTATGTTAGAATAAAGACTGAGACCTTTCAGCCGGGCCTGGAGTACATCCGCATGGCCAGGTTGGCATTTGCAATAAGACCACTGAGGCTTAGAGGAGATGTAATCATCTCCCGACACCTTCAAGATAGGACAGAAGTATAGCGCGTGGACAATGACGAAGCTCGGTCTCGGTGTTGAATTGTTTTTAGAGATATCAAGAGCACCTCAGTGATTTGTAATTAAAATCGCATTCTTGCAGCAACATCCTGCATATGTTTGCCTTTCACCAAGCTGTTGGTTTAATCAGGTGCTGTAGTCCTAAAAACCGAACGGCCACATGACACATACAATGGCCAGGAGGCAGAGACTGTATCCCATAGGGATTTAGTGCCTCAATTTGTGCTGCTCCCTTAGTCAGCCTTCTCTCCACACAATGCTATTTACCCAAGACTCAATCGATCTTAATCTCCCCTCCTCTGATTAAAAAGGTAGAGCATGAAGCACTATTAGAATGAGTGATTTTAAGATGTTTTGAAAGTAAGTGTATTATTTGAACTGTTAAAGTACGTGTGGAATTTCAGTGCGAAACCCCTGCTTCTTATTCATGAACAACCTGTTACCAGTTTCAGCAAGTGTGATAATTGCTGTGTGATTACTTTAATTAGGCCATTTTAATTCTTTTCAATATAGACACGCCTTTTTCTATGTATAAATTAGCCTTGCTACAAAATGTGCCATATTTAATTAGCATTGAGCTATTGTGTTTGTATAGATATTCTACTGATAATGGCAGTAATTTGTCAAATGATGTTTTCATGATGGAGTTATAACCACACATAAAGTATGTGCAGACACTTGGTATAGTTGAGGGATTTTTCAGTATTCTAAAGAGCCAATTCAGTGCATGACGTTTCAATGAATCCATTTAAAACACTGATTCCTTGGTAACACTTACTGTAGGTAGACTACAATAAGGTTCCATTTGTTAACATTCGTTAACTACATTAGTTAATATGAACTAACAATAAAAAAAAATACTTCTAAAGCATTTATTGGCTCAGTGAGGCCTCCATTGCCAGCAAGATCATTTCCTTTTTCAATGGCCAGAAAGGTACTAAAAACAGTTCATGCGAGTACAGTGGTTCAACCTTAATATTATAAAGCGACAAGAATACTTTTTGTGCGCCAAAAAAGCTAAACAAAATAATGACTTGAATGATATCTAGTGATGGGCGATTTCAAAACACTGCTTCATGAAGCTTTGAAGCTTTACGAATCTTTTGTTTTGAATCAGCGGTTCAGAGCGCCAAAATCACGTGATTTCAGTAATCGAGGCTTCATTTCGAAGTGTTTCTAAATTTCAGTAGTTCACGTGACTTTTGCAGTTTGATATGCGCTCCGAACCACTGATTCGAAAAGATTCGCAAAGCTTCGAAGCTTCATGAAGCAGTGTTTTGAAATCGCCCATCACTAGATATTGTTGAATAAAGTCGTTTTTTTTTTTTTTTTTTTTTTTTTTTGGTGCACAAAAAGTATTCTTGTCGCTTTATAATATTAAGGTTGAGCCACTGTAGTCACATGAACTGTTTTAAATATGTCTTTAGTAGCTGTCTGGGCATTGAAAAAGGAAATGATCTTGCTGGCAATGGAGGCCTCACTGAGCCATCGGATTTTATCAAAAATAAAAGTAGGTGTACAGTAGGTGAATACTGTTGTTTATTAATATGCATTGCTAGATTGTTTCATGCTAGTTAAAATGATTTTATATAATTCTTCCTTGAGTTAATTTAGCAAAAAACAGTGTTGAAAATTATTTAACTTATTTAATTTTATTTATTCCTCACGGAGTTAATTTTGTGAAAAAGTGTGAATTTTATTTTAAAAATGTTTTTAATTTAATTTATTTCAACATTAAAAAAAAAAAAAAAAGTGTGTAAAACATGTTGATTATTTTATTTCATATCACTCAGAACTGGCTTGCAAGATTTCAAGACAAGGAATTGTGCCATGCCGATTGTGTTCAGCACAGAGGTGTTTTTGCTGTGTTTTGCACCATTGCCTGATTTGCATAATTCATTAAGCGAATAGGGTGCTAAAACAACCAGTGCAAATAAACAACACTATTGGTAGTTGCAATTCAATTCTAGTGAATTCACCCCATTATGTTTATATCTTCCTGTTCATGCCCATAGCCACAAATGCACAATTCAGTTAAAAGTGAGTTTCGAGTGAAGGAAATATAACTACAGTTACCAATATCTAATTATTTATCTGTTTTTGTCTATGGTATGCCTCTTTCATTTGTTTTATGTGTCATTTCACCTGATGTATGAATGTAGTGATTGTGTTGAATTAGCGTTAGCTCATGCAGTGAACTTCCAGCGTCTCCTGTGTAAACATGCATAATTAGATGCAGGCTTAGGCAAAAACCATAACCGCCAGAACTGCAGCTGGCAAAGAGGGCGAGCGAGAGAGCGAGACAGACAGAGCGAGCGAGAGACGGAAGAAGGGACAGAAATTGTGTGTTGACAGGCGGGGATGTTGTGGGGGTGAGAGAAACAGAGGACAGTGACTAAAAGCCAATTAATTAGCGAGAGCGGTGATGTGTGTCAGCTGCCTGTTGACATCAGCCCAGATCTCTGTTCACAGCTCTGCTAATGCCCCCTCTCTCCCCTTTGCTTTTCAACATCTCCCTCCATTTTTCTTCCACTCATTCACATCACATCTCTTTGCATTAGAACTCTCACACTTGCCCTGATTGTTCACACAGGAACAGACAGAAAGACACCAATGTGTAGTCTTGCACTGCTACATACAACCCTCTTCAAACAAACACACAAACACTTGCAAAATCATTCATGACTTTTATCTTTGTAAGAACAAGCCCTGCTTCACATAAAACCGTACGTAGGTACACAGATCAGCAGGCCAATAACAATGGAAAACAACACTCACAAGACATTTTGTACATTGAAATTAAAGGTGTTGGATTTCCTTGTAAACAATTTTCACTCACAGTTGCTAGTACATTTCACAAATAATTACAAAGAACTGGCAAGTAACACATTGAATTAAATGTGAAATGTTGATGTATAAAGACTGTAAAACACACTTCAATAATCTTTTTTACTGTGCAATTTGACGCATTTTATAGCAAAGCAGAACATTCAGCTGGAATTAGCATTAGCTCATGCAGTAGGGCGAGGCTAGATTTCATCCATCAAGATTTGATCATGAAAAGTCTTTTTTTTTTTTCTTCTTTTTTTTTTTTTTTATATTACTGGAATATATTATTACCACCTGCAGCCTTGGTTACATCAACATAAAAGTTGTTTCAGAATCTAATTTTGTTTAAGCATTAACACATTAACATAAGGGGTGCGCAGAGAGATCGGTCACCATTTTAATTGTCTGATATTCTAAAGATATTCTAATCGATATTCTGATATTCATTATTAAAACATTTTCTTATTAAAGGAAGAAATGGCAACCTCCACATCTGCTCTCAAAAAAAAAAACTTTCATTGTTGTTAGTTTCACTCAAACCATCCTTGTTCACATTACTTAAAAACTCATGTAACTACATTAACTCAATTTAACTTAGTTGTTTCTACTAAAAATGAGTATTGTCAGCTTTACTTAATAAGTGTTTGTTCAGTCAACTTAACAGTGAAACGCACAAATTAATGTTGACATAACTAACTGGGCAGTGGATCCGTAGTTCCCAGCATGCTTCGCAAGCGACTGCATTAGGAGACTAAATTTAGGGATTAAAGTGTTATTTTATGTGTTTTTCAGTAAAGGGAAAGATGTTGTTAGTTTATGTTAGTGTTTAATATTCAGTTATGATGGACATTTAGGGCCCTATTTTAACAATGTAAGCACATGGTCTAAAGCGCACGGCGCAAGTGCACTTAGGGCATGTCTGAATCCACTTTTGCTACTTTAAGGATGGGAAAAATGGTCGGCGTGCCCGACGCATGGTCTAAAAGGGTTGTCCCTATTCTCTTAATGAGTAATGGGTGTGTTTTGGGCGTAATGTGCAATAAACCAATCAGAGTCTCATCTCTTTTTCCCTTTAAAAGCCAGTTGCGCTTGCACCATGGCGAATTTGCTATTTACATGGCAGAATCTGCAAGCGGAAAAACTGAACGCTTCTCTAGAAAACACTGTGTATCAGTGGAAAAAGCGTAGCAGTCAATTTGGATCATCTGCACCTCGTAAGCCAATCATAAAGTGGTCCGACGTCAGTAACCGGTTGAGGATTCCATCCTTTGGGGAAATGAACTGGTGTACATTGGGAAAACAAATTTGTTTATGTGAATAAGTTCAAACTGTCTGTTTCAAATTGATTCAAAGTTACTGATTCCTTTGTGCCATTGGGCATTTTTACAAATAAAATGTTTTAGCAAAAATATAATTATGCGAATATTGCTGTTTATTAGCATGTATCGTTAGATTGGTGCATATAAATGAAAGTTATTAAATGTAATTCTTCCTTGTGTTCATTTAGGTTAAACATGCTTTGATTATTACTAATATTCTATTCTTCTGTTCTATTCTTTTGTAGCAGTAGAAACAGTATGAATAACTTGATGAATATCTGATCATTCATACCAATGGAGCACTAAAGAGGATTTATAGTGCTGGGTGAATAAAATCATTCCCTCAGTTGTGCCCATGAGCTAGACATGTCACTTCTACATGTAGATTCTGTAAAGGAACATCCTTTCTGCCTCAGGCAAACTTTAAGTGCTATTGGACCTGCTAGATAGAGCAAAGCGCTCCTTTTGAATTTCACCTCCAAAAATCACTGTGATGCCAAACCCTGCCTGGAATTAAAACACGGTAAACAGAGCGAGACTTTGCCCATTTTCTCTCTACCTGTCAGAATGAGAAAAATGGCCCATGGCAAACTATTCATCTTTCATTTGAGTGGGACCAGAAGAAAAATATAAGTTTCAGCAATGGGGTGAATCTGCGATGCGCATCTGACACGTTTTTGAATTGCTGGAGAATGGTAAAGTTTGACAATGTTTCCCCTCAGGCAGTCCTCTAATTATAAACTTCCTGCTTGGGTAATGCACTAATTATCATTTTTACAATAAATTAAACATTGCTCTACTGGCCCAGCACGTACAGTCGCAAACACACACACACACACAAACACATCATGCAGTGTAAATAGTGACATGCAGTTTTGTGGCTCCTCTGGGAAATTGTGTGGACACATTTTTCTGTCTTGTCTATTTGTGCTGTTTTCAGAGGCACACTGAATCATTTTACATTTTCAACTTTAATATGTTAATTACGGGAGCTCTGGAGAGTATTTTACTCAGGTGAAAAACTCTGCAAAGATTTGTGTTTTTCTGTGTGTGTGTGTGTTTGTGTGTGTGTGTGTTTGTATGCAATTAACCAAACAAAGGTACAAATGTCAACTAATTTATATCTTGTCAGTTGTTTATTCTACAGCTGTTCACAGCTTGACTATCATCAACTAGTCCAATCAATGCTAATTAAATGCAAAGTGGCAGTTAGCATACAATATTCCTATGTGTAAATAGGATGCCATGTTTTGTTTTGTTTTTTTCTTCACTAAAGCATGTATAACTGAAATACATGAGTATTGATGTTCTGTGAATGCAGCTTTGTTAGTGCTGAGACCTAAATATTTACTAAGCAACATGTTCAGTATTTTAATTCATTCACACAGCTGCTTCTTTCACTTTCTGCATCAATGACTAAGACACATCCATAGGCTTACCCTTGTGAAAAAGAAGTACACTTCTTTTAAATTGACTATACTTAAGTGCGAACTTGATGAAATGTTTTCGAAAACTTAATTGCATGTTAATTGCCATTAACTAAAATGTATTATAGTTTAAATGTATATTAAATGCAATTATCTAAAATATAGAGTGACCCACTTGAGTAGGACTTAAAGGAACACTCCACTTATTTTGAAAATAGGCTCATTTTCCAACTCCCCTAGAGTTAAACAGTTGAGTTTTACCGTTTTCGAATCCATTCAGCCGATCTCCGGGTCTGGCGGTATCACTTTTAGCATAGCTTAGCATAGTTCATTGAATCTGATTAGACCGTTAGCATCTCGCTCAAAAATGACCAAAGAGTTTTGATATTTTTCCTATTTAAAACTTGACTCTTCTGTAGTTACATCGTGTACTAAGACCGACGGAAAATGAAAAGTTGTGATTTTCTAGGCCGATATGGCTAGGAACTATACTCTCATTCCGGCGTAATAATCAAGGAACTTTGCTGCCGTACCATGGGTGCAGCAGGCGCAATGATATTGCGCAGCGTCTCTCACAAATGTCTCCATGGTTGCAAGGCATGCTCCCTGTGCAAACAAGGGGTCACCGGCGCTGCGTAATATCATTGCGCCTGCTGCACCCATGGCACGGCAGCAAAGTTCCTTGATTATTACGCCGGAATGAGAGTATAGTTCCTAGCCATATCGGCCTAGAAAATCACAACTTTTCATTTTCCGTCGGTCTTAGTACACAATGTAACTACAGAAGAGTCAAGTTTTAAATAGGAAAAATATCGAAACTCTTTGGTCATTTTTGAGCGAGGTGCTAACGGTCTAATCAGATTCAATGAACTATGCTAAGCTATGCTAAAAGTGGTACCGCCAGACCCGGAGATCGGCTGAATGGATTCGAAAATGGTAAAACTCAACTGTTTAACTCTAGGGGAGTTGGAAAATGAGCCTATTTTCAAAAAAAGTGGAGTGTTCCTTTAAGTGCATCTTTATACGTAATTTCATAATAAATTCTATTGTCTTTAAAAATAAGGTAAAAGTGTACTGTATGTACTAGCAAACATTTATGTTAAACTAAAATATACTTTAATGTCATTTCTATTGAAATTTAAATGTTATGAAATTATATATTGTTATGAAGTTCAGTACATTTAAAATATATTAACTTTTAAATATACTATTGAATAACACTACAGTTAAAAGTATTTTACACATGCTTTAGTATATTAGTCAACACATCAAATAAGTGTACTTCTTTAAAGCATCGCAAAAGATTAGTAAAACAATTTAAAATGTACTTTAAAGTAAAGCTTTTAATTTGACATTATTACAAAGTGGACTTAAGTGTGTTAAGAAACAGAAAGTGTACTCTCTTTAAGTACACTTAAGTGGCCTTTTATTTAATTCATATTATATTATATTATATTATATTATTATCTGCAAGTACAGTTTTTTTTTTAAATATGCTTGTAAGATGCAACAGTAACAGACTACACAGAGTAACTGGTTAAAATAAATTAGAAAAACAATATAAAATAAGTACATTGCAGTGAAATTACCTGTAATAAGATGCATTATACAAGGCTAAAACTTCCCCATAAACCCCATAAAATTTGACTTACGTTTAAAAGCTCCTCCCCAGGATCCATGGTTGTTTTAGGGACATTGGCAGTGGGCTCAAGATCTGGTTTCACTGAGCCTGTAGTAGGCTGAGGATCAGGCTTGGGTAGCGACCCATAGCCAAAGGCCTGGATGGCATTTCCTGCAGGAAAAGAAAAACAAGAAAACATAGGTTCAAAGCACATTTTTATAAGAGAATGTTTCCGTAGGAAGTCAAAAAGTCAGAGAGACTTTAAATCGCCAGATCCCTTGAGGAGAAAATTAATGTGTCTTCCTTCCAAGTTTGTGAGGAATGAGGCATTAGTGTATCTGGGGGTCAGCAGTTCAGCTAAATGCTAATTCTGCAATGCTTGCAGATTTTGGATCAGTTAATTGCTAGAAAAACAAACCAGAACACACATCCACTCACCACACACAGGCTGTCTCACAATTTAGTAAGCTGACTTGCTGTCTAATGCCTTTATGCATGGACTCAAAACACTCTTAATTGGCAACAACTTCACTTACAGTACCTACACCATTAGAATAATGCTGCTTATGTGAAACGGACAGGAGATTTGTCTCACAATTAATTTCAAAAAGAGTTTGCTAACATCAAACATCAGGACACAAATACTGTTTACAGTTTATTACTTTTCGGTATGTATATTTATAGCATTTCAGTCAGTCCAAAAAAAAAAAAAGGATATATGTGATGCTGCCTTACAATTCACTCAAAATTAGATATTTTTGGAACAGCCCTCACATCGGAAGTGTGCCTAGAAAAACACATTCTACGAAAGCAGCTCGCTAGTTTTGGTAACAAAGCCACGATTTACATGCAATCCATGCAAATTATACTGTATCCTTGCTTGTTTTGACTTGAAAAATCTCTCTCAGCCTATCTCACAGTGGGACATCGGATGAAATGTCTCCTGTGCTAATGCCTGAAGCTCTGTAGCTTATTATCTTATGTTTTCGTTTCTGCTCTGTTATTTCTTTCTCTCACTGGAAGATATTCCTGCCAAGCAGTCAAATTTTTTTTTTTTTTTTTTTTGGAATTTCTTCATTTTAGATTCTCTTTTATTTGCCTCCTAATTGTATCTCTGATAATGCATTTTTTATAGCCATTGATAAACAAAGTCTGTTGAGGGATTGTAAAGTTCATCTTTTTTAACAAATCAAAGTAAAAGAACCAGTGTTTGTTCTATCTTTTTTACTGTATTTCTTTTCTTTACCAAAAATCCTTTCTCACAGAACCAACTAGACTTGTCAAACAAGAATAATCCATCTGTCTGTCTGTCCTCTCTCTCTTCTCATCTCTCAAATACACATGTATGTCTCCAGATAGTCAGAGCAACAGAATAATATTAACACCATTTCCCAAATGCTGGCCTTTTCTTGTCAGCAGGAAACCACTTCAGTGTAATCTATTGGTATTTTCCTTGAGCAAAACCCAGACAAAGAATCACTTGCTAGCATAGAAACAAGATGTTTTCGCCAACAGCTATGAACTATGATTTGCTACATGCTATTGCTAGTCAGTAACCTGTACAAGTTGTAGATATGTGTGTGGATGATTCTTATTCTAAAGAGCATTTGATTGGACAAAATTTGATGGGCCATGAGTGCAGATTCAGTAATTAAATTTTTGGCCCATTTTTCATGAAAAGAAAGACTGTAAAATTGAAATGTGCATATCTGCTAAAGGTTAATTTAGTAACTGGTTCAGAATAAACTAGCATATACAGTGGGTACAGAAAGTATTCAGACCTGCTTAAATTTTTCACTCTTTGTTATATTGCAGCCATTTGCTAAAATCATTTAAGTTCATTTTTTTTTCCTCATTAATGTACACACAGCACCCCATATTGACAGAAAAACACAGAATTGTTGACATTTTTGCAGATTTATTAAAAAAGAAAAACTGAAATATCACATTGTCCTAAGTATTCAGACCCTTTGCTCAGTATTTAGTAGAAGCACCCTTTTGATCTAATACAGCCATGAGTCTTTTTGGGAAAGATGCAACAAGTTTTTCACACCTGGATTTGGGGATCCTCTGCCATTCCTCCTTGCAGATCCTCTCCAGTTCTGTCAGGTTGGATGGTAAACGTTGGTGGACAGCCATTTTTAGGTCTCTCCAGAGATGCTCAATTGGGTTTAAGTCAGGGCTCTGGCTGGGCCATTCAAGAACAGTCACGGAGTTGTTGTGAAGCCACTCCTTCATTATTTTAGCTGTGTGCTTAGGGTCATTGTCTTGTTGGAAGGTAAACCTTCGGCCCAGTCTGAGGTCCTGAGCACTCTGGAGAAGGTTTTCGTCCAGGATATCCCTGTACTTGGCCGCATTCATCTTTTCCTCGATTGCAACCAGTTGTCCTGTCCCTGCAGCTGAAAAACACCCTCACAGCATGATGCTGCCACCACCATGCTTCAGTGTTGGGACTGTATTGGACAGGTGATGAGCAGTGCCTGGTTTTCTCCACACATACCGCTTAAAATTAAGGCCAAAAAGTTCTATCTTGGTCTCATCAGACCTGAGAATCTTATTTCTCACCATCTTTAGCAACCTCCATGCAGGCTTTCATGTGTCTTGCACTGAGGAGAGGCTTCCGTCGGGCCACTCTGCCATAAAGCCCCGACTGGTGGAGGGCTGCAGTGATGGTTGGCTTTCTATAACTTTCTCCCATCTCCCGACTGCATCTCTGGAGCTCAGCCACAGTGATCTTTGGGTTCTTCTTTACCTCTCTCACCAAGGCTCTTCTCCCCCAATAGCTCAGTTTGGCCAGACGGCCAGCTCTGGGAAGGGTTCTGGTCGTCCCAAACGTCTTCCATTTAAGGATTATGGAGGCCACTGTGCTCTTAGGAACCTTAAGTGCAGCAGAAATTTTTTGTAACCTTGGCCAGATCTGTGCCTTACCACAATTCTGTCTCTGAGCTCTTCAGGCAGTTCCTTTGACCTCATGATTCTCATTTGCTCTGACATGCACTGTGAGCTGTAAGGTCTTATATAGACAGGTGTGTGGCTTTCCTAATCAAGTCCAATCAGTATAATCAAACACAGCTGGACTCAAATGAAGGTGTAGAACCATCTCAAGGATGATCAGAAGAAATGGACAGCACCTGAGTTAAATATATGAGTGTCACAGCAAAGGGTCTGAATACTTAGGACCATGTGATATTTCAGTTTTTCTTTTTTAATAAATCTGCAAAAATGTCAACAATTCTGTGTTTTTTCTGTCAATATGGGGTGCTGTGTGTACATTAATGAGGAAAAAAAATGAACTTAAATGATTTTAGCAAATGGCTGCAATATAACAAAGAGTGAAAAATTTAAGGGGGTCTGAATACTTTCCGTACCCACTGTATATTGTCTCAAGGCTAAAAGTGCAGTCACATTAGAGAAATTTCACGGATTATTGTCTATTGTCAATAGTGTATCATTGTATGAAGCACAACTCATACAGAAGCAAACCAAGCAGCAGCTCAAACCTAGAAGCTTTCTGTTGGTAAACGTGGTCACCAATTTTAACCTGTTGCAAAATCCATGTGGTGAAATCTTTTGCCCTCATACGAAATTCCCAGTTGCATGCAATCTTATTGAAATGGCTGGATTTCGCCTGTGAAAATTTGTTGAACCACATTATTCATAATATGCACTGCATCCCAAATCACATACTGCATAGTAGATACTACATTTGGTTTTAAACTTACTTCACAACCATTAAAAAAAGTTCTATATAGTATGAATATGGGTAACTCTCATTTTATTATAAATGATTTATCCATGCATATCATTATTTTTTTTAAATCCATGTGCCCTCATAATCTTTAATTAAAATAACTTCCCCTCCCTCTTACAGTGACATCTCTTTTCTTCTCTGATGACGTGTTTACTGGCACGAGGGAGGGGTAGCCTGTAAGTCACATGAATTACAGCAATAGCAAACCACAATAGCCCGGAACACACCAAGCTGATGCCGACGAACTAGTGGCAATGAAAGCATACTGCGGGGTTGGCTCACGTCGGCAGCATCTGGGTCCAAAGTTGCCCTGACACACCAAACCGACGCTCGACACCAGCTGGCCAAGTAATACGTCCGTTCTGCGCCTGTGTAAGAAGAAATGCCTTTCCATACCAGCAGGTGGCAGTAGCTGAACAGCCAATCAGAATGATCAGATGGCCGACGAGCTCCGACACCGATTCAACACGTCGAATCGGCCGAAAAAAGCTGACGAGGACCAACTTCAGCCAATGGTGTGGAAAACACTGAGAAAACTTAGTCGGCTGACGAACAAAAACTGCCTGACGGCCGACCGTCAGCTTGGTGTGTTCCGGGCTAATGATCCAACAATCCAATCATTCTTTTCTTCTTCCTCGAGTAGCCGTTTTCTTTGGATATACACCAGTGAGCCAAAACATTATGACTACCTGCCTAAATGCTGTTGGTCTTCTGCCAAAACAGTGCCGACCCACCGAAGCATGGACTCTATAAGACCCCTGAAGGTGTCCTGTGGTATTTGGCACCAAGACGTTAACAGCAGATCCTTCAAGACCTGTAGGTTACGAGGTGGAGCCGCCATGGATCAAACTTGTTGGTCCAGCACAACCCACAGATGCTCAATTGGATCTGGTGAATCTGGAGGCCAGGGCAATACCTTCAACTCTTCATCATGTTCCTCAAACCATTCCTGAACAATGTGTGCAGTTTGGCAGGGTGCATTATTCTACCGAAAGAGGCCACTTCCACCAGGGAACACCATTGTTATGAAGGGGTGTACCTTGTCTGCAACATTTTTTAGGTAGGTGGCACATGTAAAAATTACAGTACATCCGCATAAATGGCCGGACGCAGTGTTCCCAGCAGAACAATGCCCAGAGCATCACACTTCCTCCACCAGCTTGTCGTCGTTCCACAGTGAATCCTGGTGCCATCACTTCCCTAGTAGTCGGCACACACGTACACAACCGTCCACATGAAGTAAAAGAAAACTCATCAGACCAGGTGAAATTCTTCCAATGCTCCAGACCAGTTCCTATGCTTGCGCACATTCGATGGTGGACAGGGGTCATCATAGGCACTCTAATTGGTCTGTGATTACGCAGCCCCATACGCAGCAGAGTGCAATGCACTGTGTGTTGTGACACATTCCTCCTATAAACATCATTAAAATTTTGTGACTTGTCCCAGACCTCCTTTTGGCCCGGACCACATGGATAGCCTTCATTGCCTTTGTGCATTGATGAGCCTTGGGCGCCCAACATCCTGTCGCTGGTTTTTAATTTGTCCCTTGGACCTCTGCTAGAAAATTCTCACCACTGCTGACTGGGAGCAACCCACAAGCCTTGCCGCTTCAGACATACTCTGACCCAGTTGCCTTGCCATATCAATCTTTATTCCTGCCCATTTCTCCTGCATCCAACACGTTGATTATGAGAACTGATTGCTTACCATCTAATCTACCCAAACCTTAACATATGGCCCTGTTAGGAGATGATCAATGATATTCGCTTCACCTGTGACTAATCATGATGTTTTGACTCTTCAGTGTGCATCACCAAAAGAAAGAATAGACTATCGCAACTTGGGTTTCATGCCAACTTTCATGCTAAAGAATGAACGTGTTCAACTAAATCTAAAATATGTAAATCTAAACATCTGTCCACATGAATTTAAATAGATTATCATTTGAAAATAAGCCAAAAACCTCAGTTTTAAATGGCTGAACACACACATTATCACCATGAAATACCAAAAAAGGAGTCCTGTGGAATGATAACAAGCCAGGGAGGAAGCCTTATTTAGCCTCAGCCTACATGTTTACTTTCTGCTAACAAGCGTGACATTAGTTACAAAACAATCAGACTTTATGATTCTGGAGGTGGGTAGAGCTTCCACACATGGGATGAGTTTTGTAAGGGAAAGTAAACACAAAACATGGCAGCATTTAAACATTGTCACAGTAGCAGCAGCATTCAGGTTTTCTAAACAACCGCATACTCATATAAGTATCCTCAATTATTTATCACAAAGCTGAGTATAATTCTTGAATGCAAATGCTGAAAGCTAAGGCGTGAGTGAAGCTGGAAGGGAAAGACATTACAGGTGGAACTCTTTAATAACAAAAGGTTTAAGACTTACGGAGACAAGTGTTTTCCATGAAGTCCTGTAGAAACTTCTCACACTCCTCTTCCTGATTCCCACTGCCTTTGCAGTTACACCAGGGGGAAATGGTGAAGTTTGAGTGAGCTGCGTCCATGTAGTTAGGAGTCATGTCTGTACCTATTGGGGGAACAAATCAAACAAAATATTAAAATATCAAATCAAACAAAATATCATTCTAAGTAACTAATAATGTCTATCTTATTGAATTAGGAAATAAACATGCATCAACATTACTTCATCATCAGAGATAAAATTTAGAACAATTTCTTTATGTTTTTGTTAGAAATTAGAAAATAGAAATTAGTTGTACCAATGTAAAAGTCTTTACTGTCAGTTTTGATTCATCCTTGCTGAATAAAATAGGCTAATTATTTATTATGCTGCGTTCACGCCAGTGTTGGGTGTAACGCGTAACGCGTTACTGTAATTAAATTACTTATCCACTGAAAAAGTAAAGTAAGTGATTACTGTTCATTTTTAGGTAATTTAATTACAGCTACTTATAATGTACTTGCGTTACATACTGTAAATTAGTTCAACAGTTCTGTTGAAATCAATATTGAATTTAAAATCTAAATTTGTCATCTAAAGGTAAAAGTGAACGCTGCCTCTTTAAAATCGTTAGCTGTAGTGCAGTTGCGCGTGAGTTCGCAACTTCGCACCAGTTGGCTGCGTAGTCGCTGTCTGAAGATGTCGGCAGAAGCAAGTGGCTGTTTTGCAGAATGGAAATATTCCAATTACTTCACTTTTTTGACACAGGTAGGCAAGAACATTACAGTAAAATGTAAGCTATGTCCTAGAGAGAAAAATCTGCGCGCACTCTCTGAGAGACGGTCTTCAGTCAGTGCGCTCTCGACCAAAGCGCACACACATAGCCGCCTCTCGCAAGTGTCAGATTTCCGCGGTTATTATACGTAAACGTTCAAATACACACACAGTTATGTCAAAATGCCCATCTTGGCGTATATTCGCGTTGGTTATGTGAATGTGAACAGCATGTGTAACAGCATATTGTCTCTGTCCATTAGGTCTTAGTATAGCAGCCTTTAAAACATGCTACTGTCTAGTATTGGCTGTCTGTATTATAAATGATAATCAAACAACAAAAGAAAAGCTTTAATAAGGATTCATCTATATTTAATTTATACAGTTATGACTATGCAGAGTTATTTTATATTTGATTATTACATTTCTGTGGTATTTTCTTTCTTTTTCTTTTTTTCTTTCTGTGGTATTTTTACTTACTACTATTAGACCTACCTGGAAAAAAATATATAGCATTGTTTTATTTGTATTATTATATATTTTTACCGTGGTATCGACTTTGGTATCGAGTATTGTGCCCTTTTGGTGGTATCGGTATCGACTACTAAATTTTTGGTATAGTGACATTCCTATTTGTTACTAAAAAAATTTAAGTATTATAAAGTAAATAAAAGTATTATAGTATATGTTTTAATAAAGTTAAAATGTTTTAAAAAGCTATAAAAGGCTAAACTATTCCATGTTTGACTAAATTATTAAAAGAGTTTCCTTTCTATTGTCTATCCGGTTAAAGTTTATAGGGATTTTAAGAAGTAATTAGTAAGTTACTTATTGAGTAATTAAATTACTTTTCAGACAGAGTAATTAGAAAAGTATTTTAAATACAATATTGATGATGTAATTAGTAATTAATTACTTTTTTGAAGTAACTTACCCAACACTGGTTCACGCCACCTCGTATTTACCGGAATCTTGAGATATATTCTGAGCTGTTCACGTCCTCGGACTGGGAATTATGCATTTCTATGGCACCACTGTCAACGCCTAAATGAATCTACAGCAGTCAGGTGGTACAGCGGCCACTTGGTACACGTAGGAGCTTTCAGAAAACCCTCAGTCTACAAGCTGTAATTACGAGCTCTACAAGGACGCGAACACTTTTTACAAGCTAGAATCTCGTAATTACAGGAATTAAGAGGTGGTGTGAACGCACCTTTTAAGTATTAATTTCTTTTAAAAAAATCTTACCCCAAACATTTGAACGGTTGTGTATGTGTAAAAATAGTAGTAATAGTAGTTTCAAAATGAACAAATTTTCTTTTATTAATTGTATTATGTTCATATAAGTTTCTACCTATTTCCACTCAATTGACCCTTCGCCGGGAATTTGATTGACATGCGATCTAACAAATCATAACGCCAAATCCGCAGTTATGTCCAACAAAGCAGTCAGGGGACTTAGTAGATTAACGTCGGTGGACTTGAACTTGAAAAATTGTGTACTCACATCTTTCCGCAGTTGAAACAACATTCCTTCTAATGTTATTTCATGTTTATTTGATGCTATAAATTAACTAGAAGGAAGAGATGATCGGTTCACGAGCCACTTGAACTGAAGCACTACAGCGATCTGTCACAACACATTAAAGAGCCACAAAATGGTATTTATTGTTTAAACTTCTTTAAAAATTACAAAATTTGAATTTTGAGACTTTCATATCAAAAGTAACCTGCTCTGTCTTGTCTGTCAACGTGTTGTCAGTGTCCTCTTTGCTCCGCAATGTATTTTTCACTGCGTGAGAACATGATGTGTGTTGTGAGATCGCCATGGCTTGTTGGACATAGCAACAGTAACTAAAGGGGGCAGGTCTTTGCGAACAGTCAATTGTATTTCAGCAATTCCGAAAAGTAACGTCGATTTTGCTTGGTGTCAGTCAGTTTGACCCCAGCAAAAGCACATTCTAGAAAAATAGCCTACTGCATTTATTTCTGTTGAACATATATACATCAAACAGAATTATGAAAAACATTCTTTAGCTCACCGATCAGTCTGGTGTAAGACGCAAGGCAGGCCTGATAGTCATCGTTGAGGCAACTGCTGATGGAGTGAGGGGTCATCTGACAGTTTGTGTGGAAATCAGCCAGTCGTGACCTTGGCAGAAAAACACAACAGCAACAAACCAACATGAAACTACATGAAAAAAAATGAAGTGCAGTCAGTCTATAGTTTTGCCTAGGGGTGAAAAATTGGGGAAAGTCTGTGCATGTGTGTTTATGCCTGAAGATGCCAGCTGCAATACACAAAGGACAGAGTTTGAGTCTGTGCATGTTCAGAGGCATCTTCAGCTTTACACACCACTGCTTTTTCTTCAAGATAAGGGGAAATCATGACTATCTCTCTTTCTTTTGCTGTCTTTCATTTTTTTTCTCTCTTGTCCATTAGTTAGTCATCGTTGCTGACCGTGACCACAGCATGTTTGTGGTTCAGAGGCATCCTGGGGGTCAGGCAGCAGACAGGACATCCTCTCTGGAGCATAAGAGCTTCCACAAACACTTGAACTGTCTTCTTATAGTCTGTCTTAGCCATCCATTCTCTGTCTGCGTAAGGCAATAGATAAACCAGTGGCTATTTGTTGTTGCAGAGAATTTTAAACATTGTCAGACAAGTTTACAGACTCTTTTGGCACACAGTATTTCTGTCCGCCTCCTGCAGGAGATCTGGGAGCACTGCTGTGTGACCCAACAAGCGAACGGACACAGTGTCCGTTTCTCAACACCCACAAACATCACCAGTCCAACCACACACATAGTCCTCTGTCCTTTTCATTTATAGTCATTTCTTTGCTGTTTGGTTGGTTATCTTATTCTGAACAGTCTGCATTTTAAAATAATATATATATGATTTATCAGCCTTGCAATTACATCATTCATATTAACTTTTCTTCAAGCCTACTATTAAACCTAATTACAAAAGTTAGCTTTCATCATTATTCATTATTGTATTTTGCAGACATTATCTCAAGTCTTAAAATCTCTTCCTTCAAAAGCCACTTGGCAAACACTGTTGTTCAAGTGCCCTTTAGTGCACTTTAAAGTTTGAGTCAGACAGAAAGTACAGTTAGAAGTGGGTCTCTGTGGAATGTAGTACTAGATTCAGTCCCAGCAGCATCCAGAGTGTATTTAATTCATACACCCTCCCTTCTTTGTAAATGCACCTTTTAATTAGCATACCGCTAAAGACCCTGCTGTGATTTACATGTCTAATTACATCTGTTCACGCTGCTGGAATCAAATGGAGAGGTGCAAAAAATATTGATGTACCAGTTGGGTTCCCAACATGATATTAATTCGTGAAAGTATAGGAGCTGGAAGTCATAAAACTTCACAAAACTTTCCAAGCTCCCTGTTCTTACTTTCTTAACTATTACACAATATGACAAACAGGCAAGATGTTTTATATTCTGTAATACATTTACCATGTTTTTTTGTTTGTTTTGTTTTTCAAAGCAAAACCACTGATGTCCAATAAAATATATACTTGATGAAATTTTGGCAAAAGCAAAGTTTATTCCTAAGCATTTATAGTACTTATAAATAATGCAAAAACTCCTATCATACATAAATTATTGTACGGGTTTCTGTGAAAAATCAAGAATTACTCTTTGCCCTGAGAAAATACGAAACAAAAACAATGCTACAGTCTGTTGTGAATAAAAGTAAGTTTGTGTCTGGTGAACTTCTGAAATGCAGAGGAAAAGTTTCCTCTCAGTGTTTGTTTTATCAGTCCAATGTAAATTAATTTACAGTTACATTTGACATTTTACACAGTTTACTGGTAAATGGCATATGGAATACTATTTACCTTACATTAAGGAATGGGTTATTGACGAATAAGGTTTTTAAAAGTGTTTAATAATGTTTAAAAAACATAATGGAGATATAATTAATTTTGAAGTTTTATTAAGTGTTAACAATGAGATTATGTGGTTTTTATAATCAGTTAACACTGCTTTTGTCATTTTTTACAAGATAGACAAAATTTTCACCAAAAAAGTAATTTGGTTTAACCAAATTTTCAGTTTTACCGAATGACACTTTTGGTTATACCGAATTACAATATTTTCAAAAAATGCTAACAGGCTGATATCTAGCTAACTAGCTAGTTAGCTTGCTATCTAGCTAGCAAAAGAACAATCTAACATTTTTTATTTAGTACAAGTTTTTTAAATATTACAACATTTTCCATGTTTTATAGTGGTTGTACCAAATGACCTGATTTTTTGGGACATGTGTATGAGCAAGTAAAAACATGAATTTGTCAAATAGTTAAAAGAGAGTTAGTTACTTTGCTTTACGACCATGTGGTCCTTTGCAAGTGTCTGAATGATGGCACATCTTGTCACATGATACTGACAGCATGACTTGATCTAAAATGGTGTCTTTATGTTGGTTACTCCGAATGACATCAATGAAATTCATTTTTCTGATCATTCTTTCTCCTAACAAAGCAATGACTTCTACACATATATTTAATACCATTTTGCACTATGTTGATATATAGTGTTATTATTACATTTATTACATTTTAAGATATTTTAATCACAAATGAAATGGCTGTATTTATCTTTGGATGGTTAAACTGAATGACCTTTTGACACTTCAAAATCTTTAAAATACCTTTATATGTAGTGAAATATAATTAAAACCTTTTGGACTAGATAAAATAGATCTAATTGTACTACCTTATACTTTGGATGTCATATCTTTGTTTTTTTATTATTATTAAGGCTTTTGGACAAAAAAATGACCTGTCATGTCATTGATCCAAATACAACATGCAATCAATATGATTAAGCAATCAATTGATATTATTATTATTATAAATTAGAGGATAGGGATAGAGGATAGGAATAGTTTTTTTTGTTTTGTTTTGTTTTGTTTTGTTTTTAATTACTCCATCCATTTTGACCAGTGTGACCCATTTATGTGGTTTTGGCGTAACAAATTCATAAACGACCAGCTTTATAAAATTCACATAAGTAAGTAATAAGTAATTAGCCAGTCCCAGAAATGTGGAGGCAATGACTTCTCTCATATTTCTCAATGAGAAAACAACTCCCTCTGAAACAGTGTTATCTTAAAAGAAATGTAGTTTATACATTATTTGAGCTTTTATTTTGTAATATACATTGTATTGTATTGTTGATTACTTTTCTGCCATAGCCTTGTGATGGACACCCCATGTGTTCAGGAATTGAAATTGCTACTTGTCTTAGACTCAATCAATAGTAATATCTCTTATTCCCTCACCTACAGCTACGAATTTATCCAAGGACTAAAGACTCTGAAACTGGGCCTCCTTCTCTTTCTACTGCATTAACCAGCTAATGAAGCAAATAATGCTTGTCTTATTTGTTCTACGTCTTATTTGTTCACTCTCTCTTACAGTATTAGTTGTAGTCTCCGAGCACATTGCGCTTTTCCTTTGTGTTTCATTGTAATGAGTTTTTTTTTTTTTTTTTTTTTATAATTTTAGACAGAATTTTCTCCATCTTCCTTATTGGTCAAATGAAGTACTCATCCTTCTACCAAAAGGGGAGGGTTGTTTTGTGTTTTTATATGTCTTGGGGGAGCTGTTATGGTAACTGAAATGTATCTTATTAGCAGAGGAGCTGCAAGAACCTACCAACAGTTGTTTTTCATGGCAGAGAGGAAAGCGTGAGACAAGATAGACCAAGATAGAAAGGTTTTAGCGGCAGGTTTTGCCTTTCAGGTGAGGACAATATAACTGCTATAATTTACTGTTCACTTGAAGTTTAGAAAAGGCTGTCTAGGATTGTTTGGGCAGAAAGTGCTCTGGCATCAAGATAAAGCACATTTCAGTTCTCGCCAGGACTCCTCTATTATACCTGAGCGGACCACTCACTGTTCAAATTACAGCCTGTCTGCCTTCGAAGGGTTAGAAAGGTCCTTTTAGATTCTCTATTCTCTGAGAGAACCCCAAAATGAGCACCGCTAACAGTTTTTTTTTTTTTTTCATTTACACACACAAAAAGCATTGGACTGAGATTCATTATCACATATAGTTATAAAAAATCGGACTCCTAAAAGTCAGTTTGTGTGGTAATGAATTTCAGTCCAGTGCTCTTCAGACCTGTGGGGAATTAATACCTTTTAAACAATGCTTCTCGTTGCTAGGGACAGCAATAGAGCTGCATGATTAATCCTTAAAAGATCGCGATCTCAATTCAAACAGCTGCCACGATCTCATTCCTACATGACAACGATTCGGCTATGTCTAATAAACCTTTGACAAAATCACACCAGAACATTCAAATTTGCATTTGTACTGACACTGACCCAGAGAAAGCAGTTAGGCTAGCTATGAAACAGCTTCACAAACAGTCTTCCACCACACAGTATTGTTATTTCCGTGGTACAAATATTCAAATTATCACAGAAGTACTGGGATAAAAGTTTATAGTTCGGATATAAACACTGATGTCTACGGAAGCAATCGAAATAGAGCAAATAACCTTTTAAAAGTAACTTGGCGATTGAAATAACGATTGTAAAGATTACATCGTTGCACAACTAGGTGGCGACAAGTGACTGTTAAAAAATTTATTTGTCATTGAATCATTCATTCAAGAGATTTGTTCAAAAACACTGAGTCATCCAGTAATGAAACAAGTAAAGTATTTATGAGTGAGTCATTGAATCGTTCATTCAAACCATTTTTTTTTTAAATAATTAATTGATATTAAATAGACTGTAGCAATTTATACTGTCAGAACCTCTAGTAAATTGCATGCTGTTTTGTTTAGTTGTCTGTCAGAATTGTGGGAGAATCGTGATCTCTATGTGAAACAAAAAAAAAAATCGTGATTCGTAATTTATCCTGAATCGTGCAGCTCTAGACGGCACTAAAGCAAAGACAATTGATCTAAATTTAGCACTTATCTTAGGATTCAAAGTGTACTGTGGTACTATGTGATTATTTATCATTTATGATTTAGATATTCTAGAGCCATTACACGTCAAGAATATGTATGTGTCTATTCGCTTTACTTTTAATGAACCATAGTCAGACAGCATATTAAATTTAACATAAAGCATAAAACAAGGCTGTGAGGGGAAGACAAAACAATCAGAAACAATCAACACCAAGGTACAGCATTACAACCTATTGAACAGACTGTATAGACTGCATGTCTATCCCTTATAGTGTCAAATGTTACTTGTTTATCTAATAGTGAGAACAGATTCCATAATCTGATGGCACATAGGCCAGGTTTTCTTCATTTTGAAGTTGTTTTGTGATTAAAGATTAAAATCTGCTTTCATTGCACATGGACTGCCTGAATCTATGCCTCTCAATTTGGTAAATGATGGAGTCACCCTATGCTTGAGAATGAAAGAGCTCTCCTGATGCTGGCTTGAAGGACAAAGTACTGAGCCACTTTGAGACTAATGATTGACACTGAAAAACAAAAGGGCTCTGCACCTTTCGCCAAGAAAGCAATTGAAATGGTCCAATCTCTATTGAATTTCAGACTTATCGATGTTGAGGGCCATTACTGGGCCTTATTACGTTAGATTCATCTTCCAACAGCGAGGGGGGCATGTTCAGATTTATTGATTCACCCCAGAGAGAAACATTTCTCCTTATAGTATATAGTAAACTTGACATATTTAAAGGAGACAGTGCTGCTTTTGCAGTCCAGATGATTGTGACCTTAAGAATCTGTTCTATAATAGACATCATGTTTAATTTAACACAAATGAAAATGAGGCTATGGGGGATAGAAGTACAAGTCTGTTGTACTGACGCATATATTGGCATGGACTGTTTCATTCTCCTGCACAAAAGATATATTGAGGAATGTTTCAGCTGTTTTTGTCCATCACATGATTACAAGTAAAATAGTTCAAAGCTACAACAAAATCAACTGTTGCACATCTCTGAGCAATGAAACTGGTGTTTCATTCCTTAACGGATCAGAGTTTTCGAATGATATGTTGAGTGAATGATTCAGTGGCTTACTCATAAATAAGGGGCTGCGAACAAAATCGCAAAGACTCTGAATAGCTACTTCGTTTGAATAAGTAATTACTTTGCAACCATTAAAAAAGTACATTCTGTATAGTGTGAATTTGTATAGTATGAATGTAATTCAGACAATCTTATTGTCATTGTCATGTGACCTACAAACGTCAACAACATCGCTTAACTGCCATTCGCAACTCCTCTCCCATGGCCTCATGGAATAGTAAAGTGCTGTCCATTGTATGTGCACTTCAAAATCTCGCTGGAAGTCATCCAGGAACTTTCTGCCTACTGTTTTTTTTTTTTTTTTTTTACACAGTTTTTCTGCAATTACAGTATATAATATGGAAGTATGTGATTTCTTCTTTGAATCAGTGCTTTTGAAATAGTTTTTTGAATGAATGATTTACACAGAAGGACAGTCAAATATTAAAAAAACACAAAACTCAGGTTTTTGCTGACCACCAAATACATCCCGTCAACTAACATATTAGTTAACTTCATTTTTCTTTCCATCTGAAGTCCTTACAAATACCTTGCTCATCCTAGTCAGGGTTATGTGGGTCAGGGTACCTGTGTTAAAATCGATCTGTTCTTTGATTTCTCCCTGTGAGAGCCTACCCAAATCTCTCCGACAAATCAGATGCAGTGGAGGAAAAACAACAGAGTGGGGACTTCAAACATTTTGATGTGTCGCATCGATCCAGCTTCACATCTATGCATGAAAGAGCCCCAGAGCTGAACAAGCCAAATGATTTGATGCCCAAGTGCCTCCTATGCCTTTTGTGTCTTTTATGGGTCTTCTTCCTCATCTGTTGTGATGTTTTACACAGCTGTATCCCCAAAACAGAGTTTTTAGTTAAATAATTCAGGTATTCCCCTCTTAAGTAATGAAGAATGATTCTTAAATGGTCCATTGTTCGGGATATGTCTGTTCTAGTCAACCACTGTTGATCTCCACGATGGCAGAGGAATTTTTCATGGTTTGTCTGCTCACACTACATTATTCTATGTTTACACCAAATCACTTGCTTCTGTCATCACATGTGCTCTGTTCCAAAACCTAGTGAGCTGCTTACAGAGGCATTTTCAGTCATCATTGGAACGCTCCCAAAACAAAGGCTGTTTTAGTCATCTAAATTATGTTGAGTATGGTAGATAATATCTAGAATTTTAGAATTCAGAATTTTAAGGTATAATTACAAATATCCTTTATGGATACAATCCCAAAATGCATTGTCCCTAAAGGCCCATCCAAACCAAGGACAATAAGTAGCAACTGTTTACACTTAGTACAAAGAAAATACTTTTTGTTGCTATTTTACACTTAGTGCAAATAGCCACTGCCTTATAATAAACAGCAGGTTAATAATAAACGTTGGTGTAGATGCTTAGTTAATGTTATAGTTCTCAAGTTATAAGTATCATTCTAGGTGTGAATGGGCCTTAACTGACAGTGAAACAATAAATCCAAGATGGCTGATCAAGCTCAAACTCTATTGAAATTACGTGTTGAGTTGCTGCCTACGTAAAGCAAATCATTCCATTATTAGGCTCCTTGATGGAAGATAAGTAACGTCATTAAATTAAGTTTAATACTGACTTCTAAGACTGCCTATGTAAGGAGTATTACTTATCACTCTTATAACAATGCTAACCTGTGTCAGTCTCATTTGAACCTTTCATTTATCTTCCTTGATACCACTTCAGCAATTTCAGATAAGATATGAACATGCCAAACAAACTTAACCTCGAAAAGGAAGCGTCTCTTCCTCCCAAGGCCTTCCCAACACAATCCCTGCATCCCAATGTGCATTCTATTCATCCTAAATAGTATGAGATTACAATAATTGTGTAAAAGCATAGTATGTTGAAAAGAGTATGGCAAAAGTCTACTATTTCCAAAGTGTGGATCCGTGCACACTCTAACGGCTGATATTGGCCACAACCCATTGCGCTTTGGAGAAGAATTCGGTTCAGAACTAAAAACACGAATAAAAAGAACATGGCAGATGTGCGAGAGACTGACGGTTAAGTAGAGACTCCCTGACAGGGGTTTGATATATTAATAATCAATATCTAACCTGACGAAAAATTATACAATGTAATCTGTTATATGTTCCACCTGCAACAACACTGTGAACTTTAATAAAGATATGGATAGCACACTAGCAAAGCAAATATATTTGGCAGATATATTAACTATTAAATGCATCATTATGCAAAAAATCATTAGCAGAATTCTCCGACTGGCAGATCAATGTGCTACTTGTTTTTCCGTATGGTAGGA
Organism: Ctenopharyngodon idella; assembly: GCF_019924925.1. Classification (NCBI taxonomy): domain Eukaryota; kingdom Metazoa; phylum Chordata; class Actinopteri; order Cypriniformes; family Xenocyprididae; genus Ctenopharyngodon; species Ctenopharyngodon idella. Next base: position 13,792,866 of record NC_067227.1, read on the forward strand.
AGAAGTTTTAGTAGTGCAAATGTGGAGTGTGTATATGAGGATGTTAAGGATGATTGACAGGCCAGTTTACGGTAACAGAATGCACGCAATTATGCAACAGAGCATAATTCTGACATGGTAGTGTGCCTACTCTTCTGCTAAACACTCTACATTTTCTTCACAAAGAGTATACTTTTAGGGTGCAGTATTAATAGGCGAATTGGGACATAGCAAATGTCTCTTTGTTTTAGTTAAAGGTACACAGTAGTAGCCTTCAGGTGTGTAAAACCCCTGCATTATTACAGGTGACCTGGTTTTGTAGAGCACATTATGACAAACTGCTGAATCATCTTGCTTGCACAACAGAAATACAACCAGGTCCTTCAATGACACAATTTTAATTCAGCTCCTTGTCCAGGCTTTTATTATTCTATGAGTGGGTTAATGCAACTCATTCATCGCCAACAAAACTGCATTTACTACACAATCTATCAAGTGCATCCAAAACCCTTGACTTTGTTTGACTTAATAACCTCCAGTTATTTTCACATTACATCTTTACTTGAGTTTCTGCTCAGGCAGTTGCTGCCAGAATCATACTCAAGACACTGTTTCTAGCCAGCGCAGTCAGTCACTGGCTTGCCGCCCTGCTACCTGCAATCCATTACCTAACCATACACCGCACTCAGACTGATGTGACTGGCTACATCCAGTTTGGTCATCTAGCTTCCCTATCACTCCACATAAAGTCATTCCACTTGGCCAGGAATGCACTGAGCTTAGTAGAAATATAAATCAGTGGAAGACGCAAGTTGATTATATAGTATTCAGTATGTTCAATACTGAAAAGTATTATATGTTCATTTCTGAAAAATATTTACCCCGTATTTGTATTGTGCTATTAACTCAGCAGCAAACTAACATCAATCTCTAAAAATCAATTGTGAGTTGAGTCTTCCATGCCCTTTACATAAGCTTAAACTTTTCCAAATCACCATCTTTACGCTCCACTGCGCATCTTTTTGTTTTTCTATGTAAACTTGCGTTAGACGGACATCTTTGATGACGGACATCTTTTAGTCTCCCCTTATGAAAAAAGAAGCACTTAATTCTATTGAATGTGCACTTGTGTACTTCAAATCTTAAAAGTATATTTAAAAAAAACTGTACTTGCAGATAATATAATACTAATGAAATGAAAGGACACTTCAGTGTACTTAAAGAGAGTACACTTTAATGAGAGTTTCTTAACACTTGAGTACACTTTGCCAAATTAGGAGTTTAAAAAGTTTCAATAGAAATGACATTAAATGATATTTTAGTTTATAAATGCGTCAGTACATTCGGCAGTACACTTTAACCATATTTCAAAGACAATATAAGTAATTATCAAATTACATATAAAGATGTACTTAAGTCCTACGTTAGGTGTTTCAAAAAGTACTCTAAAGTTGCATTAAAAATAAATTTAAACTATAATCGAACTGTTACTTACTGTACATGACTCTTTTTAAGTAGACTATATAATTTCCACAAAAAGTACTGTTTTTAAAAGCATGCTAAATTGTACTTTTTCACATATTTATGTAGACAGCAGACATCAAGCTGCACTGCGCACCTTCTTGTGAGTCATTGTGGCATTTTAGAATGTCTTGTAATGTCAAGGGTCAACAAAGGAAATTGACTTTGAAAATGTGTTGATATCCCTGTTACTCACTTACCTCAGTTGCTGCAACAAGCATATTTAAGCCTTTCTCTCACATCTGGCATTGCTGTGCAAAGATAAATAAACTCAGCAGTGGGACAGACTGCTCATTTGGCATGTTACCCGTATTTGGAAAACACACCACATCCTACTGCACGAAAGCCTGTCAGATCCATACTTCTCCAGCAGAACCATGACCCAGCTCCTATTGTGGAGGGATCGATAGCTAACCCTGTCATTCTGTGCTTTATTTGCCTGGACTGTATGCTTGAAACCAGTTTTGACTGCTCCTATATTTGGCCTACCACCAGTCCCCATCAAAACAGATAAACAACATTCCTGTACTATAAATCAGGGCTAAAAAAAATGTGTATTTGGGAGAGAGAGAGAAAAAACACTCATGCAACTGCTTCAGATACTGTGCAAATGGACGCCCAGAGTGCTAGACGGATATCCTTAAAGTACATTCTTCATTCTGAGAAAAAAAGAAAGAAAATCACAACCAGTGTCTGGTTTAGCTTGTCACGACCGTCAGCAGTGTAGCGTCACAATAGACACAGATTCAAATATGAAATGAAAATGGCAGTCTTGAAATGCTCCCAATCACCACGGTAAAGAGTAGAAGCTACAACAACAATCATCCAAAAACAGACCACTGAATGCATCAGAACTGGAGATACTGAAACATCTGATCTGACAGAACGACTTGAGCAAATCTAAGCTGGTCAGGCTGCTCTGGTTTGCAGGTTTTAAAGGGGTTTAGGGTACTTATTTTGTCAGGCTGGGAGTCTGATCAGCTAAATGAGCTGATAACCAGCTAGACCAGTTCAAATCAGTGAAGACCAGCAATCTTAGATGCTTAAAGCTGTTTTTTTTTTTTTTCCCCTATAGCAGGACTGTACAACAATTTTATAGACCATTGGGTCTGAAATGTATGGCCATTCGCCTACTTAAAAATCAATTAAAAAGCCATCATCTGTGTATTACACCTGAGGATAATAACAGAGCCATTAATCACAAAAATGACAGTGTAAAACAAACATAACAATAAGAGAAATATGATCTCAATTTGAACTTTTATATGCAATTCCATTTAAACCTCCACAAACATAATTGTGGTGATACGGCCTCATATTAAAGTCCCAAGAAAGATAACTATTTTAGTGTCCACACAAAAGCACTATAAAAGCTGCAGTTATGTTTTATGGCACTTTAAAGGCTTAAGCTCTTTAAAGTCAGGTGGATTTGCCTTTAATTAAATCATAAAAACTCAGAGTCTTGCATCAAATACTGCATAGACAAACTCTAGATAAGTCAAGCAGCATTGAGGCAGTATGTGAACATTAGACCTTAATAAACAAATCATATCAGTAGTTATGCTGCTTATTCAGCCTCTGAAAAATTAGATATGCCATGAACTTTCACTCTGCTCAAAATGCAACTGAAGAACGAGAACGAAAAAAAATGAAGATGAAGAATGAAGAACGAGTTTTGCTTAAAAAGCTCATTTATTCCGCTGCTGAAACTATTACATAACACAAATATTACCAGGACTAGGATTTGGGCTAAAATACAAATGAATTAATTTGTTGTGTCATATTGACATAAATAGGGCATGGTTAGGGGCAGTCAACTCAAGCTCAACATGCTTTATAAAAAGCAGAAATACAGACTACCAAAAAGAGAGGATAGTGCCATTAACCCTATAAAGCCTAGTGAAACCTATAAAGCCTACTGAAAATCCTGTTGTACAAAATGTACTACATACCTTCTGTCATCTGATTGATAGTTTATACTTTTGTTTACCAAGTAAAAGGCCTTTTAGGAAAATTCTAAAAAACAGATCATAGTACACATTGTTTTTAATGGACTGAAACAACTTAGGTTTACTTGATCATCCATACATAATTTTTTTAAACAAAATAATGTTAAAATGAAAGTGTCAAATATGATACATCAGGATTTTGATGCATTGCATTATATGTTTTGCCCCCCACAAATAAAACTACAGAACTTTGATCATAAAGCGAATCATTTAAATATCACCCTAATGCTGGGTTCAGACTACACAATATTTTTGTTGGTTACGATAGTCACTGTGACAGATTATACAATTTTGACTCCTAAAATCTTGTCGTGTCATGGACAAGAAATATATACGCGTTGCTACCCGACCATTCATCGCTTGCAGTCTTTAAAAACGTGTGTGCTGTCATCAAGAAGGTGACTGACAGAAGGTGCCATGAGTGTAAACAAACAATGGCTTGCAGCATGTTTTGCCCAAAAGTGGATACATATCTGGATTGCATGGATATTTGGATTTCCTCCAAAGAGATCTGAGGTAACACATGTTTTATTTACTTTTTTTTTTTTTCACTCTGTCGCGGTAGTCCCTCGAGAAAACATCATAAACGCAGGAGTATTGTTGCCATAACTCCACAAACATTAGCTCTGTTGTAAAATTCCACCTAGCAGGAATGATACCATTGTCTCTCATGTAGGAAGGTGCTTCCTATTGGCCAGTGTCGTCATAGACGACTGGAAAAAATAAATAAACATGCTAGTATTTCTGTCGTGACATCGTGAAGCATCACAGACCTGACATCGGTTGTCATCCACTATGACACACTACATGAGCTGAAACAATCGAATCTTTTTTTTTTTTTTTACAATAGTTACAACTGTTATTAATATGCATTTATCTAAGTAGTCTGCTATACTGTTATAAAGATCTCATTGATTTACAAGTTATTAGAATTGCATTGTATTTTTGGCCATATAAATATCATCAATTGCACCAAATTGCATATTTTTGCTTAGTTTGGGCCTCTGAATAAAACTGAGGTGTTTTTTTCTCCTTGAGTATGAGATCCACATTCTCACTATATCATACTATATGGGCCATAAAAGCCTGATGTATCAAATACGATACTCAAGAAAAAAACACATATGTACACTTTTCTTTAAGTATTTTGTCTAAAGGTTCAATAAACAGTTCAATTTATTTTATTTTATTTTATTTTATTTTATTTTATTTTATTTTATTTTATTTTATTTTATTTTATTTTATTTTATTTTATTTATTGATTTTGTTGTGACTACGTCAGGCTTTACAGGGTTAAACTGACTTGGTTAATTCTTTTATTTATTTTTTTTTGTTTTATTTATTTATTTTTTTTTTTTAACTTGCAGCTGTATATTAAATATATAAGCACTATACCATACCTTGCAAACTGTATGACAAAAGATGACACAATATTCATTTTGGGGTGAACTATCCCTTTTAAACCCATTTTTATGGGTATATTGCAAATTATTGACAACATTTATTATAATTATACTCGATTTTTCATTAAACATATGTTAAAGGGGTGGTTGATTATGATTCCACTTTTTTAACTTTAGTTAGTGTGTAATGTTGCTGTTAGAGCATAAACAACATCTGCAAAGTTACGACGCTCAAAGTTCAATGCAAAGGGATATATTTTCTTTTAAAGAAATCGCTTTTTAAGGACTACAACAAACGGCTGGTAGGGACTACAGCTGGCTTCTTCCCGGGTAGTGAGTGACATCACTAACCCTAAAATTTACATAAACCCTGCCCCCGAGAACACACAATAAAGGGGGCGAGGCCATGTTGGGCTCCTTTAGAGAAGAGGAAGAGTTGTTGTAGTAGAGTGTTGTTGCCATGACGTCATTTTATGAAGTACTGCTTCACAATTTACTGCTGGATTTGCACAAAAAATTAACATGACGGCACAAACTGAATCAACTCCACAGCAACTACACAAATTTATCCACTAACCATTCAGAAATGTCCAGATGCATTCCATAAGTTGTAACTTCTTCCTGAGTCTCTCTATCAGTGTTCGACTCCGGTTTGAACAATGTAATGCTGCACCGTTACTGACAATTGTCATTTTGGCTGCGTGAGATTCTCCAGCTTTGTTGTTGTTGAGCAACTGAAGTGCAAGCTGTTAAAGCTCTGCCCTCTTCTGGAAAGCTAGCCTGGAGCAACAGCTCATTTGCATTTAAATGGACACACACAAAAACGGTGTGTTTTTGCTCACACCCAAACAGGGGCAAATTTGACAAGCTGTAACAAATGATCTGTGGGGTATTTTGAGCTGAAACTTCACAGACACATTCTGGGGACACCAGAAACTGATATTACATACTGTAAAAGGCATTATAGGTCCCTTTTAAGTCATTGCTTAAATTTTCTTCTGAGGCATGCAGGGGTATCAACTAAAATCTAGATCTGGCTTGTTCCAGCACAAATTAAGCCCCAGAGAAAGGACAGGAAATGAGGGAAAGAAGAAAATGTTGCAAGCCAGAATTTGATCTTGTGTCCCCCTAACACAATGTACACATATTTCAGATGCTCCTTGCCAAGACCCAAAGCCATTGACCTAGAGTGACATTTGAAGGGAGGAGATACACACAGTGAATAAGGCTATTGAGGCTATTGACCCAAACAGTGTTGAATCAGTGAGGTCGTGGGGCCGCCAACTGTGGCTTTAAATAGTCAAGCCCTGTATGAGCCCGCAGTGTCATTCATTACAGAGTTCATCATGTATTTCTCTACTCAGACAAAGCCATCCCTCACAGCTCCGATCGCAGCGCGGCCAATGAGAGATGATGTGAGGCCAATTTCCACTGCAATGGATTCAAGCCATGAGGCGAGGACGGATGGGGATTGTGGAGACGGATGGGGAGGCAGGCTTATTGTTAGTCGGCCCAGTACAGTTGAAGCACTGGATTAAGCTGACTGTGACATTCATGTTTAATAACGCCAATCCAAACAGTGATCTGTCATTCAAGATGGGTGAATTGATAAAAATGGAAAATGTGAATGCAGAGGAAATCATAAGTGAATATAGTGTTGGAGGTAACATATTACAAGTAACATGCATTATGTAATCAGATTACTTTTTTTGATGTATCAAGTAACTCATTACTTTATACATTTACATATTACTATTTGAATTACTATTTTAAAAAGTAATGCACATTTGTTTACAGATTTAGTTTCAAGAGATCTTTTGTATAATTAGCTCTAGGGTTCAGGGAATATGATGGTTTTTAGAATTTGGTATTAGAATATAACAATATTCTAAGTAAGCAATAAGGTACGAGAGGCTGTGCTGTATCGTGAATAAGTCACGGCTGAAGGGTGTTGTTAGGCCGTTTTATATAACGGTTACCACACAATACAAATATTAAAGCCAAAAAATATGTATCAATGAAACTTTCACTAAAAGCCTTCCTTCCGCTGGAAAAAAATAGTCCCTGACCAGCAACAGAAGTTACATTTTTACACCATTAGATGGCGGCAAAGACTGTCTTTATGAGTGTGTCAGTCAGTAGCGAAGACTTTTACATTTAAAATACTGAATTGTTGTGAACACGGAGCAAGACGCAACTGACAAATGCTTTGACTAGCGCTGTCAGTCACGGAAAAACCCCTTAACTGTTAAAAGGACAAGATAATACATCGGACATTTAAACAGATTTTTTATTATGAACATAGGACTGACCTGAAGGAAAATGCTAAATCTGAATGCAGGTAATAAACTCGCTCAATCGATCTCTTTCTCACAATACTCATCTACATAATACAGTAAGCTTCAATGAACAAAATCAACTGAGAACGAACAGTTTACATTGCTAAGAGTCATTGCTAAGGGTGTTGTGTAGTGATACACAACCATTGGGTGAAGCGGCCATAGCCGTGTTTTATCGTGAATAAAACACAGCTATTGACCAATCAGAATCAAGGACAGGAACTAACCGTTATATATATATATATATATATATATATATGAAGAGTTTGGTTCCAAAATGCGATAAATGCAATTTTCATAAAAAATTGAGTTTCCACCAAAATCAGTATTGTATCTGGTCGGTATTGAAATGTCATTTATTAATTTTGCGCAAAATGCGATATCCGTCGTGTTATTCTGTCATGTTTTCTCCCTTTCTTTCCAAAACGCGACAAAAGCCAAGGCCTGTACCATGAAGCCAGATTAGCTGGCTAGCCAGTTAAGTTTCAGATTAGTTTGTGCCAATCCTGGGTTTTAGGTACCCTGAAAGTGACTTGGCTTTTAGCGGTGTTCATCGCCATAGTAACTTACGCTCCACAGCTAACCTGCTCCGGGGCAGGTTATGTTCTGGGTAAGAGATCTCAAACCGAAATTGGACCAATCAGATGTGAGCAAAGTGACACTGACACATCCAATGCAATAAAGTCCCTCCCCCAGTTTCTCTTCCTCCAAATTAAAGGTCACTATATAGTAAAAACAAATATTTAACGATGAAATTGTCTTGCTTTAATGATTTATAGAATTATTTTATGATTTATATATGATTTAAATAATTATTATATGATCTATATTATTATTAATCCATTTCACACAAGCAATTTTAGTTTAACAGTTATTATTAAGCATTTATTTTAAATAAATATTAATATATACAGATCATATGTAAGCTGTAGAATCAACAGATAACTCTTTAAAAATGACTACATAACCTTACATGTTTGAGTCTCTATTGCTGTATATAATAAACTATATAAACACTTAACAATTTTCACTTGCTCTGATAGAGCAAGATAATTTCTTTTATTTGTCCTTTTTCATGGACAAGTTTCTTCTTTAGTGTAAATGCATTTAAATTCTTCATTTTCTTCAGCAAAAGAGATTTGAATCGCGTTGACTCTCTCGCGAGAAGTAAACCACAGTTTCTTTCTGTTGCAAGGCATGTGATTGGCTGTTTGCCACTGATGTCACGCATTCATGTGCACGCGCTCCACTCCACAAACTCAGGATCAAAGCCTGAGTTGACAGAGAAAGTTGATGATCAGCATAATGGTACCAACAAAGCCGGATTGGAGTGGTATGGTTTTGTCAACTTGAAACTAATCCTATAACCCTAAGTTTGTTCAACTACAATCATGGTACAGGCCCCCAGTCTCCCTTCTCTGCAGAACGCAATATATATCCGCTCAACCAATCACAGCGCACCATTCCACGCACTGTAAACAGTAATGGTGGCCTTCTGAATACATCCGGCATCCTAGTTTTCCTTATCTGCTTTGTACTTTGTGATCAACAAAAACAGAAAAATTAATAATTTTGACGGCATTGATGAACATGTGGTGGTTTCTGCGGTGGGGAAGAAACATAAGTCATCGAAATCGAACCATTTACGTGAGAAGATTAAGAAGATGAGGCACGAGTCGGGAGGAGGAAAAATGCTGGCTGTTGCTTGTTCCACAACAGCATCAAATTTCTGTCACGGTCTCCAAAACTGAATCATGGACAGTTTTTAAAAGCCATTTTTAATACCAATACTCTGTACTTGGTAAATGTGTTTATTTTAGCCGTGCGGTGGCGCCAGATACTCTTTAATCGGTAATGACAAACGGAGATAATTAATTTATAAAATTAACAAGATGACTCCTTGAATTCATTTTGGGAGCGACGGCTGAATGTATTTTTAGTAAAATGCATGTATATAAGATTAGTATTGGCAAAGTTCAGAGGCTGTTATATATGTGAATCAACTTACCTTGTTGTGTATTTTCAATATAAAAAATAACTTTTATATTGATGGATTAATTGCATTTTGAAAAAAAAAAAAAAAAAAAAAAAACATGTCATGGATTTATTGCATTTTGGGGGAAAAATAATCCATTTTTATAATAAACCTTTTAAAATCAAAATGTAGATTTGAATTTTTAATGTTTCTATAACCAAAAGATGCTATGTGAAAGTTTGAAAGAGAAAATAGTGGTTTTCATCTTGCCACTTTCTTGGTAAAGAAAACACCTTTTTACTCAAATTAATCAAAATGGAATTATAGCGTTTTATATATATATATATTGCTAAGTATGATTAAAAGTCCTTCATTAAGTTTTTTTTTTTTTTTTTTTACAGTTTGAAGTCAAAGGGAACACTAATCACCACAATGGTGACTTCCAACAAAACCCAGCTATTTACCCTATGATCCCACAGTGCAACACAATATGGATATTCTAATTTATGATTTGTAATATTTTTTACACTATAAATAATATTACATATAATTGGCAACACTATTGGTTTGCGTGGCAGTGTGAAAAAGTAAATCCTGTCGCAAATCATTGATCCTAAACACGAAGCAGTCAACAAGAGGGAAGAGATGCCTTTTCGCCTACATTATCTGTCTTTCTATTTCACATAAACACACACCCACATAAACACCTCCACAGACGTGCCTCCACACAAAAACACAGAGCAATGAATAGATTTATGTCCATCCTCTGCAGTCTTGACTGTATGACTGTTCGCATACATCGGGTGCAGCAGAGCACTAATGCTAACGACACACGAGAACAAATCAGTCTTCTTAAAAATCCTCATTAATGCTGCTTCATATCCTTAGTCAACTTATATCTCTGATCTCTTCTTCAAAGTGCCTTCATACAGCTTCAAAGTTAAAAATCAGCAGGGAAACATGCAGTACAGATGAATCCCAGATTGAGCACTCAAACTACGCATTCACTTATTTAAAAGCAACAACAGGAACAGTGTGTTCTGTTCTATAAGTAATGTGTTCATGTGTGTCCTTGCGTGATTATGTATTTTCAGTCGTTGGAGGAGGTATTCGTATAATTTGTAGCCATTAATGCTTCAGAGATTATTTGGTTATGCATATGTGTTTAATGAACCTATCTTCATTGCTAAATACACATTACTACCAAAGGCCATGTTAACATTACAAGACCAAATTGTCTCAGTCTGTGAAAGACATTAACGTGTATCAAATCAAATGAATAGTTTTCTTTGAAATGCAATATTCTGACATATCAGCTGTTCACACTATGTGGCTATTTCTGCTACATTGCAGAGAATTACAGATAACTGCTCATCTACCCACATCTTCCAACACAGCCACGGATTAAGCGTCGGGATGTTTCACGGTATCTGTGGACTAAAAGCGAAATCTATGTTCGATGCCACTTCTGTAATTTGCATATAATAAGCATGACCCTTTCAGGCTTGTGAATGATCAGGCTTCCATTCCTTCAGTGTATCAGCACCAAATGTTGAACTAAATGCATTTTAACTAAACTAAAATGAAACTACAAAACTAACTAAAACAAATTAAATTTAGTTTTTGATGCATGTATATTAGAAAATGTGAAACCTTTACAATCCACCTGCGTAACAGACTGTTCTGAATATTTAACAGCATTAAACATTTTAAAAATTATTTTAAATGAACATTGGCAACCCTAAAATTTCAAAACATGAAATAAACTGAAATGAGAAAACTCTACTAAATCTAAGCTAAAATAAAAAAGCTAAATAATATACAGAGAAACTTAATAACCTGTGTGTACAAACCCTCTCATTTTACAGAGGCTTGATTTCTTGACAGGCGTTGACAAAGTAATCCAGCAATGGTCCACTGGTAAGTGGTAGTGGATAAGCTTGTGTTAATAAAAACAGTTGGCTGTTAAATCACAAGGAAACACAGTAAAAGTGATGTACTAATGTTCGGTTCAGCCTAATTGAACACTGTCTTGTCAATTAAGCAGAAAGTCTCTTCTGTTTCTAATAGAAGGTTCTTAAAATGTCTGCAATTACTTTCCTGGCGAAGGCTCAAGGCACTAATAGAATATGGTGGAGGGAAAGAGCAGACTTTAATTTTAAAGCAACATTAAACGCTTTGGGTATAACCTAAAAAAATCAAATGGAAAATTAGTGCAAGGTATGTAAATATAAAAACATTTACTTTACATTCAATTTAACAGGTACTTCAAATGTAGTATCTGTTTTCTGGCTTGCTGTTGTGGTTAAAGAACCAGAACAGTTAACTGGAAGGATGCTGGTTCAGCAAAGTGTGAGCCGTGAGCCAACATCATTGAGCCCTTGAGCACAACGCACTACTAAGGCCCCTGAGCAAGGCACTTAAAGGAACAGTTCATCCAAAAAGATGTTCGAAACCCATATGACTTTCTTTTATCCTTAAAACCTAGTGGAGTTTTTGTAGAATATCTTGGACATCTTTTAATATCTTGAAATGTCTTTACTCCTAATCCTCTAAAGTGAAATTGATTGTTATAAAATGGTTAGTTCCTGTCCTTGATTCTGATTGGTCAATAGCTGTGTTTTATTCACGATAAAACACGGCTATGACCGCTTCACCCAACGGTTCTGTGTTTCACTACACAACACCCTTAGCAACCACTCTTAGCAACGTAAACTGTTCGTTCTCAGTTGATTTTGTTCATTGAAGCTTACTGTATTATGTAGAAGAGTATTGTGAGAAAGAGATCGACTGAGCAAAATTATTTATTATTATTATTACCTGCAATCAGATTTAGCATTTTCCTTCAGGTCAGTCCTATGTTCATAATAAAAAAATCTGTTTAAATGTCCGATGTATTATCTTGTCCTTTTAACAGTTAAGGGGTTTTTCCGTGACTGACAGCGCTGGTCAAAGCATTTGTCAGTTGCGTCTTGTTTTTCCGTGTTCACAACAATTCAGGCTTTTCAATGTAAAAGTCTTCACTACTGACTGACACACATAAAGACAGACGTTGCCGCCATCTAATGGCGTAAAAATGTAACTTCTGTTGCTGTTCACGGTCAGGGAGTATTTTTTTCCGACAGAAGGAAGGCTTTTAGTGAAAGTTTAATTCATGAAAGTTGCATTTATACATATTTTTGGCTTTAATATTTGTATGGTGTGGTAACCATTTTATAAAAGCAGTAAGGTACTCGAGGCTAGTGCTGTATTGTAAATAAGTCACGACTGAAGGGGTTGCAGGCACTCTGCTTAGCATCGTGCCTAACAACGCCCTTTAGCCGTGACTTATTCACGATACAGCACAGCCTCTTGTACCTTATTGCTTACATAAAGAACATATATATTTGTATAAACTTAGCATGAAGCATGCACATATATAAATAGTAAAGAAAGTAGTATCATGAAGCCAAATAATACAGTCATTTATTTTTTAAAGATTTTCTGTGAATAATGACTTAGATTTCTGGTAACACTTCAGAATATCAAATACACCACACAAGTTGTATGGCTTACTTGTATGATACTTCTATGATGTTCTATGTTGCTTTTATGTCCTTTTTGAAGCTTGAAGCTTTTTGAAGTCTCAATTCATTCAATTCATGGCCCTTTTTGTTTTCCATGGAAGAAAAAATGTAATACAGACTTGAGGAAGAGCAAATAATGACAGAATATTCATTTTTGGATGAACTATCTATGTAATCAGAGATCCAAGGGGATTTTCCCTGTAATAAGTTTGTGCTCGCTGTTCCATGGCGACATTGTGGGAAAGCTATGGTTATAAAAAAAGATTTAAGAGTTACAGATTTATGGAAACTGACGTTTTTTTATGTTACAGGCTTCTTTGGATGAATCACTTGTTTTGTAGCTATGGGGAGTGGTTTTAGATAAAAGCATCTGCTAAATGAATAAATGTCAGTTCATTTCAGGGCTACATTATAAAACACATTGACTTGCCTACCTGCAGTGGACGTCCAGGCGGCAGGTGTTGCGCAATTGAAGACAGTTGGGTTTGCTCTTGTCCAGGTATGAGCAAGAGGGTACAATGGTCTGTCTCCTTCTCTCAGCACAGGCCTGGTCCTTGCAGGAGCAGAAGAGCAGCCCGTAGGTGTATTGCGTGTCAACGCGCTCAAAGAACTGACGCAAGGCCTTATGGCAGCGCTTTCTGTTGCAGCTGTCCTGTGACTGAGACTGTGAGGGTTGCTGGCCCTGCGTCTGCGCACGGGTGCAGGTGGAGATGTAGTTGGAGCGCTGACGCTTGCAGTTTTCATTGAGGTTGCAGGCTTTGGTGGCGTCCAGACAAGGGTTGCATGGGCGGCTGGGATCTGAGCAGTGTGGCTGGCCTTTACTTGTGCCAGAATGTATGCCTATGAGAGGAGAGCAGGAAAGATAAGTGAGATTTTGTTTGTGAGAATGATATCAAGAGAGTGAGAGGGGAATTGAGAGTGGGTGTGCATAAGAAAAAAGAGACAATCAGATGCACTGTCCCACATACACTCCTTGTCTGATGAATTGGACAACTCCAGCACAACAATGAACTCTTTGATCTGATTCCAACTCGGTGTCCCAATTGGGATGCTTTCAAAACACACACACACACACACACACACACACGCCTATCATTATGAGGACTTTTCATAGACGTTTATATATATATATATATATATATATATATATACTGGGCTTTGTCTATCCCCCAACCATAACCCCACCCCTAAACATAATCCTGCATTTTTACATTTTCAATAAAATAAAATAAAAATTTTACTTAGTGATTTGAATTAGTTGGACAGCTGGATGTCCTCATAATGTACAGGAAGTGGCCTGAAACCTGAACAAACACTACATTTTGGGGACATTGGGTCCTGAGGATATTTAACCAGGTATGCTGGATGGTGCGTCATGTGGGTGACGCAAAAATTTCCCTGGTACAGATACATTGGATGGGTTTATAATAAGCGAGACACATTCGCTATAGAGTGTTAGCTACTTGCTTAGTCTCATGACACATAGCAACACAGCTAAAAGTAAATATGTTGGACCAACATAATCTCACGGCAATTCGTATATTTTACGAGGTGGCTAATTCGTATGACCTCACTCATACAAATTCGTACATTTTTTGCTAAATCGTATGAATTTTACGAGTTTCCAAATTCGTATGAATTCATACGAATGACCTACCTCTAACCCCACCCCTAAACCTACCCATCACTGGGGTTTAGACAAATCAGAATTTGTACGACTGAGGCGTATGAATTTGTATGAATTAGCCACCTCGTAAAATACGTACAAATTGGTCATGAGATAGCATTGGTTGGACCTTTTATTGAAAGTAGCCTACATTTACCTGTTGAGACATGCCTTCACAAGCACCCGTAAGAGCTGTGTTTGTGATGTTTGAGTTGAGGGAGGGACGACACGCGAAAGGGGCGTTTCCAAATGATGCTGTATTTTTGTAATTCCGCTAGATGCCACCAGTGTTGCAGAAATGACACACTTCACCTGTGCGGCGCAACGGCTTAAAGACTCAGATCTAAATCAGAGATGACTGATTCTTTGTTGTACGTATGTCTGAAGTATTTGTTTAATAAAGAATTAAAAGTAACTATAATGTAATAAATATTAGTAGCCTGTTATAAATAATATATATATATATATATATATATATATATATATATATATATATATATATGTAGCCTATATATAATTATAATAAATATAAGTATAATAAATAAAAATATAAGTATTCTTTAAAAAAAAATAAGTTGAAATAAAGCAAATCGATGACTTTAACAAACACATAGACTGTTGATTAACAACCTTCAATAGTTACAGTAGGCCTATTTACAGCAGGTCTGTCTTTAATAGTTTATAAGTTTTCATAAAAAATAAATCTCCCTATAGAGAAAATAAAATACTATGAAAATAGTTTCAGTTATGGCTTTTTTCATTTGATTTAGTCTAGTTAGTTTTGTATCAAATACAATGTGATTTTCATTGATTGAGATCTGGCAGCAACAGCGCATTTTTTCCGCTTGGGTGAGCGATCCGTAGGCAGCTTTCCCTGTGCATGTAATCCTCCATTTACCAGCAAACCAATGAGAACGTAGAACAATGATGATACATAACAACAGACCGTAGGTGCCAAAGCTGTTGTGGATCCGCTAACCCGAAACCCTCCGTAAATGGCAGATTTGAAGAAAATTACTGTCAGTTGGCAAATAAATAAATGAGGGACAGCTACATACACATTAACAAAACTTCATCACGTAAGCTTTATAGTACACCTCAAACAAGGGAATGTATAGTAATTTATAGTGTTATTATTATTTAGCGAGTCCAAGAATGCCTTGGGTATGCAGAGCATTCGCAGCTTATATGGATCGCATATAATTTCCTGTGATGCAAAGCTGAACTTTAAGCAGCCATTACTCCAGTCTTCGGTGTCCATTCTAATATGCTGATTTGGTGCTCAAGAAAAATATCTTATTATTATCAATGTCAACCCAAACTTTTGTTTTGCATATATGTATATGGTACGTATATTTAATTCATTAAACACATAATATTACACTCAAAATCCCTCTGGCTCAAAAATTTGCACATGCACCCTGAGTTTGAATGGGCAGAGCACTTTTGCTGTGGATAATCCCATCTAATCCCGACCTTTCGCTGAGCAAGGTCCTGAAAAAAGAATGGACATGAAATATTAGCTGTACCCTTGCTAAAACCAAAAGATGTTTAAATGTATTATCTAAAACCCTACTGAAACCTTTGCATTATTGAAACCTCAAGTGGTGTATATACTGTGCAAACTCCAATAAGTACATTCAAGATAAAGAAAAAGTGGGAAAAGGGAAACAAGGGCATGTATCAAGCTGTGTGACGCCTGTAAGTGTTCAGTTGAAGGCAGCTGAAAGAAGCATTCAGGGGATTGGGGAACTATCAGCTGGAGACTGTGGGGAAGTTCTGGACCTCTAAAAGTGTATGAAGGTCGGCATTGATATGTTGCCCTAATGGCGTCTCCAGCCTTGACGGCAGCTCTGGTGATTGGAGAGAGAAGGAGAGAGAGAAACTAATAAAACCCAGTGGGTGTTGGTATAACTTTGAGAACAGATGGTTTATCAGACCCCTTGTGGAGAGTAAAAGATGAATTTCATTCCGAACGGGTTTTTGTTACTTATGAATAAAGTGCTAATGATCTAAATGTCTGAACTGTTTACTCTAAATGAGTGGAAATATAATATTTATGTAAATAAAAAGGGAGTATGCATATAAATTACCATGTGTTATGGCAGCAAAGGACTCGGAGAAACATTAGGGATTTTCATGAAGTCCTTTGAAGATATTTTGAAACTGATTGATATTAATAACTATCTTGATGTTTGTAGGGAGTTATCTTGGTTTCAGAGTAGACATCATTGCTCAGAGGTCTTGTATTTACAAAGTAATGACTAATAACGCATGTTCAGAAGCCTGTCATTAATAAGACATGGAATGTTTACATCAAACATATCCTTACTTATTAAAGACAAGCCTCATCTGCGTTACAGATTTATACATTTTTATGGAGATCTGGACTCTGATTTTACCATCGGGATCCCTGCTAGAAGCAAATACAAGCATTTGTCAGATATTTAATCATGAAATAACAGATTGCCTCCGAGCTCAAGTTTCGCTACAGTTAAATACTGGAGGGAGTCCTGCATGCAATCAATACAATTTAAAGCAAGTGCAATCAATACATGAATCCTCACGTCCTCGTAACATCACTCCCCAAAGACAAAAAAAAAAACACCAGAAGTACATTTACTGATACTCTTTGAATTTGAAAATACAACCATATATATATGGCATATATGGCATATATATATATGCCAACTCTCAGAATAGTTTTAGCAAGTTATTGAATATGTAAGGAATAATTGACGACGGGCTGTTGAATTATTCGAAAATAATGCACATCTGAGGTAGTAATGCAATTACACCTCGGGTGTGCATTATTTTCTTATAATTCAACGGCCTGGAGTCAATTATTCCACTTATACTTCGGTTACCACACCTCAAGACACTGTTCAGTTGTTGCATTTCAAGACATTTGTCAGGTTTTTGTCCTTAAAGGTGTCATATAATGCCACTTTTACAAGATATAAAATAAGTCTCTGATGTCCACAGAGTGTGTATGTTAAGTTTTAGCTCAAAATACCCCACAGATCATTTTATAGCATGTTAAATTTGTCACTTTTTGAGGGTGAGCAAAAACACTCTGTGTTTGTGTGTCCCTTTAAATGCAAATGAGCTGCTGCTCCCAAGAAAAGGGCGGAGTTTCAATAGCTCGTGTTAGCACTAGCAGCTCCTATTATCTCACGCAGACTTACTGAAAATGTCAGAAACTGTTCAGCCTTTTATGTTCAAACCGGAGTCAGACAATGATGGAGAGACTCAAGAAAAAGTGACAACATGTAGAATGTAAAATTAAATCTAAATTTGTCAGAGCAGCGCGGACAACACGTTTCTGTGTGAGTATGTGTCCGTAGTGTATTGTGTGTGCGTTTGAGTGAGAGACCGGGAGAGAAAGTATGACCTTTCAGGACATAATAAAACGTATTTTGTGGCAAAAACCAAGGCAATAGTTTGTCATTTTTATCCTATTGTTTGCTATATTTATTTGTTTGGTCGGTGTCCTTGCGAGGTTTGGTTCCTTTGCTGTTGTAGGCTGTAAGGACCTTTTAAAATAACTGAAATCATTTGGCGAAGTGATATGGAACTGTAATGCGGTCAAGACCTGCTTAGAACTACTTTAGCCGTTTCCCTGAAAATAATTGCACACCTTAAAACGTTTGTCAACCAATCAGATTCGAGCATTCAGCAGCCCCATAGGGCAGTGTTAATGTACTTGGTCTTGGCAAGCTAGATCTGCAGAAGCCAGTTTGTGCCATGTGGTAATAATATGATTGCTTACAGATTGCATGTAAAGGACCTAACTATATATTAACAATAATACCAATATCATTTTAAATGTATCTTGTTTAGATGGTTTTTATTTATTTATACTTTAGATATTTTTCCTGGAAAACATGTCAAAAACACTGAATAAGAACATTATGTTGCAGTGTAATCTACAGCTATTTAGACTGACACATTACGAGGTCGGAAAAGTATCCTGTAATTGGTGCAATCTTGTGTTTCCATAATAATAATAACCCTTTAAAAGTTCTTGCTCTGAATCGACAAAAGCCATTTGCAATGATCTGAATGTGAGGTAAGCAAAGGTTACCCGGATCTAAAAATACTGTGTGGTTTTAGAGTGTTTCCAAATTTGATTCAGCAGTCCTCGCTCTCTTGTCGTGTGCGTGTATGTGTGTGTGTTTGTGAGAGAGCAATTTTAGGTGTGTCTCACAGTGGAGAAAGAAGCCGTAAATGAGGTATGAAATTGGTTGGTGAGAATGTACATAAAAAAAGTGTCCAGCGTCTGGAGGTCAGAGGATGCTGCAGCACAGCATGCACAAACATTTGCCTGGTTAAAGAAGGGATAGGAACCGAACAGAAGGAAATGGGACAAAATATTGGGAGATGTTCAGATATCCTGAAAATATCAAATAGACAGGAATTCACAGTAGCCCCAAGTCCATGACAAAAGTGGTGCAACTGTTCAGTGAATTTAGCCAAGAAGTTTCTTACATGTACATTCAAATCATGACAACAAATGACACATGGAATTTTATTTGACATCAGAGAGAAATTTGAAAGCCATAAACCTCCTCTAGAGAGGACCATTTGGGTCACAAAAACTCCATAGTCAGATAAAAAAGTGAAAGTGACAAAGGAATAAAAAGGATTTACAGTTTTGTTTTTGTTTTTTTTTTTGTTTTTTTTTTTCCTTCCTTTCAGCAAGAATGCTGGAGGGTGCCTTGTAATTCTGTAGCCTGTAGAACAAATTGTAACCAAAAATGACCTACTGGTAGACCACAGGTCACAAATACTATCTGTATTATTTGATTAATTAGTATGAGTTTATAAGGCATGTGGGTTTATTTAATGTGCAAATACTCATACTAAGCATAGGCTACCATACAGATCACTCACAGGCATATAATGTGTGAATAATGCGTGGTTTGTGTAATGGACGGCTAAAGGGACAGCAGGTTCATTCTGGGTTATTCACAGCTCTTGGCACTGCCTAGGTTGATTGCAATTAGGAGAAGTGCCACAGTTTAGATGTAATCTCCTCTGAGGTGCGTGAGCTCGTTAGAAAGTCTTTAGCTCCTACTGTTGCTGTGAGGAGAATGGGAAACCTTTCTTTACTTCTCATTACTCATTATCTCCTTCTATTATAATACTTATTTGGGAGAGAGAAGAAGAGAGAGAAAAGCAGCGATGGAAAGAGAGATCCAAACTTTTTCAGTCTGCTGTGCAGAATGGGTCCCTGAGGTTCACTTATAATATTAATAAAACAATTCTGCAACAAAAACCTCATAATACGCTTTTTATTACCATGTTCATTCCTCTTACTGATCTAAGGAATTCAATTGCTATTTTTTTTTTATAAAAATACATGGGTAACACTTTACAATAAGATCCCTTTAGTTAATGTTAGTTAATGTATTAACTAATATTAAAGGGTTAGTTCACCCAAAAATGAAAATTCTCTCATTAATTACTCACCCTCATGCCGTTCTACACCCGTAAGACCTTCGTTCATCTTCGGAACACAAATTAAGATATTTTTGATAAAATCCGATGGCTCAGTGAGATAATTAACACTTTCAAATGCCCAGAAAGCTACTAAAGACATATTTAAAATAGTTCATGTTACTACAGTGGTTCAACCTTAATGTTATGAAGTGACGAAAATACAAAAAAAAAAAAAAAAAACAAAACAATGACTTTATTCAACATTATCTAGTGATGGGCGATTTCAAAACACTGCTTCATGAAGCTTTGAAGCTTAGTGGTTTGGAGTGTGTATCAAACTGCCAAAGTCACGTGAATCATTGAAATTTTGAAATGTTTCAAAACACTTACAACGTAACGAAGCCTTGTTTACTGAAACCACTCGACTTTGGCAGTTTGATACACGCTCCGAACCACTGATTCGAAACAAAAGATTTGTAAAGCTTCGAAGCTTCATGAACCAGTGTTTTGTTATCACCCATCACTAGATAATGTTGAATAAAATCGTTATTTTTATTTGTTTATTTATTTTTTTGGCTTGGTTGACGCTTGAAAAACCACACACAGCAATTGTGACCGTAATCTATACGACCCCAGTGGATGAATCAATGACTTCTGAAGTGAAACGATAGGTGTAAGAAAAATAATAATATTTTAAACTATTTTAACTACTGTATAAACCATCGCTTCTGGCCGACTGTAGTAGACGCGTTCACAAGTTCAGCTTGACATAAATGTCGTAAAGTTTGTGCGAGAACTAGCCTAACGTGTAAGCACAGAGGACCGCCGATTCTTGTGCAAGCTTCACAATGCACTTATGTCAACCTTCCAGGGGCGCAGGAGACATTTTCAAAGTGGGGGGGACCAAACTGTGGGGGGGATTGTTCTCCCGCGGTAGAAATCGCGATGCGACCGCAAAGGGCACTTTCACTTTCGCATGCACATACCAATTAAACGCGCAGGTCTCCTCTCATGCGTCCTCCCCACTGCGTCGCTGGTCGAGGCAATAATCACTTTCGTTTCACTTTCAGATACCTCTTTTATAGATGCCATCAATGCTTTTACCTTTCTAGATGTAATTACTGAAATCAAAACAGTCCATAAACTATATCCTCACGAAAACTCGCGCGTCAACCTGAGAGATCAGCCTCCTTACCTTAAAGTGTCAAATTTCTCGGTTTCTGAATGGACGGTTTGGCTTGATTGACAAACGCTAACGTTCGGGCATGTATACATTTATATACCATCGACCTGTCCTAAAACGTTAGCACGCTTTGATCGATTGTTTGGAGATCGCGTGTTTTTCCGTTCGAGAGCGCATTTCCTGTTCACATCCGCGACAAAACAGTTTATTATTTACAAACGAAAGCTCACAGAAACGTGAAAATGGTCTCATTTGAAAGAAAATATCCTAAGCTAAAAGATGATATAGTGTGACTGATTGAAGCAGCCCTTATCAAAAGTGCGGGGGTCGATTTCTGTCTTTTCAAAACTGCGGGGGTCCTGACCCCCCTGTCCCCCGTGTCAACGGCGCGCCTGCAACCTTCACAATGTCCCTCTCATGAACACTCATAGGACAGTTAATCAGAAGCAATGATTCAAGTTTAAAACACGTAGGAAACAACTTCAAATTAGATTTAAATGATTAGGGACCTTGTTAAAAATAAACTTCAGCTACTCATACTTAAAACTAGGATCTTTCCGAAGAATCTGCAGAGCTGCAGGTGCTACACAGAGTCAGGAACAATAATACCTATCCTACTTCCTCCTTTTAACCTCACAAATGAATTATATATTGGTATGGTCAGAGTTTCGAAATACCGAATAGGTGTTGTTGATGTGCATATGTTGATAGTTGTGCACTCAAATTTATCTGTTGCAGAAGTAAGGAACGAGTTTTTGCTGTGAATTTCAGTAAACTGCTTTTTTTTTTTTTTTTTTTAGTACGTTTTGACCGCTGGAAGTTACAGTAATAATCTTTTTTATCTCAAAACATCCAGGAAAATTTGACTCCTCATTATATGACTCATTTGATTTAGTGTGGACACTTCTGAAGTCTAAAACCTGTTTACTTTCAAACTTTTACCATCAGCACAGACCACAAAGCCACCGTCTTGTTGTTGGTTTAATAATCAGCGGCTATGACCCAGGCTTGTTTGTATAACGCCTACCATATCTCATTCCCTACTGACAGGGATGCCACATGGTAAACAAAGTCTCATTACATTTCTCCCTTGAAGGGGCACAAAGGCAACAGTGAAGTATGAATTTCAAATGTGCTTTTACAGTTAATATAGCCAGCAGTAAAGGGAAAAGAAACAATATATGCGCAAGGTAATAGGAAGAAGAGAAAAGATAACAATGTCTTGAACTAAGGTTGTATTGGGTGTGTTAACAGTGTTTTCCCTTTGAAGGGAATGAAGGGGAGCGAGAATGAGGGAATTGGTCTCAGTGGCTGAAGGTTATGTTTTACACTCTAACTTGTAAAAATCTTTACAGTTTTGCACAAGTTTATCAGAATGTTTGTGTTCTCATAAAACGTAATGTTCTGTAGCAATATATGCATGCTGCAAGATTGAAAATTAGAAGTGTGATATATATTTCTTCAGGGTTTTTTTTTTTTTTTTTTTTTGAGGGAGTCATTATCAAAATTTGGTGTCAAGCATGACTTTTAATCCAGAAACTCCTGTTTGATTTATATTTTGTGCACATTTATGCATATTACATTTATTGATTATAGTAATCTGACCAGAAGAAAATATTTTGATATTGACACTAACTATATATTATGAGAATATGCCATTGGTGTTACAACTCTTTCTCAATAAAATACAAAGAACAATAATAATAGAAAGTCAAGTTGTCCTTTATAACTGCTAATTATGTCAAGAAACTGCTTTCAAAAACGAACTAAATTTAAAATCAACATTTTGTAAGTTGAAAAATCAACATGAGGTATAAGAACTGAACATATTCAGCAGTCTTTGCTAATTTCAGCCAGAAATTTCTAGAAAGTTTCCAACGCCAGGTGTGAGGAATCATTGGCTCTGCATGCTGTCAGAGCATCACTGCATGGAGCTATCGCTTCATCTCCCCTAAGGACTTAGCCTGGCAAATATACCAAATAATTTCCGATGCTGAACTCAGAATAGAAAAATGCTTGAGGCAATAGAGACAAAGTGAATCACGAAGATTAAGGTGTTTTTAACGGGTAAATTGCATAACTCATCTAATCTTAACTCAACTTTAATGATAAACACCAATATTTCAATTTCTTATTTACATTATGCATGAAGTATTATCATAAAATCGTCAATCTCACTCATGTATTGCCCCAGTTCCCTTTACACACATATATTTGTGTGCATGTGTGCACTTCATGTTCTGAATATGAGCAGAAAGCTCATAAAGTCTTGCTTTTATTACTTACACTATTATTACCTTCTTCATCGGCCTGTTTTGACAGTAATGTTGGCCGTGACTATAAGAGTGGACCTCCATTACAGCAGTGAATAAACACTACACAAAGATACTAAACGCAAGGAAATGATTATGAAAGAGACCGCCATCGCTCAAACTGTCAGTCTGAATGCTGTTTTATTGGTGCAAAAGATTTGATCAGAAACTAGTGTAAATCTGGAAGCCACTATCAACATAATATAACTGTACGACCATATTATTCTGAACCTGCAGAGATTATGGTCTCATGCCACCATAATCTCTTTTCGAACCATTTCAGGCACAGTCACTATTTCTTTCAAACAGGATGAATGGGTAAAAAACCATCAAACTAAAATTCATGATTATGCAGGCATTTTTTAGGTGGTTTCTCACTCAAAGTTCAAAGTGAAAAGCACTACAATGCATTGAGTGTATATTTATTTTGTGCACTGACTAAAATATAGCTTTCATTTTTTTTTTTTTTTTTTTTTTTTCAGTCAAAATGGTTTGACCATGCATATTATAAAGCTCATTTTGATCAAACACAGAATGCTTACCACCATTTTGTCATATGATTTGGTATTTCCTGTATATCCACAGTGGTTGCTGTGCAAAACCACCTAATTTCCTATATAAAAACAGCAATATTTTATCTTTGTAGCATGTTTTTTATCAATTCTACATGTTAGCATCAATAACACTTACATGAACTAGTTTAGCTTGGGTTTTTCCAGAAGCTCCAAGAGACTGTGCACTCCCAGCATTTTTTGAGATACATAAAATGTCACAAAATGGAAAACTTCCTACTTTAATGCAAATTGAAAAGTAGGAAAATAATAGGTGATTTCTCACAGACCACTGTGCCTGAAAGGGTTCATCTAATTTATATTTTACCTTTTCTATTCTTCAATTTATCTGTGTTTCTTTTTCGAGTGGCTTATTCTGTTGGAAAGTGTTTCTGCTCACCAGGCTTGAGGGATTTGTCAAAAGAAATGAAAAAGAAAGTGAACGAGCAGGAGAGAAGATTCTCCTGTTAATAGAGTCTTCATCGACACCTGAAATGACCCATGAAGAGAGTCTTATGTCATGTCATAAAATGCTCTGTCATATTTCAGGCAGACAAATATTTTTTGCCCTGGCCTGATATCTGTCAAATTGAACACAGAGTGTGAACCACAACATAAAGTGGTGCTCTGAGATCTTGAACTGTTGACCTTTGCGAGGGGAAATTTTACAGAGGTATTCAACACAGCAACCGTGTGTAATTGAGAGCATTATGGGACATAAACCTGAAAATGAATTTCTTGATCTGAATATTTTAGAAGTAATTCATAGTGAGATTTTCTGGTCTGTTCCCCCTCAGATTAAAAATAAAAATAAATAAATAAATAAAAAATACATCAATAAATAAATAAAAAGAAATAATTGCAAATTTTGTTCCAGCTACTGGGACTTTAAATCTCATAAAAATTGATATCTTGCAACTGCGACTTTGTTTCTTGTACTTGTAAATTTGTTTCTCTGAATTGTGACTATAAAATGATTATGTAACTACATCTTACAATAGCGACTTTTTGACTAATTTGACTGCATATCTCAGAATGTGACTTTTAACAAAGTAATACGCAAAATCTCAATATGACTTTATATCTCACAATTGTGAATTTGTTTCTTGTTGTGACTTTATAAATCACAATGCAACTTTATATCTTGCAATTGTGACTTTCTTGTAATTTGATTCATATACGTCAGAATGGGACTCAACTGTGTAAAATTTCAGTATGACTATTTCTCTCAAATGTGAATTTGTTTCTTGTTGTTGTGACTTTATAAATCACAATGTAACTTTATATCTTGCAATTGTGACTGTTTCTTGTAATTTGATTCATACGTCAAAATGGGACTCAACTGTGTAAAATCTTAATTTTTATTTCTCACAATTGTGAATTTGTTTCTTGTAGTTGTGACTTTATAAATCACAATGCAACTTTATATCTTGCAATTGTGACTGTTTCTTGTAATTTGATTCATACGTCAGAATGGGACTCAACTGTGTAAAATCTCAATTTTTATTTCTCACAATAGTGAATTTGCTTCTTGTAGTTGTGACTTTATAAATCACAATGTAACTTTATATCTTGCAATTGTGACTGTTTCTTGTAATTTGATTCATACGTCAAAATGGGACTCAACTGTGTAAAATCTTAATTTTTATTTCTCACAATTGTGAATTTGTTTCTTGTAGTTGTGACTTTATAAATCACAATGCAACTTTATATCTTGCAATTGTGACTATTTTTTGTCATTTGACTTCATCAGAATGTGACTTAATAAATCCACAAAATCTCAATGTGATTTTACATCTCACAATTGTGAACTTGTTTCTTATAATTGTGACTATAAATCTCAATGCAGCTTTATATCTGTCTCAAGTAATTTGACTGCATATCTGAGCATGACTTTTAACAAATACGCAAAATCTTAATATGACTTTATATCTCAATTTAGAATTTATTTATTGTATTTGTGACTTCATAAATCGGTGTAAATTTAAATCTTGCAATTGTGACTTTGTTTCTTGTAATTTGACTTCATATCACAGAATGTAACAAACTGTGCAAAATCTCAGTTACTTTATATCTCACAATTGTGTATTTGCTTCCCAAAGTTTTGACTTTATAAATCACAATGTAACTTTACATCTTGCAATTGAGACTTTGTTTCTCATAATTTTGTCTTCATATCTCAGAATGTGACAAACCAATGTCCCAAATCTCAATGTGACTTTATGTTTCACAATTGTTGTTACAATCACATATATGTAACTTCACATGTCGCAATGTGTCTTTTAACAAATTAATACACATTTCATTCTTAGTGAATTCCTCCGTGTGTGTTTTAGGATTTTACTTTGCTAACACTATCCACTTACTGCGTGTATAGAAACATCAGTAACACAATGGTGCTTCCAGTGATATATGAATCCAGGGTTGTGCATCAAAGAAGCCAGAGCACTAAGGGATCACAATTAATGTTGCCTGATCCTAAATATGGCACACAGGGCTGTTCCACTTCCAGGTTGGGAGAGATTCCCACCAGGGAGCTGATACGGGCTGAGCGGGTCCGCCAGCTTTACCCTCAATATGTCAGTGCTAGTGCTGCGGTCCACTTGTTCCTCTCATCTTCTGTAGTAAATGAACAGACACAGCCGGTCTAGAATAATGACTCGGGCTGTCACATCAAATCAAAAGACGCCATCTCAATCTGTGAAGGTTGTGAGTGAGACGCAATGTAGTCTCGCGTAGCCAGACCTTCAGACTGATGGCAGAAGGTCTGGACTCTATCGCAGCTTTCATTGGCCAAGGACTGCCCAAGAGGATGTTCGCAACCAATCACATTTTGTTTTGTTCCGCGTCATGTTTCGGGGCGTACCAGGCAGACCATTAAAGAACGCGACACACACGTCTCCCGGATATCCTGTAGAATTTAACCAACCAGACGACGACTTCAAAAATCCAGAAGTGTTTCCAGTTAAGTGTGCCAAATGCATTAGACGTTCAGCCAACGGTCCGTGGACGTGATGTCTGAAACTTCTTTAGAGAGAAACTACAGCCTTTGGTTCGCTGTAGTAATGACTCTTGCTTTGATATGAAGAAACAGTAATTGCAAGAATGATTTGGAAAAACATGACGGTGAGTAAATGATAATAGAATGTTCACTTTTGGGTGAACTATCCCTTTAAATCAGTCTCCAAACTCATTTTCCCCTTTTATGTTGTCATATAATCAACTGAAGATGTGATAACCATAATAGTACATACAATTATTCAACAAAGACATTAAACCCTACTTAACTCACCTCTCTGTGAAATTACATGATCAACTAATGTTTACACGATCAGCTAATGGAGGCTGTGTCCACATTTCCCAGCTGCAATGTTTTTATTTTGTGTAAAGAAAGAAAGAAAATATGCAAACTCCAAACCTCAGCTGCTACTCACAGCAGGCCTTTCAAGACACAAAAATAGTATTATGCAACAAATTGGCAAGAAGATGGATCTGACAACCCTGTTGAATTCACTATGTTCTATAGTGAGCATGAGATTTGTTGTTCACTGGCTATTTTTTATTTTATTTTTATTTTTATTTTTTTCAGATCAGAATAAAAATGAGTTATTCTGGTTGTTCCAGGCTCTGTGAGGCTGTGATAATGGATTGGATGCAATATTTCTGTCCTCTACTGTCTGTAATGACTGCTGTCAGTGAATTAAACATTAAACTTAACTCATGCTAAGGTGACAAATTCCTACATTGGTTTTTATTTCACTGGAATAAGCGCTTCCTCCTGTTTCTTTTTTTCCTAGAAAGGAAAATGTCTCATTTATCTTCCTTTCTCCTTCTATAATGTTTGGAATGTGCTAAAAGAAAAATTTAGGAAGAAGAAACTTTTTAAACTTTAACTGGTCTGTATTGGAACATAATAATAATTCATTTAGAGTTTCATATAAGAACTTGGCAATAAAAAGTAGCCAATATCAACAACAAACATTGCCACAATGTATACATAATGAAAATATTGATAATTACCTGAAATGATTGACGCCAGGCGAAATGCATCTGAATGTCGGTGAGGCGTCATGGGTTCATAAGGAGATGGCTCATAAAAATCCTCATCTAAAAAAAGACATAATTATAGATAATTAATATAATGTTTAGCACTGTACATACCCACTGTATGACCTCTGACCTCTAACCTCTTTTTGAAAAATGTTATGTCAAAAATTTCAAATGCTACGCTGCATTTGTATGCTACATTAGTACATTATGCCACATTGTTTTCACATGACCTTATTATGTTTATTTATTTCAGTGAGTGGCATCCAATTATCATCTGAGAATCCAACTTTGTGTTAAAAATGTTGTCCGATAGAAAATAATGAGCCAAAAAAACAATGTTAAAAATCTCAGTTAATATAACTTACAGTTCAGTTATTGCACACTGAAAACGGAAGGTCAAGTAGAGCCTTAAGTACAGTAAACATGCTCTGTTGTATACTGCACGTTTTGGTATTGGGTCACTTTAGTTGTAGTATACGCTGTGCACTTACACTATACAATGTACTTTGCCATAGAATGCATAAGGATAGTGTGGCATCAAATGGAGCACTTGCAATTTTTTTATTTTTATTTATTTATTTATTTTTTTGCTATACGAAAGCATGTGACTTATTCCATTTGAAGGAAAAGATGTTTCGAAGGCATTTCATGTGCTGCTCTTGGCTTTAGCATGTTTAGTTGCACTACGGAGGAAGTGTCAACAAGTGTCCAACAATGCACTTTTATTTCTTTTTTCATTGAATAAGTACATCATACAGGTACTCACAGTGCACTATGCCTAGCTGTGTATTTAAGTGTAAACACATTACCCGCATTACTATAGTACGCATTACTGTAGAGTTAGTTAAGTTCTCTTCATCTTCTGCTTCTATTATTAGTGGAGTACCTCAGGGCTCTATTTTGGGTCCGCTTCTTTTTAACTTATATATGTGTCCACTGGGGGATATTATTAAGAAGCACAATTTTTTATTTCATTTTTATGCCGATGATACACAGCTGTACCTGGCGATTCCATTCAACCTTTGTTGGAATGCATCTGGGACATTAAGAAATGGTTATCAAATAACTTTCTCCAACTTAAAGGGTTAGTTCACATAAAAAGGAAAATTATCCAATAATTTACTCATCCTAACTGGATATGACTTTCTTCTTTCAGCCAAACACAATCAGAGTTATATTAAAAATATCCTGGCTTGTCAAAGCTTTATAATGGGAGTGATTGAAGGAAGTAGTTTTTGAAGTCCAAAAAAGTGCATCCATCGATCATAAAACATACTCCACGTGGCTTTGGGGGGTTAATAAATGCCTTCTGAAGCGAATCGATGCATTTGTATAAGACAAATATCCTTATTTAAAACATTATAAAGTAAAATAACGGGCTTCCAGCACGACAGCCATACGCATTCGGTGTATGTCCAAAAAGCGTTAACTTCCGCGATGTAGTACACAATGACATGACGTACTATGCGTTATAATGTAGGGCATAGTGTGATTGATAGATGCACTTTTTTGGACTTCAAAAACTCCAAGCACTCCCATTATAAAGCTTGGAAGAACCAGGATATTTTTAATATAACCCTGATTGTGTTTTCCTGAAAGAAGAAAGTCATATACACCTAGAATGGCTTGAGGGTGAGTAAATTATGGGATAATTTTCATTTTTGGGTGAACTAACCCTTTAATGAGGACAAAATGGAAATAATTGTTTTTGGTCCCCCAAAATTAAGGAGTAGTCTCATTAAGGAGCTGGGTAAGGAACCTTGGTGTCATCCTGGACTTAGATCCAGGAATTATGTTTATCCAAAAAAATTAATTCTGTTGTTAAGAATAGTTTTTATCAATTGCGGATTATTTCCAAACTTAAACTGTTTTTGTCATTCCAAGACTTGGAGAAGGTTATTACCTCATGCTTAGACTATTGTAACTCATTGTATCTGGGTCTTCCTCAGTCATCGCTTGCACACCTCCAGATGGTACAAAATGCAGTTGCAAGGCTGCTGACCGCTTCATTGGCTCCCAATCTATTTTAGAATTCAGTTTAAAATTCTGTTGTTTGTTTTTAAAGCTCTTAATGATCTTCTTACTCCTCTGTCTTCTTCCAGACTTTTAAGATCTTCAGACAGGGCTCTTTTATCTATTCCTCGTTCCCGCCTAAAAACTAAGGGAGATAAAGCTTTTTCCGTTGCCACACTCCGTCTATGGAACCAATTGCCTCTGGACATCCGCCTTACACCATTACCATTTTAAAATCAAAATTGAAAACGTATCTCTACTCCCTGGCATTTTAATATTATCATACTCCTGTTTTATTGTCTGTTTTGTTTGGTTTTACTCTGTTTTTATTTTATGTTTCTTTACTCTGTTCAGCACTTTGGATAGCTCTGCTATGTTTAAATTTACTTACTTACAAAATGGTGTACAATAGTGCAAATATATGAGACATAGGACCAACCTATGGTATTGCATGCAGATAATATGCATAAAACATGCTGCATACTGTTGATATAGTAAAGTCAGTGTTGTTGTGAATGTAGCCATAAAACTTACCCTGCGAAAAAGAAGTACACTTTAGAATTTAGCACTTTAACCTTTTTAAAAAGAGTACTTATTATGGTAATAATATAATTTAAAACAACATCCTTAAGTGTGAACTGAATGTAACGTTTTCAGACACTTAACTGCATATTAATTTCAACGAAATAAAAAATGTGTTGGAATTAATTTTTTTTATTAAAAGGAAATAGTTAAATAGTTGAAGTTTGACCAATCTAGTAGTACCAGTGGTGTAGCCACACCTAAAAATAAGTCTGGGTGAAATTACAAGCACAATAAACCTCACAAGAATCGAAAATGGGTTACTTTCCCATAGACTTGACTGAGATCATAGACATTTCTCTCGAGATGCCGCATCTTTCTTGGCGCTCTGTGGCATGACAGATCTGTAGCGCTTTAGTTCATGCAGAGTGCACGTGAACCGATCGTCTCTTCGGCTTTAGTAGTTACAATATGAATTAAACACAAATAAACATCCGAATGTATGATAAAATATAGGCTACAGTACAACATACCGAAATTTGTATCATGTCTCATATGTACAGTAATCGCTCAATGAGTGTTTCAACTGCGGAAAGGCGTCAGTAAAACAGTACCATCACATTTACCTCAGAAAAGCCCTTCAATGTCCAAAAACTCATCAGTCAGCTACAAAAATGAACTTAGACAGGAGCATTTTGTTAAATATATGCAGTATACCAGGCTAGGCCTATACTTAAGTGGACTTTATTTTCATTAATATTATATTACCTGCAAGTACATGTTTCATATACTTTTAAAATTTGAAGTACACTACAAGTGCACATTAAGCACTTCTTTTTCACAAGGGTTGAGAGGCCCCTATACCATGAAAATACATCGGAGGAATAATGTAAAAGTTACTGCTACTATTCACCATCAGATGTTCTTTTTTGGGGCAATTATCTTAAAAGAGCAATGTCAGAAAAACTGTGTAAATTGCATATTAAACTGAACCCAGTGGAGTGTAACTGTTGCATTTTACTGTCTGTTCTGTGGATACTTATTGTCAAAGGAAGCTTTGTGACTCTTGAACTGAGTTGGGGAGACAGTAAAACCCCTCAGCGATAAGTGTGTGAAGCTTGTGCCTGTCAAAATTAAAAATTAGCCAGCCTTTGCCTGCAGTACTCCCTTCTGACAGTCTCTCTCGGGAGCTTTAATCCAGAATTCAAAATTCACAATCATTCCATGTAATTCAGACACCTGCATACTAGCAGGGGGCACTCAGGTCCTCTTTTCTGTTGGGGAATGCGGATCATTGGAGTATTTAAGCTGTGTCAGTCTCATTTTATCATACCGCGAGCTCCACTGTCACACAGCGGTTTCTGAGGCGGATGGGCTACACGTGGATGTGTGCACATGTAGAGATGTGATGAAAGATGGCATATGTCTTCAGACAGTCCCTAACTCACATTAGATCACTAACATGGAACAGTGCATATTAAACATAACTCCACCTGCTGACCGAGCGTCAAGGATTCACTCTGCAGTTAGACAGACAGATAGAATTGCATGAATTATCCTAACTAAAATGAATAGACCAAAACGTCTGCTACAATTAAGTCTGAAAGCAAAATGACTTGATTATACATTTAAAGACATTTGAAAAGGACTGGAAACTTTTTCATTCCAGTTATTAAAGAAAATCACATGAAAGAGTACTGCAGATAAACTGAAAATATGAAATATTAAAAGGTCAATGAAAAATAAAAAGTGAAGATTAAACAACTTTCAAAGCAAAGGAAAAATATTTTTAAATGTAGTTTAACAAAAACATGTCAAGTTGTTGTTTTTTTTTTTGAGAAATGTTCTCTTTGTATTTACAGTACACTGTGTCCATGAAGGACCAAGGACCTGACTCGTGACTTTAAAAATGTTGTCTGGAGATGGAAAGTCCAGTTACTTTAAGCCAAATTAATAGACATAAAAGGTCATATAAAGTCAGCAGAGCATTGATGTGAATGACTGATGATTTTAACATTCCAGAAAACCAAACGGAGCAAACAACATCCCAGGGGAATGAAAAATCACAAATGGGATCTCTTCAATATCTCAATTGTTTCCCCTATATTGACAATAAGATCAAATGGAGAACAAACTGAGACATCTGCTTTCTTAAATGTTTCACCAGAAAACAAAAACAGAAATTTCTGAAGAGAAATTCTAGTTTTTCACCAAAAGTCAGACCTCAAACATTCAAATTTATCAGAGTTATGCTTTTCACATTTATTTTATATCTCTATACTCTTACTGCATGTTGAGATACTCATATTTGTGTCTATTTATATTTCTCCAAAGCAATTTTACGAGCAGCATTGGAGAAGTTGATACTTCAATGGAACATGAGATCTTCATTACATTTCCTGAGCTATGACAAAGCAACCTCTGAGTGATCAGCTTTTCCTCTGGGACACATATTTTTTCCACTTTGTTTTGACTGAATAGTTATGTTTGAACTTGACAACACAAAGCACAGCATGAAGCTGTTTTAAATAGCACTTACTAAATGCACAGAACATATGAATTAGCATATGTCCTTTCCCGAGTGACATTTCAATCTGAATAAGAGCTTCATCTTTCAGTCGCTCTCCCTTTGCCGTTCCTTCACCTGCAATCATCGCAATGTGAAGTGAACTCTGATGGTCATTTGGTGAGACAGCCTATTACCTGGGTCCACAGGGAGTCTGTCTTTGTTTTTTCCCTCGTGTCTTTCTCCCTCTCATTCTTTCTTGTTTCTGTCTCTTTGTCTCTGTTATGTGTCTGTCTCTTTTTGTCAGTAAGCCCAGCTCAGGAGTGCCGAGGTGACAGCTGAACAGACAAACGTTGTCTGACGGCTTTCTACTAGAGAACACTCACCGTCTCACTGTAGAGTCAGGTGAGAGATGCCAAACGGCTTCCACAGCTGCACACGGACATTGTTGACAGGATTTTTAACATGCATTCCACTACAGGTTTGGATTTTTTCTTCAGTGCTGGGTTTTACAATGAGTGGACATAAGTGAATGGGGCAAATATAGCACTAGTTTCTCAAGTAGCCTAGACAAGCTAATCATTAGCTAATCATTCCCACATCATTTTACAAATCATCTTTGCCCTAGTATCAAACGTCTTGATACTAGAAGAGATTGTTTTCATTAATAGAATGTATCATAATGTATAATTGTGCTTGGTTGCAGGTACATTTATGCACTACACATTGCATTTTAGCTTCCCTTACAAAAAAAAGTTTATTTAAGTGTGCTATTAGTATATTTCTGCTCAGAAATATAATTAAAATTACACTTAAGTGTACTTGACTTATAACAGATATACTAAACAGGGCAAATTATCTAAGAGTGCAATTACAAAAAAGCATCATTTCCATAATGACCAACTCAATCAAGAGCAGCGCAAATCAGCGTCTGGTTTAAGACATGCTTTTTTGGAGCGGTAAATAATGCCGCAAATACCAATAAACTGACTAGCGCAAACCTTAGTAAATCACCTTGCGTGATTTATTTAAATATTCTCCTCCCATAAATTTTGCGTCTGAAAGGGAAACTCCTACAAATGCATATGCAATAAGGTCAGCCACAAAAATAACACCTTTTCGATGCTAATTTTTCACTGCGTGTCTTTAGTAAATCCTGACAGTAGTTTTTTAACACCAAATGAGGGTCTGCGCTGGTGCAAGCTCTTAGTAAATCTGGCCCTAAGTATATTTGGCCTATACCTGTACTCAATCTTTTGATCAAGATATACTTTAAGTATAATGAAGTATTCAAATGCTTGGTTCAGAGTACACAATATCAGCCTAATTTTGGCACGATCCTTTTGACGTAGGGTGTCGTGGTGATTCGTAAACAACAATGGGCTTCGGGACACAAGAATTGATCGTTTCATCTCATATAGTGTGTCATAGTGGACGACAACCGACGCCGTGTCTGCGATGCCTCACAATGTCATGACAAAAAGACTAGCATGTTTAATTTTTTTCAGTCCTCCACGACAGGTTCTGTCACATCTGTGAAGCTGACCAATAGGAGCACAGAAGCTCTTCCCTACACAGTTTCAAACATGGTGAAATGAGAGAGAGGCGATGGTATTGGTGCTGCTAGGTGGAATTATGCAATGGAGAAAAGGTGGAGCTATGGCAACAATACTCCTGCCTTTATGATGTTTCCTTGAGTGAGTTCCACGACAGAGTGAAAAAAAAAGATAAATGCTGGCGGAGGTGCTTCAGCAACTCAGTGAGTACTGGAATTAGCATTAAGCTAACACACCGCTTCGGTAGTTTGATTAGGTAGAAGGATTAAAACACAGGAGAAAAAGAAACAGAAACTAGTGATCGAAGCATTGCATATGCACATGTAATATAACATGATCATCAAATATTAAACAGCATATAAATCAAAATGCCTAACGTTACTAAGTGAAATGTCGAACCCAACGGTTCTGTGTATCACTACACAACACCCTTAGCAACCACTCTTAGCAACGTAAACTGTATGTTCTAAATTGATATTGTTCATTGAAACTTACTGTATTATGTAGACTTTTCTTCAAAGGACCCAAAAGTTAAACTTTTGAATTCATTAAAAAGATCTGACATGAAAAAAATTACGTTGCTTTAATGGTCATTTTAGAGATACACTACCATTCCAACATTTGGAGTGGGTAAGATTTTTTAATGATTTTTAAAGAAGTCACTTATGCTCACCAAGGCTGCATTATTTGATCAAAAATACAGTAAAATGCTACTTTTATGAAATATTATTATAATTCAAAATTCAAAATTACTGATTATTATTATTTTAAAATGTAATGTATTCCTGTGATGACAGAGCTGAATTTTCAGCAGCCATTACTCCAATCTTTCAGAAATCATTCATCTAATTTTTTCAAAAATCTTTATGTCCTGATGGAGAGAGCGATCTAGTACAAAGTAAACTGAATCCAAACATGGATCTAACACTATACAGGTGAGGCTCATCCTGTGGTTTCGTTTCCCCTCACTGTTTTGCCATTCCTTGCTTCAGGATATGTAAACCATTAAAAAAGAGCTCAAATCCTGAGGTGATGAAGATGAATATATAAAATCTCTCCTGCGCAGGGAGCAACCACTTTGATGGATGTTTGTTGGAAGACCATAACCGTAAAGAATCATTCCTCCACAGTCTACTTTCCACCCCAGTCTGTTCACTGTGAAAACACATAATCGATGAGCATAGTATAATGGAGGAAGTAAGATCAAAAATCAGCTGCTCTGCTGAAAAAGGACTTATCACAAAAGTGAATATTTGAAGCCAAGCTTCAACTGTGGGCTAATTCGCTTGTGTAGTTAGTCGTAAAATACAGAGAGAGAAATTTTTAGAACGGAACAAAATGATGATAGCAACAGAGATCCCAATCTGCAGCTAAATCACAGTGTGCTACGCTTCACTGATGCATGCTGGATAATTGCTTTTGTATAATTGTTTGTGAAGGACCAGAGAATGAGGAGACCGCACCATTATCCTTAGACATTCAAAACATGTGTGACCTCTACGACATCATCTGACAACATTTACAAATAATGTCACATCATTAGGCTCTGCAGACCCTTTTCATACTGTTACTGTAATGAGTTTATACTAAAACAACAGATTTACTGGTACAACCTTGTATGTTTATTTGTAATCTCTTTCCTTTTTCAACTCCATTGGCATACGAATAACAGAATGTAGTTACCAATCCAACAGTGGTCCTTAAACGAGACATTTCTTTTCAATGCTGTCACCACAGCCTTTGTTCATAACATTGATGTCTGGGACACAAACTGTGTCTAATAAGCCCAAGCCCCCCTGTTAATACTCCATTAGGTCAGCAGGAAACAAGTAATTCAAGCAAAGCAAGCACTAATGTCCCTAAAGCATCAGCCAAGACATTCAATATCAACCTGACTGAGAAAGGCCTTTGATCCTGTTCCAAATAGACACGGGATATAGAAACAGACTGTGATTCAATCCACAACATCCAATAGTTTATTTTAGAGACATCCTGTTAGGAGACTTAAAGAGCATGAATATACATAACCAAGAGAGTGTGTGTGTGTGTGTGTGTGTGTGTGTGTGTGTGTGTGTGTGTGTGTGTGTTAAATGTCCACAGAAGTGAGCTAAAGCTGGCAAAACCTCCCTGTGGGGACATTCAGAGACACCATTAATTAGAAAATATGATTCATGAATATGGTAAATATTATTCTTATTCTTATTATTATATTCTAATTGTAAACTGCAAAAAGTAGTAATTATAATTATTAATTAAAGCTGCAAGCAGAGTTGAAAGGGCCCTTGCACCCAGGGCCACCGCCACCTGATGGCCTTAGGAAAACAGTGAATAGTGGGAGACATGCATTTAAGCAGGTAAATATAGGAGAAAAATAACAAAGTCAGTTTGATGTGCCACACTTCATGCTGCCAGCAGGTGGCACTTTTGCTATTACTGAATATTGACATGTAGATGTCTTCAGGTCAGGACTATTATCAAACATGTGAAGTTTGGGGCAGATCGGACACTGTATGCCCGAGTTACAACAACTTCCTGTTTCGTGGCGTTAATTGCATACATTAGCATGATTTAATGTGTTTCTAATATGTTTGGTACTTCATGGCATATTTAAATGTGTGTCTGAGAGTGATTTACAGTGTAAAGCAAGCAATTTCCTGTTGCCAGCAGGTGGCGCTATGACTAACTGAATATTGCTATGTAAATGTCTTTAAGCCAGGACTCTAATAAAACATGTTAAGTTTGGAGCAGATTGGACATTATATGCCCGAGTTTTTGTAGGTATTGGGCTGTTGCATGTGTCTACCAAATTTCATACTTGTACGTGAAACATAGTGCGAGGGTCACTTAGTTGAAATTTTGTAGGTGGCACTATAGAGCCATTTTGCCACACCCAATTCTGAAACCCATATCAGATGTAAATTTTCACCACTTCTGACGCGTGTGAAAAGTTTCATGAGTTTTCAAGCATATTTAGGCCCTCAAAAATGCGATTCATTCTGGAGAATAATAAGAAATGGAGCAATTCCAATAGGGTCCTCACACCATCGGTGCTTGGGCCCTAAAATATATATATTTAGCTTTATATAAAAGGAATTAAAGTGTATGGTATGTCATTTAAAAACACATGTACTTAATAAAATGCAACTAATTATATAACTGTGCATTTTGCAAAGTAAATATCAGCTTTTAAGAGGAAGATTTGGTAACACTTTATTTTACTGTCCTTGTTATATTTGTTACATGTACTAACTGTAGTAATAACAGTAAATTCTGCATAATTACATGCAACTAACCGTAAACCAAACCCTAATCCTAACTCTAACCCTATAGTAACTACATGCTGCTAATTCATATTACTCAGTATGTATAATTACACCATAACAAAGACACCTTAAAACCAGATTGCATGATATCTCTCATTCTTATATATTTTATATAAGAATGAACTACACTATACGTATCATAGGTAAAATCTGAAGCAAAACCAGTTAAGAACCACTGAGCTGACTAAACATGAGCCAAGGGGAAATTTTCTCTAAAATGCACTTGTAAGGAACTTGTAAGCTTATATTAATGCAGACGTCACAAAAGTCCTCTGAGACGACTGAATGAACCTCTATCACAGCTGCCTTAATGCCTATTGTGTGTTTTAAAAATCTGTACATTAATTAAAGAAACAAACTTCTGTTTATCAAGAGCATTCGGCACTTCAGCCAAGAGACCTCTAGGGAAATCAAGATGGTAATTAGGAGTAAAGATCAGAGAGTTCTTAAGGAATAGTGCAGCAAGAATGTTTACACTGCAACATACACAGAACAGAGATACAGTATCTCACAGAAGTGAGTACACCCCACACATTTTTGTAAATATTTTATTATATCTTTTCATGTGACAACACAGAAATGACACTTTGCTACAATGTAAAGTAGTGAGTGTACAGCTTGTATAACAGTGTAAATTTGCTGTCCCCTCAAAATAACTCAACACACAGCCATTAATGTCTAAACCGCTGGCCACAAAAGTGAGTACACCCCTAAGTGAAAATGTCCAAATTGGGCCCAAAGTGTCAATATTTTGTGTGGCCACCATTATTTTCCAGCACTGCCTTAACCCTCTTGGGCATGGAGTTCACCAGAGCTTCACAGGTTGCCACTGGAGTCCTCTTCCACTCCTCCGTGACGACATCACGGAGCTGGTGGATGTTAAAAAACCTTGCGCTCCTCCACTTTCCATTTGAGGATGCCCCACAGATGCTCAATAGGGTTCAGGTCTGGAGACATGCTTGGCCAGTCCATCACCTTTACCCTCAGCTTCTTTAGCAAGGCAGTGGTCGTCTTGGAGGTGTGTTTGGGGTCGTTATCATGTTGGAATACTGCCCTGCGGCCCAGTCTTCGAAGGGAGGGGATCATGCTCTGCTCATTCATGGTTCCTTGTAGCTCCCCAGTGCCGTCAGCACTCATGCAGCTCCAGACCATGACACTCCCACCACCATGCTTGACTGTAGGCAAGACACACTTGTCTTTGTACTCCTCACCTGGTTGCTGCCACACACGCTTGACACCATCTGAACCAAATAAGTTTATCTTGGTCTCATCAGACCACAGGACATGGTTCCAGCAATCCATGTCCTTAGTCTGCTTGTCTTCAGCAAACTGTTTGCAGGCTTTCTTGTGCATCATCTTTAGAAAAGGCTTCGTTCTGGGACGACAGCCATTCAGACCAATTTGATGCAGTGTGCGGCGTATGGTCTGAGCACTGACAGGCTGACCCTCCACCTCTGCAGCAATGCTGGCAGCACTCATACGTCTATTTCCCAAACACAACCTCTGGATATGACGCTGAGCACGTGCACTCAACTTCTTTGGTCGACCATGGCGAGGCCTGTTCTGAGTGGAACCTGTCCTGTTAAACCGCTGTATGGTCTTGGCCACCGTGCTGCAGCTCAGTTTCAGGGTCTTGGCAATCTTCTTATAGCCTACGCCATCTTTATGTAGAGCAACAATTCTTTTTTTCAGATCCTCAGAGAGTTCTTTGCCATGAGGTGCCATGTTGAACTTCCAGTGACCAGTATGAGAGAGGGAGAGCGACAACACCAAATTAAACACACCTGCTCCCCATTCACACCTGAGACCTTGTAACACTAACGAGTCACATGACACCGGGGAGAGAAAATGGCTAATTGGGCCAAATTTGGACATTTTCACTTAGGGGTGTACTCACTTTTGTGGCCAGCAGTTTAGACATTAATGGCTGTGTGTTGAGTTATTTTGAGGGGACAGCAAATTTACACTGTTATACAAGCTGTACACTCACTACTTTACATTGCAGCAAAGTGTCATTTCTTCAGTGTTGTCACATGAAAAGATATAATAAAATATTTACAAAAATGTGAGGGGTGTACTCACTTCTGTGAGATACTGTATATTAAAAACCTGCATCAATAAACACAGCTGAAAATACTTTAAAATCAACTTTGTGATTGATTCATATATATATATATATATATATATATATATATATATAGTACATGTCTCATGAGACATCTGAATCTGAGTTATACTTCTATGAGTAAGGAATTGCAGTCTTCAATCATGGGATTGCATAGTGTTTCCCAATATTTTTTGTCTTCCCAACCCAACTATTTTCACAGACCCATAAGTAAGGCTCATGTTCCAACATCAAATCAGAAATGTGTTTTTTGAAACCCTTATCAGATATCATTAACCACTGCCATTCATTTTATTAAAGTTGCCATTATTAAAGACATGATTGCATTGATGAACTAAAAGCAATCAATGGTGGGTATTGTTGGGTAAAATAATCACATTTTTAAAAGTTATGAGAGTTTTGTTACGTTTCTTGAAGACACAATGTAGTGTAATATAGCATACTAATTATTGTGTGGAAGTTTTTTTAAACTGTATCTGTCAAAAAATTATATAATATATATAAATTATATAATACCAGGGTCTTTACATTTTCCCTGAAAGATATGGATTAAAATGGAATCTCACCACACTGTCCTTTTTTCCGTTTGCAGTAAATTGAGGCAAATGAGAGATTTGTGAGAGGGCTGAGGACAATAATCAGTCTCTGAGTGGCTGACATGTTTGAGTTAATTTAATTTCACCGGGCCGGTCTTCCTGTTCGACCCAGTGATCATTTACTCCACCCTGATTCATTCACAGCTGGGGTATTAATCAGGCTCAAGTCTGGATTTACCTGAGATATGCCTTAGCTCAATGTAGGAATACAAGACAATAAAGAAGATATTTGGTCACGGAAAAAGACCAAAAAAAAGAAAAAAAAGAAAAAGAAAAATCCAAAAAAGTCTCTAATTGAGATCCTCGCTGTTTTGTTCCTTTCTCCTCCTGTCTTCTTTTTATGCTGTAAAATTCTTTTAAAATGATACGCTGCAGTAGGCAAATACGCCATCTCTTAATTTATGCTCCATTTTAGTTTTATTTTGCAAACCCAGTGGGACTGTGTGTGCACAGTGCATTCTTTAATTTTAAATCCAGAGCAGGCTATGATTAAAATACCATTTTTGTATTAAAAAAAACAGTTTATTTGAGATTAAGGAGGTGTCATATGGGTTTCAACCTATCTGTTGTAGCAAGTTTATACAGACATTAATTTCGGATCAGTGTTATTTTACTGTTATTCATTTATTTATTCCAGTTTTCAGAGTGTCTATTTATACCAAGTACAAAAAGCCCACCTTGTTGGCAGAGGCTATTTACACTAACTCCGCCCATCAGTGTCTGATTGAGCCAAACAAAATTACAAAAGAAATTCCACCAACAATGGGATCAGTGGTGTGGAGAGTAAGGTGGGTAACATTAACTTTTGATGCGACTGATCCAAGTTCGAATCTGCCTTTTCCCTACCTTCTCCCTTTTCCCATTGCATATCAGCTTGGAGAGGCATTTATTTTCACAAGATGTAATATAAGTCTCAGGTGTCCTCAGAATGTGTTTGTAAAGTCACAGCTCAAAATTCCCCACAGATAATTTATTATACCATATTGTAAATGCCCATTTTTGACATGCTTTTTTCGTACATGTATCTTTAAATGCAAATGAGCTGCTGCTCCCCACCCCCTATCCAGAAAAGTGCTGTGCCTTTACAGCTCGTGCCTCAGACACTCTGCCAAAACAAAACATCTGTTTTGTTTTGATTATCATCTCTATCGTGGTCATGCTCACCTGATATTGCAGTTCTTCGTCAGTTCTAGTAGAAGGCGCTTCGCGTGAGTATTAAATTAAGTTTTCTTTCACGTTTTATTGCGCTTAAACTGTCAAATGCACACAAAGTTATGTCAAAAACACACAAAGTTCACATAAACACAGTCGATTATGTCTGTAAACGTAAACAGCAGGGAAAGAAATTGCATGTGTATATTAGATCTGTGTATTAAAGTGAAAGCAGCGAAATATACAGAACTGTTATATATGCTGTTAAAATGAATCAAACAAAAAAATAAAGACAGAAAAACACTCACTGCTCTTGACTGAATAACTTTAGTATTTATAGTTATAGTACTTATAGTTTTAATAAGAATACATATCTTACTTGAATGCTACTGTTAAATACTCTGGCGAGGAGATAAACATGGCGGACTGTGTATGGCTTACTCAGGGGAGGAGCTAAGCTAATAGGGCAGATTCCGTTGCCAGTCATGGACGGGGCCTGTGCCAGTGTGACGTCACATTGGAGTACATTCCTGAATGGCTAATTTTGAGACACTGTTTCAGATTTATGGGTAAAATAACAAACAGAGTGGATGGATTTTTACCACAATAGGGCACAATGTACTGTATTAATTTAACAGAATTTTCTGCATTTATTTTTTTTACAGTTGTTTTACCTGTATTTAGAATTTTGCACTTTATTGAGTTGTGTTTTAGGGTTAACGGAAATGTCCGTAAAATTACTGGATAATGTCCAGGTAATGAGCTGCCAGTACTTTTTCTGTTATTTTACGGATTTATTTTTTACAGTGTGCATACTGCATACTTGTCTTTTATTTGTTTGATATGGACCTAAGGGTCTGAAATAAAGAATGAAAAAAAAAATGTTTTATGATATACTATAATATACTATACAATATAATAGTAAACAACTATTTACAATTAGTGCAAAAAAAATTGGTGCTGTTTAGACTTAGTGTAAATAGCATCTATAGCTAATTGCACTTATAGCCACTGCCTATAGTTTTTATTCATTTTTAGTTTATGCGACTCTGGGCCATATTTAGGCATGCTCTATATGCAATGGTGTATTAAAAAGTAATAATATTGTAAACACACTCAAACAGTTATTAGAAAAAAAAAATCACTAGTCTCAAAACAACTATTTTCAATAAAGATTGTTTTACTTC
Organism: Ctenopharyngodon idella; assembly: GCF_019924925.1. Lineage (NCBI taxonomy): Eukaryota > Metazoa > Chordata > Actinopteri > Cypriniformes > Xenocyprididae > Ctenopharyngodon > Ctenopharyngodon idella. Next base: position 13,835,845 of record NC_067227.1, read on the forward strand.
AGCAATGTTGTAGGTACGGTTTACATCAGTTGCACATGTAATATTGGCTTACAAACTGCTTTGCAGGTATTTCTTCAGTGAGTACAGCAGGTTACTTCTAAAATAAAATCCAACACAAGACACACAATGTGCAATGGATTTTACATGCTTCTTTTGGAAGGAGTAAATAATGGATTTGGCAGCATTTGCTGTTGCTGTTTTTTTTTTTTTTTTTAAATTGAAAACAGTTGTTGCCCTGTGAGACCAAGAAATTTCAGATCTCTGATATGATTGACAGCAAGTGTTTAACATCCTGTTACCTGCCAAAATACAAACATCACAATTGCATAATTTCATGATTGAGACTTTTATAATGGGGCCATATAAATAAAAAAAGAGTAAAAATAAACAATTCAGCCATTCAAAAACATAATTAGGCCACCTACTAACATCTACATTTGGCCAGCAGGTATAATTCAGTTGGGTTTCAATTCTTCTTTCAGAGAAGCATGTTAATATTCTGATTTCTCTTTGTTTACTAAAGATTTATTTATTTTTTTCCCCACACTCTTTTTGGGGAAAAAAAGGCTTGCTCATATGGGAGTTGCATAGTGAGGTGAAGAATAACCCTCAGCATATTGCAGAATAATTGCCTTTTTCTTTCATTACATTTTCTAAGAGCACATCCATTTCCAGTTTAATGGAGCTAAAACAATCCTCTACCTGTGAGCCTATATTCCTCCCAGCAAGATTGCTTGTCCTTTTTGCCTGGCAAACAAGTTCACTACTGTTGTGGTGGCATTTGTTCCTCAAACTACATCATTCCAGATGAGTGGGACTATTGAACAGCAGGAGGGAGATTCTCTGAAATGGAAAGTGCCAAAAGGCATAACTGAAATAGAAAATCTTAACTGGCAAACAAGAATTGCTCCCATCTCATCTCTATGGTGAGGGCATGGGTGGGTATACATCATTGTTGTTGTTGTTGTTGTTGTTTTATCTATTCGGCCGTGTCCTACACTTGGTGATCTGACAGATAAAGTTCTTCCAATTGTCTCAGTCATTGAATAAACCAATAGCATACATTACTGAACCTTTGTTTGCAGTAAAATAACTGTTAATGAGCGTTAGGTGAGATTTGCCTCTGTCCACCCTCCTGAAAAGACTAGGGTTCTGTTCGTATGATATGACGTATTGCAGATTGTATAATTGTGCAAAATTAGATTTTCATTATAGTATCTGGATTGAATTACAGACATTTTTGGATTTGGAGTCCAAGATAAGAAATTTGATTTGATTGATTGATTGATTGATTAAATGATTGATTGATGGATTGATTGATTGACAGAATTATTCAGCAAGAATGTATTAAATTGATCAAAAGTGACAGTAAGACATATTTCTATTTCAAATGCTGTTCTTTTGAACTTTCGATTAATCAAACATCCTGAAATTAAAACAAAAATATTAAGCAACACAACATTTTCAACATTGATAATAAAAAGAAATGTTTCTTGAGCACCAAATCAGAATACTAGAGTGATTTCTGAAGGATTATGTGATACTGAAGACTGTGTCAGAGTAATGATGCTGAAAATTCAGCTGTACCATCACAGAAATAAATTACAATTTAAAATATATTCAAATAAAAATGTATTAATGTTTTTGAAAGGAGTCTCTTATGCCAATGCTAAAATTATTTGATCAAAAAACACTTTGTAAAATAGTAAAATAGTAAAAAGTAAGTAAAATGGTCTATTAGTTCTATTAGGAATACTAATATATACTATATTATTTTATTTTCATTTAGAATTTTAATTATAATGCTAGATTACCAGAAAATTTTTAATGGTAAATAACATGGTAGTGGTGGTCCACCAACTAGACCAGTCACATAATTAGCACTAGCCAACATAAACCAGTCTGGATAATGTCGTTGGTCTAAGATGGCCTTTTCAGGTGAGGGATATCATGTGTTGTTCTATATTTGAATGTAGTTTTGCAGTGGTTGCTGGTTCTGGGTGCACAGTGCAGTACAGTCATAAGGTATTTCCCCATGCAGTATAAACCCTGGCATTTTCACTCTGCCTGCTCAGAGTCCCAGCACAGCGCCCAGACTGTTTTAACATTACACCTAGAGCCTCATCAATCTTGCACTACTGTCTCGCTGCATCTCCACTTACAGTAATGGAAATCATTAAAAAGGGATTCACAAGGAGATACAAGTGCTGTGCCTGTCATCGTATTTCTTCTCCGCTGTACACATAAACAAATGCACCGAAGTGTTTCCAGGGAAAATGTGGGAGTGTGTGTGTATGCGTGGATGTGGGTCCACCCGGCTGGTTGGCAGTTTTAGAAACCGTCTGTGATCCAGTGTAGAGCTATTGAGCTGCCCTAGGGCCAGCGCTGATGATTTAGTGGCAGTAGACGAGGGGGGAGAGGGAGGGGGTTGGGTTCGGGGCAAAAGGGAGGGAGCAGAGGACAAATAGAGCAGGTGGGGGTGAGGCGTCCTATCGCCTCCCTGTGGCCAGCCTGTCCTTATGAAAGTGGATGACTGAGGTAATAGACTTTGACTGCTGCTATCGGTCATAGAGTTAATAGCTAGATTCTGGGGAAAGATACTTTGTGCTTGGCGTTAGTATCATAGCTCGAGAGAGAGAGAGACGGCATACGGAGAGAGAGAAAAATGCCAGAGAGCAATACATACTGTGTTTTTTTCTTTTTTCTTTTTACTTGCTATGGTACCATTGGGAAAACCACAGACCGCTAGGGTTTGAACTCACAAGTCTCCAGCCGTGAGGGTTCCCATACATTTTAATCAGTGAATTTCCATGATTTTTCCAGTGGTTCGTGATGGAAAAGGATTTTTAACAATTATTTTATAGAGACAGAAATCACAAAGAGCAATTTCTAGACCATTAAATATTTTAGAGCTCAGCATAACTAGAAAAAATTATGCTCATTATAGAGATTTCCATAACCTTTCATTGACTTGTTCATTGATTTTATTAATTGCCAGGCCTGGAAATGGCAATTTTCAAATTCTGTATATTTAAAATACCAGTATTTTTCTAAGCATCCTTTATGTAAGAGAAATGAAATTGTTCAAGATAAAAAGACTTGCCTTCAATAACAAGGGCAAGTTTTATATACAAAAATACCTTAATATATTATAATAATTAACATATTTACCTTGTTTTAATGTTTAAATACTTCTTGTTTTAAGCATAAAGCTTAATAAAACTTCATATATTTATGGTAAAATTTCAAGATTTATTTTCTGTAAACAGGTATTGATATCTTAATATATACTGATTTTGTTTTAATGATATTTAAATATTTTTACTGAAAACAAAAAAAACAAAAAAATCAGTGTGAACCCTATGTGGTTACATTTATATCGCTAGTCCCGGTAAACTTGACCTTGAAGGTGCTCTTAATGTTTGAGGCTGGACCTTGCTGCTAAAATCACGCTGATTTTGTTTGGCTTATTCACCTGCTCAGGTACCTGTCAACCTCTGCTCACAATACAGTGACCTTGAAGCAAAAGTCATCCATCTTTGGCGTTCAAATTGAAATTTTAAATAAACTAGATTATAAGTCTCATAAACAATATTTAGGAAGACATGAGGTGTCATTCCATCTAGTCTTGGACGTCCCCTGTGGTGATGGATCTATTACAGTGCACCAGCAGGCTAAGGGAATTATAGACATTTAATTTACAAGATGTGAATCAGTCTCCTCAGGTATTTATTGCACATGTAGAGATTCCAGAGTATCCATGGGAACCAGAATAGGATGAAGGCTAAGTCTGACATTTAAATTGAACAGAAGTCAACTTTCATAAAATACAAACAAAAGACCAAAGGAACATGAATATTAAATTGGAACATAATTATGGAATTCTTCTAGAACATGTCATTCAAATTAAGCATATTATGTACATATTATAGATTTTAGCCTTTGAGGCCCCTCTGGAATCATGCAAAAAAGTATTTTTAGCTTTTATTTTTATTTATTTATTTTTTTTTTTTATCAATTAATCCCTTAAAACTGAAATATGTATTTGTTTCCTAATATATTGTATATTTTTTTATCTGTTTGTCCAACCAATGGAAGACAGACAGTGTCCAGGGCAGTGTTATGTTAGTTTTATTATAGTTTTATTAATATTTTGAATTAACTAAAAACCTAAAAATAAAAGCTTTCATGTTAATTTTAGTTTCATTTTTAGTAATTTTGATGTGCTTTTGTTTTTTTTTGTTTTGTTTTTTTTATTCGCTATTTATGCTTATTTTATTCAGTTATAGTTTGTTTTAGATACTGATAAAAACCCTGGTTCAGGGAAACCTGTTAGAAAACAATCATTCTGCAATGTTATTTGCACAGAAATGACACAAAATTGTCAAATATTATCCTTATATTGTAATCATTACAAGCACATCCAGTAATCACATTCACTGTGTCTGCTTAAAGGGTTAGTTCACCCCAAAATGAAAATTATGTCATTTATTACTCACCCTCATGTCATTCCATACCCGTAAGATCCGATGGCTCAGTAAGGCCTGCATCGCCAGCAATGACACTCCCTTTTTCAATGCCCATAAAGCTACTAAAAACATATTTAAAACAGTTCATGTGACTACAGTGTTCAACCTTAATATTATAAAGCGACAAGAATACTTTTTGTGCACCAAAAATAACAAAATAGCGACTTTATTCCACAATATCTAGTGAAGGGCGATTTCAAAACACTGCCTTATGAAGCTTCGAATCTTTACAAATTATTTGTTTCGAATCATTGGTTCAGAGCGCCAAAATCACATGATTTCAGTAAATGAGGCTTTGTTACGTCATAAGTGTTTTGAAACTTCAATAGTTCACGTGACTTTGGCAGTTTGATACGAACCACTGATTCGAAACAAATGATTCGTAAAGCTTCAAAGCTTCATGAAGCAGTGTTTTGAAATCATTAGATATTGTGGAATAAAGTCACTATTTTGTTATTTTTAAAAAGTATTCTCATCTCTTTATAATATTAAGGTTGAACCACTATTGTCACATGAACTGTTTTAAAAATGTTTTAGTAGCTTTCTGGGCATTGAAAAAGGGAGTGTTATTGCTGGCGATGCAGGCCTTACTGAGCCATCAGATTTGATCAAAAATATCTTCATTTGTGTTCTGAAGATCAGCGAAGGTCTTACGGGTGTGGAACGACATGAGGGTTAGTAATTAATGATATAATTTTCATTTTTGGGTGAACTAACCCTTTAACTGAATACTTCATGTTAACTAACCACATGACATGTACTGTTTTTTAGCCAGTTGTGTAAATGGCAGAGATTCACTGGGGCACCCTAATTGAAGACATATTTTATTTTTTTAAGCCATAGAAAATCCCACTATATTTAAGTATGAAATTTGCATAGCATTTGGAGGTTATTACATGGATAAACAATGGATATCCTCTACATTTTGAACTGGAACTGCATCCCCCTTGAAATTCACTCTCTGATCTCATTACTTTGACACACTCATCTGGTTGATAACAGAATACTTCCTAACTGTAACAATGACACATTCATTTTCTGTAAAGCTGCTTTGAAACAATTTTGTGAAAATCGCTATACAAATAAACTTGAATTGAACTTTTAAATCTTTACTTATTTTCTTGACTTCTCTATAGCTTTCTTCCATCTGTACGTTAGTCACGATTAGCAGCATTTATATAATAATTTGATGTACCATTTAGCAGAGTCTCTCTTAAGTTCGCAACTTTGAAGAACAGTTCTGTGATCTCAGAAACTCCCCTAACCCTATTCGTCTGTATCTTAAGACAGAACCACCTCCAAGTATAAAATCAGATCACAAGCCTTTCCTACTGCTCAGTGGCTTTCTCTAGTTTTCCCAATGGTAAAATCACTTACAAAGTGTTTGTCTTTGGTAAGACAACCGGGGGAGCTTTTGTCAAAATCAATTAGCCTCCTGTTAAGTTGAACCTGGTTCACTGCACAATGGTTCAAAATTAATTACGACTGATTCTGTGCCATACTCACAGTGTCCACAAGTGCACAGCTCAAGCTACAGTGGGTGATAAAGCATCACTAATGCTGTGTTAGTAAAGTACTGCAGTTCAGGGAGTACTCAATCAACATTCATTCTTAATTAAAAGACCACATAATGCATGCTATGTTGATCACAATAGTGTACTTTGCATTACTCTATACAAATCTAATTGTCTTACACAATGGAGTGCTATCAAAAAATGTTATTTATTACTCATTACTCCTTTCAAAAGTAATATTATTACTTTACTTATTACTCCCTGGCAACGGTAATTCGTTACACTACTTGTTATATTACACACCCCACAGAATTGGTAATAAGATCATTCTTTGCAAATATGTTACTTATTACGTTTCATAACCCGGCCTGTCTTTTCCAATGACAAAGTTCCATTACATTTCTACGGTCTGTCTCCGTACCTAACTAACCCATAGAAATGTTTCCACATATGAAACATGAAGCTAATAAACATATGATTACGACAGCATATGATTTTCATGTGATTTGGGCTACTTTTATAAGAGTAAAGGATGTTTACATGAGAAATACTAAGCAAGTGTAGTGATTAGCTTATTCTAAAATGCCACAAACATATTTCTGCTATATTACATCATATGGCCAAAATCCACATTAGATTGCAATCAGAAGCTAATACAAACACTCTATGGTGGTTTACAGTGAGTTTTGAGTAAAAGCCTAGTATTAATCTTATAAATTGTCATGTGTAGCTTGATGCTAACTGTAGCTAATTCACTTGTTACCCAAATGTTGTCAAAAGAATTTATGTAAGGTCGTAAGAAAATGTTTTTTTTTTTATTATTATTTATTTATTAGAAAATAAGCTGTGACAAGCCTTTCAAGTTTCATTCATCATGATAATCTTCCCAAATTAACACAACTTTTATTAATTTTAAAGCCTAAATAGCCAGAAGTAAAACAACTAAACGAGGGCTATAATGGTCACATGTCTTCAATGTCGTAAAAATCACCAAGGGGTATTATGTGTAATAAAAATGTAATTAATATGCCTTTCTTGAGCTTGTGGTAACCACATTCCTTATTTCAGGCTTTTAACCAAAAACCCATTAAAAACCCCATTGATTCGGGATAAAGGAACAGCCTTTTTTCGGGTTTTGGTCTACAAAAAAATGTCATCCCTCTAGCACTCTATTTAGCTTTTCAAGTAAATTTGTCTCATTTTAAGGATGTTTAAAAATCAAGTCATTTGAAAATGGTAATTTCCAAGCCTGTACAAGTCATAGAAAAGAATTGAAATCTTGGTAATGAACATAAATATTAATAGGCTATAAATCATTCGGATTGTGAGTGCAGTCCCTGTTAAATGCTTATTAAAAGTCCTTATCCATCACAAATCACTTGAAAAGTCAAAGAAAAACCATGGAAATTGGCAGTTAACATGGATGAGAAGATGCCATAGCTACACATTCTGGGGCAAAAGAAAAAAAAAAAAGTCTTTCTCCATTGATGATCAATGTATTTATTCAAGAAACTTAGGTAACACTGTCAACAAACTCTCATTAAAGGTTAAGGTTAGAAGAATAAGGGGTGGTTAGGGTTAGTAAAATAAGTTAACATGTACTTGCAAAGTAACATATAGTCAGTAGAATGTTTGTTGTGGGACCATCACAATAAAATGTTAGCTGATATTATGTAGACAGTCTACAATACTCAGCTAATAACAACTTCATGCCTATGTGCAAAGATTCAAATTCAAGTGTGCTTCCGTCAAGTGATGCTGAGATGAACGGGAATGCTAACAGATTCACTTCACTCTGTGGAGTAGTTATGTGTGGCCATTCGAAGATAGTTAGACCAGCTTGTTCTGTATGCAAACATAATTTCCCCTTGTGTTTAAATTCAGGGTATTCATGATAAACCGCAGACAGGCTGGAGAACAGAGCTTGCATAACCTTACATAGCAACAGGGGGGCTTTTCACTGGTACCATTGAACTGCACACACATATTCATCCTACAGAGGATACACAGCCTTGAAACACTGGAGCCTTTAAATGAAATCTAATACTATTCCCATATCAGGTCATGCCTCTGTACTGCTTTTCCACCTCACTGTTGCACACATACCGCAGAAAGCAATTACTCTTTGTCAACTATCTAATCTATTGTTATGATGTTGGTGGAGAATCGAATGAATTCGGCTCTCAGGACCCAAAGGTAAACAGTATACACTTTCCTATACGCCAGCAAGGAGTGTTCTCATGCTTATTTAGGCTTAGCAGATCCAATGATGGATGAATGGATGGATGGCTATAAAGATAAACAGATGGAGAGTAAGAAAAAAAAAAAAAAAATAGTGAAATGTGGAAAGAAAAAAAAAAAAAATGTGTGCACGTATTCATTTCAGCACCAAACCTTAAAAGGATAGTTCTCCCAAAAATGAAAATTCTGTCATCATTTACTCACCCTTGTATTGTTCCAAATCTGTATAAATTTCTTTCTTCTGCTGAACACAAAAGAAGACATTCTGAAGAATGGTTTCCAACATTCTTCAGAATATCTTCTTTTGTGTTCAGCAGAAGAAAGAAATTCATGTTTAGAACAACTTAAAGGTGAGTAAATGGACTGAATTTTCATTTTTGGGTGAACTATCCCTTTAAGGTAAGATAACACCTCGAGGCAACTATTTTCCATGCTGGGGACATGCAAACAAGTACAGTTCTTGAAACTTACGAGGGGAAAGAGTTAAGAAATTGTTTGTCAAAATAACAATAGCATATCATATTTTGAATTTAGCAATAAAATCTGAAAACAACAGTATCATAATATATATATATATATATATCATTATGATTTCTCCCATTACTTTTTCTACAAGTGGTCTGTCTCCTCCCCCTTATAATGTCTCTAATTTAGACTACATTTATTCACCTCTGTGCATAATGCTGCACCTGACTGCATTTTCAGCATGTTCCCCATGCTTTTCCCTGCTGGGAAATGTGCTTTTAAAGCCATAGCAAAAATATATGTATATATTTATAAAATACATTCAGCAGAAAATCAGGTGCTGTAATTATAAAACTCAGCTACTAAGTTCTTAAGTGGGACAACAAAACTGTTTATCTAAATAATTCTGATTTGACATTGGAAATCTACTGATAAACACACCAAACTTATAATAAGACTGTCACTGGATTCTTATTTTTTTCTTTACAGGGACAGTGCACATTAATAAACATTTCAGTAAATGCGCCAGAGTTAGCCAAAGGCCATTTTTCATCTGCAGTCCCTTGACAGAATGTTACAAGTCACCCTAAAACAGAATATATGATTAAAATACACAATAGTTCAAATTAATACTTAAAAAAAAAAGCTATTTCTGCCTGATCTTACCCTTAAAATGACCATTCATTGGTGTAACCTAATGTAGTCAGGTCAAAAAAAAATAATAAAAAAAAAATAATGTGGGGGTCAATAGGATTTTTTATTTATTTATTTATTTTTATTAATACTTTTATTCAGCAAGGATGCATTAAATTGAGCAAAGTCACAGACACATTGTTACAAAAACATTCTATTTTAAATAAATGCCATTTAGAACTTTCTATTGGTCAAGGAGTCCTGGAAAAAAAAAAGTATCATGGTTTCCACAAAAATATTAAGCATAACACAATGTTTTCAACTTTGATAATAATAAGAAATGTTTCTTGAGCACCAAATCGGCATATTAGAATGATTATAAAAGGATCATGTGACACAGAAGACTGGCGTAATGACACTGAAAATGTAGGTATAAATACTTTTCTTTAAAATATATTAAAATGGCAAACAGTTCTTTTAAATTCTAATAATATTTCACAATAATATTGTTTTATAGTATTTTGATCAAGTAAATGCAGCATCAGACACTTCTTTCAAAAGCATTAAAAAAATCTTACCGACCCTAAATATTCATATATTAAATTTCTGTCCGCTAGAGGTCGCTAGAGGCCTATTCAAAACAAAGGCGTAGCTTGATGACGCCAAGTTTGAGCGCGGAATCTTGGGATGTGTGGTCTTCACCTCAACGGACGGTGCAAAAGAATAGGGATAGGACTCGGGAAGAAATCATGTTCATGGATGCGATTATTAACGTTACTGTAGTATGAAGCAGAGCAGGACCGAGTGTTGTGGGAGCTGAACGAGGCCGCTGGAGTGATTGCACAACACACGCCTCACGAGCAGCGGAACTTTTATTATGCCGCAGTCGCCGGCGCCGCTTCCACTTTTCTGGTCATGAGTATGAGGTAACGCAGCTCTGTTTATCATATTAGATACATTTTAGGGCTGCACGATACGAAAAATAACATTGAACTTGAACGCGATTCTTAGTGCGATTATGAAATCGCAAAGGCTGCGATTGTTTTTTTATGCGCGGCTTGTCAATGAAGTATGGCTCCAAATGCTAATCCATCTGAAAGCACTGCGAGTTTGAATCACTTATAATGTACATTTGAAAAAGCAAAAGCGTCAAACTTCTTTTCAGACACGAGAAGCATTTATTAACATCTTGTCCAACAAAAGACAACATTTAATAACATGTTTTTACTCCAAACTCACTTCATAACGACAGTTGAGCATCCTTCTGTGAGATGATGTGGCTTCTTAGACAGAATAAGGCAGTCGTGTGTTTATTAGTCATGTTTAATTAATCAAAGCATTTCAATCTTCTGTTTATTCAGCTACAGCGATATGATGCGTGTTCTCTTCTTCTGCTGCAGGGCATATTTTGAGTTTCTGCGCAAGAGCGCCCTCTGGCTTTCAGATGGAGAAGCATTTACTACTGATCACAGAGCCGTACAGCTCTGACAAGCCACGCATTGAATAATCGCAGCCTTTGCCATATCGCGTGCGATTTTATCGCGATAAATCGTGCAGCCCTAAAACATTTGAGTGTGTTGAAAATGTTATAACGTTACTCTGTGCGTTCGCTCGGTGGCTGCTGTGAGACACTTGTTTGAGACACACTGCAGTAAGATCGATCGATTTTAGAATAACATATTAAATACTGGATGGCTTGTGTTGATAAATAGCATGCAATTAATTTTAAAACGTATTGTATGATGGAGAAAATGCTGTATTACTGTTACTAAAAATAAAGCTGCATCTGATTATGCTATGTTAGCTACTTGACAAAATAGTGTTTTTCTCTGAGGCATGGTAAAGCATGGTACTCGCAAAAAATCAAGAAAATTAGATTTAAACAGTAAGACTAAACGTGTTGAGCTATATAACAACAATTAGTTTTCTGTCTATAAATATATCAAAACAGTTGTCTATTAAAACGTGTATAATTGGTGTTTCAGTGGTTTCTACAAAATAAAACCGAGGGTAACGCGGGTATGACGCAATTGACAGGCGACTCCTCACACGTCCCGGAGCCTTGGTTAAAATTTCAATTTTCTCACGATTTACAAATAGTTGGAAACGTTTGGGATATCGTAAGTACTCAAGTGAACAAAATATATAACACTGGCCTAGTGGTTTTTGGATATTTTACTGCAAAAATAAAACAATTTAAATGAAATGTTGCCAGATGAAACACATTTAGATTTCTTGACAACCATTTTTTTGTAAAAAAAAAAAAAAAAATCACAATCAAAATATATAGCTTGCATTGGGATTGTAAGCTTGCATTGTGATACGATTTCTAATGTAATGGAATACGACAAGAACAGTGAACAACAAGCCAATAAGGGATGCATCTTCATCTCATAAACAATCTATAACAACATCTTGTTAACAGTATTGAGGGAGTACAACCAATAAGCTGTGAACACTCTGTTCACATAGGGGTGGTCCTGTACGCCTGACTGCTCAAAAGGAGGTCAATCAATTGGTTTGACTCCGCATGGTTCAGTTTGCATCTGCTTGATCAGGGCAGACATAAAGAATATTCCATAACCACAGGGCGCATAAGCCATGCTACCTACACAAAAACAAACAGCACTGGTCACTATTGTATAACTGCTCAGAAAGGCTGCAGTGTTTCTTGCAGTGCAGCGTTAGATCAGATGCAAAGATCAATTGGTGGCGTCACATTTCACATAACCAGAGCGAATTACGTATTGTGTGTTCATCACAGTGAATGTGTGCTCAGTTAACTGTGAGTTGAGTCAGACTGCTACATCCTGGCATTGAATGACTCCTCTGTTAAGGTCCAAAACGATTTCCAACTATAGGCTTATCACAGTGCTTTCTAATTCAGTGGAAAATATTGTGAATATATTATGAAACCATTATATATTAATGGAAAAAATGCATCAGTTATGAGAATACTGGAAACACTTCCATGCATCAAAATCTTTCTTGACTACAAATCAGAAATTACATTCCAGCAGAAAAAGGAATGTTGAGTGAAACTAAAAATGCAAACTGGATTGTGTTTGCTTTAGTGCAGCTGCAGAAACGAAGAAGATGAGCCTGCATGGCAGCATCACATTGAGGTGTTTGGCCAAAGCTGATCAAGTCATATATATTCAGCTCATGCCAACATGACACCACAATGGCGCGTCCTCACCCTCCTCCTGCGCCCGCCCATGCCGCATTACTTCTGGCTGTTACCCCAGTGAGGAGTAATGTCAGTACACAAGGACAGTTTTCTCTCATTCATGGGCCTGACAGCACTACCAGCTAATGCACATCCCATCTACTGCCACTGGACTCTACTTTGCACTATATAAATGAATAGTGAAGTACTTTGTGCACTCTGTGACAGAGGAGAGACTGGGGCTAGCTGTCACATGGGGATGTTATAGTAACTTCACAAATTTGTTTTCTTTAACAGTGGATTCAGACAGCTAGCTAAAAAGCTTCTTAGAATTAGAATAATTTTACAATACATTCTATTTTTCATCATTATCATTCTATTTTATGATTTCAAATAGTTTTTAAATATTTCATTATTTATCTGTATGTATATTTCTGTCATGACGACTCTCAAAGTGTTTGGCATGGTAATGGGTATGACAATGTTGATATGTTTGGTCTTAGTGGAATAGATCTGCTATGCTGCTGCTGTACAATATAGCGTACATGAATTACCCATAGCAGGTGGAGCTGGCGAAGGTGGAGGGTTTCTGAAATCACGCTGCACTGCTAAGGCACATGTTACCCATGTAGAGACGGACCGATATATCGGCCAATAATCAGTATCGGCCAATAAAAGCTAATTTTCACACTATTGGCTATTGGCTGATAGTTTAAAAACAGCCGATAGTCAGGGCCGATATATCCTGTCAATCAAAAGAGGGCAAGAAAATGCACAGCATTTGTGCTTTGTGTAAAGAAAATGCTAAGAGACCAGTTTGATGTTCAATATTATTAGTACTTATATGAATTAATAACATTCAGAAAGTTAAGAAATATTAATTTAATCTTCAGAATTTAGTTAATGTGTGTTAATATTAATTTGAGTAATGTTTTTGTTTATAACTGATACCAGTTACTCTAAAACAAGTTAATGAAATGGAGAGAATAAAGTTTTTATTTGCATTTCTTTCAAAATACAGTATAATAATTAAAAATATAATGATTAATTATGAATTATTATGAAATTATTATGAAAAGAAGGTATAAAAGGCAGAACCCCCAAACTATCGTTATCGGTATCGGCAGATATCACTCTGAAGAATCGGCTATCAGTATTAGTGGAGAAATTTAGTATCGATGCATCTCTATACCCAAGCATTTTGAAGGTTGAGCATGCAAGCTCATTGGCTACTGATACAGCAGGAACCAATCCGCTATGCCCTATAGATAACAATGTGATTACGAGCAGGTTGAGTTAAAGGACCTATTAGCCTGTGCCATCTAGAGTTTCATGACAGAACTTTGTATAAAGTACACTACCATTCAAATGGTTAGGGTCGGTAAGATATTTTATGCTCACCAAGACTGTTTTTATTTGATCAAAAATATCATAAAAACAGTAATTGAGTAAAATATTATTAAATCTTTTCTATTTTAATATATTTTAAAATATAATGTATTTCTGTGATCAGTGTCACATGATCCTTCAGAAATCATTCTAATATGCTGATTTGGTGCTCATATATATATATATATATATCTTATTATTATCATTGTTTAAAAAGTTTGTGCTGCTCAGTATTTTTGTAGAAACCAAAAAAACACCAATCTTTAAATGGATATATACACACAATTCTTTGTAAATGCCACATTTACTTAAAATGTTCAGTTCAGTTCAATGTTCAGTAGTTTTGTTGTAGGCAAGACTATGGTGTCTACCGAAAATGACCATAAAATAAATCTACTCTGAGAAATATTAACTGGAGTTAAATGTGTGACTACTGCCTTTCTGGGATCAATCATGTGTATCTATCCGACTATCTTATCCATTGATCCATAATCCCCAAAAGCTCTTACCTTCAGTCAGGCCTATGTTGATGCTCCAGTAACTCTGCAGACACTGCATTTCCTTCTTCATTCCCCTCTTGCAGCGGCAGTCAAACAGATCCATCTCCTGCAACACTTCCAGGGCTACCTGGCAATCCTTATTGGCCAACATGGTGTTCCTGTCCTTGCCTGCCAGACACTGCCTCATGATCCTAAAGCGATGGCTGCATTTTTGGTCCTGGTTACACTTCTCGGTGGCTCTTAAACAGTCCATTGAGTCTTGGTGCCCAGACTCAGAGAGAGCAGAAGAGCCCGACATGGAGAACACTAGCTCATCTATGAAGAAGGGTGGAGAGGAATGGAGGTTCAGGTATGTTTTTACATATAGACTGAGAAATGTCCCACAAACACAACTATTTAATTATAACAGGATAGAAGTTTAACAAATCTTAAACTATGACAAATTGATCCAGAAAGACATCACTGACTCATTTTTTCATTATAAAATAAAGTAATTGTACTCAATGACTAATACAGCCAAAGAGTGCAATTTAGAGACCATCAAGCCAGGGGCAATGACCAGATGATTGTGAGATAATTTTAATGACTCACAAGGATCACTTGACAGCTCAGAATGGTGTCAAAGTACAAAATACATGCCTCGAAGAGTAAAATATCATATGCATCGCACAAAAGACTTCTAATTAGCATGACATGAGTCATCAGTAAGTGACAGTCTTTTTTTAGTATTTGTGAGAAATGAATTTAATTAGTGGTATAATTAGTAGCTTTACACTTACACATTAATTTACTACTAAAAATGCCTTTGCTTAATTCCACTTCATCCTATTTGTGTGAGAGTGACAGAGATTTTTTTTTTTTTTTTTTGTACATGTATGCAAATGTATGTTTTGGTCATAGGGTCATTATAACGGAGGTGCAACCCACCAGTGACACCTACAGGTGTAAATACATCAGAATACTTACCAATCTTTTTTTTTTTTTTTTTTTTTCTTAAAACTGTTCAGAGAATATCAGTGAGAAGAACCAGAATGAAAGATTCAGACACACCCTTGGAAAGCGAATCACTGATGAATGCTTTGCATGTTTTTTTTGTTTTTGTTTTTTTTTTTTAAATAAAAAGACTGAGACTGAGAAATGCTGGGAGATGCTCTAAGAATGCAAATGTGTGAAAAGACGAAAATCAGGAATATAGTATATTACATTACATTTTATTACAGATTAATACTGCTTACTGTAGTAATACTTCCAGGCAGTTCCACATCAGTGCTTATATTATTACACTGCAACTAATGTAAGGCATAACTGGAGGTTGAATATCTATTTCAAAATGTCTAAATGATTAATATCTTATACAGACTGTTTAAATAATCAACCTAATTTTCATCATATGGTGTGCAGAATGGATCAAATCTTGTCAGTGTGAAATGAATGGCCAGTGATAAATCCACAAAGTGACCTTGATAATTCTCAGCTTTATCATTTACTTTACTGTGATTCATTTTCTATACACTGACTCGTAATGAGTTGGATTACTGTATATGAGTGAGAACTATAGGATACTAATTAGATGCCATTTAAAACTATAATATAACGTGATCAGTTATCTTCATTCAGAAGGAATGAAACGCAGCTCATGTAACTTGCAGCATCATTCATTTAAATACGCGAGTACCATGACATGATAAGTTTTTATGTCTTTAATTCCGATTGCCATGAATTAAAAATGAAATGTAACACATATCGTTGCTTTCTTTTCGTTATCGAACTTGACCTCACCTTAATTTCACGGAACTTCATAAACTATTATGGTGTTAAAATACAGCTAATGTAATTCTGCCACATTATTAACGTTGTTACTGGAGAAAAGTAAATATAAATAGCCTACAATGAAACTGAAGAATAAACTGAATTAAATTTCATGAGGAGACTAAAGGGAAAAAAAAGCAAAATCTCGCAAAAAAGGGTGTAAATTTAAACAAAAACTTACCTAAAAAGAGCAGAAAGCCGTAGATATAGATATACATGTTTCTGTTTCTGATAGGGAGTCCGCGTGCGTTAAAGGGTGCCGCTCGTGCTGTCATATGTTCCCTCCAAATTACTGTATTCTCAGTCCTCTTAAAATACCGATGTTGCTCTAAACGCTCTATGACCTTAAAAATCCCAAATTGTATCCAGCGTTTGTCGGACCATGATTCTTTTTTTCCAGTCTAAATAATCCAAAGCCTCATATACAGAGGGAAAAGTTCTCTATTCCGCTCAGGATGGGAACTAAACCCCAGGTTTCCGTAGGAACCGTTTACTCGTGGTGGTTTCGGGTGGACAGACGCATATTCCCAATGCTGATGTTCTACTATCGCAAAGGACGCAGAATTGAAACGTCCGGTTTACTAAAGCAATGCTCCTTTATATGATATTCCCGTTTGTCCGAAACGAAATTCCGAAGCAAAGGCAGTGAGAAACTTCAGATGGCAGAGCTCTGCGGACTGACTTCTGTCTCTGGCGGAGGCAGTGCGCTCCTGAGGAGCGAGGCATAAACGAACGCACGTGCCCCCGTTACGCGCTCCAACCCACATGGTAAATGATCCGGAGACGGATGAGTTAATCAAAGCGCGAACAAACAAGGAGTCAAGCTGACTCACCATACTATGCTTAACTAATAGGTTTTAGGGCAAAGGATAAATGCAACTTTTGACAGGAGGTCAGTAACTGCTCTTGCTTTTGTGTAACTACAATTCAAATGGAAGGATACTTATCAGTGAGCATTCAAGAAGGACTTAGTTAAATGGTCTCTCTGTTTCACCAAGCTGTGGCTGGTTTTAGGTGGGCTTTGGACACTTTTATGATGTGTCATGCTTTGAGCATTTGAGTTTAGGAATATATATACTTGTCATTCTGAGGACTCACTGGTGTTACCTCTGTAGGGATGTCACATCATCACCATCATCATGTCTGGCACAGATTAATGCACGAAATCATCTGATATATTAAGCTGCACACTGTGTGAAAACATAATTAGGCTTAGTTTGCAAGAATGATGTAAATATTGCAGGGGGACATGAACCTGACGTCATGTAAAATGCCTGCATTTCTAGAAACAGGTGGCTGAAATAATGGAATGCAATAAATGGTCAACTGCGATTATTTATCACTAATAAGGATTTATCATAATAAGTCAATGAATCCTCGCCAAAGACAAGAGAATAGCTTGTCATTTATCTGCAGTGTTTAACGATTCAAAGCTTTGCTGGTTAAGGTCGGCATGAAACGGAAGTTGTGATAGTCTTTTCTTCCATATTGTGACATACGTAGCCTACTGTATATCTGAGTGAAAGGCTTCTTGAACAAGAAAAAAAATGTACAGTAGGGCAGGACTTGATTTTGTTCATCGGGAATTGATTGGATGGTTGTGGTTTTCTATTGCAGTGATCTCATGTGAGTGACAGGTTGTCCCGCCCCTGTACCAGTAAACACGTCATCGGTGAAGAAAAGAGATGTCGCTGGAAGAGGGAGGGGAATTTTGATTAAAGATTACAAGGGCACATGGATTAAAAAAAGATGTGCATGGATGAATCATCTATAATACTGCAATATTCCATAAAAAAAAAGAGATTTTACTTTTAAATGCCCTTTATTGGATGGCTCTTTGAAAGTGCGAAATGGACTTTCCGTCTACTGCCTTTGACTTAACAGCTAATTATAGTCGCCAGTGAAGGGTTTGGGACATTCTTTTGGCTTTTGGGTGAACGCCTATGAGGAAAGATGGCATATATATAAACTTTCTGGAAGGCCATGGAGATGAATGGTATGTGATAACTTTCAACAAGTACTACTGATCTCTTTGGGTTATAAGTCACAAGAGGTTTCAAATTTCTACAGATTCTTTCTATGACGTTTAAAGGGTTAGTTCACCGAAAATGAAAATTATGTCATTTATTACTCACCCTCATGTCGTTCTACACCCATAAGACCTTCGTTCATCTTCAGAACACAAAATATTTTTGATAAAATCCGATAACTCAGTGAGGCCTCCATTGCCAGCAGTGTTAATTTCTCATTTTCGTCCGTGAAAAAATGTCGTTGACGAAAATTATTCGTCAACGACATTTTTACACGGACGAAAATGAGACGATGACTGAATAAAAATGTGTTTTGAATGACTAAAACTATGACTAAAATCTACTCTAATTTTCGTCAACGAATAAAAACGAGACGAAAATGATAGACGGGGACGATTTGGGAAGATATCCAGTCAGGACTGCTGTCCTGTGTGGAAGATGCGCACATGTAATGTGCTGATCTAACCGCGGGAAAAGCGGCGCTGTTGCACGCTCTACAGGCTTGTCCAGCAGCACTTCATACTGCTTCGCAATCAATGAATAGCACACATTTATGCTAAGCGTTTGCTTATAAGCTAATGTTGATAAATTATGACAATGTTTACTACACTATGTTTATATGGTAATATGTTTTAGATGGTTGTAAGAATGCATATTTTATCTCCCTTATCTGAACTTAAATGAGCAGCCTGCTACAGTGCAGACCGCAGACATTTCAGAATAAGAGTCACGGTCTATTTTGGGATGGTTTATAATTATTATTTTTTCCTAGTCATTATTGTTATTTTGTTTACACAATAAACTGAATTTAATTGAATTTCTATTTAATTCATAGTAAACTAGTGTATCTTCTGTCACAGGAAGGAAAGACTAAGAACATTATTTGAGACATTCAATATATTTTACAAGTATAAGGGTTATTATAGTTAAAGGTGCTCTATGTAAGTTTTTGACTGTACTAAAGCTTAAAAATACAATAATATGTTTGCAGATATTTATTAAACATGCTGAGTTCACATACTTGTTTCTCTGAAAACCAATGGTACAGCCAGTCATTTTAGTTTGAAATTTGCGTTCCGTGTCGGAATTTCTGTTTTTGTTTTGGTCTGTGCAAGACTGCGCGTTGCCAATTTACCCGATAGTATTTCGCCACCCCGGGTTGCCAGTTGGCGGAAAACACATGCAGCGAATTGCAGCCATGGAAGCCAGCAAACAAACTGGGTCAGAGATCGCAGATTCTACCCAACCTAAAAAGCCTAAGCATCCATCTAAATATCTCTATGAATGGGAGCATATTAAAACACGATATCAACTCATCATAAATCAATAAATCAACTAATTATCTTACAGTTTGTAAGTCTCCTCGCCTTCCAATGTCAATTGAGCTCACTCCTCTTGCGTGTCTTCAAACTGGCAACCCGCAAGAGCATTGAGTCTGAGGAGGAGGGGGCGGGGCAATCAATATTTTGAATTTGGACTGCAGTACCCATTTCAACCACTAGCTGTCATTCTTACATAGAGCACCTTTAACTAAACCTAAAACCATAAAAAAAAATCTTCATTACTTGAAATAAACGTTAACTGAAATAAAAAATAAATATATAAAAAATTTAAACTTATTTTATTTCATCTAGTTTCCAAGCTTTAGCTTAACCTGATAATAAATAAACTAACTAAAACAGAAATAAAAAATGATATAGACATTTAAAAGCAAAAACTAAAAGACATAAACACACAAATTACTAAAACTTTGAACTAAAATTAATAGTACCTCAATGATAAGTGTCAGTCCCTGACAAGTACTGAATTGAGCTCTCTTTCGTGTCTTTTTGCACTTGAACTGTCAAAACCCGTCCGCTTTGGCGAGTAAAGTACAGTTGGTTGTCTTAAGTGAACATTAACAGTTTAGAGAATATATCAGATGTATGTCAGTGTATTGGATCTGTGTATTGTTAGAGAAATGCTTACTAAATGCATTACAATTTAACTAAATTATATTTTAGTTGACTAAATCTACTGTAGATTTAGTCAACTAAAATCTTATGATATTTAGTCGACTAAAACTAGATTAAAACTAAAACAATTTCCGATGACTAAAATATGACTAAAACTAAATGGCGCACAAAAAGTATTCTTGTCGCAAAATATGTTTTTAGTATCTTTCTGGGCATCTGAAAGTGTTAATTATCTTGCTGGCAATAGAGGCCTCACTGAGCCATCGGATTTCATCAAAAATATCTTAATTTGTGTTCCGAAGATGAACGAAGGTCTTACGGGTGTACGACATGAGGGTGAGTAATTAATGACAGAATTTTCATTTTTGGGTAAACTAACCCTTTAAGGCTGGGTAAACAAAGATGAAGGAGGTAAGAGTATAGAGGAGAAAAGTGAGTTTTAGTCTAAAAGTCCAAATAAGTGACATTATTTTTATGCACTTATTGCCCATCATATAAAAAAAATGCCTAAAGCATTTTTTTTTTTTTTCACATATCTCTCTAAATAGTAATAATCGGTGTCTGTTCTATGACACCTTCATTCACAGTATTTTGGCAACAAACCATTGCCCGTTCATTGATGACATTCATAATGCATATGTGAAATAGTATTGACACCCAAGCATAAGATAACTTCCAAACGTTATATCATAATGCATTTTATAGATGTTCAGCTTCAGCTACAACACATACAAATGGCTATTTTAAGTGAAAATCCCATTTTCGTCACTCAGATTAGGGCAGTCTTATAAGGTAAGTGTCACTCCAGCAACTTTAATCCTGTGCTACCAAAATGTCAATGTCGTGACATTTTCACCTTCAGGGGATTCCCTTAAAGCCTCACAAATCTTGTGTTTGAATGTTTAGCCTCAACGTATTTTATCTTATACTAATATATATATGGAAAGCAATCTGTTAGGCTCACCAAAGCTGCATTTGCTTGATCAAAAATACAATAAAAACAGTAATATTGTGAAATATTATTACAATAAAAATAAAAGCTGTGTTCTATTTGAATATATTTTAAAATATAATTTATTCCTGCTGGCAAATAAGCTGAATTTCCAGCAGCCATTACTACAGTCTTCACTGTCACATGATCCTTCAGAAATCATTCTAATATGCTGATTTAGTGCTCAAGAAACATTACTTCTTATCATTAATGTTCATCGTACCGCTTAATATTTTTGTGGAAACCATGAGTCTTTGATTAATATAAAATTCAAAAGAACGGCATAGCTGCGCTATATTTCAAGTGATCAGAAGGCATACAGTTATGACAGAATTGCCATTCAATTCATTTGAACATTTAAAATTTTAGCCTCGGAATCAGCTTAGAATAGGGAACCATGGTGATGTTTTTGTGGTGCAGAGTAAAAATCTCTAGTGTGCTGTTTATTTATTAACCTCTCCAGCAGCAGGCAGCATAGTATGTGGTGTATGTTAAAGTTATCTCTCATTGCCTTTTCAATTACTCCCGACACAGAGAAGTTCATAAGAACAAACATTGGCTGAAAGATTAGATAATAATGCTAAAATACCCTCCTAATGTCCTCAAATTTCATAAGATGGAATTTCCCAGTGTTGTGGCTCATCAAAAGTTGTATAGATCACTTGGTATAATAGTCTCACTGTATGTCACTGCCTGAACACATTCCAGACCACTCATTAATCACAGTGCAGCTCTATTGAAAGACAAGACAACGGACTGGTGAAAAATGACCCGACTATAAGTTGATGATGAAGACATGTACATGTTGCTGTCAAGCCCTTTCTTCTAATACTCGAGCTGTCTTCCGAGTTCAGTCGCAAAATTGTCATGGGTTCAGTCTGACTGATGGGCCAGCTGTCACACTGGGATTTTTTTTTCACAGATACTAGCGATGAGAAGCTAAAGCTGGCATGGCCAACTCTGGGTTTGGACCTGCATCATCCTTCATCTGTTTTTCATGTTAATTAATGTCTCTTTCCGATCCCTCTGGTGTCTAATCTGTCAGGCTAGCTGTGTCCTTGGTTAGGGCAATGTCCTTCATTTCAGCATGGTAAGAATCCCACCGATTTGGTGCCATTAAGCCTCTGTTGGGTCTAGTGAGCCACCGAGCCAAATTTAGACCACGCCAGCAGACTCACAAGGGGATTACACACCGCCAAGAGGGAAAGTAGATGTTCTTTGATGTTGTAGAAAACACCTTCTGGCTCTATTGCAGTTTTTTTGTTTGTTTTTTTTGTAGGGAATCAGTTTTATTATATTTCTATGGTGTGTTTTTGGGTGTGAATGGACTTTGAGCTTAATGGCAAAGCTTGTTTACAAGCAGACACGCTCAGTGAGAATTTCTCAAAATGTAGTCAGTGCACTGGGAATAATCTGTTGTATATTATTGTAGGGACAGCTGCTAGCAGTCCAGAAATGTTATAGCGATGCTAGCGGCAACCCAGTCAGTGGGTTAGTTTAATCTGCAGATAAGTAGGAATGTTTTCAAAATGCCTTTGGTTTAGATATCAAATCTGTGAGTTACACAAGCTTTTGAAAGCAGATAAAAATAGAGACCGTGTAAACAGACACCCCTATTCCTATGTGTATTACATTTCTTAGGAATATATATCACAGTCATTTATAGATGCCTTAGTCAACTATTTATATTTGGGTCAGTAAGGGTGTCCATGATAAACAAAACACATGCCTATTTCTAATAAATGCACACTTTTATAAAATTTTCAAAAAAGACCTGAATGACTTTAAAAATGTCGTCTAACCAAGTAAAAAGTTATATATTTCTCTAATAGCTTGAATTTTGTACAGTAACACTCAAAATTTAGGGGCACCAAGATTACAAGATAACATTAAGCAATGATGAAATAAAGTGGTCAAAAGTGACAGTAAAGACATAGTTGCACTAGATTTCTATTTTGAATAAATTATGTTCTTTTGAACTTTACATTCATCAAATAATCCTGAAAAAAAAAAAAAGTATTACTACATGTTTCCACACAACTGTTTTCAACATTGATAATAGAAATGTTTCTTGAGCTCCAAATCAGCATAAAAGAATGATTTCTGAAGGATCATGTGACACTGAAGACTGGAGTAATGATGCTGAAAATTCAGCTTTGCCATCAAAGGAATGAGTTACATTTTTAAAAATTCTAATAGAAAACATTTTAAATTGTAATAATATCTCACAATATTTCTTGTTTTACTGTATTTTAATTTTGACCAAATAATGCAGCCTTGGCGAACAAAAGAGATTTCAAAAACATGTAAAAGACGTACTGACCTCAAACGTTTGAACGGTGTAACGATTATTTCCAAATGTTTACAATTTTTTATCTGATATCTCAATATCTGATATCTTACTGACATTGACTTATTAAGACTACATGACACACATTATGAGGGTCTGCAGAGGTCCTCTCTATGTCATTTTCTAAAAAAAGATATTATATATATAATATATATATATTTACTGATATAAAAATTATAATTAAACTTTATTTAAAGTATTACTTGTGGACAATGCACATTTCTTAATATTAAGCCTAAAATGTGTTTTAATGTCAATATTGCATAAGGATTGTATAAACTTTGAATTAAATTAGTCTTGAAATGCAAGATATTTAAAGTGTACCTAAACTATACTTGCAATAGCACTTTAGCACAATCATATATACCTAAAGTATATCTTTAATTGGACCTCAGCACTACTTCCGCACAATTAAAGTGCAAAATTAGCTGTTCCAATTTAGCAGACTTTAAGTATACCAATTTAGTATACCAAAAGTACAATTGCAGGATATTTTTATTAAGTACATAAATATGTAAATGTACTAGTAGTAAACTTT
This sequence comes from Ctenopharyngodon idella, assembly GCF_019924925.1. Lineage (NCBI taxonomy): Eukaryota > Metazoa > Chordata > Actinopteri > Cypriniformes > Xenocyprididae > Ctenopharyngodon > Ctenopharyngodon idella. Next base: position 13,859,958 of record NC_067227.1, read on the forward strand.
GCATGAAATAAATGTATTTCAAATACATTTTAGTATATTTATTTTTCACTAGGGAATAGACAGGATAAAAACATGAGCCAGAAGCTTTTTTTTTTTTTTCTTCAGAACGAAGCCCTCTCTAATTTCATATCAGCAGAATGCAATCAGGTTCTCTTAAATAAGAGGAATTCGATTTGGCAAGAGAACATGATGGTGGTTTAAACCAGGTTCTGCTACTGTAAATGATATAACGTGAACATCAGGCAGCAGTGTAACTAGAGGAGAGAGCAGATGTCCTCAAGCTGTGCTAAGCTTGTTCGTAAAGAGAACTGGGTTTAATGTTCATTGCTACTGGAGCAAAGGAAAAAATTAGTCAATATCAAAATGAGAAACTGAGAAAACTCTCCTTCTGCAACTCTTTCTCAGTTGTAATAACCTTGCACCCTTCTTTCTAATTTAGAAGTACTGCTCTCACATTTTTTTTTTTTCTTCAGCGGTTTAAACCTTAAGGCTCCTTGTAAGAGTCATAATCATGTAACCTACTGCAACACCCACCCTCTCTGCTCAGATGCAGACTGATAGAGAATTGTGGTCTGCTCTTGAACTATCCTCCTCTGCAGGACTTCACGCGGCCAGAGCCGATACAGACAAGGTCATGTCAGGTACACAGTTGCTGCTGCATGTGCTCCTACATGGAGGACCTCTGTGATCCTGCCTATCTCTCTTTGTGTATGGGGAAGGACTCTGATGAATTCCAATTTACAGTCTCTGACCTTCTTGTTATCTCTGGGAGTAAAATGAATGCACAGTTCATCTGACAGCCAGAGCAGGAAAATGGAGAGCCACAAACATTGTTGTTTGATCTTAGATTTTCTTGAGTCAAATAGTTTCTGTTGTTAATAAAAAGCACATGGTGAAATTGGCTCTGTGCAGATCAGTGCTGGGTAGTAATAGACTATATATTATATAAGTTACATATTCAGACAGCAAAAATAAAGAACTTGAAAGTAAAATATGCTTTGCTACATTTTAAATGATGACAAATATTTTCAGTGAATTATGTGATTACAAATTGACTCTGTTTCCAATTAGTCAACAAAAATAACTTCATAATTTACTGATTGTGCCACTAAATTGAGCCTGAGATACATGCAATAATGCATAATAATCAGATTACTTTTTCAAGTAACTAGTCAAGTAACGCATTAATTTTTCCAATGTACAACAACATATCTAAGTTACTTTTTCAAATAAGTAACGCAATTTACTTTTTCCCATTTATTGACTCCTGTCCCCCACGTTGAGAGAAATAAAGTGCAGAGGTGTTGTGTGCGCTGTGTAAACATGATGGTTATTGTAGTTCTAGACTAAATGTGAGCATTTACTCATCTCACTTGCACGAAAAGATTCAGTATTCCTCAAACTGAATAAAAACAGTGAAATGCAATCTCAGAATTTACACAAACCTGTAATAATTAAATACATTAAATTAAACAAATACTTTATGTATTTAATCTCAGTTTATTAACCAATGTCTTTGCTGCTGACCTTCAATGATCTAATTCAACCATAATAAGCACAAATTACTTTAGATTTAGAAATAAGAGTGTTGAACTTCCTTCTCCTGTATCCTATTCTTCTTTAATCCAGAATGGCAGCACAGCTGAAAGGTTTGTTTGAGCTGCCCCCTCTACTGTACAGGCGTAAATATGCATTTCCTTCAGCCTGAGGCTTATTAATTTCACTTTTGGTGTGAAAGGGCCTGAACATTTGTCAAAAATAGAATGTTTTTGTTGTTATTAAAAAACAAACAATCAAGCTCAGCCGAGGTGAGAAAAAGTAACGCAAAAGTAATGTAACACATTACTTTTCATAAAAAAGTAACTAAGTAACGCAAGTTTTTTTTTTTTTTTTTTTTTTTAGAGTAACGCAATATTGTAATGCATTACTTTTAAAAGTAACTTTCCTCAACACTGTTAGTACTTGGCATCAAGTGAAACTAAACATAAAATGACTACAATTGTAATTAATGGAAATAAAATTTTAATCCAATCATGCAATAATAATAATATATAAAAAAAACATGTTATGTAGGAATTGTCAAAGGTAATTCAAATGAAATTAAGTAATACGTAAGGCAGGAAGTGTGATTCCGGAATGTAATTACAAGTGTACACCTGAAAAATGAACTGGCTTTATTTAAGTCAAACACTGTATAAATGTGATTTAATATTAATGAATTATCCTTCATCTTTATCAGGTTATACAAACAAACATCATTTTTAAGGGTCAGATCAGGTATAACTAGCCTCTTTATAAGCTCTAAAATTTGCCTATTACCACTTTTTACAGTGTAATTTTAGAGGATCATTTGATTGAGTTTGCTATGATGTGAATAAACTTACAGATACTCACAACAAGTTTCTGTCTCCATGTTAACAAATCACACTCAAACTGGGCTGGAATGCAGGTGTTGTTGTTTGTGTTTTACCTACAGAAAAGGTTTGATCTTTGAAGCACTACAGCAAAAATGTAGGAAAACCGTGAACTAGACAATTTACAACTTGATCTTTGATCCACTTTGATCCACTAAACAGTGCAGACCCTGAATCTTACACATGTCTCAAGACGGGTAAAAATGTTTATACTCAGAGATTAACAGACAAAACATGTGAAATGTTAAGCTGAGAACAAAGAGAAGCTAAAGTGAAGCAGGTGTGTTCAGCTAAACACAGCCTCTTGATCAGAAGCTTGAAGGATAAACACACTCAGATGTTTGTTAATATACTGTCATAACTATGCAAGCTGCGTCAATGCATCTGACAGAATGTAGCAGAGCATAAATGCTGTCTTTTTTTTTGGACGTATACCTTTTTACACATATCGCACCTTCACAGGTGTTTGCTGTCTATATTCTGTCTGCCGCAGTTTACACAGCCTGACTGTGACTCACAGACACTTCCCTGGTTGAATCCACATCACGGCATAAACCGAAAAGACCATCTGAGGCACTCAGAGCGACTCCCTACACAGATAATGATATCTTCTACTGTGCCTTTAGTTCAGTCCACATCAGCACAGTTCAAGTGCTCCAAATAGTTTGTGACAAGCATGAATCCTCCTGCACAAAAACCCATAACATACCCCCCAATCCTGACCCTGTCAGTTTGCTTAATCTCTGCAGAAGCCCACACAGCCTTAAACCTTGGAAAAGCCAAACTGTTTTTGCCTGATTATATGACTTTATTCTAGTGTGGTTGTCGCTCTCATTTGTTCAGCAACAGCTGCTTTTATTGGTTTGATGTTTGGCACTAAGGCAAAGAACATGTATGACAGGTTACTGAATCAGACGGGCATGCAAGCATGAGTTGGCTTTATACACACACACACACACACACACACACACACACACACACACACACACATACACACACACACATGTGTGCGTCATGCACCTACTTCCTATTTGAAGGGCCCATCAGAGGTAACTAGAGTCATTTGGTGCCTTTGGCAAGATAAGACTTGAGCAAAGATTTAAAAACATCCGTCATATACATGTAAGATATGTTTGTCTAGTGGCAGTTTTTGATTAGAAAGCAAGGAGATCCAAGTGAAAATAGAATACATAATAGATACACACTAATATTAGTAATCACCATGCATTTTTGTTGCATTGAAAAAAAAAAAAAAAAGCAGCTTTGAAAACCAAATGATCTGTGGAAGGTGCGACTCGATTGAATTGAACGGTAACACTTTTCTGGTAACACTTTAGAACACTGATCCTTCATTAATGAATAACTACACAGGAACAAATGAGCAATGCATTGTTAACACTCTAGTAACTACTATTAACTAACAAGAAACTCTGATTAATAAATTAGTAAGTAACAGTGCTCAGTTGAAGGCAGGATATAGTTCACTATAGCTAATCAGTAACTACTGTTTTTTTCATACCTCCCATAGAACTACTATAAGAACTACTATATACAGGTTCATAATTAATGTGAATAATGCATAATGTATAATTCTAAAGTGAAGGTCACGGTAACCCACTAGTAATGACTGGAGTGTTACCAAATCCTTCTGAAGGAATTACTAATTATTTGGATCAGTATTCTAAAGTGAGAAACATGATAACTCTCTAGTAACTACTGGAGTCATTGTAAACTTTTGAGGTTTTTGTGAAGCACTGGATAGTAATAATTCAAGAGTTACTACATAATTCTAAAGGAACTACTACTTATTTGGATCAGTATTCTAAAGTGAAGATCATGGTAACCCACTAGTAATTACTTAAGTGTTACCAAATACATCAGAAGGAATTACTGTACAAAACTGTACAAAAAAACTCAAAAGTTTACAAAGACTTCAGTAGTTACTAGAGAGTTATCATGTTTCTCACTTTAGAATACTGATCCAATTAATTAGTAATTCCTTCTGAAGTATTTGGTAATACTTCAGTCATTACTAGTGGGTTACCATGACCTTTACTTTAGAATTAATTCATGTTAATTATGGACCTGTATATAGTAGTTCTTAGTAATTCTCTTGGAGGTATGAAAAAAACAGTAGTTACTGATTAGCTAATAGTGAACTACCACATTCAACTGAGCACTATTACTTACTAATTAATTAATTAAAGTTTCTTGTTAGTTAATAGTAGTTACTAGAGTGTTAATAATGCATTACTGATTTGTTCCTGTGTAGTTATTCATTAATGAAGGATCAGTATTCTAAAGTGTTACCCACTTTACAATAAAGTTCATTAGTTAACTACATTAGTTAACATGAACTAATAATGAACTGCACTTCAACAGCATTTGTTAATCTTTGTTAATGTTAATTTCAACATTTACTAATACATTATTAAAATCTTGTTAACATTAGTTAATGCACTGTGAACTAACATAAACAAACAATGAACAACTGAATTTTCATTAACTAACATTAACAAAGATTAGTAAATACAGTAACAAATGTATTGCTCATGCTAGTTCATGTTAGCTAATGTTTAACTAATGAACCTTATTGTAAAGTGTTACCAATTGAACAAATATATTGTTTGACAGTATTTTAGACAAGTACCTTTTGCTTACACTTTATTTCGATAGTCCACTTTAGACATTCTACCAACTATAAGTAACTTTGCAACTACATGTCAACTAATTCTCATCGGAGTATTAGTAGGCTGTTAGGTTAGGGTTAGGATTAGTAGAATAAGTTAACATGTACTTGCAAAGTTTCTTATTGTCACAATCCCGGTTCTGTCTTTTGTTTTGTATAGACTTTTATGTTGAAATGTATTCTGTTCTCATTGTTTTTGTGCTCCCTTCATGTGTTTGGTTTCTGTTTCTCCTTGTTATCATTTTAGTTGTTATGGTTATCGTCATTGGACACACCTGTCTTTAATTATCATTGTTTTCTCTGTGTCTTTAAGCTTGTGCTTTTCAGTTGTTCTTTGCTAGTCGTTGTTTTGTGTTTGATCGTGTTCGTGTTTTGGATTAGGAGTTCTGGGTTTTACATGCCTATTCATGTGGAGTCTTTTCATTAAAATTGTGCATGCAAGTGGATTCTCTCTCTGCCTCGTCTCTCAGCAATTGTTACCCTTATATATAATGTCTGTTGGGGGACCATCAAAATAAAGTGTTAGCAAATATTAAGCAGACAGTCTACTAATACTTTCATGATTAGGAGTTGACATGTAGTTAGTAGAATGTCTAAAGTGGACTATTGGAAGAAAGTGTTACCCACCTTTTTTTATCTACAATAATAATTCCAGTTATGTATTAATGATACTTTAAAAGCTATAAGTTAATAATTTCTTTATATATATGTGGATATACTAATTGTGAATAAAGTGTAACATAATATTTAAAAAATATATATATTATTTCAAATATTTCTAGTTTTCAATACAGTTTTTTGGTTTTTGACCGAGTAACATTTTGTTCAACCAAGCCTGACTGCGATGACATTTCTGCAAAATTATATTACGTTGCTTCTTGCATTTTTCCCAACACTTTCAAATTGAAATGTCCAGCGAGTGGAGCTAAAGGCGCGTTAAGTTTTATCTGAAACAAATGAATGTGAATCTGGCTACATTGGTTGTTGTACATTTATATATCATGGTAGTTCAGAAATGAAATGTCCAAAGAGTGACACTAAAAGGTTAATGCTCTATTGCATTCTACACTAAACTTAACCAAGAGAGTTAACAAAAGCAATCATGAGATAGAAAACACATTTGCTGAAGCAGCCATGCCATTTTAGCTTGCTTTTACATGTCTTTAAGCTCTTTTATCATGACTCGTGTTTAACTGGACTCATACCCATGCGCTCCACATCGCAAGTGCACTGCTGTACCAGGTCAGCTACCAGGAAAGTTTACAACATCAGAAAAATCATATGAATTTGGATATGTGATGCAAATGTCAAAAATTATTATTTAAAAAAATCATACACTATGGTAAAAGTGTTTTGAGGTTTTAACATAGTATTGAGCAAGGAATCACGCAAAAGTTATTAATTGATAATCTGCTGCTGTAATCATAATTTTTGTGAAAAGGAATATAAGTTGTTGGTGTTTTACTGCCTCAAGTGTTTATTTCAGCTAGAAACTGCAGTGAATTGCATATATAGGTACGTGTTTGGAGTTTTGCAAGAGCAGCATGTTTCCAATGAGCCTATGTTGTTTTTGTTTTTGTTTCTGGTTAATTTTGTAAATTAACATTCTTAAAATATGTTACTGGAATATTAAATGGTATTTGAGTTCAACTCAAGCTCACATATCACAGAGGTGCAAAGAAAGATGACAAATTTGACTGATTGATACCACAGATACAATTAAATATTAAAAAAAATATATATATATATCAAAGTTGCATTAAAAATCCACTTGGATCATAAATTTGACATGGTGCACTTTCTCTAATAATGTATTAAATAGGGCAAAACATAAATACAGTGTGAACACAGTGTCATGAGGAAAAGCACACAATTCCCTTGCTTGTATGATGGATGCGTAAGCTCAGGGCCTTTGTTCTAGGTCCAGCTGCAGCCGAGCCAATGTCCCCAAATCTAGAGTTAAAAAAGCAGGCAGGGTCTAATTCTGTCCACAACCTCAGGTTACATTACAAACACATACACACACACACACACACACACACACACACAGAGCTGGAATGTACAAGTAAAATAGGTACAATTGGTCTACCATCTACTGGAAGAATGACGATAGAGATACTGATTTAACCAGGGTCACAGTTTCACATTATGCACTTTGAGGTTACGGTAGGGCAGTGAATGTCTATGTATTTACAACCAATACCAAATACAGCCTATTGCACTGTAGAAAGCAGACATGTACTGTACATGTCTCGGCTCTTTAAAGGCCAAGTCAAGTCTTTTCACGAGTCTTGAATCCCTTTTAGTAATAGTTTTCAATGTCAGGGTTGTGCACCATTCAGAAGTGAATTGACAGTGCAATTGAAATAAAGTCGTATAACTTGAAGTTTTGACTATAATTGCAATGTATAGATTGTCAAGGCAATTGCTTTCAGCTTTGTTTAAAAGACTGGAAAAAAGCTTAAAAAGCATGTATGTGATGGTTAGTTGCTTGGTTGGTTGAAACATATCAATGCATTCCACAGTGATTAAATTCTTGGTTTATTTTGTCCAAATATGTGGAACTGCAGCTTCAGAACAGTCTCCTCCAGAATAGTCCAGACCTTATTCTATCAGTCCTAAGAGAACCAAGGTGAGTTACATTTGACCTTACTGTAGATGAGTATTTCCTGGTAGGTCCTTCATTATGTTTGCAATGTTACCAAATAACTAGAATTGTGAATTAGTCTTTTAATGTATTGTAAGGACTACCTTATTCATTTCAAAAAACAAAAAAATGTTTGGTGATGTAGACATTCCTGCTTGAATTCATAACTTGATTTAGCTGGATGGATCCAGTAGTATATATGCATGCATGGCTTATGTCCACTCCATTTGCAGCATCTCAGAGAGCTGCATTAGCTTTATCTTTAGATTTATGTGTTTGTTTAGATGAACCTCAAATGACCGACTGTGTTATCTCTCAGTCTTGTTTTTAAATGTTTCCGCATATTTGTGCTAAAAGCGGCCTACATTTCCTATGCCATGCTAGCTGATTTGCCTCTGTTAGAAATCCAGATATGATTGTTACAATAGCATCACTATGATTCAGATAATAATAAAACGTGAGACGTGAAATGCAGTGCACAATTCAGGTTGGCAATTTGCCTTTCATGTTCTCCATTGAAGTACATTGATCACTTTTTAACTTTATAAGAGAGTGTTAAAAAGGGTTATGTTTGCCATCACATTACCCACCGACATTATCTATTATCAAAAAATGCACTTCAGCAAATTCAGTCTCTGTGGGCATGAGGACTTTCACCTGAAAAGTCTCAAAAGTAAACAAAAGTCATCTATCTTCCCAAATGAGCCAGCGAGTACATCACCACAGCTATGATGTCCCCCATACGGGAGAGAACACTTTCATTTTTCCAAGCCATCCTTGCTCTGAATTACATGTCACTTTAAATAGGTTGTTTGGCTGAGATGATGAGATGTTGGCTCAGGTGAAAGAGAGAGAGAAAGTTTAGGGGGGAAATAGGCACCGCCAGCAGATGGTTGAGACTGTGTATAATGTCATATATTACTGGCACAAGCAGAAGGTCTGAGATGATGCTATAGTCCCAGATAAACTGACATTTGCTGTGTGTTTGCATGTGTGAGATGGGAATAGAGTGTTATTATAGATCATGAGATGCATGAACAATGCACTGGGTAACCTATTTCCCTCTGTGGAAGACCATAATCTATCTATCTGTCTATCTTATTATCTATCTATTATCTATCTATCACCTATCTATCTATCTAGCTATCGAGAGAGAGAAGAAACAAAACTATTAAAATAAAATATAATATGTGACGTCACTCACAGACTTCTGTGAATGTCCTTTTAACTGTTTTCACTGTAAATTGTGTGGTAATCCAGTTTTTACTTGCAAAACAGGTAACCTACAGTTATCCAATTACTCTGTAGCATTTTTAGTCTTTCATATATATGAAGAGTTTGGTTCCAAAACGCGATAAACGCCATTTAAAAAAAAAAAAAAAAAAAAAAAAAAAATTGAGTTTCCGCCAAAATCAGTATTGTATCTGGTCAGTATTGAAAAGTCATTCATTAATTTTGCGCAAAATGCGATATCCGTCGTGTTATTCTGTCATGTTTTCTCCCTTTCTTTCCAAAAACGTCTCCTTTCTCTGCAGAACACGATATATCCGCTCAACCAATCACAGCGCACCATTCCACACACTGTAAACAGTTATGGTGACGCTCTGAATACAACCGGTATCCTAGTTTTCCTTATCTGCTTTGTACTTTGTGATCAACAAAAACAGAAAAAATAATCATTTTGACGGCATTGATGAACCTGTGGTGGTTTCTGCGGTGGGGAAGAAACGCAAGTCATCGAAATGTAATCATTTACGTGAGGAGAAAAGAAGATGAGGCACTCGAGTCTGGAGGAGGAAAAATGCTGACTGTTGCTTGTTCCACGACAGCATCAAACTTCTCAAAGTTTTTAAAAGCCATTTTTAATACCGATGTACTCGGTAAATGTGTTTATTTTAACTGTGCGGTGGCACCAGATACTCTTTAATCGGTAATGACAAACAGAGACATAATTAATTTATAACATTAACAAGATGACTCGTTGAATTCATTTTGGGAGCGACGACTGAATGTTTTTTTTTTTTTAGTAAAATGCATGTATATAAGATTAGTATTGGCAAAGTTCAGAGGCTGTTATACATGTGGATCAACTTACTTTGTTGTGTATTTTCAATATGAAAAATAACTTTTATATTGATGGATTAATTGCATTTTGAAAAAAAAAAAATGTGTCATGGATTTATTGCATTTTGGGGAAAAAATAATCCGTTTTTATAATAAACCTTTTAAAATCAAAATGTAGATTTGAATTTTTAATGTTTTTATAACCAAAAGATGCTATGTGAAAGTTTGAAACAGAAAATAGTGGTTTTCATCTTGCCACTTTCTTGGTAAAGAAAACACCTTTTTACTCAAATTAATCAAAATGGAGTTATAGCGTTTTGGAACCAAACTCTTCATATATATATATATATATATATATATATATATATATATATATATGCCATTTTTGACCATTATAAATGTAGTGCTAAAATGAATTATGGCATATTATACAGTAGCCTACTTAAATATCATATATACATACATTTCATGCTACTGTAATTTACAGATATCAACAGACACTTAAGAATTGTAAAGACTGCAATCCATGAGCATTGACAGTTGTAATGCAACTAATAGGCCTAATAAATAACAATATAACTATATAACACCACTAGCAAGTACGTTCCTTACTGTTTTCAATAGAAAAAGGCTGAGGCTGAGTAGATGAAAGAATTTTCATTTTTGAGTGAACACTCCAAATACTCAAATATTCACTGCAGAGCAATGTTTCCAGCTAGCGAGTGTACAGTATCCCAACATTTCTGTATCATGTCAAATCCATAATTCAGCAGAATATTCATTTTAGCATTCAACAACACTCTTCTCCCATTGGGCAGTCAGGGTGATTTTTTGCATGTCAATGTCATAAGGATTTCTTTAATATCACCGGTGTTGGACAAATCCAGTGTGATGGTGAGGCTAGCAGCAGGTGGTCTCTCTCCCCCCTGTGCCTGTCATGCCACACAATGACCTGGTCCCAGGTCACATTTGAGTTGCCTCATATCAGGCAGCTGATCAAAGCCCATCTCTCTGCAGAGGGAACCAGCACCCCCTCCACTTCCCATGGATCTATATTACTCAGATAAGCCATTAATAAAACACTATCAGAATCAACAGCCCTTTGATTAATGATCTAAAGGTTGGTGCTGCGTGATCTGATAGTGAATGTTCATCCAAACACCTACACCTGCCATGTTAGGCACCTGTTTGTCATCTGTGACACACAGGAGGCAGAACATTTACCGTTTTTAAAGATTCAAATGTTCACCCACCAAAAAGTAAATTCCATCAAATTTACATTTAATGTCTTCTGTTATATATAACATATATTATATGGGTATGAAACAGTATGAGGGTGAGTAAATATGACACTATGAATATGAAGTGTTCCTTTAAGGGAAAAGAATGTAGACTGTGCAAACACTTTTGGACCACCAAATCTGAGTTAAACATATTTCAGGTCACAGGAGGAGGTTTTTCATCTCATAAAGATCTCTTCTTTTCACATCAAGCATCTTTAAGATGATAAAGGAAGGTTCCTGTCAAATTCTGTATGGTTTAGGGCACACATGCGTGCTAAGCATACTGTAGGCTAGCATATAATTTTGCTTACAGTGTGAATGAGATTCACGTAACACTTTTCAAGCTCAAACGTAAACAGAGAGAGAGAGAGAAAAAAAAATAAAAAAATGTAGATAAAATTTTCATGCAGAGTAAAATACTATTCAGAAAGGACGCATTCATTTGATCAAAAGTGACAATAAACATATTTATAATGTTGCAAAAAAAATATTCCAAACTTTTGAATGGTAGTATATGATATACACAGTCGAATTAAGAGATATACATGTAAATATACAATCGATATACATACGATCACTGTGGGTTGTTGCATTATATGTTATAATCTAGAGTCACATGAGACAAAAAAATTCTGCTAAATTTCCAATAACTCATCTTTAATGGCAGTAGTGACCTCAAACAAACCCAAAGACAAGATCTGCCTCTCTCTTGCACACCCACATACTTTTTAGGAGACAATCAATACTCATGCCAATTGCTTTTCAATAAAAATACTTTTCAACTCATTCCCACACACCTGTTCTCAGCTAAATCTGAGCAGCAAGACCTATCATGTCAGGACACGAAGACATGATAGCAGTTAACAAAACATCAACAAAAGCACAGTGATTATGGTGGTGATAGGAGCATAGCGAGTCACTCCAACTCCACATGTACACAGCTTACACAAACATGAGTATGATGGCAGCTGAGGGGGAACATTTGCCCCCGGGGTCCTATTAACTTTCAATGTGCTATGTCACATGGAAAGGAGTGTGAGAGATAATTTATCACAACAAAAGACAAATCAATGGTCTTTGCAGAGCTCTGGCTAATTATGTGCTCAATTGAAAATTTTCCAATGATGGAGTGTGTGTGTGTGTGTGTGTGTGTGTGTGTGTGTGTTTGTGTGTTTGTTTGTGTGTGTGTGTGTGTATGCGGAGCCCCTAAAGGAACGTTTGCAAAAATAAAAAATATACTGACTTTCGCCTGTGCACAAGAAACATTTGCGTGCTCACGAGAAACTATTGTATGGTGGCCAAAAGAGCTCACCATGCTGATGCAAATAGAAAAAACACCAGCAAATTAAGAAAATCGTCATCAGTTTGACAAAACGTGCTGCAAATATGATGTAACCAAATACAGAAACGTGCTGCAAATACTCACAACGCAATCAAATACAAAAACATGCTGCAAATAGCAAAAAGCTCAAAGCGCTGCAACTGAAGAAAACACATGTAAATAGAAAAAAAAAAAACACATCTTCAACATCAGTTTGACAACACATGTGCTGCAGTTCTACTCTGCACTCCACCTGAGAATGCATCCAGAAACTCAAAACTCCGACACTTCCGAAAGTGCCTTACAACGAGGAGGGTTCTCATTCAAGTCCTGTGCCGAACCATCAGAAGGTAAAAATTTAAAATTTTTGCCATTAACATCATTGATCCAGCCCCAGGGTCCAGAGGTAAAACCCTGTCTTCACATCGGCTGGAAAGACCGACTCTATCGCGTCCTTCGCGATTTCTGCTCATAAGACAGGAGCATCGCTGGCCAGCATGGAGGTGAACTGGATGCCCCTTATGACCGGGGGACGCCGGGTGAACTGAATCGCATAGCCGAGTCTGATGGTCCAGGTAAGCCAGCGAGATGGGCTGTTGAGCGCTAGCCAGGCCTCCAGAAACTGTACAAGCGGGACCAGTGGGACCACAGATGTACCTGCAGTGGGGCAGCAAGGTGGAACCCAGAGACAGGACTCGGACGGCATAGCGCCCCAAAGGTCTGAGTGTGCGGTGTAACACTTACCTGGTTCCACAACTGGACAGGGGGTGCGTGAGAAGGCTTGGTTACATCCTTGAAGTGACTTTTGTCGCATATTACCAATCAGGGTATAGGTAAAGGGACTCCACTCGCTTGAGGTATTGAGGTAATCTTGCACACCAATATGCATTGGCTCGTTTAGTTTACACACAGGTGATTTGGCTCTCAGGCAAGATCCCAATTCGTTGGTACTGTCCGACGTGACATTGAACGTGACCAACTGAAAGGGAACAGAGATTCTTCATTGAACATGTATTACAGACATTCCCCATAGCAAGTTCCCATCCGAAAGGAAACAAATTAAACACACACACACACATATAACATGCATAACGCTATGTTCAGGTTTGACTGTAATGTTGTGACATAATTGCAAAAAAAAAAAAAAAAAGCTTAAAAAATGTTAAATTGACGTTATAATGATTTTATAATGTCTAAACATAAATCTAAATTAAAAACTTGGGAATGGTAAATGACCCATTGAGTAATCCTCTGAAACCATCTAGAGCAGGGGTGTCCAACCCTGCTCCTGGAGGGCTACCATCCTGCAGAATTCAGTTCCAACCCAGCTCAAACACACCTGTCTGTAATTATCAAGCAGCCCTGAACACCATGATTAGCTGGTTCAGGTGTGTTTGATTCGGGTTGGAGCTAAAATCTGCAGGGCGGTAGCCCTCCAGGACCAGTGTTGGACACCCCTGATCAAGAGGCTGTAGTTAAAAATTCATGTTATTTTAATTTTAAAAGTGTTTGTTTTCCAGTAGATGGCTGCAATCTTCCACCCTACCATGGCACTTTTTCAAAAAATAATGCTATTTTATATAAATATATATATATATATTTAAGTTATTACAAATAGAGGCGAATACCAAAAATAAATAAATTAATTTAATTTAATTTAATTAAATACCACAAATCCCCCAAAACTGCACAGTACAGTAAAAACACTAATAAAGTGAGCGATCTTTCTATTTTTAATTACATTATTATGTTACAAAATGAAAATTTTCTGTCTGGTTACATAAGCTAGTTGGACAAAAAAAAAAAATGTTGTTGCCCTATTTGTAATAGTATAGCAAGCAACATATAGCATAAAATAAGTGATATTAGCATATTTTATTATATGCATAATATTACTCATAACGCGGTGAGTGATAGCTGTATATGCCTTTATTTTACCATTTCTACTCTTCATTTTCCTCATTTAGGCTCCTGGTGGCTTAGACCTTTTTTATTATCCATAATTTCAGTTTGTGTTGATTTAGAACTTCTCCCGCTCCCCCTCCAGCTCTGTCCACTGTTTTTTTTGTTTTTGCACGCGCCCGTGCCGCACCTGTCAAGACACTGACTGGGCGGTTGCCCATGTTGCCCATGCCTAAATCCACAACTTCTTTCACCACCCTTGTTATTTTACACATTTATCTGAGCCATTAGTGTCAGCAGTTCAACAAAGCAGAGCATTGTTACGTGAATATAACTGTGTTCCACATAAATCCACTCATGTCGAAATGAACACATTAATTGATGGCTCTTGTATATATCTCTTATCTTTCATCACAAGGAAAAAAAAAAAAAAAAGAAAAAACAGGCTGGCCAATCTAACATTTTAACCATATGAAACTCCCTTTACTCCTCTGTCTGCGAAGATGATAAATTGTGACCATTATTTTCCATAATGGAGCCTGTAATTGCTTGCAATTAGGCCCCATTATGTGAGAGGCATATGACCTGGCTACGGATAGACTATACAGCCTGACAAATTCAGAAAAAAAGCTGTGCTTTCAGGAGAATTTTTGTAGCTGTCTGTGAATAGGCATAATTTTGACATTTTATTGTCTTGTACAGGAGCACCAGTCGTCATTCCCCTTTTTTAGATGAAGGATCATTATTAGATAAGCATATGAAGGAAAATATCCCTGTCACTGTATGTTTGCTTATATGCTGGCATTCACAAAGACAGTTTTGCATCTACTAAAATGATCACAGTGTTCAGTTTCAATCAGACTGATGATACAGCCAAAAGAGAATAATCTTTCTTAAAACCTGTCCAAAAGCATGGAGAAGTTTAATGACTGATCTTTCTGTAATCAGATTCAATTCATAACATTCATGGGTTCAGTTCATTTTTACGTGCAGTAATCAGATAAATGCTCTTAACACAGAAATAGATAAAAACAACACTTTGAAAGAACATCATGAATCTGAAGCCTTAGGTGAAATATTTTAAAAGAAAATGAGCTGAATCCAAGATGATGAGATATATAAGCTAATAGTTTTTTTTTTTTTTTTTTTTCATTGTGTCTGTTTTTCATTGAGAACATTCAGAATGACAGTATATGTTGTCCTTCATCTTTTGAAAGTCATTTCAAATGTTCATTTTTGTGGATATGCTTTCTATATGCATTAGACTGAATGGGAAAATATTCTGTAAAACTGATTTCTGCTTGTTGCAACAGCTTCAGGCTATATATTTTAACATTTTTTTTCTCCTTCATTATATTATATTTTTTTCTGCACAGCAATGGATTCTGTTCTCTTGAAGAAACACATATGTGCCACGGGGTAAGTAATTCAAATATTAAGAGCAAAATAGAGAAAGCTTTATACACACACAAAATTTGTCTCTGTGCCCCTGTTTACACCTGGTATTAAGATGTGTTTTGGTTGATCGGATCACGAGTGGACGACGCTATGCTACCCAGCAAGCAATAGCAGTCATTTCACTGTCTCGGTTAACTATAGACCTGATATAGTCCGGCTATGAATTGCGAGATGTATGATATTCCATCATGTAAGCAAAGTTAACAGTGATTACAAGGTGTTTGGTTTCATTTCTTTGACATGCTCTGTCTAAATTTCCACTGACAGCCCATATTTTGCCTTGTTTTAGCCTTGACGTCAGGGCTGTGTTTGGACAGCTACTAGACGTTCTTTAAATGCAAAATTGCTTGCTGGGTAAATACAGGTGTAAACGGGGTCTAAAACGTTTTGAGCTTGTCCACTTTCGACCACTTCCTGAGGGAGTCGAAAACACATTTGACCGGATTGCTTTCATAGTGTAAGACGCACATGTGGTTGAATGTGTTCGAACAGCCACAAAAGACCTCCTACTCTCCGCCTACTGGCCTAATGTGTGAACATTATGGGAAGCGCACTAACCAGACAGGTTTTAAACTTTGTTGGCTGTAGACGCAAGTTTGGTAGTGTAAAAACAAACTGAGTAGCGTATTGCTGAGAAACATCCTGCTCAAGTCGTCCTTGCGATGGAGGTTCAGGTTGAATAACTAGTACTTCCAATGTTTCATCATCTGACTCGTGCTCGAATTGATATGGTGAAAAATACACTATCACTACTGTTTTTACAGAGTGTACAAACACTGAGCTTTAGGAAGCCTCCGGAGCTGACAGTTGTGGTAATGGGCATTTCGTTTCCAACACACGCTGTAAGCGGTAGACCAATCACAACAGACTGGGCCATCTGGCCAATCAGAGCAGAGTAGGCTCTCGGAAAGGAGGGGTTAAGAGAGACTGAATTTTCAGATGAGTCATTTGAGAATCTTTTAAAATGTGGTGATGTGCAATGTATATTATGAGAAAATGAAAGTGTTTTTTGACCTTTGATGCATGTAAATCTGTTATAAGAGTACAAAACAAAATAGGAACCTTTAAAATAGCATAATAGGGACACTTTAATTCATACACTTCCCTCAAGAATCTTTTAATTTACAAAACTTATTCATTTAACACAAGTCAAAGTAAAATTTGCACCAGTGGAACTCTCATGCGAGGTAAATGCAAAGCTTACCTTCTTGTGAATCTTTAATGGCCGTCTTCTTTTTTCCTCTAAGTAGCCCATAACACAGGAGTATTGATTTTTAACTACTAAAATATCAAAAGCTTCATGATTACACATCATTGCATCCTTTCTTCTCAAAAGAGGCCTGTCATTGATCTTGTCATTGATCTGAATGTTCACAGTACAAGCTAAACTCAATAGAATGAAAAGCTTTATCATTTCTTGGCCACAACTGACAGCTGAACAGATTCTGAAAGTACAGTGTCTAATGTTCATACAATGAGCAACTCACCAGTGAGGACAAATTGCCATTTGTCACTGTGTTTGAACATTCTTACCTTTACTTCCATCACTTGATTTTAGAATTTGAGATTTTAGAATTTGTAAAACGGGTTACAGAAAAAGACAACTGGTTCACAGTGTTAATAGGCAGAGGAGACCGGAGCTAGATGTCGCAAGCATTATAGGCCTAGACCTTAGACAGGTTAGACGCCATATTGAATTTAACATATGAAAATAAGGCTGTGAGGGATAGACTTAAAGTCTTTACAGTGGCAAGCACTGTATAAAGCTCCTAGATCACATAATTTTTGCAATTAACATTTTCATTCACTAAGGTCTACATGTCAGTAACCACACTAGCATATTCACATAAGTCAGCTAGGTAGAATTTAACCTATTGTGTATAAAATGTTTGTTTTCTAATTATTATTATTATTATTATTTTCCTAAAAAGAATATATCACTACCCTGTAAATATATTTTGTGGTCCTCAAAGCATGGCAAATATCCCCGGTTTTATCAGCACCATAGACATCTCTGCAAATCTCTTCCCCATTATCCTATTCATTTCAAAAGATTTCCCAATCCAAACAGGCCAAGAGCCAAGAGGCTGCAGGTGTCTTCTCTGCATCAGAAAGTGGGAAAACTCCACATACTCTCTATATAATATTCATGACTACAGGTCCAGGCAATGAATCAGTGTGACATTGTAACACCAACATCACATTACTTATATTTCACTTCCGCCAGACATTTTCTGCAGCTAATTTGCTCAACTGATTGGCAGTTTTTTCTCTTCTATTTTTCTTTATCTGCCCTTGTGGAAAAAGTATCTATTTCCTCCCATAGTAGTTAGAGAGTCTCCATTCCCTAGTGGGCCCGGTGATAAATGACGTGTCTGCTGCCGTTTATCAGGCAGATCTTGTGATCTAACATATGAATTCTCATCTCACACCTTCTTTTCCCTTTTCCACTTTCATCAGCCCAGCCTCCAAACAGAGGGGCAAAGGAACGTAAAGTATCTGAGGTAATTTACCACTCATCAGAGAAGAGAAGGAGAAAAGGGAGAGAAGCAAAAAGGCAGAGTGAGTAGGAGAGAGAAAAGACGACAGCTGAGAGGAAAAAAAAAAAAAAAAGATAAAGGACAGGGTTTCTACAATAGAGCAACAACTAGTTTTGTTTGGACCCAGATTTTACATTGGACATCAAAACATTGAAATTTAATAATAATAATAATAATACCCTAATATTTTATTGTTTAATATTTTATTGTTTAAAGTTTTATTTGTTGCTAATAAATGCCTTCTGAAGCGAAGTGATGCATTTGTGTTAAAAAAACAAAACAAAACAAAGTTATGCAGTAAAATTTCTAGCTTCCGCCAGACCGCCTTCCGTATTGTACTTACGAAAAGAGTGTAAAACTCTAGCAGTTCAAAAAGCTTACGCTACGTCCTACACCTTCCGTATTCAACTTACGGAAAAAGTGTAACTGACGCAACGCCAGTTTACACTTTCTTCATAACTTCAATACGGAAGGCGGTCTGGCGGAAGCTATATATTTTACTTCATAACTTGTTAAATATGGTTCTTTTTTTTGTTTGTTTGTTTCGTTTCAGAAGGCCTGTATTAGCATCAGATTTGGCTACCAAAATGAAAATAATGACTTTGATTGGACAATAAACTCAAATAACAAAATGTATGTGAAATGTTTTTACCTCCATTTTAAAAGTTTATATTTGAATATTTAAATATATTTTGAAAGTTGTCAGTGCTTACTATACATTTAAATAAAAAATATCAAACTCATTCACAACAAATTAAAAAGTTAATCAACAATTGTGTTTAATCAAATAAAAGTTGATTAATTTTTTTTGTGGTTAGTTGCATTTTATTTTTTTTTAATTTTTATTTATTTATTTATTTATTTATTTTTTGCATTTACAGTATCATTGTTTTCCTTTGGGTGCATGACCTTATCTGTGACCCATGTTTGAGTTGTGACCCACCAGTTGTCACCACTGATCTACATGAAAAAAAACAGACAATCACCTTCAGCTGAAATAGGGCGTTTTTTTGCTACGCCCCAAAATCTGAGAGGAATGAACACGCAGTAACTGTGCCACAACAAACTCCATACTCATCCACCCACCACTTAATGCTGGACTTGGAAAGGCAGAAAAATGGAAAAGTTTGCCATGTTATTGCTTGTTTTTGTTCGAAGGAAGGCTAATGGGTTTTGGATGTCAACAAAACAAATCGTCTTGTCCAAATGGATAAATCAAATTTAAAACATTTTAGCCAACCTAAAGTCTGGTTTCAATACCATGGTAATTGATACTTAGCTGAACATCGAGAGACAGTTCAACAGTAACCATTATTGTATCACTCTTCTGTTGAATCTATACAATCTCCAGCAACAGTCCTTTAATATTTGTACTTGGTCATACATGTTTATACTGGGGCTGTCAGTTGATTAAAATGTTGAATTACACAATATGCCAATAATTAATGGAATTAATAGTTAATTTAACCTCAGGAACTGTCCCAGGGGTTGATCTTTAAATCAAGTTTACTAAAGATTTACTAAAGAACATTTTTCTTTTTGTAATATGAGCATCACAAACATTTTACAATGCCCTTTATAATTTATTTTTGCTTATTTTCAAATGCAATGTATGGATCTTTATGTAGGTTTCATTGTTGTACCCTTACCTGAGACTTTCAGTCTTAAACTACTGTATGAAAATTCATCATAAAACAAATGAATTATTACATTTAAAACTATGACAGTCTAAACAAAGAGTGAAATGAACATTCAATGTAAAATCATTTCAATATTTTTGTATACAAATATTTTTCAAAAAACTGTCCCACAGCTGTCCTTTCCACACAAAACAATTCAGTCCCTATTTTTTTTTTCTGAAGTTAGTGAAGAGCTTAAGATGAAATATGAGACATGTGAAATATCTGATGTGTGAAGGAAACAAACAAAACACAGAATTTTTCTATAAGGTCTCAGTTCTAATTAAGCTTTAATTGTCAAACTATACAAAAGTTTGAAAATATTTAATTGGGTTTATTTGGAATACATAAAATACTAGCTATGAAATTAGCTTTAACAAGATACAGGAGTATAGAAACCTAAAATATAAGAAACGTCATTCCCACCACAGAATCATTTAAAAGAAGAAAAAAAGAATTTTCCAGTGATTTATGTACTGTATATCTCCATAGTGGATTCTAGTGGAAAAGTTAAATAAACCAATGAGAATGTGAAGTGTGTTTTAAGGGAGTTTATTTTCTGAAAGTCCACAGGGCCAAAAGTGCCCACAGCTTTCAATATTTTCTCAAATGAACTATGTTAAGCTTAAGCTGGATTTTCCAGCATGGATACATTTTTAAAAATTAGCAGCGGTTCTTCTTTTTGGGTGGTGAAATGAAGCGTCTCATAACATCATTTATATTCTGGCAATGTGCTGAATGATTCCATCATAAAAAATCATCTCTGGTCTTGATTCTGTTGTGAAAAACAGAACATGAGATCTTTCTAGGCACAGAAATGATTCTGAGAAATAGAAACAGAGCCACAGGGCATAGTATCCCCCAAGCGCTGCGTGAGTATCACAGTCTGGTTTTCTTTCTCCTCTCAGAGTAGTTAGTTTGCTATGCAGCTGAATTCTTCTCACAGGCGTTTGCTTTAATTTTGGATGTTGCGATTCTCTTCACCTCACCTGCACTTCAAATGGCTTTCACAAGAAATCCATCAGTTTAAACAACACAGATACTGAAAAGTTCATAGCATGTCTAAGTAAATGTTAACACCATTTCTATAATGTTTTACGACTTTCAGATCTCTAACTTTGAGATGGATATCCTTTTGATAAAGTCTTCTGCTGTGAGGTGGGGAAAAAAAGCACAATGATTTGCATTGTCATTGCTGATCAATTCCTGCATCTGAATTACTCACATTAGTGCGCAAAGTGTACTGCTTTTCCCACAAATCATTCGCTGCTCCCTTCAAATGACTTTTATCCAATAGCGTGCAATAACACGGCCACCGTGGCATCTGCTGGTCTTCTCAGAAAAAGCTCTAATGGATGGTGAAAGGATGGCTAACTCGTGACCAGCACTTATGAGAAGGTGAGGGCATTAATGCTTACACTTGTGGTCAGCATAATCAAATCTCGTTCTGAAACACTAGAACACCATTGAGACTACACATGCTAGAGGGCCATTAAACTGTCAGCGAGGCATCGATTTGAAGGACAGTGCTGGGCAACAGGAAGACAATGTGTGAACATCTGACACTATGGATCCAGGGCATGAATGATTGCTTGGACGAACTGAGGACAAGCTGTGCGAAGAGTTTTTACTGGGGCTGCGTTTTTAGCATATAAATTATATATAATATTTTGAAGCTCGTTCAAAATTGGACTCATAACGTCAACATGAGAGGACATATTAAAAATTATAATAGAAGTTTTATGCCCTTCTAAGTAGGATAAAAGCATCATAAATGGCATAAAGCCACATTATCAAAACAAAAAAAAAGCAATGCTTTGCACTTCTGTCAATCTCAGTACAGTAGCTTTACAAAACACTTGTGTTTATCTAAAAGTCACCTTCACTTTGTACGATTTGGACTTTTGGAAAAGTTGTCAAAAGTTTCTCAGACAGGGTGGTATGATATGCATTTGCACCTGTCACTCCAGAAAGAATATTTCATTATGTAATGCTCTAGATACCTCTTATCTGATTGTCTGATGCCACGAATCAGCACCTATTCGACGAAATGACTGGCAGGTATTGACTGCGTTGTGAGGAGCAGCAGTATCAGCAGAGCATCAGAGGACAGGAATCGAATAGCTCCATGACACGGCCCTCTGCAAAGGGCATATTGAACCAATTGTGTTGAATATGTGCTTTCTGTTTAATGATAAGATCATATACAGATCCATTGTAATGGAATTTAAATGAAACCAGGCCCTTCTAACTCATCCACGGTTTATTTATTCAGCAGCTGTACATATAATTCATTGATTTCCATCTACAGGTGGACATGGGTGTTTATTTAACTATAGGCACTTTTGTCCCAGCGTTTATGAAATGAACTCTCTTAAAACCTTTTTTTTTTTTCTTTTTTTTTTTCACACTCTCAATGGTTTATTTAGTCCACTAACAGTGTTTTATATACAGTTAATGGTGCAATATGTAAGAATTTTGCAGTAAAATATCCAAAAACCACTAGGCCAGTGTTATATATTTTGTTCACTTGAGTACTTACAATATCCCAAATGTTTCCAACTATTTGTAAATCGTGAGAAAATTGCAATTTTAACCAAGGCTCCGGGACGTGTGAGACGCTTTAATATATTACATGTTTTAATAGACAAGGTTTTGATATATTTATAGACAGAAAACGAATTATTGTTATATAGCTCAACACGTTTAGTCTTATTGTTTAAATAATTTTCTTGATTTTTTGCGAGTACCATGCTTTACCATGCCTCAGAGAAAAATCATCATACAATACGTTTTAAAATTTATTGTATGCAATTTATCAACACAATCCATCCAGCATTTAATTTGATTTAATTCTACAATCGATCGAGCTTACTGTAGTGTGCAACAAGTGTCTCACAGCAGCCACAGAGCGAACGCACAGAGTAACGTTATAACATTTTCAACACTCTCAAATGTATCTAATATGATAAACAGAGCTGCGTTACCTCATACTCATGACCGGAAAAGCGGAAGCAGCGCCGGCGACTGCGGCATAATAAAAGTTCCACTGCTCACGGCGGGTGTTGCGCAATCGCTCCAGCGGCCTCGTTCAGCTACCACAACACTCGGTCCTGCTCTGCTTCATGCTACAGTAACGCTAATAATCGCATCCATGAACATGATTTCTTCCCGAGTCCTATCCTGATTATTTCCACCGGCTGTGATGTGAAGACCACATGTCCCAAGATTCCGCGCTCAAACTTGGCGTCATCAAGCTACGCCTTTGTTTTGAATAGGCCTCTAGCGACCTCTAGCGGACAGAAAATATTACATATTGCACCTTTAAATACCGTCCAAAAGTATGATTTTGGATATTTTTGATGGAAGTAATTTATGCTTCCAAAGGCTGCATTTATTTGATCTAAAATACAGTAAAAACAGTAATTTTGTGAAATATTATTACAAATCAAAATAACTGTTTTCTGTTTTAATGTATTTTAAAATGTAATTTCTGTGATGGCAAATCTGATTTTTCAGCAGCCATTATATTCTAGTCTTCAGTGTCACATGATCCTTCAGAAATCATTCTAATATGCTGATTTGGTGCTCAAGGAACATTTCTTTTTATTAGTTGTGCTGCTTAAAGAAAGTCTGGAAACCATGATACATTTTAAACAGAAAGTTTAAAGAGCAGCATTAAAGGAATAGTTCACCCCCAAAATTAATATTATCCCATAATTTACTCACCCTCAAGCTATCCTAGGTGTATATGACTTTCTTCTTTCAGCCGAACACAATCGGAGTTATCTTAAATAATATCCTGGCTCAAGTTTTTGAAGCTCCAAAAAGTGCATCCATCCATCATAAAAGTAATCCATATGACTCCACTGGGTTAATTAATGCCTTCTGAAGCAAAGTGATGGGTGTTTGTAAGACAAATATCCATATTTAAAACTTCATAAACTATAATCACTGGCTTCCGGAAACAACTGTACACGTGTTCATGAAAGAGTCGAGTTCTGGCGGAAGAGTGACCTCTGACCCTATGTATAATGTATGCTGTAGGATGTAGGCATAGCGTAAACTCAGGTGAGAATTGACGAGCGCAGACATTTTTCTTTTAAACTTCTTGTTTTAGACTTCTAATTCACGACCAGCGTTTTGTTTTGCTCTATCCTCTGTGATTCCACCTTCAACAATTCTCACCTGAGCCTATGCATATGTCCTACGTCATATGTCAAATATTGGTTTTATGATAAGATTTTTTTCTTTCAACGATTTGATTTTAAGTAAATGTTATATTTATGTGAATATTTTGAATGAAAGAGCAAGAGACGAAATTGCAGAAACAAATTTGCATAATCAGTTTTGCTCACATTCACCAAGGGTACCAAGGGTGCCAATATTTGTGGAGCCCACTGTATATATTAAAAATATTAAACATTTTTACTGTATATAATGGAAATTTTATGTAGAAATGATTTAAGGTTGAATGTCAAGGTCTGAGATAAGAATAAAACATCAAATCTAAATATACAAGCCATTTAAAGATATAGCAACAAGTCAGGTAACACTTTATTTTGATAGTCCACTATATTCAACCCCTGAGACAGAAAGGTGGCAGTAGTTGAAGAAACGCCTATATGCAAATTACACAGACCCCAAAAAATTATTAGTATTCCATAGATAATGAAAGATTGTATATTTTGCCATCTGTTACTGATTTTGTTTTCTAAAAATAATATCCTCACGACATAAAGGATACATTTAAATTGCTTCAACATGAACGTGCACAGATGGGAAAATAAACCCCTACACTATTGGTATTTTTTTTTTTAAGGTTGCTTCTGGAAAAGAACAGATTCACAGCTTTCATTAAGTCAGGACGCCTCTGTGCATGAGCTTAAACGACTAACGATGGGCCGAGAAGGGATGAATAATGAGATAAAGGTAATGACTGTTTCATTGGATTTCCCTTTATCTTCTTTGACGCTATTGATCATATTAAATCACCAAGAGAATCTCAAGAGCTCACGCTCCTAAATACTGGCAATTAAACATATGAACGCAGAGGAAAGAAACACTCTGACCATGATGGAGGGAAATTTCACAGTGATCACTTCATTGCACTGACACCAAACAAGGTAAAAGTCACAGGTGAAAATGTTTAGCAAAGACAAAGCACCAATCAAGCATTAAAGGGGACCTATTATGCAAAATTTGCATGGTGTTTGGACATAAATGTGTGTTGGCAGTGTGTGTAACAACCACCCTATAATAATAACACAACCACTCCTTTTTTTTAATCCCCATAAATCATAAGCAGTGTCTCAGAACAAGCAGTGTGACATCACAAAAGCCACAGGCCCCGCCCACGAATGTTGACAAACACTGCCGTTTTTAGAACCGCCCTGAGCGAGTTCACAGTCAGTTGTACAGTCCTCCATTACTGCACTGACAAGAATGTCTCCCAAGCGTTTTGGGTGTTCTGTAGCTGGATGGATTAATACACATAGCTCTCTCCATTTACTCCCTAAATCTGAGCCGCTGAAGACGAGGTGGATTCATTTTGTTTTTGAAGAAAATGCTCCCTCAACTCTACCGAAATTTGTTTGTCTGCGCGAATCATTTCACACCGGACTGCTTTGTGAAGAATGTCAATACAAAGGGACAATAAAAAACATACAGTCTCCAGAGTGATACTGGATATGGCAGTAATAAAGGTGAGGGCACTTTATTACAGTTCATCGGAGCTGATTTACGGATATAAAGTTTACCAGTTTATTAAGCACCACCCGAAAAGGCATAATGTATATATTTGTTTACTGTTAGTTGTAATGAGTGTTTCTGTGTACTTCGCTGTGTATCTTGATGATAATGCAAGGGAGAGAGAGAGAGTTATGGATAATATTTTAATGCACGCTTGCACTGTTTTATTAAGCTCTTACAGTGATTTTCTAGAGTGAAGACAGACACTTCATATTTTGTGTGAAGTACAATAAACGTCATAAAACTCATCGGTAAACTGGCTTGTACTAATATACAGAAAAAAACAAGAAGACAATATAAGTCATAACCGTAATTGAACTGAACTATACCTGTTCTATCTCCATGCAGCATATATTCGCAGTTTCTGACATTATAGTGTGTCTTGACTGAATCCTGACACCGGAGAATCAGCTCTTGAAGCTCCGCCCTCTTAGGCCGAGCGCAGCAGCTCATTTGCATTTAAAGGGCACACACTGAAACGGCGCGTTTTGCTCAACCCCAAAAAGTGGCAATTTTAATATGCTATAAAAAATTATCTGTGGGGTATTTTGAGCTAAAACTTCACATACACACTCTGGGGACATCAGAGACTTATTTTACATCTTGTAAATGGGGGCATAATAGGCCCCCTTTAAACCTCCCTAAATGGGAGATTATTGGGAGTATACAAGCAGGAAGACCAAATGGATGGATGGATGGAAAGGGTTTCTGGAAATATGGGATGTTATGAACAGTACTAAGAATAGAATAGAATTACAAATTAAAATATAACAACAATAATTTATTTATTTATTTATTTAAGTGTTTCTTTCAATTGGAAAAATGGAGACACCTAATAATATAATATAATATAATATATTTATATGTATACGTGACATTCAAAAGAATCATTCATATGTATTTTTTGAAAGCATGACAACGCTGGCTATAGCAGTAGCGTGTTGCAACAAAATTTGTCTGCTTTGCCTGATCCCAATACAAGATCCATCAGCTGTTGTTAATTACTTTAGGCCGAAAAGCACTGCACTGTAAACTGATTCTGTATCTGTGGTTTTCACTGTAGATATAATCTCAGCGGATTTTCTGCTCGGACGGAAACGTTCTTATTCAAATCCAGACAATATGTTAATAGATATGACACACAATAGTAATACATCCATCTGAAATGGATGGGAATATTAGCAAATACTCCAATGATGCAGCTTCCACGTCTTGTCAAAAAGTGTTTTCTGCAGATGTAGGCACACTCACATACACACACAACCTTTAACAATGAAGTCTCCTCAAAATCCTCTGCCTGTTTATCAAATTAAATACGAATTTCCCACGACACTTCTATACCCAAATTCATTAAAACATCAAAAGTCTCTAAGAAATTTAATTACTATTACTATTCAATCATAATTACATTGCCATTGTGCTGCCGTTGACAGAATTTTCCATCAGTCCTGCTTTAATGTTTGAACATCAGGCTGGGTAAGTTCACACCATTATTTATTCTGAATGTTTTTAATTGGAGACAGAAAATCCTGGAGCTGTCTGGGGGAAACATGAAAGTGAGAAACAAGATAGTTACTCTGAGCGCTGAGAAGGACAATAAGAAACAGAAGCCTTTTTATGTTCAAGGCCCCTAAACTTTTCTTTTCCAATGATTTTCTCATTTCTCTTTTAATGTGAGAACACTGTCCTTGTTTAGCTAGCACTTTAAAGGTTTTATTTGTCTCTAAGCAACACAAACAGTAACATAAAGCGATTTGAAATTAAGTGCACAAGGTATGTATTGGCACACTTTATTTTCTCATGCATAAAATAAAGCATTTAATAGTATATGAATTTTGATGGATAAAGATAGTATGATTATTAATAATTAAATAATAATGATATAAAAAGTGTACAAAAATAACCCCAGCCTATAGCTTGATCTGGTGTTTACCCTATTGGCAGAAATGACTTTGTATACCTATGTTTATTAGCCTTCTGCATTGATTCATTGCATGTTTTGATCATTCCTATAGTGTCCTTTAGTGTTTTGAGGTATTGTGTTGTTGAAGGATCCACTTGTAATTCAGCCTCAGCTACCTCACATTCTCCTCAAGTGGTACAATGTGAAATTCATGATTGACTCCATGATGGCAGGGCAGACCCTGAGGCAGAAAAGCAGACCCAAACCATAACACTTGCACAATACATAACTATTGGTAACTTCATATTTTTCAACATGATTTCTTACATTGCATTACTGCTCTTATCTTGTCTAGATGTTGAAAAACAACCTAAAAAAGACTAAGATTATATACTAAGATCAGCAATAGTCCTGTGAAAATCAAAATTGTCAGTTCTTGGTTTTTTCATTTATGGAATATTGCAGGATTTATTATAAATGATTTATCATGTGCCCTCATAATCTTCAGTCAAATAGCTTCGCCTTCCCCTTGCAGTGACATCTCTTCTCTTCTCTGATGACATGTTTACTGGTGCAAGGGCGGGACAACCTGTCACTTATATGAGATCACAATAGCAAACCAAATCGATCCAATCAATTTCCGATGGACAAAATCAAGTCCCGCCTTACATTTTTCTTGTTCGATAAGCCGTTTCACTCATCACAATAGGCAACTTCCGTTTCATGCCAACTTGCATCTAGGTTATACTTTTTTTAGGTAACCTAAAAGATGTGCTTAATGTATTTTGACATTATTTGGAAAAAAAAAAAAAATAAATAAATAAATAAATAAATAAAGCATAAAATTTAATCTGACAAAAATCAATCTGACAATTTTAGTTACACCAACAAAAGTATTTTTGTGATTTAGATCAAGTAGAAATAAAGCTTTGGGGTAACAAATTGCATGTGATATTTCTTTTTTGTTCCTTTCCTTCTTCCTGACTGTATCGCAAAGTTATGCAGTTTCTTCTCCACTGTTAACTCATGTTCAACACTGAGGCAACCATTGCATGTAAATCCTTTTGATGTTATGATGTTATCCTGGAGAAACTTCCTGCAGCTACTTCCATTCAGCTCTTTGGCTACAGTTGCTGAGATGATCTGACCTGCAGATTGCAAGTGGTTTCGAATTCTCCCCATTTGTGGATGATCGGCATGATTGACTACAGATTGCTTGGAATGGTTTTAAAGATGATCAACAGAAGTGTTTCTTGGGCCTTTGAGGGTTCCTTTGATCTTAGCTACTCACCTCTATTTCTAAGACCAGACTAGTGTTTTTTGATGTCTGTTTGGAGTAAAGGCCACATATACTCCATACAGACATATTGTTTTTTGCTTTGGGGTAAAAAAGTAGTTTGAAGTACCTTTTCAGCGGATATACTTTTAGCAAACATCCCGACGCCGCCCACACTGCTGGGAGCGACATTTGGACAAACATGCTTTCTTCTCAATAACAACATAAACACACAGCAAAAATGACAGTGGTGAGAAAACGGCAGTTAAGAAAGTATCTGATCATAGCGACATTTTTGCAGCAGCTCTGCAATTTGGCACTCCAGTCATGCCATGTTTATTTATGTAACACTTTATACAATATATTGCTTTAAATATATTTATTTAAATATCTTGCACGTTGCGCTCGGTGGAGTTTCTGGATGACTTTGAAGGTGCGTCACATGGCGCACCTGATTTCTCATTCGGGGCTCCAGATGAAGATGAACTATTGATAGCAGCATCAGAGGGTGGGCTTATGCCTTCTGACGCTGAAGACTTGGCTGGAATCCCACCCTCGGGTGCAGTAGCTCCGTCTAAGTCTTATGAAGAGTTGGCAGCCATACTTGCCCGGGCAACCACAAACATCGGGCTGGAATGGAATCCTCAACCCTGTCCCAAGTGTTCACGGCTCACAGCCATGCACGGCCCCAGGGCCTTTCATCCCGGAAGTGCATGAAGAGCTGACGAAGTCATGGATGGCACCTTTAGCTTCCCAGTCCCACTTCACAAGCTAATCCACCCTAACTACCATTGGTGGTTGGACAGGTGGGGTATACGGACATTCCACAGGTGGAAAGTGCTGTTGTGGTGCATTTATGCCTGCAAAACTGCCACCTGGCAGAATCGTCCCAGACTCCCATCCAGGACCTGTAAGTTCACTTCGTCTCTAACAGCAAAGGCTTACAGTGCTGCTGGACAGATCGACTCTGCCCTGCATGCCATGGCCATCCTGCAGGCCTATCAGGCCAAAGCTCTAAAAGAGCTGCACAAGGGTAGTTCTGAGCTGGGACTGATACAGGAAGGTGACCCAACCAGTTCATCAGGTGACCGCTAAGAACCCCAAGAAGGCTTCGAAGTATCCCTGAAACAGGCGACCCAGAGGTGAAAGGTGCTGCTCTTTCCCAGGAGGTGGTTAAACCCCCAATGGAAGGCCAGGTGGAGAATATTTGGTTTCACTTTCTTTTTGTTAGTTTGGAGGCCTGTTAGCACTTCCCAACCCATCACACTGGCTTATCAGGACAGTCAGACACAGCTACGCAATTCAGTTGACCAGGCGCCTGCCCAATCCAGCTGATTTGGAGTCGATTCAGCAAAGCGCAGACCTGTTCGCTTCCCAGGAATCCACGCATTGCCCGCTGTGGTATTCCCTGACAGAGGCCCCCCTCAGCTTGGACGCACTGGCAAACAGCTGAGGTGAATATGTGCAGTTTTTTTTTTTTCCCATGCAAGTTCCCTGGACCGGCAAACCCTGGATGTGAGTTTTCCCTCAGCAACCTCACAGTCGAATTTGGCCGATGAACTCGACACCAGGCCTAGTACTCGTGATGCATGCCCTTTTCAGGTCAGCCTATATACTTTGATTAGGTGCTCCATATGTACTGATTCCCTGATGGTAATTCCATACGATGTATTGTCCACAATATGGTTTCCCTAACGGTAAACCCATGTCTTCCTCTAGGAAGAGCTCCGTCTCTGCTGCCAGTTGCTGTGTTTGTAGTAGTTCCTCCATTTTCAGGTAGGACCTACTGCAGGGACCTCTTTCCATGTGTGGTAAGTCCATGTGATGTATTCTTCACATACTAACCTCCCTTAGGGCGGGATGTGGTCTCCATAGGAGAAAGAGCACTTCCCCAGTGCTAATTCTGGTCTGCACAGCTGTGAGGTTTTATTAAAAAAAAAAAAAAAAGAGAGAGAGCGAAGAGGTCAAAAGACCGACTGAAACAACCTATTGCCATAGTAAGTACTGTCCTCTCTGTCCCCGCATGGTACCTATGACTATACAGCTTGGTCATTGGGTAGGTTACGATGTTGCAAGTGCGCTTGTTACCCAGCACACCAAGCTTGCCCACATCTGCACCGCCAAAACCTTGTAACACAGTTCAGCTGTTGTGGCGTTTTCCCCGAGGGACCCCTAGTGTCAGTCACAGACACCATGTTAAAGTGATTGACAGAGAGGGAATGTCTCAGTTACTATTGTAACCTCAGGGAATGAGACATGGTGTCCCCCTTCTGCCACAACACTGAACTGCCCGCTGAAATGGCAGGGACACTGTCTCGGCTCCTCAGCACAAACCTGAATGAGTGATGTACACGGTTTCCCTTTTATACCCGTATGTCCAGGGAAGTGGAATGCAAATTCCATTTGCCAATTCTTATTGGCCTTTTCTCAAAGTATCAGAGGTGTTTGGGGATCCAAAGTGCTACCCCTAGTTTCAGTCATTGACATCATGTCTTGTTCCCTCCATCAGGGAAAAGAGGTTACAATAATAACCGAGACATTTTATACAACCTGAATAATGTAACTTTTTAATTATCATTTTACAGAACTGAAAAGTAAATGCAATACGTGGAGTTTAGTGCATTTGAAAAGTTCTAAATACAGCTTTTTGCCTTTAGTCTTTTCATTTAATGGTGCCACAGGGGAAGTTTTCAGCATGATTATAAAATGAGCCACTAATGGGGACTTCAATTATTCAAAAGCCAAAAGTATCAACGATGAAGCCTAATTAAATTTTGTTATAGCCGAGCCAATGTCTGTGAGCAAAGGCTGCACTTACCTGTTCATTTAAGTATATTTGTACATATTTTATTTAATTATATTTTTATCTTGAAAAACAGGTGTCCAAAGTTATATTGCACTAAATCCAATTTATAGGCTGCATAGCCCACCAAATGACTACATCTAATCTAACAGCTAAACTGTCAATAATATAGCAGCAATACAGTGTGAATGCAGTGCTATCTATCTATCTATCTATCTACATATATATATATATATATATATATATATGTGTGTGTGTGTGTGTGTGTGTGTGTGTGTGTAAAATAGCATAATAAAACTTTAAAAATTGCAATGTTATACATTTGAGGTTTTGTTGTGGTTAATATCTAGTCTTTCCTGTGAAAAATACATCCTGACTTTGCTTCATTCTTTTATAGTTGTTCTTGTATAGTGGTTTAGTTTCATAATGGGTTCATATTCCCTCCATCAATGGCACTGATGAATTAGTTCATTGGTTGAGTTCATTAGTTCAGTGACATGTAAAATAAACCAAATGAACAGACTTGATGAGGAAACATTAACCCTGTTAACTTCTCCTGGTCATAATATATAGTGTCTATACTATGTACTTTGTGCCTCTTTTATACATTACACAACTCTTCACACACATACACAACATACGTGAACATTCGGACTTGCTAACACTGACATATACACACATACTGACCATGTGTTCTTCTAAATGGAAATTAGTTTGTAGAAATGGGGGGAATGAATGTGGAGTGAGTTAGCCGTGGGAAATGCCACTGTAATCTACTGCCAGGGATACAGTTTAACCTGTCCGAACACATTTCTGTAAACATTGCCTTGAATGCTTTTCTTTCCATTTTACCCTTCTACTACCATGTTTGGAGGGGGTTGTTGTTATGTTGTTGTGTCCTCACAGGGTACATGAACCCGATTCATTGTGGTAATATATAGCCTGGGGATTAATTACATATTGAACTGCTGGTGATGCAATCACACTGAAGTGCACCGATTGTCATTGGCCGAACAAATGTGGCATTGCTTCATGACCCAAATGATCTTTTGCCAAACTACTGGGTTTTTAAAAATGTCTTATTTTGTTATACACGCTTACTTACAACTCACACTTGTGTATCAACTACAAAACGTGCTGTTTTCTAAATAGGAGGCTCATATGCTAACCTTCATGTTCTGTTGAGATTGACTCTACTGTATCTTTACTTTTGAGGTTCCAGAGAATCCATTGCTGTATGTGTAAAAATGAACCATTAATTTTCCCTTCAAATTCTTTTAATAAATTTCTTTGAATTATAATGTCATATTAAAACTTATAAAGTACATTTTAAATCACTGGTTTAATAATAATGTCATCCTCATTTTGATGTGTTGACCAACATATTAAAGCATATATAAAGTACTTTATTACAATATTATTATACTATAAATGCACTATAAATAAACTCTCATTCGGCACAAATCCAAATTTGTGGATGTTTCATGTGCTAGACAATAATTGCATTATATAATATGCTTTAGAATATAAGTTGTAGCAGGTTTCAGATGATAAAATACATGACTTATATTCTGTAAAAAAAATAAAAATAATAATATATATATATATATATATATATATATATATAAACTAAAATACATTTTCATTTACTTGCAATTGACATGCAATTAAGTGTCCAAAAACATTACATTCAGTTCACACTTACTTTATGTACTCTTTTTAAAATTGTTTGCGTTTACTTTTTTCAAGAGGTTATTTCTAGTCTCATACACAATTAAATTCAGTAACACTTTATTTTGATAGTACAGTTCTACTAACTATGAGTAACTTTGCGACTACGTCAACTACTGAGTATTTGTCATGATCGCAGCCCGTGTTCCCCTGTCATGTGTGGACTTTTTATTACTTCCTGTCTTATGCCATGTTTTGTAGTCCTTTGTAGTTATTCATGTTGATTTGTCTCCCCATGTGTTTCTTGTTTCCTTTTTATCTTGTTAAGCCTGTTTCCCCTTATGCATATATACCCCAGTGTTTCTCATGTTCTTTGTCTGGTGTTGTCCTTCCGTGGATGTTACGTGTGTGCACGCTTGTTGTCAGTTTTTCCCTTCATGTTCTGGATTTATCAGTTTTGCCTGGATTTACTTTTATGATGTTTGTTTGAATAAATGTTTGCTGCATCTGGATCCTACTCGTTCCTCTGAAACAGCCACCGTTACAGTGTTGGTAGACATGAAAATGCACTATCCAAAGTTATATTGTTGTAATTCAAGAATGCGTTGGAATATAGACCTAAGTTTGCTAAGAAGACACTCAGCAGATTGTTGCTGAAGTGGAATCACTTCAAAAAATTAAAGTATGAAAAAGTAATAGAAGTTTAAATTTACTGTAAATCAAATGTACTGTACTAAAACGTTTTTTATTTTATATGAAATATATATTTTACAAAATAATTTTAACTCTAAAATTGATTTTAAAAATAAAGCCATATGTCTAACCAAGTTGTGTTCCAAATTTGAAGTTGACATCACAAAAATTGAATTTCCCATGATATTTTGTTTAGGCCAAAAAAAAAAAAAAAAGCCACCAGGTGTCACCAACATTCCATTGATTATTATTTT
Source organism: Ctenopharyngodon idella (assembly GCF_019924925.1). Lineage (NCBI taxonomy): Eukaryota > Metazoa > Chordata > Actinopteri > Cypriniformes > Xenocyprididae > Ctenopharyngodon > Ctenopharyngodon idella. The sequence goes on from NC_067227.1 coordinate 13,894,306, forward strand.
TTTTTTTTTTCCTCCTGTAACAAATTAATACATTTCTGTCCAAATATCACTTCCTTAAAAAAAAAAAAAGACTAACAAACATGTAAGCCTGAGATTCAGACCTTTCCGGCGATATGTGTTTTGTCAAGATTAGATAAGTTTTGACTATAAAGTAGTTAAAATAAATTTTGTAATATGAAACATGGCCACTAGGGGGAAGAGCCTGCTAAAAGGATTGAAAGTACCATTTCCATGGTACCACAATGTCCAATTTCAAAACGGTTTTCACAGAATGACAGCTGAGTTTTTAAGCTTTCAAATGATACCTAATTTATGACGATTGCTAAAATATGTGATGCGAAAAAAGACAATAAATAAAAACAGCGCCAAGCGTCCCGCTAGCGGGACGGTTATAGTTAAGGGGTTAATATCTGCTAACACTTTATTTTGATGCTCCCCTAACAGACATTCTATGGACTATAGTAACTTTGAAAGTACATGTCAATGTATGCTACTAACCTTAACCCTAACCTAATGGTCTACTAATACTCTAATGAGAATTAGTTGACATGTAGTTGCAAATTAATGAGAGTTAGTTGACACGTAGTTGAAAAGTGATTTAGTAGAATGTCTAAAGTGGATTATCGAAATCAAATGTACCTTAAGTTCCATGTTGTGCCACTCATTTCCAAATTTCTCTCACACTCGCACTCGCAAGCCATGCATCAAAAAGCAGTGGCAAAAACAACTGTGACATGGAAACTGTAATAATTAATGTTGGCATATACAAAGCAAGTCCTCCATGCCCTGAAGTCCATCTCAAAGCGACCATGTTGTGCTTAAATCAGAGGCAAATCCGACTGCACCTCCTGTTCTTCCAAAAGCATAGAATTGCATTCTGGTGACACTCTAGTTCACATAAGGTATGTGTAACCTAAGGGTAATGACTATGACAATCAACATCATCCCATGCACAAATGCACTCTAAGCAAACAAGAGCAACTATACTGAATGTGAAGAGCAGTGCAGAATATAGCTGCTCTATGGCTATAATTAGGATTGCATAAGATATCACATTTATTATGATTAAGTGACAGGAAGAGCATGTGCTATGACACATTCCACGAATGCACTTATGTTCTGCTGACCCAAATTTCCCAGGGTTGTCTCTCAAGGAAAACATTGTAGAGACTTTAATCCGTGTACTGCCGAAATGTTGCACTGTTGACAATTTTGCATCAGTTCATGTGTTGGTGCAAAATATGGAAGTGGCTTGAACCGCAATATATTTTAAAGGCACTGTGGCAAGCAGGACGAGGCAGAGGGCCGTGGGAACGGGGCGAGGCCAGTGGCGCGAGTGTTAATGAGTTTCTCACGGAGGAGCTTCGGGAGCATAAAAGGAGGAGCGATGACAATGAAAGATGAGAGAGGGCCAGGCCTGGACTTTGTTATTTTTTGTTTATGTGTGTGCGGCAGTCGTCTGTGAGGGGACGTTTTGTGTTTGTTTATTTTATGATTATGAAAGTTGTGTGAAACATTCACTGGTTCCCGCCTCTTTCTTCCTTGAATTACTAAACTTGCTACAGGCACATTATGTAAGATTTTTTTATTAATATGTCCAAAAACCACTAGAACAATATTATATATTTTGTTGATTGTGTACTTATATTATCCCAAACATTTCCAACAATGTTTAAATCCAGAGAAATCAGCCATTTTAACTAGGACACGGACCATGTCATTGCGTCGCCTGTCAATGATGTCATATCCTCTAACACCAGCAACCGAGCGACAACTCCCATGATTCCACACTCATTCAAAGCGACCTCTAGCAGCGACAATTACATATTGCGCCCTTTTTACACTACAAAAGCTACAAAAGATTTTATTTTTCAAATAAATGCGGCAAACTTGTTGTTTATTAAATAATTGTTGGTGTGGACGCAAATATAGTTATCATTATAGTTATCTTTATAGTTATTGTTTTTGGTGTGAACATGCCTTTAGGCATTCATTTAAAAAAAGATGTAGAACTGAATAAGACAAAAAATCTTAAAATGACATGTAAAGAGTATGTAGATAGAATTACCATTAACTTTTTTGTTTACATTTTAAGCATTTGGCAGATGCTTTTATGCAAAGCAACTTACATTGCATTCGATGTACACATTTTAATAAATTCTTGCTTTCTCTGGGAATTAAACCCATGACTGTGCCATTGCTAGCACTATGCTCTACTGTTTGAGCTGCAGGAGAGCAGTTTCCATTTTAACCCTAAATGTTTGGAATCCTCTGAAAGAAAACAAACAAACAAACAAAACAAAAAAACAGTGACATTTTGGCTGTGTAGGATGAAGGCACAAGAGTAGATCTGAAGCAAAACTCAGGCAATATCAGGCCTAGGATAAATAATGGACAAGGAAAATACATTCTGAAAGTATACTGAAAGTTGTAGGCAGCACAGCAGGAGGAGAAGGAGCAGAAACAGGTCTTGTATTATCAGATTAAAAAAAAAAAAAAAAAAAAAAAAATCCCCAGCAGCATTTCTTTGGGTTTTCAGAAGTCTCAAGATGTGGCGGGGCAGATGGTGATGTAAAGTTGATACTTGATCTGTTGCCATTGCATGACCACTCCACTTCCCCTCTTAACCACCTCCACTTACAGTACTCGTGTGCCTTATTGATTCTCTTCAGCAGCCTTGTCAAAACAATCATACAAAAGGCAAAGCAAAGATCAAGACTCACTCATCATCAAGGAAGCAATATCAAGCCTCAATTGCTAATATACTTCAGATACTTAAACAGACATTTGGAGGATAGTTGTGTAGAAATTACCCAAACCAGTTCAGTTTCTAGGGCTTTTTTACCAATAATACCACATGCATTTTTTGGCCTGTGTGATAATTCTACTACTATGGGTGGAGTGCAGGAAACTATAATCTCTGTAAACTCTGTTGCAAATGAATGTAGGCAGCTTTAATCATTATAATGGGAACTATTCAGTTTTATGTGTCGTAACACTCCATTGTGACCTCTAGTATAAACACTGTGTTACTGTACGCTGGTTATGGTTGCCAAGATGGCATAATTAAAAGACATATTCACAATAAAAAAATAAATAAAATTAAATTAAAAAATAAATAAATAAATAAATAAAAAAAACATAAAAAAGACAATGCAAAATAATTAGCCTATCAATATCAGTCAGAATTGAATGTTGTAATGAAATGGAAATTAAGCCTATATATTAAATGTATGTTATTGATCTTATTGTGAATAATTAATCTGTGCATGTTTGTTTATTGATTGATTGATTGATCGATTGCAATTCTTAATCAAAATGTCTTAACTTGATCTTCCAAACAGACCTTTCTCTGGTGATGAATGTCAAACTTCTCCAAAAATTTTACCTACCCAAACTCCGCCCCTTCCTTACAATCATCTGCAAGCTGACATTGAGATCATGCCTCCATCCAATCAACAACAAATGAACATAACCAAGTCCCAACCTACAAAGTCGGCATGAAACGGAAGTTATGATAGTCTTTTCTTCCCTATTATGACGTACTGTATATCTGAGAGAAACAGCTTCTCAAACAAGAAAAAATGTAAGGGGGAAGGGTTGCCCTTTTACAGAATGTCTATTTACACTAAGTGCAAATAGCGTCCCTTGTTGGCAAATGCTATTTACACTAACTCCACCCACCAATGTCTGGTTGGGCCACTCAAGTTTAAAAAAAAACACATGTAATTCAAAGTCTTTAGTAGCGCAGTAGTAGCGAGTAAGGCTCACACACTTGGCTTTTAACAAGATCGACACAGGTTCGAATCCGCCTTTTGCCAAGCTCGCTGTTCTCTATTTTCCCATCACATATCACACCAGAAAGGTATATAATTTTAATAAAAATGAAAATAATGTTCTAAAAGTGCAAATAAACTGCCTAACAAGTGTTTAATAAAAGTTTTTTATTGGGTAGGGTTAGGGGAAGGTGTAGGGAGGGATTTTATTCTTCCAATAAGGCATCATCCATTTAATAATTTTAATAAATATAATCATTTACACGTTATATTATTGCATCCTGTTAATGTGCAAATAGTTTTTGCCAATGAAAAGATAACATCTAATTACTATTTACACTTATTGCAAAGAACTGCTACTTTTACATGGTGTAAATAGAATATCGCAAAGAAAATGCTGCTATTGTCAGTTAGTGTAAATAGCATCTATCGCTAAAAAAATTTGCTATTTTCACTTAGTGCAAATAGCCGCTGCCTTGATTTTATCAATTGGGAATTGATTGAATAGTTGGGGCCTTTGCGAGGAGCTCATGTCAGTGACAGATTGTCCCATCCTCGTACCAGTAAACACGTCATCAGAGAAGAGAAGAGATGTCACTGCAAAACAGCTACTTTAAAAAATGAGTGCAACTCTTAGGCTAAAGGAATCCTGCTTTGTGACCCCTGAGTTTTCCAAAGTTAGTATCCGTGATCTAAATGCTCTAGCTCTACAACGACAATGCATATGGAGGAAGGAAAGAAAAATGGCTGGAGCTTACCCTCAGAGTAAGGATTAGATTCACTTATTCAGCTTTAGACCCAGCTTGCCCTCACAGTCAGGGTGGCGGCATAGTAAAAAAAAAAAGTTACCTTGCCATTAAGAGCACAGCAAACACTGCTTCACAGAGGTTAACTGGACCTTAGCTCAGCTTAACCCAGACTGAAAGATGTGTACAAAATCCTTAGAGCATCAAGACTTTGTTTGGGGAGAGTCTGTTAGTGTGGGTCTGAAGCCAGGCAGTGAGGTTTAAAACATTTAATAAGCTCCCACTGCGTTTGCTCCAGGGTCATGGCTTGTAAAAGGACAAGAAATTTGAGCGAGAATAACAAGTGAGGATCTCACTCCCTCGCTATCCCTCACGTACGACTTAATCAGACACGGATTACATGAGCTGGGAACATTAACTCTCCCTTAATTAAAACCAGTCTGACCTGCTTTGTAATTATAGATCTCTGTCAAAGCTGAAAGTGAGTAGTCAAATATCACACAAATATGGCTTTGAAGTCTTTTCAAATATGCTCAGTCTTTAGAAATTCAGAAAATTATATTCACTAAGATTATGAAGCAAACACATAATTTGTTTTTAAAAAGGGTTTATATTAATTAAGATATGTAGTCATCAGCAATCAATTAATTCATTTTCACAAGTTTAGATATAGAATAACAGCTGAATCTGATGTTCCAAAGTTTTCAGAAGAAAGTCTGCCAGTCACAAAATTTAGTATATCCCATCCCTTGCCTTGCTTGTTTATTAAATATCTTGTTTATTTATGAGCATTCTGCATAACTCTACTTTATTTCGCCCTCATATCATGTTTTTCACTACGCCAAATATACAGTAATAATTTTAAGCAGTCATACTGTCAGCAGTCTCACTCAGCACCTTTTTGTCTTCTCAAACAATCTTGAGAAATAACAACATAAGCGCAATAAGAGCAATTATTAATGTGCATTCTGTGAAGAACAAGTGCTTGGCATCATATCAGATAAAACAAAAATTTTCAAAATGAGGTCTGCTGTTGCTTGAGGACAAATAATTTCATCTATGAATTCCATAAATTCAACCAAAAGCCATTTGGGCCTGACAACATACAGTATTACATAACTGCTGCATACTTTGATGAACAAAACTTTTGAAGAACAGAATTTATTTGTAACAGAAATCTTTTGTAACATTATAAATGTCTTTACTGTCACTATTGATCAATTTAATTTCTTTAATAGGTAACACTTCATTCCGATGGTCCACTTTAGACTTTCAAACTATAAGTAACTTTATAACTACATGTCAACTACCAGTCATTAGAATATTAGTAGACTGTCTGCTTAATATCTGATAACACTTTATTTTGATTATCCACTTTAGATTTTCTACTGTCTATAAGTAACTTTGCAACTACATGTAAACTTATTCTACTTTCTGAAACTCTAACCTAACAGTCTACTAATACTTTATTGAGAGTTAGTTGATATTTAGTTGACAAGTTACTTATAGTTAGTAGAATGTCTATAGTTGAACATTGAAATAAAGTGTAAGGTATTATATACACTACTGGTTCAAAAGTTTGGAATAATTAAGATTTTTTCATATTTATGAAAGAATTCTCTTATGCTCACCAAGGTTGCATTTCAAAGAATCCTTTTTCATCAACAATAATAAAATAACCATTGTTAATAATAACTGACCAACAAATCAGCGTATTAGAATGATTTCTGAAAGATCATAAAACTGTAATGGCTGCTAAAAATTCAGAACATTCCAAACATTTGATTGGTAATGTATATAAAATATACATTTTAACAGCATCAATTTTGTAAGGGCAATACCTGATAAATACTCTTTCCTCCTGCAAAATTGTTGTATCTGTCACAGATGTAGGTGCACATAAAATTGTCTTCCTAAATCCTAGTGCTCACTTTCATTTCACAAACCACACACGATTTTTCTCTCGCTTTTTCTGACAGCTTCTCATGTGAGATGCAAGTCTGGATGATCAATCTAGCGAGGTCACTGATGCAAGCCATTTCGTAAAGCTGTCTCATTCTTAAAGCCAAGCACCTTGGAAACCAAATCTAGTGCTGATTCCAAGGTGATATCAAGAGCTATTTGGGCTTTGGTGAACTATACAAACCGGAAACCTTACACTTCTATGCTATAAGCAGTGCTGAATTCTATAAAAATCATATAATAATATAATATAATATAATATAATCATATAATGTTTTCACCACAGTTTGACTCTCAGAGACAGCTGATGATTCCAAGGAGAGAGACAAATGTGAAAGGGAGTAAAAAAAAAAAAAAAAAAAAAGAGTACAAGGAGTTCAGGGCTGTGCACTCATCCCACAGGTCCTGGTAAACAACCCACCTGTCACTCAAACATGACCTTTGGGTTCAAGGGACGCAAGGTCAGGATGCTTTGTTGTATTTGTTTCTCTGCATAATTTCATCAGATGTTCATATCTGGGGGGAAAGGGGGTGAGATGGGGCTGAGATGGCTCAGGGTCAGAATTTATGCTTTAGGAGGGCCTCTTGTATAGTTCACCAAACTCGCAATGAATCTTACGAAATTATATTAAATACAGTTCAGTATAATTTAAAGCTTTTGCCTCTCTATCACCATCTCTGTTTGAAATATAACATTTGAGGGGTTTTTTATGTATTTTTTTTTTTTTATGTGGCTTGTGCTTCGGCACTGCTCCTCATCGTGGATGAATCTGTGATCACCACATCAGATCGGATTTGTCATTGTACACTGACATGACAATAAGAACTATGTCCTACAAAGCATATATTTCGAAGAAATAAAAAAAGGTCATATACAAGTAACATATTGTACATGCTTGCTTAGTCAGATCAGATCACACATTGCAAATTAGCTGATTCCCCAGATGTCAATGAAAGGGAACATCTCAGGTTACAATTGTAACCATGGTTCCCTAAGAAAGAGAACAAGACACTGTGTCTTATTTCCACTCAAGAAACGTTAAAGACGAATATATCCGAGACAGGATTGTGATCGGATTGAGTGACAAATCTGTGTCAGAAAAGCTGCAGCTTCAAGGAACACTGATGCTCACCAGAGCAATTAAAATGGCACGTAGCCACGAACTCATTAAAAATCAAAATGCTGAGCAAAGTAAAAGTAAATTGGAGGAGGTTAAATTCTCCCAACAAAATCGTGGCAGAGGAAGAAAAAATAGCTCTGATAGACAAAGAAAAGGACAAGGCTATAGAAATGAATGGAGTGAGAGGAAGAAATGCACAAGATGTAACAAAACACATCAGAGAGAATACTGTCCTGCTAAAAAAGCAGAATGTAGAAAGTGCAAAAAGATTGGCCATTTCGCTGTGGTCTGCCACACTAAGACAGTGCAAAAGTGATATCTTATGAAGATGCGGGGTCAGCAATGTTCTTAGACTCCATTTAAAGTCAGGATGCACCCATTCCACCATGGATTGTTGACATTCTCATTGGTGGACAAATAATTAAAAAATGGACAAATAATTTCAAAATTGACTCCGGTGCAGATGCCACTGTAATATCTGAGAAAAGAAAGCCTAAAGAATAAAATACCACTGAGCAAAACAAACATCTGGTGGCAAACTGGAGTGTATGGGCCAACTGAGAACAAAAGTAAGTGTGAAAATTATATATATATATATATATATATATGCACGTGATGAATGCATATGTGGTAAGAGGAGCCCATGTTGGAATTTTGCTCGGACTCAGTACTGCAATAGAAATGGGGCTCATAAAAAGAATAGATTAAATAAGAGAAATTGTGTTTGGCTCTTTGAGACTGATGGTATGCGAATCAGTAAAAATAATGCTCAAAAGTACAACGGAGCCGTACAGTGTCCATGTAGCTCGTAGAGTACCAATCCCAATGCTTATGAAAGTCAAAGAAGAATTGGATAGAATGGAGCTGCTGGGCATAATTGAAGAGGTTTCCGAGCCCTCCCCATGGTGTGCCCCAATGGTGCCAGTCACCAAAATGAACGGAAACAGGATATGCGTCAACCTCAAACGACTGAACAAAGCTGTCATTCACTAAAAGTATGTTCTGCCAACCTTGGATGACATCACTTCTAAACTGTCGGATGCGACAGTCTTTTCTAGTCTGGATGCAACCAGCGGTTTCTGGCAGATTCCACTAGATGACGCCAGCAAGAGGTTAACTACTTTCATAACCCCCTTCAAGAGGTAATGTTTTTGTCGTTTGCTGTTCGGCATAACTAGCGCTCCAGAGATATTTCAGAAACATATGACTGAGCTACTTCGGAATGTCAAGGGGGGTGTGCTGCTACATGGACAACAAATTGGTATATGGTCATACACATGAAGAACACGTGAAGAACACGGCCCCAGTGCTGGCATATTAGGAAATATTGAACAGGCCAACAGTCATCACTGCCGATGCCAGCAGTTATGGAATAGGGGGCGCATTGCTTCAAGAGCATGATGGGAAGATGCTTCCAGTGGCTTTCTGTTCCCATACTCTCACAGCTGTGGAGAATCGCTACGCCCAAATCTTAAAAAAGAAGTGTTTGGCTTCAGTTTGGATGTACAAAAAAGAGGTCATGATACCTCTGTTGTCAGGAGTCTTACAAAGTACTCACTGATCACAAACCTTTAATCCCTTTGATAAACCAGAAAAACCTTGATGAGGTCCCCATTCGCTGTCAGCGACTCCCAATTAGGATGATGCGCTTCAACCCAGTGGCAGTGTATACCCCAGGAAACTCTGTTTATAGCGGAAATGCTGTTCAGACACCCTTTGGCCGACTCAGAACAGTCAGACCTCAAAGAGGAAGTCGAGGCCTACATAGATGGAGTTGAGGGGCACTTGGCGGCTTCATGTCAGAAGCTACAGCAGATAGCTGATGTCACGAGAGCAGATGAGGAGCTGCAAAGCTTGCTTAAATATGTCCGGCAAGGGTGGCCTAAACATGTAAAAGCGGTGCCTACTTTAGCCAACAGGGGTTTTTGAACAAGTTGACAGGGCTTCTCATGCATGGGTCAAGAATCGTGATCCCAGTCAAAATGAAAGATGAAGTACTTGCTCACATTCACAAAGGCCACCAAGGACTTAGCAAGTGTTGCGAACGGGCTCGCCTATCAGTATTGTGGCCAGGCATCAGCACTGATCTAAAACACAAAGTGAGTAAATGCCAGTCATGTCAGATTAATAGGCCAACTCAACGCAAGGAGCCATTGCTGGTGACAAAGTTGACACCTTGGGGTAGATCTCTGTGAAGGAGTTGGCCATAAATACCTTGTTGTATTGGACTATTAGTCAAGATTTATTGAAATAGCACACTTGGCGGACATGACAAGCAGGAGAGTGACTGCTAAATTAAATATTATGTAATAATATAAAATATTAAATATATTATGTTTGCACGTTTTGCATCCCTGATGGGCTGTGCTCTGACAATGCTCAACAGTTCACATAAGTTAATTTTAAGATGTATGCAGAACAGTACGGTTTTGTTCATGTGATGTCCAGTCCTCACTTCCCACAATTGAACGGAGAGGCGGAGAGGGCTGTTCAGACAGCAAAGAAGATACTGAAGCAGGACAGCCCCTTCTTTGCCCTTCTCGCATTTAGGGCAACTCCAATAGCAGCTACAGGGTGCAGTCCATCGCAGCTTCTCATGGGTAGGCACCTCAGGACTACAATTATAGTGACGGTAAGTAGCTTGGCCCCAGAATGGCCTGACTTGAAAAGAGTGGAAGCTAAGGATCACAAAGCGAAGGTGACACGCTGTGGGCATGTGACAAGAAAGCCTTTGCACTACCATATGTTTGACTAATGCATCAGAGAATTTATCCGTGGAAAGATTTGTTTGCATAATGTTTTATGTTTGTGATTGTCGCAGCAGTGCAATTGAAATTGTGTTCTAATTTAATTTGTTAAAAAGTTGACATACTTCACCCAAAAGGGGAGAGATAGTAATATTGGGAGTGATAAATAGTATTTGGGTTAGTAGCAAGCTTTCTCATTGGTCATTTTGTACGGGTATGTACGTATGAGGAAGTCTTCAGTAAACAGTCAGAAAACGCATGAAAGTCTAGCATGGTTTATGACAGTACTCCATTCTTTAAACACTTCCTACATGTTTTTAAGTTTGATAAATGAGGATGTGAAAGAAATAAGGAGAGAGAAAATCAACTAAAAGGTCAAGAAGTGTGACTATTGAGAAAAAGAGCAAGCGGCCTGAGCCAGGCTCTTTTGGCTTTAAGTGTTTAAGGTCAGCCCTCCACGTCGGGGGTTGCGTAATTGTGATGTCGGCTGCCATTCCTTCTCTCTGTCAGATCCTGTTGCCTGATCCCTTTGTTGTGAGAGCAAACACAAGAACACAGCATGATCAGAAACACAATTTGTTGAGAGAAAGAAAAAGAGACTGAAGGAGGATAGCTTCAGAGACACGAGGCTGGGTAGCACTTTGAAAGCGTGATAAAATTGAGTTAGATTGGTACCTTGACAGTGGGAGTTCAGAGAATCTGGGGCTTGTTTGGTGGCTGGTCTATTTCCTGTGGGGTTTCACAACGGTGCAACTGCTGCATACAAATGACCTATAAGCGCATGTCAACTGCCACTAGTGCTGCTAGTCTATAGGCAACCTGTTCTCATTTCTCAGTCAAATTTGTGAACCAAAATCTATTTAAATATGTTTAATTATCATGCTATATCCAGGATAGCTTAAATACATGTGAAATGCTGTAAAAGATAAATAAATAAAAAGTAGATAAATAGATGAGTTATTCTGTATATCAGTAAGCACTGTTTCTGAACTCCCTGAAACACCTCGATCGTAGTCTTGAGTTTTCTTCCTGAAACATACACGTCACATTATTCTTCATTTAAATAATTCCCGCCCGAGGCATACTCAAAAAAGGGGCGAGGCCTGGTTGAGTTGCTTTAGTAGTGTGATGAAACTTGTGGTTATGGTAAGGGGTGTGACATTTCTGAAACATCCTAGAACAGGTTGATCAATCACAACACACTGATCCAGCCGAACAATCAGAGCACACTGTGCTTTTCGTAAGGAGGTGTTCCATAATGACAGGAACTAAACAGAGTGTTATTGACCGACTGGGAAGAGAGGTGCTGCAACAATGTAAAATATGTAAAATAATGTTTTTTCAAGCATGAAAACCTAATCTAGTAGACCCCAATAACAAAATCAAGACTTTGTAAAAGGGCATAATACACCATAAAAACAAATTTGTTCAGTTTGCTTAATTCAACTGTGCAAACACTTTGCCTTATTTGAATTAAGTAAGCTTAACTTAATTTTATCAAGTTGTTCTTTACTTGTTTTGAGTCACATTTACTTAAGCCATTTAGGTTTTGTCAACTTAATTCTATCTGTGAATTTTACAATTTTTTTTTTTTTTTTTGCTGTCTTGTATCAGTATTACCCCAACAATGACAGCAAATAAAATTGTGATGGTCATATTAATAAAAAAAAAAAAAATGTGTTTTGCATGCTGAATGTTGTAGTATGGTGTTTATTATATACTATGTGTTAGCGATACAATCTAATAAACCAAAATTCTACATGAAGTCTAGATTAGTTATTGATTTAGTGCCAAATTAGGTCACTTTTTAAAAGCAATATATTTAATGTGTCTCTTCTATGAGAATACGCACTCATTGAAGTATAGGCGTGAGACATCACTACCATTGTCAGAGCGCGTTCAGACCTCACCAACCGGATGCGCAAGGCAGTTGGACATAGTGGTGTATTAGAGGTAAATAATTATATAAATACTGTTCGGTTTCTCGCACAAACCGATCGTTTCATGTCTTAGGACATCAAAGTGTCGTCACGAGCCGCAGGGTTTAATTTGGATTTGTTTGTGCATGTTTTTTTTATTCTCATAGATGAGTTGTTACCGTTTCAATGCATTATATGACTGACAGACCGCAACGGTTGGAGTTAAAAATCATAATTTGTGTTCTACTGAAGAAACAAAGTCACCTACATCTTGGATGCCCTGGGGGTAAGCAGATAAACATCAAATTTTCATTTTTGGGTGAACTATCCCGTTAAGTAAAGTATCTAAAAAAGGTTAGTTAAAATTCATTGTTGCAAAGACACTTTTATTTGTTTCATTTGTTATTCAACTGGCCCTGAGAACAACAACTTGGATAGTGGCCCCCATGTAATCTAATTCTGAGACACCTGCCGTACAGCATGTGATTATCATATACATATCATTGTCATATCCATTGGGCACAAACAAAAACACTTTGGTAAAATATAGATGAAAACTATTTTATCAAAGTAGGAGAAAGTGGGTTTGTAAGTCAGCTGAAGTAGACTTTCATGTTCATGGGCTATTTCCATTTCATTGAATCTATGATGCCAAACAGAGAAGGACGCATAAGGAAACCTTCCATCTGCTTTTTATCAAGGTCAATGAAAAGTTAGAAGCAACAAGGATATACACTACTGTTCCAAAGTTTGGGGTAGATAAGATTTGTTTTTTTATGTTTTTTTATGGTTTTAAAGTAAGTTTCTTATGCTTACCAAGGCTGCATTTATTTTATAAAAAAGCAGTAAAACCAGTAATACTGTGAAATATTATTACAGTTTAGAATAACTGTTTTTTTTATTTATTTATTTATTTTTTATTATTAAATGTAAAAGGTCTTTAGTATCACATGATGTAAACAGTCTTTAGTGTCACAAGATCCTTTAGAAATCAGTCTAATATGGCGATTTGCTGCTCAAGAAACATTTCTTATTATTATGAGGCTAAAGTCGCCAATTTCAGGGCCTTATTATTATCTGGAAACCGTTTTTTTTTTTTTTTTTTTCATTGTTTTTTGATGAATAGAAAGTTCAAAAGAACATAATTTATTGTAACATTATACAGTAATTGTCTTTTGATCAGATTAATGTGTCCTTGCTGAATAAAAATATTAATATATTAATTTAAAAAAAAGAAAACTCACTGACCTCAAACTTTTATGGTAGTGTACTTTTACACTATACTAAATTTAGAGTTTTTTTAAGACTCTCCTCTTTTTATTCTTTTCTTTGGCTTTTCCTTGCTTCTAGTTGCTCTGTCTTTCTCTCATCTCTAGGATGCTGAGGCTGGAATCACCACAGCACATCTGGATAGTTCTACTTCAGGCAAAAACCTTTAGTTCTGTCCAGGCTGTTCCTATTCACCCTTTGGTCGTGGCACCCAAGGCAGTAAAGGCACATAGTATGCAGGTCTGTCAGGGTATGATGTGTGTAGAGTCTACTTGCAATGTGATTTCATTACCATGAGCATCATCATGACACTGCGGATGGCATACATCACACATGTCAGAGGGTTGTGTGGAGGGATTGCCTGAGGCCTTTCTATGGACTGAAACACACTCACACTGGTGCACAAACAATGTAGTGTACTTCACACACAACAAGAGAATGCTATAATTTACAAAACATCACAAACAATCTCAAATTTTCAAATATCTCAAAAACTCAAATATTATGCTTAATAGTATTCTATGGTAGAAATTATGTTTAAAAGGTTTTTGTAATAAAATGGTAAAAACCTTATATTCTTAACATTCTTTACAAAATTATTACATGACCACAAAGTGTGGGGTCATGTAAGCATGTTAACCCATTTTCTAGAGCTGCACAATTCTGGATAAATTGAGAATCACGAACAGAGAGCACAATTCTCCCATGATTCTCAACAGACGACTAAACAAAATAACATGTAATTTACTAGAGGTTCTATCAAAATATTAATTGCTGCAGTCTATTTAAAATGATTAAAGGTGGGGTATCCATTTTTTCAACTACGCTGTTTGGAAGTTAGTCAGGCTGATACCAACAACAAACATGTAACCAATCAGCATTAGGGGGCGTATGACGGTTGAAGAGAGAGAATGAGCAAGAGGGAGATTTGAAAATAAGAAAAAAAAAAAAAAAAAAAACTGCAGAACGAGAGATGGGACACAATACAAAACAGCTCAAAAGAATATCACTGGAATGAAGGTTTATGACTGGGCAAGCGCTTTAGGACCCGAGTTTATATTAGAAAAGCTTTCCAGCACTGGAAAGAGCTAAGTGGGAAGGCCTGAAAACAGATGTGGAGGCTGCTTTGATTTCCTTCTCATTTAAGTAACACTGGGTTTTGATTGTCTGGTGCTGCTGTGCTGTTGGCGACTAACAACGAGCACTTGTTTGTATTTACTCTTGTGTACTGTACGTTCATTTTTTGTGCTTCCTTGTCATTCGTTCATCATCTGAGCTTTATTTTTAACAGTGTAACAGTGAGAGTTTTGCAGTTAAACTACTGCACACTGACGACTGCTAGAGAATGCGGTGTTTAGCGTCATTGTTAGTGCATTTGCCTCACATGCCAGAAGCGGACGGGCCGGGGTTCGAGACCGACTCGGAGCAGCGTGGTTAGGATTGGAGTGTGAGTTTTGGAGGCAGAGCAATGAAGAGAGGGGTGGGTTTGGGTTGATTTCAAATATCAACAGTGTTCAAAAACGAATTTGAGAAATCGCATAGAGCACCTTTAATCTGAATTAATTATTTTTAAAAAATCGGTTTTATGAATGATTCAATGACTCACTGATAAATACTTCACTTGTTTCATTACTGGATGAATCAGTGTTTTTTGAACAAGCCTCTTGAAACAATGATTCAAAGACAAATATAACGTCGCAATTTGGCGGCGTAACAATGTAATGGATATAATCATTATTTGAAGCGCCATACTTTCAAAAGGTAATTTGCTCTATTTTGATCACTGCTGCTATATCGCTATAAACTTTTATCCCAATACAATTACAATGATAATAAGAATATTTGTAACACAGAAATAACAATACTGTGTGGTTAAAAAGCTGTTTGTGAAGCTGTTTCATACATATACATTACGACAACTGCTCTCTCTCGGTCAGCGGCAGTGCCAGTGCAGATTCAAATGTTCTGCTGTGATTTTGTCAAAGGTTTAATAGACACAAGCGAATCATTGTCATTTAGGAATGAGATCGCGTAGGTGTTTGAATTGAGATTGTGATCATTTAACAGTTAATCGTACAGCAAAATGTGTTTACTGCTTGTGCAACCAAAGGACAAGTGGTACAGTTGTAGAAACTTCAAATATGAGAGGAGAATGGGTCTGTGCAAGTTTGCTGCTGACTTTTTGAAATACTCTGGGGGGGTTAATGCTTTACTTAACATCATAACTCATGTATTAGAATAATCGGAGTAAAATACCTTTCGAGGGAACATAGACGCCTCGTCATTACGTTGCCGCTTTGGGATCACTTTCATTGTGAGCCGGTGTCTGAATCACATGTAGTACATGCCAAGCCAACGGTCAAAGATGAAGTCAGGTGACATACATTGTGCATGTCTAAGTCTATAAATAACACCCGTGCAAGAGAGCACCAGCTTCTTGTCTTCAGAAACCGCTTGTCTGTCACTCTGTGTCAAAATGTCTGTTCTTAGGTCAGGAGTTTGGACTAAAAATCTGTGTTCGCCATGCACCTACCTATACAATATAATTACAATGATTTGTTTTGTTTGGGAACGAAGCACACTCAGTCAGTTCTTGAGGGGGCTGACTGTGTTCATTATTAGGTACCGCTCCCATCTGGCTCTCTTCTCAAGGGATCAAAGTCAGACATCTGCACCCCGTGGTTCGGGTTCTGTGTTAGCAGAGGTGGAGCGGCGGCTTTGATCATGGGGATTGCAGCTTAAGTTGGTTAAGTGGACCCTGAGACGGGTATTCCTCCTTTTCCATGCTCTTTCTCCCGACCTTAATGAAGAAATGTAATATGTGTGCCGACATTCCTTGCTATGTGATGACTCTCACAATGTGTGTGGCAAACAAACAATTCAGGAGCAATCTGTGAATGAAATTTCCCGACGTGTACATGCATGCACTATCTGGAGTTTCAGTTTTAAGCTCTGCTCCCATTCGACTTTTCTTTCCGAGGGAAGAATGCTCAGCTCGGGTCGCACAGGCTTTGAACCCTAATTATTTAAAGGAGTCCCCAGTTTCTTACCCTGGGTTCCTCTCTAGGGGCGTGTTGCCATCGCAAAACTATCATGATAGATGCCTCACTCATAGGCTGGGGACTGTCATGGATGGGGCCTAGCTTTTGGTCACTGGGAAGGCCCTCGTTTCTCTTGGCACATTGAGACACTTCTTCCCAGATCTCAGGAGCTATCATGTTAGTGCAAAAGACAACACATCGAGGTGGGCTGCATTTGCGCCCACCCATTCAGGTTGGTGCAGCAGATTCTGCTCTGGGTAGATGGCAAACTGCTCTCCCTGAGGGCAGTTTACATCCCCGAACACCTGAATATTGGGAGCAGACATCCTGTCGAGGCAGGGACTGTGGCCCTAAGATTGGTGACTTTATCCTTAAGTAGTTCACCAAATGGCAGTATGTGAAGTATGGAAGTAGATCTGTTTGCATGTCCTGGTGTTCCATTTCCTATGCGGTGCTAGACGGCTGAGGCCTATCTACAGACCAAGGGTTCCATCATGGGATCTTTCTATTATATTGAAAAGGTTGTCAGATGCTCCCTTCGAAACCTTTGATTCAGAGAAATATCTCACATTAATGTTGCTCTGCTAATAGCAATTACTTCTCTTTAAAAGGGTAGGAGATTTGCAGGACCTCTCAGTCGCCTCCTCCTGCCTGGATTTTGCTCCTGGACTGGTCAAAGTGATATTGCACCCTAGGCCAGATTACATCCCGAAGGTGCCTTCATCACCATGTCACCCTGTTGTTGTTCAAGTTTTCTCCCCTCCAAAATCAGGAACAGGAGATGCTTAATAAGATATGTCCAGTCCGGGCCCTCAGGGTTTATTGCCACCGCTCAGGCCAGTTGCATAAATCTGATCAACTCTTTATGATGTTTTATTAACAAAGTTTGGGAGTAGCACATCCAAATGATCTACCCAATCAGCATGAGAGGAGGCCTATATATATATATATATATATATATATATATATATATATATTTATATAGCCAACTCAATTATGTTCCTGGACAGTTTTTTTCTGCATCCCTCCGCCACCCCGACTCCTCACCATCTGCTGGTTCCTATCCCAGCCAGAGATACAGGGGAGTACTCTGGGTTCGGGCCACATTCCAAGCTCAGAGCACTCCACTGGACAGCAGACCAAATAGGCATACTCTTTTACTTTATCTGATTATTTGTAAGTGTGAACTTGTGAAGTCTACTTTGTGGGGGCAACCGAGGTTCTTCTGCTTTCAAGCAGATTATATCCCACTGGGTTTTGGATGAGGTTTCTCTCGCCTATAAGGGAAGCTGTGTCGGTTCATCTCTAGGTGTCAGGGCCCATTCTACCAAAAATGTGGCTGTTTCAAAAGAGCTAGCAAGAGGAACACCTTTCAAAAATGTTTGTGCTGTGGCAGGCTGGTCCTCTCCGCACACATCTATCAGGTTCTATAGTGTGGATGTGGGCTCAGCCCGATCCTAGGTCATTTCGGGTTGAGTCCTTTCTGTGTTTACAGTTTTGTGCTTGTATACTTTTTACAACCTGTAATGCAGGCATCCTCATGGGTATTGTTGTTCCCATAGCATCAACGCAAAGACGCAGCATTGATGTTCCCTTGAAAAGGACAGTCTCAGAGTTATTTATATAACCCGTTTCCCTGAGAAAAGGGAATGAGGGAATGAAGTCTGCACGACTTCTTCAGAAAAAAAGAGAATCTGGTGATGCTTTTGTGCAAGTGTTATTTATAGACTTAGTCACGCACAAAGCTGCATCACCTTTGTCCTTGGCCAGTGGCTTGGCATATACTACAAGTGATTCAGACTCTAGCTTGTTTGTTTTAATACAGCTTTGTAAATGCGGTTTACTTGCATTGCAATATAGCATACATGAATTACCCGTAGCAGATCTGTACAGGTGGAGGTGGGGAAGGTAGAGGGTTTCTAAAAGCATGCTGCACTGCTAAGGCAAATGCAAAATGTGTTTGAAGGTTGAGCATGCAAGCTCATTGGCTACTTATACAGCAGGAACCAATCAGCTGTGCCCTATAGATAACAATGTGAGTGCAAGCAGGTTGAATTAAGGACCTATTAGCCTGTGCTATCTAGAGTTTCGTGAGAGAACTTTGTATTTATCAGCGTATTGGTATGCATGTAAATGTGCTCACTGTCACACTTTTCACATAATTTGACAAAATTACAGCTTGATTGGGAATGATGCCACAACTGAGGGATGGTCACAATTTGTTTAAAATTGATTTTGTTTAGCATAGTTTTTAAAATGTCATGTTTTTTTTTTGTTTTTTTTTGTCTGGTAGTCTGGTACAGTAAGTAATACAATAAATTCAGTATAGCCTGCATAAAAGGCATTTGAAAAGTAGCATGTGACTTTTTAAAATTACATTCTTATAACCAAAAGAAAAAAGGTTAATCTATTATTTTTAATAAAAATCAACCCCTGGGACATAAAAGTGCCCTTAGCTGAAGAAACACCCATACACAAAATACTGCACATTATTCACATTTATAAGTGCTCCACTGAGAGTTTATATTTCATTACTGATGTATGAATGTCCTTTCTCTGCAGAAAGACTTTATGCAAAGCTTTGCAATATTGTGCTGTTCAGAACAGTACAGTTTTATGCAGGTTGAAAATATTCACTTAAACCCTTAGAGATTTTCTAATCCACATTGTGAGAGCAGAGA
Organism: Ctenopharyngodon idella; assembly: GCF_019924925.1. NCBI lineage: Eukaryota > Metazoa > Chordata > Actinopteri > Cypriniformes > Xenocyprididae > Ctenopharyngodon > Ctenopharyngodon idella. The sequence continues at coordinate 13,913,568 of NC_067227.1, forward strand.
AGCACAGAAACAGCCTTTATGTGAACAGGCTGAAGTACAGCACCCATGGGAGCCTCCCAACCAGATTCAACAGTCTGATCATTTTCAGCTTGTTCATTGCTGGATTTAATTGAATTTTGCCTCACTAACTTAATCGCAGTGCAAAAAAAAAAAAAAAAAAAAAAAATATATATATATATATATATTGGTTACACTTATTTTAAGGTGACATTCGCAAATAAGTACTGAGTAATATTAATTAAGTATAAGTACTTACTACAGGGTTTAAGATTAGGGTTAAGGTTTGATTAAGGGGTGGTCATATTTACCATTGCTTAGCAAAATTTTGCGGGCGATATCCAGTCATATCCAGTTGGTCATGCAAATTCCCTGCACTGACTAAAAGAAAGCTTCTTAGTTTAAGTGTGTTGTGTGAGCTTATTTGTTGCTGTTTTTATTTTTCTCACCCCACTGCAAGAAAAAACATTTTGTTTAAGTTTTTAAGTTTTGTTACATTTTTACATAAATAATTTGAGGAAAATTGCCAATATAAAAAAAAAATATTTTAGATATTTTAGATGTTTAGATTTTTTTTTTTTTTTTTTTTTGGTGGAAAAAAAGACAAAGATGATAAGAATATTTTTTGCAGTTGCCAAATATTCACTGGTGATTACAAAAAATGACATTTAGTATGTAGACTTAGAAGAATGTCCTTTATCAATTCTCCCTTCCTTTCAGAAAGGGAAATACTACCATGAGAACCATCCTTTATCTTGAGAGAACAGAGCAGAGTTTGGGGGCATAGAACTTGGCTTGTGAGGGCACCTCTTGCTGCCGTGAGCTCCATATGGAAAGCATATCCTCTGGGGAATGAAGCTGACACCAGCCTGAACCACACACAGCCCGTGGATCTGGTCTCTCCTCACCAGCTACCAAATCCCTTTAGTTTACATCCTAGTCAGACTCTCTTTCACTGCTGACCACCCTACACTTCAGCATCAACACCCCTCTGCAATGCAGAAAGTGAGCGAGAGAAAGAGAACAAAGTCGCATGTGGATTTGGGCCATGATGTGATGGAAGGGTTTGACAGGCTTTTATAAAGGTTGAGACAAAGAGAAAGGAAGAGAGAGCATAAAGGAAGCAAGCCAAGTATGATGTGGACACTTGACGAAGCTTTCTGTGTTCGGAAAATGACTGTGTTCAAGGAAGAAGATCAAAGGAGGGATTTTGGAGCAGCCTGAAGGAAGCATACTGATTGACTACGAGAAGGTGAATTGATTTGTATGGAGTGCATGGAAATATGATGGATTTTTTTTTCCCCATCACAACAATCCCTGAGGGATAAGAGTCCAGGGAAGGGGGCGGTTGGAGTGTAAATCACAAAACCTAGAGAGGTTTTGCATGGTGTAAAATAAGCAGTACGCGGAGTAGACACGGCAAGAAAACAGCACTGCTTATGCAACTCCACCACCTGTTTCCAAAGCAGAAGATGACTGATGGATATGCAGTTGGTCACACTGCATATTTGATATCTGTGTTTATTTGACAGGAAACGTTACAAAAAAACACTCAAATGGATAATGTCATGGTGAACACTGAAGGAAAACACTAACCCAAGGGTCTGATCTGTGTCCGTTGATTTGACAGCCATGAATGCGTGAACGTACAAATCAAAAAGATCCAAAGTGCAAAGAAAACATGTCTGTGAACTGCACAAATGAGACGTGATGCGCTAAAAACAGCATTTCATTTCACATTGGGACTGAAACAAATGGTCACACATTAGTCTGTCTGGATCAAATCCCTCACTGCATTACTAATGAGATCTTTTATTTGTTTACCAGATGAGCTCGACATTGCTTATGGGATACTAACACTAATAACGTAATCAATGGGAAACAAAAACAACAGCAGCAAATAAAGCAGTTCTATTCATTCAGACCTGGCTCCCGTGAAGCCTTGATTGTCTGACATTGCTAATATCCTGCCTATTACAAATGGATTGAAAGCAAATTTCACTGCACAGTGACATGCCTGATTAGTCCCGTGTTTCAGGGGAAGTTATTCGCCATCAGACAAATATTAGAAAGGGCCTAGATTGAAGAAGGGTTGAAACAGGAAGTCAAATCAAAGCTCCCCCTCTATGCACAGCTAATGAAACGTTTTCAAATGGAAGCAATTCCAGGACTGAGAGTGCAGCATGCTTCTCAAAAATACACACACATAAACGGCCGCACACAATCTATGGCTGCGTCCAAAATCACATTCTCTCTGAGTAGACCTTCTTTTAAATAAATAATTACTTTGCAACCATTAAAAAAGTATTCTGTATAGGATGGAGTATGAATCTGGACGTACTACATTCACCATGTTTTCATTGTCATGTGACCTACTAGAGTTCGTTGCATTGCTTCACTGTCATTCACAAATCCTCTCCCAAGGCCTCATGAGATATTAAAGTGTCCATCAGATGCGCACTTCAGGATCTTGCCAGAAATAGTAGGTCATTTTGATCGTACAATTTTTTTTTTTTTTTTTTTTTTTTTTTATGAATACTGTGAACTACTACCCAGCTAACAGGGAATGTTCCCAGAACTTTCACTGTTTTTTAAAGGTTATGTCAATGTTAAGATAAAACGTTCTGTAAATAACATTTATAGAAAGTTCTTATACAAATGTCGAGAGAAAATGTTCTGAGAACAAAATTTCCAGAACCTCCATATGATGTTATTTATATTGATGAATATTCTCATAAAGTTAACAGAAAATGTCCTTAGAACAACATTCTTGGAATGTCCTTAGGATGTTATTGATATTTACTAGGGATGCACTGATACCATTTTTTAAGGACCGAGTACGAGTACCAATACCTTTTTTCTGGTACTCGCCGATACTGATGCCTATACATTTATTAATTTCTCTCTCTCTCGCTCTGTCTCTCTCTCTTTTTTTTTTTTTGGTGATGTTGCAGATTTCCAAGCACAACACAGTCAGACTAATGAATGTAGGACAGCTTCTTTATTATTACTTCAGTGTCCAATAACCTTCAAAGGGGATAATTACTAATATATATAATTGTTAAATAAAAAGAAATTTACAAACAAATTTACAAACAGTACAACAAATACAATAGAGATAAAAATTAAATAAACTTGTTTTTCAGATACAGTAGGTTTATTTACCATGTATACATTTATTTAACATCTTTGTTGTTTTATTAACATTAATGACAAATATAGGCTACGGTCCCTTTAAGACCGAATCCATGGATACTGACACATATCCTGTTTTCACCCAAATGTTTACGTCCACCGACTGTATTTACGTGAGATACTCCACACGATGGACATATTGACAACTATGTTTGCATTTGACCATTCAGGCGCAAGGAGAACCGATCGTGCTCTGTCTGGGAGAACTGGGATCACGCGCGAGAGAGCGAGCGCTTCTGGTCTGTGTCATTCAGCGCGATTCCGCCTATCCCGCCTTCACTAATCGATAACGAATTGTGATTGAAAGCATGCAGTTCGCAATGTGTGGGTTGTCATCATTAATTTTAAAGTATTTCCACACCTCTGAGGCTGACATTGTTTCTGCTGCTGCCGTGGTGTCTCTGTGCACGGGAAATTCTGTCAGTTACGTCACGTGATGTAACTTATCGGTCTTTGGTTTCGGGGGTATTTTTACGACTACAAGTACATGAGCTTGGTATCGGGCCCTATACCCTATATACTAGTATCGGTATCCCTAGTAGTTGTTCCGTAATATTTTCCATATCATGTCTCCCATGTGGACTTTTTTTTTTTTTTTTTTTTTTTAATTTTGCCCTGTTCTGTTCCTGTTTCCTGTTTCTGGCTCCTCGTGTTCCCTGTTCTGTTTTGTTTTGTTTAATAAACTTATGCCTGCACTTAGTTCCACACCTCTGCCTGACTTTGTTGCCCTTCCTTGTTACAGAACAACTGACTGAAAATTGGAACTAGCAGGTAGGCCTATGTATCTTTCTCTGTCAGGGCAGGTGTTCCCTCAAGGACCATACCAGAGAATTTTTGGACTTGACCTATCACACTCATTTTCTGGACAATTCCTTGATCACTTTTTAATACTATGGTCTCAATGAACAACTTAAAGCACAATTTTCCATAAATAGTCCTTGAGGAACCATTTGCAAGTTTGTGGAGCATGATCTCCTGTTGAGTGTCTCTCCATTCACCATGGGAGAGGTGGAGGAAGATCTCACCATCACCACTCAAGAATCCCCTAAATATTTTTTAGGGAGGCGGTTATGTGTCTCATTCTCCAGCAGCCATAGAGCTTGGCCCACCATGGGTCCTAGCATTCTACAGCCTGCCATTCTCAGTGCTCTCAAGCCCGCTGGTTTAGAGCTCCCAAGTCTGGTAGTCTCAGCATTTCCTAGTGACATTTACTGGCTTGTATACAGTCCCAGTGAAATAGGCCTACTGTTGTGCCCCAGTAAAACATTACTTTCAATGGAAATTATACCGACCCGAGAATCATTTCGATTAATTCGAGTTTGATTAATTCGGACAGTTCACTCACACACAATCATTTGCAGAGTCTTCTTATAAAAAAAGATAGTAACTGGGTATTTTAAAAGACAAAGAAGCACTGGATGAGGTGGATTTTTATGTACAATCTAGGAAACAAATATTTGTCAACAACAACGAAGCAGGTATTTATTGCTCCTGCAGCTTGTGAATGATGTGATACTGAAATTAAAGATGATTTATCCAAACAGTATCAAAATAAGGACACACTTTTTGATAAGGGTCCTTTGCCTTAGTACTGATGAAAGGCTAGAAATGACTCTGCTCATTTATGAATAATAATATATTAATACACTATATGAATTTTATGGAGTTAACTAGAAGAAATGAATCAGTTTTGGCAAATCTTTCACTGAATGAGCTCATTCAATCTGTCTGAGAGGTTTCTGAATTTGACTGACTCACTTCTTATGCTGTGATACACCAATATATCAAGGCCTTTGCTAATGAATTTGTATTCACAATATAGGCCTATGATTCAAATGACATGAAACTTGGGAGTGGTATGATACATTGCAGTATAGTTTCACCTGTATCATTCAAGGAAAAAAAAAAAAAAAAGTAAAAAGAAAGTGCTGTGATAAATGGTCAACGAAATCTCATATTTTCTTTCCTATCCACCTGCAACAGTATGAAACAGTGTGAAATTTATAACACAAGTAATAGTATTAACAGGCACTCCACATGAAGTTCATATGCTATTCATCTCTCTTCTGGTTTGGTCTGTTCCTGTTTATTCTGCAATCAGATCTGGATGTCTGCTTTATGCAGCACCGCCAACACTAATGCTGCTCCATAAGTAAGGACCACTTATGCAAAATCAAAACTGTAATCTCTTTATTCCATTACCGTCAATGACAAGTTCCAATGAGTCATACATATTTATTCATCAAGAGATTTCCTATATCCCAATGTTTGAAAGCATTTCGCTCTGCCAGTTATGAAGCCACATTACAATGCCCCTATTGCAGAAGCTTTATTTCAGAGGCAGATAACCCGTTCCAATTTTACTGTGGTCACACGTTAATTAATCCTCAAGGAGGATTCAAAGTGCTACACTTTAACACAAAGCTTTGTCTCTGGAGCCCAAATGACTCTTTGTTCAGGATTAAATAAGAGAGAGAAGGGAATCAGTCCCACGACAAGAACAGTGAGAGGCTTTGCTCTGTTTGTAATGCCCCAGCAGTGTTGTTAACCCACATTAAAATCGGAATTTATGCACACACTCTTAGGTCAAAGACTATCTCCCATCCCGTTCACCCCACAACACTGAGGATTTAAGAAGGAACAGGGCATCACAGCAACAGTTAAATGACCACACTTAGCTTGCTGAGAGATGTTTTAGCAGTGATAGGCCATGTTTTTCCATCCCACTTAGTCCATCAAGTTGATAACAGGTGAAACCGTTCAACTGGCTAAAAAGAGCAAAATGCCATTGGTGGTAAAAGAAGGAACATAGACAGGGGCACAAAAAGGGGGTATGCAACAATTTTAAACAATGGGTTTATCAACACATTCTTACTCCCAACTCATCACATATTGACACTCGGTCAGGACCCCTCTGCATTATCATTTTTCGACCTGCAGAGTACTCCATCACTTTCAGTTGTTTGCCTTATGCGTCAGATCAAGAAACATTTAATTCTTTTCATTTGTAAAAGTGGAAGTGATTTATATTTTCATAGATATTTTGAAAGTGACACATGAAGGCCAAGTATGGTAACCCATACTCATAATTTGTCCTCTGTATTTAACCCATCCAAGTTAGCATGCACACATTAGGAGTAGTGAGTATGTATACACTGCAAACCGTGGACATACACAGCCATTTTGCTGTGGCGCCCAGGGAGCGATTGGGGGTTAGGTGCCTTGCTCAAGGGCACCTCAGTTATTTCCAGCCAGTATTGAGAACTGAACCTGCAACCTTTGGGTTACCAGTCCGACTCTCTAACCATTAAGCCATGACTGCCCCTACTGCCCCTACTGCCCCAACTGGAGAACCTAACCTTACCCCTACCCTAAACCTACCCACTTCTCAAAAATATAAAACATAACAGGCAAATAAATGTACAGTCACAGGTATTTATTGCAAACACTGACCAAAAAAAACCAGTATAAAAAGTATTACAAACAACTCGTGTTGCATTCCAAGTCTTCTGAAGCCATACAATATCTTTATATGAAGAACAAAGTGAAACTTAAGGTTTTAATTGCTGAAAATGATCCAGCTCCGTGAACACATGCAGTTATGTCTCATTCAAAAGATACACCCGAACTTTAGCTTGACACAGTCAATCACGAGACACACAAGAGCCAATACCATTTCACAATCAAAGCTGATGTAATACTTCTTCTGGCAGCAATTTTTGAATGTGTGCACACAGGATCTGAGCATTATTGCGAATGGAGACAGTGATTGCTTTTGGGTCCGTTCCTCACACAAACCATTTGTTTGGCCTTGAACACTTGAAATATTTGTACTTTTGTACAATTTGTACAATTTTGACTGTAGTCATATATCTGCCTATTATATCCTGTGTATTATATTATATAATGCACAAATGGGTAGGTTTAGGGTAAGGTTACATGCTTAAACATGTCTACTGTAAATAGTGTAAATAAAAAGGTAAAATAAGTGTAAACAAAATTACACCCCAACATATGTCATAATGGCAAATCTATAACCCTTAATTTCATCATGATGATAAAATTCCCATGCCCGTGTCTGTGTATGATGTATTTGACTATTTGCTTAGCTCATTTTGCAACACAGTTAAAGACCATTTAAATTATGTCAGACAATAGACATATAAATATAATATAAATATAGATCAGTGGGAATCACAGAATCTGGATAAGGTTTGTCCTAGAGATTTGCTAGATTTGTCGCTAGGCTTTTGAATAAAGTCTCAAAAGGGGTGGAGAAAAAATCTAGCAACAAAATTGCTAAATTGGCAGCACTGGGCAGGAGGAACAGAGTGCACGTGAGCATAAACACTAACAAGTACACAAACAACTGACAAACACAGAGTGAAGTTGAGGAACTTAAATACATACAAAAATGCTCAGTGACACATTTTTGTGTTGGTTTTGGTGTTTGTTTTGGATCACTGTCCTGATGGAAGATCCAACCATGGCCCATTATTGGATTTCTAGCAGAAGCGGTCAGGTTTTGATTTTTTTATCTGTTGGTATTTGATAGAATCCATGATACCATGTATCTGAACAAGATGTCCTGGACCTCCAGCAGAAAAATAGGCCCACAACATTAAAGATCCAGCAGTATATTTAACTGTGGGCATGAGATACTTTTTTCCATGTGTGCACCAAACCCATCTGGTGGGTTTGCTGCCAAAAAGCTCTTTTTTTTTTTTTTTTTTTTTTTAAGTTTCATCTGACCATAGAAGCCGGTCCCTTTTGAAGTTTCAGTCTTGTCTGACAACTGAATATGCTGGAGATTGTTTCTTAATGAGAGCAGAGGATTTTTCTTGAAACCCTCCCGAACAACTTGTGGGGATGTAGGTGCTGTTTGATAATTTTTTTAGGCTTTCTGAGACTCAAGACTCAACTAATCTCTGTACTTCTTCTGCTGTGATCCTTGGAGAGTCTTTGTCCACTCAAACTTTCCTCCTCACCGTGCATTAGGACGATTTAGACACACGTCCTCTTCCAGGCAGATTTGTAACATCTTTAGTTGATTGGAACTTCTTAATTATTGCCCTGATAGTGGAAATGGGGATTTTCAATGCTTTAGCTATTTGCTTACAGACACTTTCTATTTTGTGAAGCTTAACAATCTTTTGCTGCACATCAGAACTATATTCTTTGGTTTTACTCATTGTGATGAATGATTAAGGGAATTTGGCCTTTGTGTTTCCTCATGTTTATACTCACGTGGAACAGGAAGTCATGGCTGGACAATTTCATGTTCGTGATCACCCTGGTGTGCTAAAAAAAAAAAAAAAAAAATGTAAATATGAATGGGAATATACTTCAGAGATATTTTACTCATAAAAAATTCTAGGGGTGCCAATAATTGTGGCCAATGTGTTTTGGAGAAAAAAATATATATTTCATTATGTATATATATATATATATATATATATATATATATATAAAGGATTTAAATGTTTCATTAAAGTGTATCACATTCCAATATTTAACCCAAGACTGGCCCCATATGAATCCACAAATGTCTAGGCTACGTAAGTAAGCCTAACTTGCTGTGCTCAGAAGTTTTCAAAGAGCTGTTGACAGTTTAATTGCAGTTACACTCAGTGCATTGCATGAATTACTGCGTGGCTCTTAAATGTCAGGATATTGACTGAAATATAGAGACTTTTTTTTTTTTTTAGTAAATCAAGTTATTGAGTAAAAACACAGAATTCAATTACTTTAATTTGTTGAATGGATTGCTAAATTATGACTCTGATTGGCTTATTCTGTCAGGTATGACTGATTCAGCATTTTAGCCAAATGGTCAAGGTTTGGCTGGTTAATATGGGCCAGTAGATGTGAACTATAGCAGTTTATTGACAGTCATTCAAAAGTAACAGTGCATTCCGACTAAAAACAATTTTTGTAGCAACATTTTAACAAAGACTTTAGATATACAAATTACTATTACATATTACTATGAATGGGAGAAAGAGCATTCCGCAATATCGCAAAATCTCTTAATCCTACCCCCATATCTAACCATAACCACCTTTTAGGGTATAAAAAGAATATATAAAATGCAACAGCCAGAAAAATGTACAATGACCATTTTAGCTACAATTGAATAGATATTTTAGAGCTGCTAATCCTACTCCTTTTCCACCATTTCTTAAAAATATGTACAGTAAAGAAAAACTAGTGTAATCAGTCGTAAAACAATTACAGAAATGTTATGCAGTTTTAAAGTTTATTCTTGTTTAACATTTTGTAATTCTTTTAAATGAGATCATTTTAAATTAAGTAAATAAGTCAACTGCAACAAATGTGATTGAAAACATCATTTATCACAAATGCACCATAATCAACCGATTAATTCTATGAATTCGATATTAGATTAACTAAGGAGTTGTAAACATTTGTCTGTAAAGTTGCTGGTATGTAAATAAGTTTAAGATGATCTCAGTAAGTCTATATGGTATGTTTCAGTGTCTATACAAACATAGCTTTAGTTGTGTGGTAGAACCGCACTTTACATAAAATGTATACGAATACTCACAGTGAATCACAGTGAATATTTCAAAATGAAAAAACAATGAATGCATGGCTTTCTCAGATGGCCTATACTTAAATCAGTAAGTACTTGATATGTACCGTGCTTGCACTTCAAATACAGCTTTTGAAAAACCTTACTGAAATATTCTCTAAATATTTCATCAGCTTTTCGAGGTCAGATCTTCCACCATCTGCATCTTAAAATGAAAATTTATATGTTACATTAATACTGTAAATATATATTCTGTATGGTATGGAAGTGAAACAGCAAATCTCCCATGGCACATCCTGTGTGGACAGTCAAGAAGCTTGCTATCAGAAATGAAAAGTTTCTTATAGTGAGATTTGTGTTCATATATGTGCCTGGCCCAGGTGCGATTTGGATTCCAAGCAGGACTCAGCAAGAGTACCAGCCAACAAAACAAACCAATTTGTCTCATGCAGCCGTACCATTCCCCTCTGATTGCTGCCTTTCAGAGTTTAAATGGCATGTAAAGATACCTTTAGTACTGTGAAGGACATTTAATTTTGTTCTCTGGTGGTAAATTTCAAATTGATATTTAGTCTTAAAAGCAAATTTGAGAGCTTGGGAACATTATGGAGTGACCTTTGAATGCAACATGTTCAAACCCACTGCAATTATAACAAACACAGACAAGTAATGACAACGTCTGATGGGTTGTTTTATATAACTAAAACACTGTTAACTCTGCCCAAACCCTACAGCAATGATTTATCAACTAGTTTCGCATCCAGACCCGTTTTACACTGATGAGCTAAAACATTATTATTAGTCACAGGTGAAGCAAATATTGTTGATAATCTCCTAACAAGGCCACATGTTAAGGTCTGAGTAGATTAGATGGTGAGCCAACAGAAGGTCTACTATTGCACAAGTCACTCAAAATTTTAATGATGTTATGGAAGGAATGTGTCACAACACACAGGGCTTCGCACTCTGCTGCGTATGGGGCTGCGTAGCCACAGACCAATCAGAGTGCCAATGATGACCCCTGTCCACTGTTGAAAGAGCCTACAATGGGCACACGGGAGTTGGAACTAAATCTTGGAGCAGTAGAAGAAGGTTGCCTGGTCTGATGAGTCTTGTTTGCTTTTACATCACGTGGACAGCAGTGTACGTGTGCACCATTTACCTGGGGAAGTTATGGCACCAGGATGCACTGTGGGATGATGACAAGCCGATGAAGGGAGTGTGATGCTCTGGGCAATGATCTGGGAAACACTGGGTCCGGCCAGTCATGTGGACAATTTGACACGTGCCACTTACCTAAATGTTGCAGAGCAGATAAACCCCTTCAGGACAGTGGTGTTCCCTGGTGGAAGTGGCCTCTTTCAGCAGAATAATACACCCTGCCAAACTGCACACATTGTTTAGGAATAGTTTGAGGAACAAGAGTTGAAGGTGCTGCCCTAGCCTCCAGATTCACCAGATCCAGTTGAGCATCTGTGGGCTGTGCTGGACTAACAAGTTCGATTCACAGCAGTTCCACCTTGCAACCTACAGTACAGTACTTGAAGGATCTGCTGGTAACATCTTGGTGCCAGATACCTCAGGACACCTTCAGGAGTCTTGTAGAGTCCATACCTTGGTGAGTCAGGGCTGTTTTGGCAGCAGGCGGAAGACCAACAGCATAATAGGCAGGTGGTCATAATGTTTTGGCTCATCGGTGCACATATTGGACATCAAGTGGGGGCCCAACACAGTACTAAAGTTGTTTAATAAATTAACAAAATGTTTAGTTAAAAACTAATTTTCTGAAAATCAATGTAGTCTGGAATGTATTTTCTTTAACTTATAGTTGTGCATGTTTTTGAAGATAAAAATACCATATTGCCTAATATGGTTAGATGTATTTTATTATTTGCATTTGGCACTGGGTTTTTTCACAGATTATAACTGATCTGAACCCATTGCTGGGCTGCATCCCATCAGTTAAAAACCTCTGACCCAGATGTCTATATATACTCCTGCCATAGAGGAGCAGTTGTTAAAAGAAGGACACACTTTTAACTCCAGCCATTAATGTCTAGATATCCATCTCTATGTACACGCACTTCTCCGTGAGCTACCATCACTAAGAGAAGAATCATTCTTGTTAGGCAGGACAAGGAGCTTCAGAAAGCTTAACAGCACAGCATACATCAATCAAATGTCAAACTTAATCAAATTGGACTGCCGTCACCTTGTTACAGTCCAAGAAATCTCCCTGTTGTCTCGAAGCAATCGGCCATTTGAGCATGCCGAATCTAATTTAATTCAGCAGAAGCTTGATTTTAAATCGTATAGCCATGCAGGGAATCTTCTTTTTGCATGGATATTAAATTAGAGTTCAGGACTACACCAAGAATAGCTTCCCATTTACTACCTCGGGTTTAGAGAGAGATATTGCAGACATACTGTATGATTCTACCCCTTACAGAATCAGTTTAGAAATAGCGTACATTTGTCCACCTTATTTTACAATGCGAAGTCTACTATTTTCTGTGAATGTGCGAGACATTCTTCGCTTTTAGTAAATAACTATAGAAGGATAACAAGTGCAGTAAGCGGTAAAACTATTTGCGCTACAAACTAATGTGTTTGTGTAATTACAACAATACATTAAAATAATATGGTAAGAAATACCAGTTTGCAATATCATGGAGCATAACAAGCTATTTTGTGCAGCTAAAAATAACAGGAAGCTGAAGATACCAGAAGCCAGACACATTAATTTTTACAAATAACCGCACCTCTTAACTTAAAAATAAGGTGGATAACACTTTGTGTTATATTACCTTGGCATTAAATTATCATTAATTAACACTGCCATGAGGGTGTTTCTACAACAGCTGAGGGAGAGACAGTAAAGATGATATCTTTCTTTCATTTGACTGATGAAATCAATCTCCTTCTATTTTTTTCTCCTTTTTTTTGGAAAGTCGTATTTTGTTATTAAAGGAAATGGGAATGCAAAAATCATATTCGCTGTCTTCTCCTGTTCACCACTATAGAAATTTACCCATCTATGATGACTTTCGCTTCTGAGAACCCCGGAAATGTGAGGAGGGCAATCTAAAAGTTCTGATGGAGGTGATGCGATTACTCCACGCTGTTCACAGTTAACGCTGGTTCACACAGAACATGTTTTTGTGTTCCACAACACTGATTTTTTTTTTTTTTTTCTATGTAAGCATGCACTAGATGGGTGTCTTTAACCCTTGTGTCGCGTCTCACTGGTTTTCCAGCATCTTGCACAAAAGCGCAACTTTTCCATTCAGCTGTTCAGTTAGATAGGCTACTATTGTATGGAGTCTCAAAAAACAAAAATGCATCCTGTGTGATCAACCTTTTAGGCATATCATTTAGAAGTTTAAAAAAAATGTGAAACTAAAGTGCCTTTTCTCATTCGGGCAGATAAAGAAAACAATGCAGCATATAAAGCTCATTTCCGATTATTGACATCACAATTTACCGGTATTTTGGTGTTGATGTGTGAAAAATATCTTAACAGTAAAAAGACAGAAAGCCAATGCTTGTGTGTACAGCAGACATGGTGTATTTTAGCAGAAAAGTCAATCTAACAAGTTCACAGTAATTTAATGTGAGAAAGCAGCTCAAGGAAGCACCACAAATAAAAGTATGTAAATCTTTGAATGGGATCATTTGTATAATTTAAGTTTTTCTGTCTTGTGAAATATATGAACAATATCTGTTATGACAAATAGCATCTTTGCAGTTACAATAAAACTAAATGCAATTTTATTTTTTATAAATGTTTCAATAAACATTTACCAAATTCTGCTAGGGCTATGGAGAACTGTATATATATATACACTGACAACCTAAATATATGTCACTCATTTCTGCTAACAATAATTGCTTGGGAAGTTCTGGAAAACAAATATTGACCAGCTAACAATATATGACATGATTCCAGTTGAGATATCTGTATCATCCTGCCACAGGCTCTCTGAGGATCAGATGAGAAGATAATTGTTCTGAAAAGAGACAAAGAAACATGAACTTGGCCATTTGAGGGGCCTGGAGATTTACTTTCCCTGAAAATTAAATAAGGGCAAAATATCCAATTGCATTAGTAAGAGTCAGAAAAGGCAGCAAATCGAGTTTGATGTTGTTTATATGAGAGGAGACTGGTGCCTGAATGTTGAAAGGGATGAAATATGATATTTATAACCCAATGTTTAGGGTGGTTTGTCATCGCTTTTTACGTGAGAGTGGTTCCTGTGATGAGGCTGGTCGACTATCTGTCATGTCTGCAACGCCATGCAAACAGACTGAAATGCTCAGATGGTGCAGCAAATTATCCCGTCTCATCTGGGTTTGAGCCTCAGTGCTAGAAAAATACACAATGGCTTTGTTTCAGACTGGATGGGCCTGTTAAGGGTAACGTTTACTCCTACAGTGCCTCCTACAATGTTTGGCACAGAGCATTGCCCTGCTGCCATGCACATGCAATTTTCCTTCACTCATCCAAATGCTCTCTGTTCCAGTGGAAACACAAAATATAATGCAACCAAATACACCACCATTAGGCATATACTCTGATCTATACTGGTGAAAAGATTTTAACTCTTTCTCTGCCATTGACAAGATTTTCCGTCATTTATGATACAACACTTCCCTGCCATTGACGAATTTTTCCAGAAATCCATGTGTTCACTTTTATATGCTAGGGGGCGTTGTTATGGCTCTTCTGGAATACTACAGCATCTCTGGATCCAAAAGCAAGTGAAGAAAAAGATCTGCAAATAGAAGTTGTTTACGTACAAGTAAGCTATAATGTGATCATCAAAAATTCAACACTATATAAATCAAAACTGCCTAACACATTACCGAATGAAATGTCGAACCTATAAAGATGTATAGGACTGTGCAAGCTTAGGGGGTGTTGATCATCATTCTGAATCAGATCTGGACAAAGTCTTTACATATATTTATATATATATATATATATATATATATACACATCGATCAGGCATAACATTATGACCACTGACAGGTATCTCTTCATCACAGCACCTGTTAGTGGGTGGGATATATTAGGCAGCAAGTAAACATTTTGTCCTCAAATTTGATGTGTTAGAAGCAGGAAAAATGGGCAAGCGTAAGAATTTGAGCGAGTTTGACAAGGGCCAAATTGTGATGGCTAGACGACTGAGTCAGAGCTTCTCCAAAACTGCAGCTCTTATGGGGTGTTCCCGGTCTGCAGTGGTCAGTATCTATCAAAAGTGGTCCAAGGAAGGAACAGTGGTGAATCGGAAACAGGGTCATGGGCGGCCAAGGCTCATTGATGCACGTGGGAAGCGAAGGCTGGCTTCTGTGGTCCAATCCAACAGACGAGCTACTGTAGCTCAAACTGCTCAAGAAGTTAATGCTGGTTCTGATAGAAAGGTATCAGAATACACAGTGCATCGCAGTTTGTTGCGTATGGGGCTGCATAGCCGCAGACCAGTCAGGGTGCCCATGCTGACCCCTGTCCACCGCCGAAAACGCCAACAGTGGGCACGTGAGCATCAAAACTGGACCACGGAGCAATGGAAGAAGACGGCCTGGTCTGATGAATCATGTTTTCTTTTACGACCTCACTCGTACGACTTCATATGTTTTTTGCTAAATCGTACGTATTTTACGAGTTGCCAAATTCGTATGAATTCGTACAAATGACCTAACCCCGCCCCTAAACCTACCCGTCACTGGGATTTAGACAAATCGTACGAATACGGACGAATTAGGCACCTTGTAAAATACGTACGAATTGGTCGCGAGATAGCGTTGGGATGGCCGGATGCATGTACGTCGCTTACCTGGGGAACACATGGCACCAGGATGCACTAAGGGAAGAAGGCAAGCCGGCGGAGGTATTGTGACGCTTTGGGCAAAGTTCTGATGGTAAACCTTGGGTCCTGCCATTCATGTGGATGTTATTTTGACACGTATCACCTACCTAAGCACTGTTGCAGACCATGTACACGCTTTCATGGAAACGGTATTCCCTGGTGGCTGTGGCAGGATAATGTGCCCTGCCACAAAGCAAAAATGCTTCAGGAATGGTTTGAGGAGCACAACAACGAGTTTGAGATGTTGACTTGGCCTCCATATTCCCAAGATCCCAATCCAATCGAGCATCTGTGTGATGTGCTGAACAAACAAGTCCGATCCATGGAGGCCCCACCTCGCAACTTACAGGACTTAAAGGATCTGCTGCTAACATCTTGGTGCCAGATACCACAGCACACCTTCAGGGGTCTAGTGGAGTCCATGCCTCAACGGGTCAGGGCTGTTTTGTTAGCAAAACAGTGGGATCAACACAATATTAGGAAGGTGGTCATAATGTTATGCCTGATTGGTGTGTGTGTGTATATATATATATATATATATATATATATATATATACACACACACACACACACACACACACAAGTGTCCACACCAAGCAATTATTTTATATTTATGTATAGTATATGTACAGTAAAATATCGACAGAGGACAGTCATACATATAGAGGACAAAAACATTATGATTTTTTGGCTGACACTTTAGTGAATATGCAAAAAAACCTTTTAAAACCTTTAAATTATATGACACATTCTAGTGTGACTATGCTGAGAAAACTGATGCGTACTGTAGAAATGTGGGTGGTAATTTGCCCATATGTTATTCAGACGATAGTGACACATAACCTTGACTAAAGTCTGACTTTATGAGTCTTCACATAAAAAGAGAAGATGAAAAGTACAAATATAATTCCATCATGCATCACGCTCTAAATGAATATACCAATATGAATGCTTTTATTCAAACTGAATGTTAAGTCTTAAAGGAATAATTCACCCAAAAATGAAAATTCTGTCATTTACTCACCCTCATGTTTTAAAGCAGTATGAATTTTTTCTTTAAAGAAAATTTGCTTTGCTCCATATGTAACGGAGACCAGCTAGTAGCCGCTGTGTGAGTAAACCTCACTCCTCTGATCTCAAGAGATGCTCTAGCGACTGCACTAGAGGTTGCAGCCTTTAGCCTCCTTGTTAAAGCATCCGACTCCCACACCGGAGACCCAGGTTCGAGGCCCGCGCCAAGCGGGGCAAGTAGAACCTGGGTAGAGGGGTTACATTGGTGCCATGACCCGGAGGGGGGTGAGTGTAACGGAGGCCAGCTAGTAGTTGGTGTGCGAGTAAACCTCACTCCTCTGAACTCAAGAGATGCTCTAGCGACTAACACTAGAGGTTGCAGCCTTTAGCCTCCTTGTTAGAGCGTCCGACTCCCACGCCGGAGACCCAGGTTCGAGGCCCGCGCAGAGCGGGGCGAGTAGGACCTGGGTAGAGGGGTTACACATACAATGAAAGTCAGTGGGCTCCAATATTGTTTTTAACCCATTGGTTTTCATTGTATTGACCAAAACTGTTTAAACGTTCTTATTTAGTGTTCTATAGAAGAAAGAAATTCATTTGGAATGCAATGGGGGTGAGTAAAAGAATATTTGGGTTAACTATCCCTTTAAAAATAAAGATGCAATGCACTCAAGATGCAATGCACATGGTGCCAAGACCCTCAGGTTTGGTTGTGTAAATGACAGTATCTGATCTAGCAGTGTGCAGATTGAGGAGCTGCCAGCAGTGTTCCCTTTCCAGACGCCAACCTGAACCTATATTTCAATCTATGCTGACACACTTTCCCCGGGAACCTGTTTGTGTATTCCACAGATGCCGCAGCTTTTTCACTCCCACCTAAACATTTGCCTTAGACGTGGAGTTCCCAGGACTGGTCTTCTGTCACAAGTATTAAGGCACCTAAGCTACCTGAGTCAGATGTTATTGACTGGCAGTTTGGGAAGTGGTTGTCTAGGCAGCAAGGTGTTCTCCTTTTTAATCTCTTTTTTCAGCTGAAATTAACGTTGTCATTCTTCATTTCCGTATGAAAGCCCCGTAATGAAGATGCACACAGAAAACAGTCATAAATTATGGCAGTGAATAGATTGCTACTGCTGTGTTTTGGAAAGCGATTTCATTCATGTCAGAGTAATTGCCTGCTGTTAGAAAGGGAATGTGAATGGTTTTAAATAATGGAAAACATACTGCTGACTCTGCGGCCGTTATTTCAACATTTTGTTGATAGAGGGTGGGTGGGACATCAGCATAGTATCCTGAAAAGAGACAAAAATTCTGTACTAATGATATCATAGGAACCAAGGAGTTTCACGTGAGATGTTTCATATTGCTTTTGATGTGTCTATTGATCAATGTTTTGTTTTGACTTTATAGAGTGAAAGCTTACTATCCAACACATACAAATCAAGTCATATGGATTAATTTTACAGTACCTTTATGTTCTTTTTTGAGCTTGAAAGTTTTGCATTGGCTTTCATACTTTGGACAACTTTTAGACTTTTCTTCAAAATGTCTTCTTGTTGTGTACAGCAGAAGAAAGAAAGTAATAGTTTGGAACTACATAAGAGTGAGTAAATGATGAGAGAATTTTCATTTTTAGGGTGTACTATCCCTTTAAAAATGTGTATAAGCAGGTTTTGAATCACCAGCTTCATGGCCTGCACGTTTTAACCCATTGGACTTTTTAAAGAGGTCATATAATATAAAAGAAAACTTCCTTAGTAAAAACAACCTTAGTAAAAATAAATAAATAAACAAACAAATAAATAATCATGCATTGAAACCAGGTTGCAAATAATTTTTTTTTTTTCTGAACTTCTGCTATTTTCTTACACCATCAATACATTTGAACACAAAACCACCCACATTTGCTTTTCAACATTCTTTATAGTTTTCAGAAATATGGCCCATCCAGTGAGAGAAAGCAAGACATGCAATATTATTCCTAAATCCAAATAGAACTAGAGTAAAATGGGGCAAAATCTGCTAACGCTTCTGCTTTTTCTTAGTGTGTGTAGCACCTACAACTCTGCAGATCCTTCTGCAGAATTTACATAAGAGTTTTAAAGAGCTAGTTCACCCAAAAATGAAAATTCTTCGAAGCTTTACGAATCTTTTGTTTCGAATCAGTGGTTCGGAGCGTGTATCAAACTGCCAAAGTCACGCCCCCCAGTGGTGAACCATTGAAATTTCGAAACACTTATGATGTAACGAAGCCTCATTTACTGAAATCACATGAATTTGGCAGTTTGATATATGCTTGGAACCACTGATTCGAAACGAAGATTCATAAAGCTTCGAAGCTTCATGAAGCAGTGTTTTGAAATCGCCCATCACTAGATATTGTCAAATAAAGTCATTATTTTGTTTTTTTATGGCACACAAAAAGTAGTTTTGTCACTTCATAACATTAAAGTTTAACCATTGTAGTCACATGAACTGTTATAAATATCTCTTTAGTACCTTTCTGGGCATCTGAAAGTGTTAATTATCTTGCTAGCAATGGAGGCCTCACTGAGCCATCGGATTTTATTAAAAATATCTTAATTTGTGTTCCGAAGATGAACAAAGGTCTTACAGGTGTGGAACGACATGAGGGTGAGTAATTAATGGCAGAATTTTCATTTTTGGGTGAACTAACCCTTTAACAGCAACCCAGCAGCAAAAACCCTTTAAATTGAGAAAGAGAGATATTGGGAAATTGTCATAAACTAAACTAAATCATTGCTATGCAAATATCTTTATTGCAAATAACTAACAATATAAGTGAACATCGGGATGAAAAAAATAATAAAAATGTATGATATGACCCTTTTAAATTAAAAACATTAGGCGCAGTGCCATTGATAGAGTTTGATTAACTGGTACTGAATAATACCAAATCCATTAACTGGTAATGAATAATAAGACATTTTTCACGCTGCTAAATTGAATATGTGCTCACCCAACGCCACAGAACAGAGTTAATATGTAGCTCTGGATTGTTCTCTGTAGGCTTTGTGTTATTTCAAGCATGTCCTGGTCGCTCAGTGATAGTCTGTTTACAGGGGCTGCTATTATTGCCTCTGACTGTGAAGATTACTGCATATTAATAATGTCAATATTCATATAAGTGTCAAATAAAAGAGATGAATTTGGCTCTGCCCACAAGTCAGCTGTAATAAAATCTAATCCAGAGCTGCAGACAGTGTGCTTCCAGGCAGTAAGCTGAGTAAATGGGAGACAATTAAAGGAAGTATCTGCAAACCTATTTGATAGTTAACAAATCGTAATGCTTGTATTGCCTTCATACCAAGGCTAAGTATTTATACAGAATGTGGCTATGCAACAATGCTAAGCAATCACTGAGCCAGTCAGTGTACTTGACTGGCCACACTAGATATGTAGCAGTAAGCATGATGCTACAGTCCAAGCCTATAAATCTTTTCACTCACTGACTCTCATATGTTCTATTGTTGAATGATTTCAGCCCCTGAGAGAAACACTTGTTAGAAGAAACTTTGAGCTTCAGGAATGCAATAACAAACAGGCAGAATGTTTCTTTATTTTTTTTATTTTTTTACCTGTGAACTGAACAAATACCTTTGCTCCTGGCCCAGTTTTCTGAACCTTTATTGGTAACAGAAATGAAACATGTCTTCCCATCTATAACTATCTATTATAGACTGCACTGCAGGGCAATTTAATTTGAGGCCACAGAGTAAATGATGTGACGTCTGGTGGCCTTTAAAGTTGATTACACATCTTAGGCTGAAAAATGTCTCAAAACATGGCTCTCGGAAAAGGGAAAATAAGGCATATTTCTACTTCAAGAGCTACACTTTATTCAAACTAAAATAATTGTATGTTACCCAAAGTTATCAGATCATTGATGGTCCATTGCAATTTACGATAACTGTAATTATTGTGCACTTTCAATTCCAATCGCATATTACCATCCAAATAAGGAATGGTATACTTAACTCTTCACTATATGCTGTATGAATAGACTAAAGACATATTACAAAAAAGTTTTAAGATTTCATTTTGATATTTAAATTATTATTATATTAAAGCTGCAGTCCGTAACTTTTTTTGGTTAAAAATTATCCAAAATCAATTTTTGAGCATGTACATAACCAGCCAGTGTTCAAAACTATAAACTTATCTTACTTACCCAATTCACAACGGTAAGCTTGCAATAATGTTTTATAATTCGGGTGGTACTGGTAGGTTTTCACAGGAAATTTGAGCATGCAGCCTGTACACATAAAGAACATAAAGAACGAGTCCCAGCTAGTAGGCTATATCGCATGTGAGGCGGATCATTTATAGCCTTTTCTCACAGCAGCTGCAATAATTAAACTTATCATTTTGATGGCGGATTGTATGGTGTGACAAATTAACGTAGTGATTAGACTGTACAGAAATTGAAATCTACAGGTAACGCTAATACACACTAAATACACATAGTCACGCAATGCTGATGTTGGTAACATTAACAATTTGAGAACAAAGTATAACAATAATAATAATTTGCCAGGTTTGACGTGATATGAGCTGAACGATCTTTACATTTAATCACCATTGGCAGCGCAATTTATTGTAATGCTTTTTTTTTAGTTTTTTCATGTCTTTTATTTTGTAGTTTCATTCATGTTGCTTGTTTGTGCCATGCTTCCCTTGCTCCTCATGTTCTCCCTTAGTCTATGTGTCATGTTCTGATTGGTTGTTTAGGGTCATGTGGTTTTGAGTTCTGTTCTGTCATTGGTTCCCTTGTTCCTTGTGTCACTTGCTCATTGGTTGTCTTAGTCAATGTGTTCACTTAGTGTTATTGTCAAGTCAAGTCAAGTCTGTTCAAGTTCAAGTCTGCTTATGTTCATGTCAACTTATTGCTTTGTTTGTTTGTTCACTTTGATACAATAAACTGCACTTGGGTTCATCATCTCGCCTTCAGTTTGGACTGGATCATTACACAACTGCAATTGCAGGTTTCAAACAGAGATGGTGACAAAGAGGCAAAATTACAGACTGCAGCTTTAAGTAACTTGATCAAAACAAACAATTAAATTGATCATCTTTGTTGTTAACTGACTATTAATCACCAGCCAAAATATATTGAAGTCCTAATTAATCCTCTACAGGTTTAATGAGTGAAGTTTTTGGCAAATTTATTATGGACAGATATCACCTGCATATTTTCAGCTCAAGTTGACACCAAAATATCATCAGAAATATATTTGAAAGCAGTTGAAAATATAATAGCCTGAGGTTCCTGATACACTATTGGTCTCAATTCGCATTAGAAACACCAAACTATTGTGCAATCTAAAACTTTTAGGTATTTTTGTTGCAAGGAAACTCTTTTGTTTATGCTTCACAGTCGAACAGATTAAAAGCCAATTTTTTTGTCATGCTCGAAGAAGATTTGGCATTTCCATAATAGTAGGCAGCAGTTTTTGGAAAGGATGCATTTCCAGATGCCACTGACCAGATAAAACAATTATACAAGAAGCAGACAGTCCGACTCTTCAACTGAGACTTTCACGTAGGCCCAATCCATCTGTGTTATATTTTAGAAGATGGCACAGGATGCCCTGGAGCCAACGGTTCAGCTAAGACCATCACTGGAGGACATTATTGGATGATGAGGAGCTTTATGATTTATCCTAGTACAGACTGAGAATAAAGATTCAATGAATTTATCAGCCTTTTAAAATAAAATTGAGCTATGCAATGCAATTCACTCAGAAACCAGAGTCGGTACTGGACATGGTACAGAGCAGGGACAATTCTAATTGAAGGAGGTTAACATTTTATTTCGATAGTCCATTTTAGACATTCTACTAACGGTGAGTAACTACATGTCAACTACCAGTCATGGTGGATAACGTCAGTTAGATGACATGTAGTTGCAAAGTTATAGTTAGTAGAATGTCTAAAGTGGACTGTTGAAAAGTAAGGGCCAGTCATTTTCATAAACAAGCATAAGCCATGTCTAGGTCTTTCTGTACATCCTCACCCCTTTCTCTTCTGCTTCCTCATGTTCTTTCTTTCACACGCATTCTTGCCAGAGAGCATGTGCACCAAGATCATAGAGTACAACTAAAATTCTCCAAGCCAGTTAAAACACAATAAACATGTTTAAATGCACCATGTTTTTAACCTCTCATTTGCCAGATGTTCATATACATCAATACAGGACACATTTTGTAATGTCAATTTTTTATTATTATTATTATTGTATTTTATTTATTAATGATATGTTTGTAGAGTCACTTTTTTCTACACAATTTCCAATAATATATATTTAAAAATAAATAAACAAGTTACTTGGGGTACACTTTATTTTGATGGTCCCCTTTAGACATTCTGTTGACTAAAAGTAATATTGCACTCTCATTAGGGTATTAGTTGATTATTAGTAGACTGTTAGGGTTAGGGTTATGGTTAGTAGAATAAGGGATTAGAGTTAGTAGAATAAGTTGACGTACTTGCAAAGTTCCCCTTTGAGGGAACTCCATACTTTGTCTGACGTCGATGCTATAGGGAACGCCTCAGCGTGACCGTGTCTGAAGAAAGTGTGCAACTATTCCAATCCTGATTGGTGTAACGTTACCCCTTGATGCGTGACGGTGAGCCGCAGAAGCTATGAAGGATACGCAGAACAAACAGCATTAGCTTCTGTGCGTCATTCATCAAGTCAGAGCTAACCCTTCCACCGGAACTCTACTCTCTCATGATCACATGTACAGCCATTGCCGGAAGCCAGTGATTACAGTTTATAACATTTTAAATATGGATATTTTTCTTACAAAAACCCATTGCTTCACTTCAGTAAGCATTTATTAACCCTCTGGAGTCATGTAGATTACTTTTTTGATGGATTGATGTGCTTTGTGGAGCTTCAAAAACTCCTTCAAGCAACATTTCAATCATTTCATGATTTCAATTAAAGATCAGCATCTTCCTCTAATTTGAAGATTATATTTGATAAATCAAACTACTATTTTCATCTTTTTGCATCTTATCATCACCTTTGGACATTCGTTGTGACAGCTGGATGCGTGTAAATTGGATCCACACCAAGGTGTCGAGGTCCTGGAATAAGCCGTTCTCGTCAAGTATATACAGCCCCACGATCTTGAATTCCAAGGTCCTGCTGCCAAGGAGCAGCCCCAGCCATCAGCCTCTAGCTCCTTGCACAGAAAGCAACAGAAGGAGAGTTTTACTTCTCAAGTCCCCCATCAGTAAGCTTAGGGGTCAAGACAGCATTCTTGCCTTAAGTCTCCCCAGTAGAAGACGGATCTGAGGACCGTCATTCTCTTGAGGAAGGTTTCAAAGAAGAGGTCTTGACACCACGCTCAGGTCTCTGAGGGTGAGCACACATTGACGACTGGTTAATACTAGCCCAGTTGCAGGAGATGGCGGTTAGGCATCAAGATGTTGTCCTTGCCCGCATAAGGTGCTTGGGGCTAAGATGGAATTCCAAGAAAAGCATGCTTTTTCCAGTTCAGAGGACAATTTTTCTAGGAGTAGTTTGAGATTCGGTTACCATGCAGGTATGACTGTCTCCTGCTTGTATCGAGTCGATTCTCTCAGCATTGAGCAGAATCAGGCTAGGCCAATCCGTCACTGTGAAATAGTTTCAAAGCTGTTGGGACTCATGACAGCTGCGTCCAACATGATACCTTTTGGCCCCTTGTACATGAAATCCTTGCAGTGGTGGCTCAAGAACAATGGGTTTTCCCAGAGGGGCAACACATTTTGCATGATCAAGATTACATGCAGATGCCTTTGTTCCTTGGTCGTGTGGAAGAAACCTTGGTTTCTGTCCCAAAGACCCATGCTGGGGGTCTCTTGTTGTCACAAGACGTTTATGACAGATGCTTCCCTCATATGCTGGGGCGCGGTCCTAGAGGGCCACTCTACTCGAGGACTGTGGAGAGCGCATCATCTCTCTTGGAACATAAACTTCCTAGAGATATGATGTTTTTATTTTTAGCACTAAAGTACTCAGAGAGATTTTCCAGATCTCAGAGGCTATCATGTCAGATCTAATGTCTCTTCTGGACAGCTATCCGTGGGAGATTCCCATCAGGAGGGACCTTCTAACACAGGCTAGGGGCACAGTCTACCACCCCTGGCCAGAGATGTGGAAGCTTTGGGTTTTGCCCCTGAGGGGGAACAATTCCTGAACTATCGTCTCTCAGCTGAGGTTGTTGAAAGAATCCTAAACTCTAGAGCTCCCTCCATGAGGAAATTTTACACCCTAAAGTGGAGATTCTTCACCATTTGATAACTCGTTTCCTTCATGGCACTCTGAGGTTGAGGTCTGCAGTTCATGTGAGAGTCCAGGCCTGGGATTTGGCTGTGGTACTGGAAGGGTTGTCCCTGGCACCCTTTGAGCCCCTGGACTCAGTGTCTGAGAAATTTCTTACACTAAAGAAGGCATTTCTCTTGGCAATTACATCTCTCAAGAGGGTAGGAGATTTGCAGGCCTTGTCAGTTGCCTCCTCCTGTCTAGAGTTTGCCCCAGGTAGGGTCAAAGCAATTTTACACCCTAGACTGGGGTATGTGCCTAAAGTACCCACAAATATTACATGTTCTACTATCTTGCAGGACTTTCATTTTCCTCCTTTCGTGATGGTGGGTCAAGAGAAGCTTAATCTACTTAGGGTCCTTGAGACTTACGTCCATCGGACTGCCTGGTGGCATATCTGATGGTTTGCTTTGGTTCACCCAGAAGAGGTTCCCCAGCTACCAAGCAGACTATTAGTAAATAGATTGCCAAGGCTATCTTTACAGCTTACGAGGCAAGCAATATGCAGTCATAGTATAGTACAATACTCATAAATATAGATGTGGAATGCCATAGTAACACTTTGGATCTGTTTCCTAGCTTCTCTCAAGAAGAGGCCATGATTTATTAGGGTGATTCCCATTTTATTTGAAAGTCTGTACCTTCTACATGTCTTCCATTCTGCTCTCCTCTTTCTGTTCATGTCTTCTTACAATTTCTCTTCTTATTCTTTCCACTACACCATTGTCCTCCACTTTACCCATCTCTTCAGCCTCTCCTTTCCCCTATTCTACTGTTCCAATGCCCTCTCCTTTTTCTAAAGTCTCTCCTACTCTTCCTTCATCTCTTTCTACCTATTCCACTCTTCCTCTCCCTGTCATTCCACCTATTCCTCAACTTTCTCCACCACCTTTAACTCTTACACCTTTTTCTTTTCCCCTTTTCATGCTTATTTTTATTCTTTTTTTCTTTCCATTTGTATAACAATGCTACTTTTGAAAATAGTTTTTATAGTTAACACAATTGATGAACACATTTGAGAATTTTATATACAATGTTTTGAGAAAATTATGCATATGATTTATAATTTGTTGAAATGAATGAAAACTTACACTCTGTTTAGGACAATTACGAAGTGTTCAGATCACCATTTTTTTGTGAAAATAGTGATCTGAGTTTTAAGAAGTGTGTCAAATCGATTGAGAAAAACAACTGTTATATGGTAATTTTATAAGTAATGTAAACAGAGTTATAATATAATAATAAAATCTATAGCACGCAAGAATAAACTGTAATTTATCAGATAATAAATCTTTATGATGTGGCTATTTTCTTAATGTCTGTCTGGGATGAAGTTGTGACATTTCAACTTTATCACTACCACATCATCCCTTCCTTATTTACAGTATTTAAAAAGGCCTTTAAAGAGAATTCAAAACATCTGGTTAGATCAAGCTAATTTGCACGGTGACAAAGTGTTATATTGGTTTTATAGTGAAGATAGGTTTTGGCTTTTCCTGATTATTTTCTGTGATATCTTGGCTTCACACACTGCCTGACCATATTCATGGTCCTTTAAACAAACTACGCTGGATGCCTAGCAACTTTAGAGAAATCTTCAGACTCAATATCTTCAAAAGAAAACAATCCTCTCTGTTTATGTTGGAGAATTTCGATCAGCTGTTATCAGACATACTGATACCCAGCTCTCAGTGGGTCCTTTTCTAATGGAAATAAATCTGCCTCGCAGACCTTCTCAATTTCACACTAACTGTAGCTAAATTACCTTGCATCTGCGTGTCCACCTGCTAACTATCTAATGAAATGTTTGCCATGGCCAAATTAATTGAATTCAACCCCATGCTGCCGTTTTGAAATTGCTACGATATTCTCCTGCTATTGGAAGATAACTGGTTGACATTTATAAAGTCAAATGTGTTAGTTTCTACTGGTGCTGGGAAAGCTTTCATTTGTTGTTGCTAGTATGTCTTGTGGGAGCAACTTTAATTATGTAGCAAACACATTGAATTCAAAGAAAATGTCTAATTAGTAACAACATGGGATGTTTCTAATTATTACTGATTTTATCAGCCCGTATAAGTATTTATTGCAGGTAGGGGTGGGTGATATACCGGTAGATATGATTAACCAGTAGAAATTTGTCAGCTGGTAGAGATTTTGGACATCAATGCTCACAATGACGTTGCTGTGCTGCGTGGTCATGAAAGCTTATTGTTTGTATGCGTTTTTAAGCATTGCAGTTTCAAAACAAGTGATTTTAAACCATTGAAGTGCAATAAGCAGTGAAAGAGAACTCATTTGCTATATGTGCGTGATGTCTGAGAGATGGTTTCTGAGTGCTATGTGAAAGATGCGCGCACATGAAGCCGCTGCTCATAGCATCTCTCACTGCTCTTGACTGAATTACAGTACATGCATATACATGTTACACAGTGAAGACTATGCAGTTTTTATATATGTGTGTGTGTATATATATATATATATATATATATATATATACATTTGATTTATATAATTTATGTAGTGTTTCCTATTTCTAGTTTTTCAGGCCCATTTCATTTGTGTCTTTGTTCTATGGTATTTTGTTGTCCTATTGCTTGTAATTAGTTTCTTTGTTCTTATTTTATCACTGACTGTGTACTTGTCTTCAGTAAGCTGGAGAGTGATAAAATTACTCATTTTGTGATATAAGATTTTGTCCATGTCGGCCACCCCTAATTGCAGGGGAAATATACATCGAGAAAAAGATGAGGAATTATTTGAAGGGGAAATAAAGAAAGGCATTCATTCATTGTGAGACATTTAATTTCCTATCCTTAGAGACTAGAAAATGTAAAAGAAGTTATACTACAGTATACATATACTTCCATGTGAATGTCAAGTCAATAAATCCTGAATGAAAGCTATTTGCAACTAAATTATCATCATATTGGACCCTAACAAAGTGCTACTGACACTTGATTGCATAGCTTTTTCACACCAAGGATGCCTGAACTATACATTTCCATAACAATGGCCGAGTCAAGGCCTATAAGCAACTTTAAACGATCCTCTGTCGCATAATACAGTATAATGGTCATGGTTTTGAATGATTTCCTCTCTTCTAATGCCTTTTCAATCACTCTCTCTTCCTCTCCTCACCACTGTCCGCAAGCAGCCCTTTCCTGTCTAGATTTGTATTCCAGATCCATAGAAAGCTTCCCCTCATTTATCCATTCCACTGAAGGTCTCTCAGAGTTCAAGATATAGCATTGAGTGTTCCTGCTTAACAGCGAGAGTCATAAGTGGTGGAGAACTAAACATTTAATGCAGTGGTGTATAAACTGCAGTAGTTTTGCTAAATAATTATGTTTTTATAAGAACAAATGTATTTACACTACTGTTCAAAAGTTTGGGTAGATTTTTTTGGCTGATTTTATTTGACCAAAAACACAGTAAAACAGTAATATTGTGAAACATTTTCACAATTTAAAATAACAATGTTCTATTCCCATATATTTTAAAATATAATATATTCCCGTGATGGCAAATCTGCATTTTCAGCAGCCATTAATCCAATCTTTAGTCTCACATGATCCTTCAGAAATCATTCTAATATTCTGATTTGATGCTCAAGAAACATTTCTTATTATTATCAGTGCCGATGAATAAAAAGTTTTAAAGAACAGCATTTGATTGAAAATGATTTTTTTGTAACAATGTAAAAGTCTGTTGTCACTTTTGATCAATTTAATGTGCCCTTGCTGAATAAAAGTATGTCTTTCAAATAATAATAATAATAATAATAACAATAATAAAAATCCTACTGACCCAAAAGATTTCTAAAATTAAGTATTATCATATCATTATCATTCCACACTTTAAAAAGTGGTAGCCTGCAATGCTGCATATGGCTATGTTCATTTTCTATCACCCAAGTATGCAATGTTTTGTTATTTATTATTGGCTGAACAATTTGTCTTTATCATGGGCACAGTTTCTGGACTTGTTCAAAACTATGTAATTGAATTACTGTACATTATGATGACTGATTGTTCTCAGAACTGGCTAATATTGCTTGAAAAAGTGTTTCTTCCAGACAGCTTCCTCATGAACACACTGAATCACTCTCTCTGAACCACTAATGTGTGTGTGTCCGTGTGTTTTGATTGCAATCTCTAATTGTAAAAAGGCTCTTTCAGAAGTCAAAGATTTCATTTACGATTATGGACAAGATTGCATTTAAGCAAAGATGAAAAATGGATAGTCCTTATGTAATATTTCATCCCTACATGGAGCCTATGTAATGGACATTTCATAAATGCTTTTCTTCCCATAAATCCTGGAGGTTTCAAATTGATATGTGATAAGTTAATATCACATGATCTTAATGAGAAAATTACTAAAAGTAGTAAGCCATGAGAGCTTGTGGTAAAAGTTAATGTGTCGCACAGACTCAAGTGACTTGTATAAAACAGTAGCACCAGCAAATATGATAAAATACAGCAATGTTCACATAAACAGTTACATTTATTATTAGTAAAAATTTCTTCAACTAAAAGTGTTTCTTCAACGAGTTAATATAGAATGAGTGGTCACAGGTGTCATTTTATTGTGGCATTGAACACAGCTCATTCAGTTAATATTTAAAGTCGATCTGTCCCTTTTATAATTAGTCATTTTTAATGGTATCGAGTACCTAATTCCGAGGATGTTGTAATCATTTGTGGAAAGACCGTTCTAACTAATGCTACTAACCTGCAGCATATTGTGACATTATAGCTGTTGATGAGATTGTGTAACCCACCCACCTCTAGTGCATTTCCTCACCTGCTGTCACAGTGAATGCGTTTACTGATGTCACTGAAGCAAATTTGATCATTTAAACTATTCTTAGTTAATGCTATTTTTTGAACCGCAAGGTCTGTGAAGTAAATGTTTCTCTGGTTTCAGATGTAAATGGAAAATTAGCTAACCCTTGTGAAAAATAAGTACATTTTAGCAAACTTTTTTTTTTTTTAATTATTACAGAAATAATTACAGATATTTAATTATTACAGAAAGTACTTTAAAAGAATATACACTATATTGCCAAAAATATTTGGACACCCCTCCAAATCATTGAATTCAGGTTTTCTTGGTACTTCTATGGACACAGGTGTATAAAATCAAGCATCTAGGCATGCAGACTGCTTCTACAAACATTTGTGAAAGAATGGGTCGCTCTCAGGAGCTCAGTGAATTCAAGCGTGGTATCGTGATAGGTTGCCACCTGTGCAATAAGTCCATTTGTGAAATTTCCTCATTACTAAATAGTCCACGGTCAACTGTTAGCGGTATCATAACAAAGTGGTAGCAATTGGGAACAACAGCAACTCAGCCACGAAGTGGTAGGCCACGTAAAATCACAGAGCGGGGTCAGTGCATGCTGAGGCGCACAGTGCGCAGAAGTCGCCAACTTTCTGCAGAGTCAATAGCTACAGACCTCCAAACTTTGTGTGGCCTTCAGATGAGCTCAAGAACAGTGCATAGAGAGCTTCATGGAATGGGTTTCAATGACCGAGCAGCTGCATCCAAGCCTAAGTGCTGCATCCAAGTGCAATGCAAAGCGTCGGATGCAGTGGTGTAAAAAAGCACGCCACCACTGGACTCTAGAGCAGTGGAGACGTGTTCTCTGGAGTGACGAATCACGCTTCTCTGTCTGGCAATCCGATGGACGAGTCTGGGTTTGGTGGTTGCCAGGAGAACGGTACTTGCCTGACTGCATTGTGCCAAGTGTAAAGTTTGGTGGAGGGGGGGGATTATGGTGTGGGTAGTTTTTCAGGGGTTGGGCTTGGCCCCTTAGTTCCAGTGAAAGGAACTCTTAAAGCTTCAGCATACCACAACATTTTGGACAATTTCATGCTCCCAACTTTGTGGGTCCCAAAACTTTTGGCAATATAGTGTACTTGTCACGATTATGTTCAGTTTGAGACCGGACCCCTAAAAGAATTAAGTCATTTTAGCAGTGGGAGCTCAAGAACACTGACAAAGAAGTGTCCTTACGTAGTGTACTTCAAATCTTGAAAGTATGTTTTTTTTTCTTTTTTTTTGTGTGTGTGTTTCATTTTCCCTTATGATGGACCTGCCCGCCATACGACTCATGTGCCTGGAGCAGCTGGACCGTTCGCTGGAGGACCATACCAGGGACTTCTTAGATCTGGCGTGCCTTACGCACTACTCGGACACCTCGCTCTTTATTTTTTTTTTACCATGCCGGCATCAGTGAGCAGAGTAAGGCACATCTACCAGTGAATGGTCCTAGTGAGGATTTTGCCACTTATGTGGAGTGGGTGTTGGTGAACGATGGATCAAGGTTCACCTTCGGCCCCATAGATGACATCACCAGCCCCACTCCCAACCCAGAGTCCAGCCCAACACCTCCCCGCTGCGTGGACTTGACGCATGAGCCTACCGCAGAAGGAGCGCCAATGCCTGCCGCGATGGAAGAGCCAATGCTAGAAGGAGCGAATAAACCATCACCCCAGAGCCTGGATCTAAATAGACGTCTGAACAGTTGTGTGAGCCAGCAACATCATTTGCCACTGAGGGAATTATTGTGGAGTACGAGGGGATGGAAAGGAGCCCCACCCATCCTCCCATCACAGAGAGTGAGTTGCTGCTGGACTCTGTTGACTGTTTGTTAATCTTTGAAGAGGATGAACCTCTACCCCCGCTGATCCCACCCAGCCCTACTCACCTGCTGATCCCGTCCAGCACGAACTACTCTGTGTCTCCATTGTTCCCGCCCAGCCTCCCTCTCCCACCACCTCTTCAACATTCAGTTAGTTGTTCTGCCCAGTCATCGCTGTCCTCCATCAGCCCCTTGGTTCCTCTTCTGTCTACCCTCTGTGACGTGGATTCACCTCAGGCCTTCCACTGTCCAGCTCCTCCTGAATAAGTGGATCCCCTGGCTCTGCCTCTGGCCGCTAATCCCGTCACTTTACATTGGCTCGTCGCCCTGACTCCTCCACCTTGGCTCCGTCAGGCTCTGCCCTCCCTCCGGCTCTGCCTCAGCCCTCCGGTACCCTGGTTCCACCTCAGGGGGTCATCACTGCAGCTACTTTGCGGCCTTCAAAGCCTTCTGAGTCACCCGGTTCCATCGGCTCTCCATCTGCACCTGGGGCTCCACCATAATCGGCTCTGGCGTCATCAGTCGCTGCCATGGCTGCTTCAAGAAAATCCCCACTATGGCTTCTCCCTCCTCCTGCCACCGTGGGTTTTCATCCTGGCTGGACTCTGGGATTAAACCTGGCTCCTCCTGCTCTGGCCTTCTCCCTGGCTCCTCCCACCATCTACACCACCCTGGTTGATGCAGAACCTCTCCTGGGTTCCTGTCCTCCACCTACTGTACGTCCGCCACCTCAGCCTCCTCCCTCATTGGGACTGTCGGCACTAGGTTACGCCTTTCCAGGAGGGGGTGTACTGTCATGATTATGTTCAGTTTGAGTTTGTTTTCCGTCTTTGCTTTCTCCCTGCCTGTCAGTTTTGTTATTAGTTAATATGGTTGCTGATTTGATTCGTTATTCTGTTCAGCTGTGTGTGATTAATTACCTTTGTTTGTCACTTTTATTTAAGTTCCTGTGTTTCTGTTCTTAGTTGTCTGGTCTCGTCAATGTTTTATGGTTGTTGCTTTGCCTGCCTTCATCTTCATTACTCTATGTGAATTATTAATTAAAGAATTTTGACTTTCATCATCTTCATCTTGTATACAACCAGTATGTGACAATACTCTCAGAGTGAACTGAATGTAATGTCTTCAGACAATAATTGCATGTTAATTGCAATTAAATAAAAACTGTATAGTTTATATTAAATACAATTAGCTGAACTGTAGAGTGCTTTTTGACCAACTTAAGTAAGACTTAAGTTCATCTTTATATGTAATTTTACTATTACCTCTGTTGTCTTTGAAATTGTGAAGTGTACTGCCGAATCTACTGTCAAACATTTATGGTAAACTAAAATAAACTTCAGATATCATTTCTATTGAAACTTGGTAAAAAAAAATTGTAATTACACATTTGTAATAATGAAGTTGTAATAAAGTACATTTAAATATGTTACTGTAACTTTAAATGTAATATCGAATAATACACTAAAGTTAAAATTATAATCAAGTCCTTTACATGTGTTTTAGTATTCTTGAAAAGTATTAATTGAAAGCATGAAAAAAAGATTATCAAATCATAATGTTTTAAAGTAGGGGTGAATTCAGGTTGATTGGGACACATTTTCCAAGTCATCTCAATGGCAAAAAGTGTCTCAGTCACCCTGAATTAACCCCTAAAATTTTTAATTTGACATTTTTACAAACTGCACTTTTTAAAAAGTGTATACTTAAGTGCATTAAGAAACATACTCTCTCATACTCTCTTTAGGTACACTTTATTTCAGTACTATTATATTATCTGCAAGTAGTTAAAAAAAAACCATACTTTTAAGCTTTGAAGTACACTACAAGTGCACATCCAATACTCATTCAATCAATAAAGTTATGAAGCGTGTGGCATTTACTTCTTTCTTAAACATCAGAGGTGTTGTTAATCTCAGTGTCCTTGATTCAGAATGCAGAATATGTCACATTAAAGTAGATGCCCTTAGACACAGAGGATTATGGGATTTAGGCTACTCACTACCATACCCCTCAGAATTCAACCCATTCAGATGTCCCGACAAAACCTCCATCTCTGGTAATGGGTAGATTTCCATAAGTAAAACCACAGCTGAGCTGCTAGAAAAGAGAACAAAATGGCAGGACCTGTCCAGAGCAATGAGAAGACGTAGACTATGCTCTGTTTCAAAATCTAATGAACTTTAGCATTAGTATATTGTGGCCTTTACATAACAAAAACATGTCATAATTGAAAGTAAGCACATCTTGAAACCAATGTTACTCACATATGGAACAGAAACAACACAACCTCAACATCAATTTTCAGGTCTTCCACCTTAGGTCTCTCCAGTGCTGGAAAGCTTTTCTAATGTTAATGCTTTAAAGCTCTTGCCTGATCATAACCATTCATTTTCCAGTGATATTCCTCTGACCTTCTCTTTTGTAATGTTACTCAGCCATCTCTCTTTCTACAGTCTTTCTTCAAATCTCCATCTTGCTCAATCTCTCTCCTTCCCCGTCATGAGTTTATATGCCCCCAACTGCTGATTGGCTACAAGTGTTTCTCAGAAATTGCTTACTGCACCTTTAAATGGTTTTATTCAACTTAAGAACATAAATCCAAGATGGTGGATGAAGCACAAAACATTTTAAATAGCAATAAATGTATATTTCATTCAA
The DNA here is from genome assembly GCF_019924925.1 of Ctenopharyngodon idella. Lineage (NCBI taxonomy): Eukaryota > Metazoa > Chordata > Actinopteri > Cypriniformes > Xenocyprididae > Ctenopharyngodon > Ctenopharyngodon idella. The sequence goes on from NC_067227.1 coordinate 13,947,848, forward strand.
TAATTGAAAAATACAGCTAAAATAATCCAGTAAAACCATTTTACCCCAATTTGCAGAATTAGCTTAACACCATGCTATTGCTAAACTGATTTTGCCACAATGAGTACTATTTGTGTGGTTTGTGAAGTTGCTATGCAGAGTGCTTCAAATGGGTCACTTATGATGTTCAATGACAGTTCGGATATTGACTTATAAAGCAGCTGCCTATGTAGGAAGACAATTCTCAAGGTTTTTTTAAAAAAGAATGATCATTCCTGTTTTCTGATGTTAACGCATTGCATGTTAGAATGTTGTTGCTACACATTATACTGAAAGACTATTGAAAATTGGTTCAAATGAAACAATGCAAATTAAATTAGACTATCGCTAACATACACTCTTGATTATGTGGCTGGAGAGCAGAGAGTAGCAGTCGCAGCTTCTTAGCATATGATAAATAATTTAACAGACTGAAACCATCTGGTCTTATTCCTCTGTTCTTTTATTTCGGCCGTGGGCCTCTCTGGAATAACATTGAGTGCTCACAATTTATCTCCAAGAAAAAAGGAAATGTAATAATCAAGGATGAGGCATTCAGACTCTTCTCGGAAAACCGCTAGTGTCACTAACAAGAACACTTCTCTAGTCACTGGTTTAGGAACGGATACACGGTCCCAAATCACATCAAGAGAGGAACAAGATGGACTCTCAGGTTTGTCAGGAAGATAATAATAATTCGACCACTAGCACACCCTTCCCCTTTCATTTCCACCATCGGTGTGAGAGAGACACTAACACACTCTCTGAGGAACACAGTGAGAGAATAGAGCTGTTCAGTCATGACGTCAATTTGTAGTCCAACCCGCAAGGCTAATTTGCCACGGTTCACTAGGGTATTTCCAATGGGTTTTTATAATAGCAGTTTTTGATTTATGAGAAAAATAAGGTATTTTTAAGTTGGTAATATTACATTTTGTTCTACCACATAAATACATTCATTCATATTTAGAAATGTAATATTTTGTGGTTTTAAAGAGAGATGTTGCAAACAATTGAGCTAGATAAGATTTTATTATATATTTTTTAAATATTAATACTTATTAATATTTTATTTTTATATTTTCACTTTTCTTTTTTAGTATGTGCTTTTGTCATTTTTTTAAATATTTTTATTTCTTTTATTTCAGGTAGCAATTTTAGTACTTCAACTTAAACTTTATTTCTACAGTATTTATTAATCATAGTAAATGTTAATTTCAACATTTACTAATACATTAAAATCAAAAGTTGTATTTGTTATCATTAGTTAAAGGATTAGTTCACTTTCAAATGAAATTTACCCCAAGATTTACTCACCCTCAAGCCAAGGTGTATATGACTTTTTTCTTTCTGATGAACACAATTGAAGAAATATTAATAAATATCCTAACGCATCTGAGCTTTATAATGGCAGTAAGCGATATCAAACGAGTATGAGCTGAAGAAAGTGTCTCCATCCACATCCATCCATCATAAACATATTTCACACGGCTCCAGGGGGTTAATAAAGGCCTTCTGAAGCGAAACTATGCATTTGTGAAAAAAATAAAAATAAATCCCTATTTAACAAGTTATGAAGTAAAATATCTAGCTTCCGCCAGACCACCTTCCATATTCAACTTACGAAGAAAGTGTAAACTGGTGTCGCGTCAGTTACACTTTTTCCGTAAGTTGAATAGGGAAGGCGTAGGACGTAGCGTAAGCTTTTTAACTGCTAGAGTTTTACACTTTCTTCATAAGTAGAATATGGAAGGTTTTTTTTTTTTTACACAAACACATTGCTTTGCTTCAGAAGGCCTTTGTAAATGGACAATGTACAGTTTATTACAAAGTGTAATAAATACTGGAACAAATGCAGTGCTCATTGTTATTTAATATTTTATTGCATTAAGACAAGCAGTTTGGAAAATGGATGGATGGATCTTTGACTTGTTTCACTGAGTTTCAAACAATGCATTCTGGAATTGGGCAAGCATCACAAGGGCAAGCAATCATGCGATAGCCTACTACTTTAAAATTTGGTCAAAAAGGGGTATCTTAGAAGGCAGCATAATTAAAATGCCTATGCTTTAAAATGCTGCCTCCGTAGGCAGCTCACTAGGTTCTGGAACAGAGCTAATGTCTCTATATGGAACCCAAAAGTAGCAGATGGCACAGTAAATCTGAAGCAAGTAACCAATCACATTAGGTCTCTCTCTCTCTCTCTCTCTCTCTCTCTCTCTCTTCCCATAATAATGCAAACCACAAATCAAATCACTTCACATCACAAGGGCAAGTATTTCCCCCCAAAACAACCCGTCTCACAATCACATTAGAGCCTCTGAGAGATGCAAGAATCCTAAGGGTCTGCTCGAAAATGGCCAAGGTGTGACCCTTAGCATGATAATTTCTCCATTATCTGTGCATTATCTCCATTTTACGGTCACGTGATGGAAGGTGTTGCGAACAGTTAAAAGAATAATGCATTTTAGGTTTTTCGTTACTTACGGTAAATTTTCTATTATGAATATGTGTGTGCTGGACCAACAGCATAGAAACTGTCTTTGTTCTCAACTTTGAGTGAACCGTCACACTCATAAATTGAAGATAGATCACTCAGTGATGGGTTTTGTGACTGGATGAGATGACTGGCATGGATTGCACCAGTTCTACTATCCTCATCCTCTCCTGATTGCTTCCTTCAAGCTATTTGCAAAACGTCTCACCGCTGGTCCTCAATCATTCTTTTTGTTTTGTCTTCTTGTTCCTCTTTGTCTACTCTGGGATGATTTATAGATACTGTCCATTATCCCTGGCTGTGTCTCATCACTCACTGCTGTAACTACTCTCTGCTGCTTATCTTCAACTGAGCCATCAAACACCACATTTTCAAGAAGTTTGTTGAAACTTGTGTCACTTATTTTTTTTTTTTTTTTTTCTTCTTCTTCTTCGCAAAGGATTCATGCTTTATATTTTATTATAAAACGGTTAGTTCCTGTCCTTGATTCTGATTGGACAATAGCTGTGTTTTATTCACGATAAAACACGGCTATGACCGCTTCACCCAACAGTTCTGTGTATCACTACACAACACCCTTAGCAACCACTCTTAGCAACGTAAACTGTTCTCAATTGATATTGTTCATTGAAGCTTACTGTATTATCTAGAAGAGTACTGTGAGAAAGAAGTGAAGTGAGTGAACGAGTTTATTACCTGCATTCAGATTTAGCATTTTCCTTCAGGTCAGTCCTATGTTCATAATAAAAATCTGTTTAAATGTCTGATGTATTATCTTGTCCTTTTAACAGTTAAGGGGTTTTCCCCGTGACTGACAGCGCTAGTCAAAGCATTTGTCAGTTGCGTCTTGTTCCGTGTTCACAACAATTCAGTATTTTCAATATAAAAGTCTTCGCTACAGAGTGACTCACTCATAAAGACAGTCTTTGCCGCTGTATTCACGATACAGCACAGCCTCGAGTATGCTTACATCAAAGAGCATTATCTTCTGCTATGGTTCAGATCTACTATGGTATATTTACATCACTATTCAAACGTTTGTATTTTTAAAATGTTTTTGAAAAAGTCTCTTATGTTAAACAAGGCTGCATTTATTTGACTAAAAATACAGTTAAAAATTGTGATAGTACAATTTAAAATAGCTGTTTTATATTTTATATTTTAAAATATAATTTATTCCTGTGATGGTAAAGCTGAATTTTCAGCATCATTAATCCAGTCTTCAGTGTCACATGATCCTTCAGAAATCATTCTAATATGCTAAATTTGGTGCTCAAGAAACATTTCTTATTATTATCAATGTTGAAAACAGTTGTGCTGCTTAATATTTTTGTGGAAAGAATTTTTCTTCTGGATTATTTTGATTAATAGAAAGGTCAAAAAGAACAGTATTGAAATAGAAATCTTTCGTAACATTATAAATGTATTTCCTAACACTTGTGATCAATTGAATGTGTCCTTGCTAAATAAAACTATTGCAGTTTTTCACAACTGTTAAGACACATTTTGTGAAACCTTCACTCATTTTCTCACAACATTAAACACAAAGCCAAATCTTCAAACTAAATTCACAAAACCCCTGAATCTTCTGGCAAAATCAAACAATTGCCTCAAAACTATTACACCTGTACTCAAAATCAAACAAAGCTTTCAGATCATACATCAGTCAATATATAAACTCTACACATCATTCATTAGACACTACATCAAAAAAAGGAGAACACAGCATTAAGATCATGTAGTTACAGAAAAAAAAAAAAGTATACTGTAAACAAAATTTGCAATTGCATAACAAGTATAGTAATCACAATTTAGTGAGGTGACGATATTGTATACTGTATGTAGTGCAGTAGTATTGTTTTGAATATTGTATTGAATATTACAGTTTTTTTTTTTCACACATTTTTATCAAAACTCTTTATAAAGTTCTACTAACCGACTTTCAACTTGGCGCAGCAGTTAATTTCACATTCAAAATGTACTAAACTACCAAACACTTCATCCATGTCTCAAATCAAGTCATTCTTCCATAACACTAAGATTTTTACCCAGCAAACACACTTTGTCAATCATGAAACACAGACCTAAAAACACTAACATCAGGTAGCATTATACAATGTTTTCTTTTGTAAAATTGAATGACACTCTCTACTGCTTCTAATTCACTGCAGTATATGTTACATAGTCCATGTTTGCGTTACAGTACAAAATTAAGTTTTCCCCTTTTGAATACAGTATTTCTCGATTGCTAACACACTATAACTGGTTCAGTTAGCCCAATTTCCCAAACTATTCATTCAGTTCTAGAAACACAGACACATTTTTTTAAAACGTTTAACACATTTCACCTGTTTTCACACAGGTTCCAATTTTCTCAAAGTTTTCTGCAAAACTCTGCATAAAAATGGCCTCATTTTGCATAGTTTTAACCATGTTCTCATTCAGAAAGCACAAATATAATTACCTCAAGTGTCACACTGTGAACTCAAAAAGCATACATTTATCCGTGTGTAAACATTAAGTAGCAAAACTGATGACACACCAATCAGAATCTCAGGATAATATAAAATAGGGCAACAGGTTATTTATGTGCTTTGGAAAATGAGTCCTATTGGTGGAAGACAAAGAGGAAAAGAAAAATGAAGTTGACGGGGTCAAAGGACGTTTGTTCCTGATGAAATACAAAGCACTATAGTTGACCATGTTCTTGTGTAGGAATGACCGTGAGGGAAGTTGGTCTGCAGGCTCATCTAGAGGGCTTTTACACATACGGTATAATTACACTACACAGTAGCAGTACTTTAGATGAGAGAACTTTCACTATTCTATGTACAGTAAATACTGATTTGTAGCCAAGAACTTCTTACATTTGGTATTTTTGCAGAACTGAGAGATGACTGCCTTGGGGAGGGAGAGAAAGTCTTTTGTCAGAAGATAAGAAGCTGATCTAGTATGGCAAATACGGTCACCAATACTGTAACACAGTTTGGTCGAGGACGCTGAATTTATTTATGTATTTTTTTATTTTTTTGTTTATTTATTTTACTGTACTGTAATTGACAGTATATTGTTTTGTATTGCAATTCCAAATTCATGTTCAATTCTTTGGTATTTCAACTTTTCTTTTCTAGTGCTTTTCATCTACTGCAAGATCTCTTTACAGTAGTATAATGAAATCTTTTCTTAAAAGCTTTGGAAATTGTTGAATTTCCGCACCCCTAGATTTAAGTTGTACTGTAATAGACAGCTTACAGTAATGATACCTGATTGCCAAAAAGAGGTTTTTGAAAATTGATCACACTAGTGTGCAGAGCTGGGTAGATTACTTATGAATTGTAATCAGTTACTGATTACAAATTACATGACAAAATTTGTAATCATTAATATAATCTGTTAGATTACACATTTTTGGTAACGTAATCTGACTACTTTTGGATTACATTTAGATTACTTTTTTGCTAACCCTTATTTGATGTCACATATGTTGTAGAATAATCTTGTACTATTTTGACAGATACAAAGAAAAAATATATTCCAAAAAATATATTCTATTCATCAACAAGAGCCTCAACAGATTCTTTTTAAAGTGCAATGTATGTACAGTTAATACTTCAAAATACTAACACTAATGTACCTGTTAGTGTTTGCTGATAGTAACACTGAATAAAACAAAATCACATCTTATGATTTTAAAACATATTTACTTAAAATTAGGTAAATTTAGAAAACAGCAACATTACAAAAACAAATATTCTTGTTGTTGTTGATTTCTGTGCACGATTTCACACCCCTCCCCACCACCGCCGGAAAAACTCGAAGAATCACGAACGTATATAAGCGACAGGTTTATTATGAAAAAAATATAAACGTTAAAAAAATTAATTAAGAATCAATTAATTGTGAACAACTTACTGTCATTGTGTAAATAATATGTAATCATGTAATCCATAAAAAAGTAACTGTAGTCTGATTACGAGTATTTTAAAAAGTAGTTTACTCTAATTACAAGTACTTGATTTTTACATGTAATCCGTTACTACCCAGCTCTGCTAGTGTGTAAGACTGTGTTGTAGGGTGTGTATTTTTGAGGACTTGTGTGTCACATCTGAGGGCAAAGTTTGGTTTTTCAGCAAGATTTAATGGTTTTGAGTTTAGAGCTTCATTTTGACCTGAAAAGAGGAAGTTTGGGGAATTGGGTGAGAAGTTATGGAATTGTGTTTAGAGTTTCGAGAAAAGGAGGCATAATTTCAAAAAATGTGTTTAAGCAATCGAGAAAAACTACTACTACTATTCTATATACAGTAAATACTGTTGCACATGTTGTACACCCTCAGACTCATAATTGTCGATTTGCAGCCAAGTAGTTCTTACATTTTGTATTGTTGCAGAACTGAGAGACGACTGCCTAGGGGAGAGATGAAAAAGTCTTTTGTTAGAAGAGAAACTGCTCAAGTATGGCAAATATGGTTATTATCAGTAATGTAATGCAATTTGGCCAAGGATGCTGAATTTATTTATTTATTTTACTGTACTGTAATTGACTGACTGTATTGTATTGCAATTCTAAGTTCATGTTCAATTCTTTGGTATTTCAACTTTTCTTTTCTAGTTCTTTTCATCTACTCCAAGATTTCTTTACAGTAGTGTAACGAAAATAAACTTTTCTTAAAGCTTATGGTTGAATTTCACTACCTTGCATTTCTCTATTTATGTTGTATACTGTAATAGACATTAAGCTGTAAAATTATACCTGATTGCCAAAAGGAGGTTTTTGTAACAGTGTTATGAACTGTTCTTACTAGTGTGTAAGACTGTTGTAGTGTGTGTGTGTTTTTGAGGGCTTGTGTTTCATGTCTGAGGGCAAAGTTTGGATTTTCAACAAGATTGAATGGCTTTGAATGGATTTGTGTTTAGAGTTTCGAGAAAAGGAGGCATAATTTCAAGAAATGTGTTTAAGCAATCAAGAAAAACTGTAAATGATGATGAAATTGGAATACTAACATTTATGTAGGTGTTCAGTTACATCTAATTGCTTTGAGAGTATTTAATTTTTTTTTTTTTTTTTTTCAGATTCAGAATATATTTCAATATGGTATTACTGTAGAAAATAACAAATTGCTTTTTTGATTATGCTGGGTTTTGAACTTAACTTTAACAGTTTTCAAAAGAGTAAACGTGCAAATTGGCCTGTATTATATAAAGTTTTGGTGGTGTTTGTGTCTAAGTGAGAAAAGAATTCATGAAAATTGAAAGATGTTGTCATAATTGAATGCATTTTGCCAAAGCAATGAAAAATTATCCAGTTTAGCCCACCCAGACTGCTGTTGTGATCACTGTGTGAAGAGTTTTGAAAATATTTAGTGACCTAAGTATTGAGAAATGTGTCCAAGCAATTGTAAAAAAAAAAAAAAAAAAAAAAAAAACTGTAGTATTGAATGTCTGTATATTCAGCATTTGCATACTGTAAAAATGCACTAGTCCAACTAAAAGCAAAAGCCTAAAAGTTCAAAGAATACTCTAAATGAAACAATTACACTAAACAGAACATTCAAAAAAGTTGTGCAACTGCAAAATCAAGTTCAATGAGAGATGGATTCTGCCTCAGAATCACGTCTTCATACTGGGTCTGGCCTCAAGAATTTGTCCACATCACAGGCAATGATGTCCCTTGCTAGGCAAAGGGCAAAACCCTCTGGTGTGTCGGATCCAGCCTTGACAACACTCTCCACACCATGTCCTTATCCTCTTCCTCCTCATCCACAACCTCTTACATAAACTCTTCCTCCTCTCCCTCTCAGATTGTTTCCATCCATTGTTTGTATCAACATTCAGTGCATCTCCGCCACCTGTGCACTCTGAACTGGCCATTGTGGAAAAACTGTAATTTAAAAAAAAAAAAAAAAAAAAAAAATTCTTAGTGAATCCAAACTTTTGAACAGTAGGATATATATTACTTTTGCCAGCAATACATATTTGGGGAATGGCTCTTAAAAGTGTGAAATGGACCATCTACTCATAAACAGAATGATACACAATAAAAGTCTGCAGCAATAACACAAGCACACTACTTTGCCTCAGAGTTTCTCTACTTTTGTCTGGAATCAGGAGCCACAGAATAGCAATCTCAGAAATGAAAGAACAGGATATGATGTTGGGATTACCAGTGGGACTGATGCACATACAGTAGGTGGATCAAATCGAGGTTTAATAAACCAATCTGCAGAGTAAGATGACTGAACGGAATGGAAAGTGCCTGCTTCAATGACCTTTAGCAGGAGGTCACCCTACACCTTTTCTTTCATTATGAAGTGGCCTTTTAGGAGCACAGAGCTAGCTTTCCATGTGAAGCGATTATTTAGACCATTATTGCATTTTTCCACTTCAGTGTAATTCTGGACAAGTGCAGCTGGTTTCGTGTCAGTAAGCCTAATATCTTTTTGCAGGAAGGGAAAGTTATTGGACAAGCCTTTGACCTTTCACTATCCCATTCTGAATTTTCAAGCTTACACGGACATACCATTGTGCAGTCAGACATATAAATAATTTAAAAAAAGGTTTTTGTGACTTTGGCGTGAGTAATAAGAGAAAACGATGAAGCACTGGTATCTCGATATGCAGTATTTCCTGAAATATTTCTTCAATTTCATCATTTTCTGACTAGGACGTATTTGCGGATGGCAAAGTCAGCTGTTTTTCCCCCATAGCCGTGCATCCTTAAGGTAATTCAAATGTGTTTATTCGTCACGATTTCAAAACCATTTTCCATACCTGCAAACTAAATGCTGCCCGTCTGCTCTTATGATATTTCATCTATAGCAAAAAAAAAAAAAGTGATTACAGTACAACCAAACAAAACGGCAGAGCTTGTATTAGTGGATTTTTGCTTACCATGGCTTTCCATGTCTGCGGTGGCATATCTGCCATTTACTCACTTTACATCAAGAGCAGATGGTGTGCAAATTCCCATTATTCTACATACATTTGCGGTAACAGCAAAAGGGTGGATATGTGAAGCGCAGACAGGGCTTGTGAACTTCACCGGATTGATGACTACATACTTCCGCATTGATCTGTTCGATGGAACATGAAAGTCAAGGGATTTTTTTCAGGGATGTAGTGGCGTTTCCCCCATCTCGCTTTCTTCAGAGCTTCACAGAGTGTTTCTGGAAACTTTTTTTCAGTCAGAGTTTGTCAGAAGTCATCTCTATCTTTCTACTGCCATAGCCCTGACTGCCACAGTACAGAAGGTGAGTCTGGAAGTCTCTCTCATGCTCTCGTTCTCTTTCTTCTCCCACACATGGTGGGTAGCAAAAGCAGCCGCTTACAAAATGAGCATTTATGACAGAGATTAATGTGTGTGCAGTGGGGGAAAGAGCAGAGCAGAGAGAATACACAACAGCAAATCCATTACTCTCCTCTTGATAAGCCTCTCTCTCTCTCTCTCTCTCTTCTCTCTCTCTCTCTCTCTCTCTCTCTCTCTCTCTCTCTCTCTCTCTGTCTCGCACATATTCTAGTGTATAGTGAGGTTATGGAGGTGGGGACAATGTTTCTTTGGATTATAGTACTCCCACATCATATCACAGACCTAATTGGATCTGAAAGGCCTTCCCTTTCCCCTCTCCCTTCCATTCCATTGTGTGCAATGAACATTGAGCTGACTATTGAAATATAGCAGCACTAAAAATGAAAAAAATCAGCCCACTAAAATTAAAATCTTAATTTGATTTACAACTTTAAATAAAAAAAATAAAAATAAAAAAAAAATACAACCTACAGTGATGAATCCATTATGTTTGACAACTTTGATATGAATTTGAGAGTTGCAACTCTGGAAATTAAATTAAACTGAATAAATGACAAATTACAGGTATAGATATTAAGCAATTTTAAGATTTTTTTTTTTTTTACCAACAGAAATAATACAAAATACAAAACTTATAAATAAAAAATAATAAAAAAAAATTTCATTACATAAGTGATGAAAACAAATTAAATATTTTTTTAAAAAAATAATATAAAAATAAAAGAATAAATAAGTAGTAAATTATAATGCAGTCACGTATGCTCACCCATTTTTACCAGTCCAGTCATCTAGTCAGAAACTACATTTCCCAGCGTCCCTCCTGTCCTACACCTGCACTCACCCGCACCTTTCCCCATCAGCACCAGGATAAGAGCATACACCTCACAGGCACGCTTGGCCTGGCATTGAACGTGGATACTGTTACCTGCAAAATTCATCTTAACTATTGTTCCTGTGAATCTCCAGCGATCTCCTATCGATTCTCCGTCGTCTTCGTGCATACAACCCTGTGAAAAAGTGTTAGGCTACCTGAATACTCGCCATGCTCAAACTGAGGTGTGTGTTTCCCCCGGATCCTGCAGTCATCATCACCATTCCATTACAACCTGGGGTGTGTTTCCCAAAAGCATCGTTGGCCAACTAACATCGCAAGTTCCATCGTTACTAACATAGTTCAACGATTTGGTGTTTCCCGAAACCATAGTTCTAACGAACATTCGCAAACATCGCAAAGTTGTGTGGTTTGAACGACAGTTTCGAAGCGGTTTCTTATTTTTATGACATCTGGCCTTATTAAATCGTTATCTTGAGCAAAATAAGCAAGCTGACATTAAGTAGGCCTACAGTGTATGTCTTTTATTTCGAATATATACAGATGTCATTTACATATTTTAGTTTGTCAAGAGATTAAGCACCGTTTTTCAAGAGTGCGCATGTGCGTACGTGCCCTGGTACGTAAGAATTGATTCTGGAAATAAAGCAAAATAACTGAGAAAAATGAGAATTTAGTCCTCAGATTCCACGTCCGTAAATTATAGCAAAATCTAGCATTCATTAGATCTCACACGGACTCATTAAAAGAAGTTATTACTCCCACACATGCGTGATATCATTCACCAACGTGGCTGAATGACAGGTTTGCGAAACAGTCGCAAGCTAGTTGATTTGTTCAACGATACATCGTAGGCCTACTAGGGATGGGCAGATCGATATGAAGTATCGATACTCAAATTAAAATATCGATACTAAGGTGTTTTTTTTTTTTTTTTTTACCAGTTATTTTGTTTATTTAACAATAGATTTAATGCATACAATATACACTGGATTGGACAAATAACCTATGTTAGCGAATAATTTGTAGCAGAAGTATTTTCCTGCTCATCTGAACACACAAATGCTGCAAGTCAGAACCAATCAATCACAGAGTGTTCGCTCACTGCCGACACTACATTCAAACAGGGTTGCGTTTAGTATCGTAAGAAAGTATCGAAACGCAGCCCAGAACAATGCTTAACAGCAGACAGAAAAATATAATATTATTATTTTTAGTTATTTCACAATAAACAAAATGAAATAGTAGCCTACATACTTTGTGCAATTACATTTATTTATATTGAAGGTTAAAAGTTCATATTGATGTTCTGTCAGAATACAAATGTTGCATTGAATGGGTGCAACAGCCTGTCACTGGCAGCTTATGAAAATGAACCATTACTAAAGTGACCATAGTTCAGCTAGGCATATAGTAGGCTTATTTGTAGATTTGGTTTACCAAGTAAACATTTTAACTATGTGTAAACAAAAATATAATATAATAAACTGCAATTAAGTCATATTGAATGTTAAAATGCCTTTTTAAAATATAATGTTAAGTGGGTAATTCAATAATTGAATAAATGTTAAAATCTATAAATTCATATTAGAGGTATCGTATCGGTATCGATATCGGCGATATTGGCCTTGAAAATATCAGTATCGTATCGAAAACAAAATAAGTGGTATCGCCCATCCTAGGCCTACTAGGGCAGTGAAGCAGCGATTTACGTCGTTGTACGGGAAACGCACCCCTGGTAAGTTATCCACCAGCTATCATTCAAAGAATTTGTTTATGCTATTTACTCAGTCTGTCTCTGCATTGCTCCATTTCATCCTCTGCACAATAAACTCCTGTTTGGGTTCGCTATTCTGCCTTTGAGTCTGGTTTAACATGACAAATACTCTCTCAATTACATGAATTATAAAAAAAAAAAAAATAAAAAAAAATCATTAAATGAAGTGGGCTACATCCATTTTAACACTTTAGTTAACTATTAACTATTTTAGTTGGTGGTATAATACATCTGATATTTATGAGGGGCCATATAGGCCATAACTATTGAAATATCGAAATAAATAATCGAAAATAAATAAACATATCGAAATAAATAAACATAAATACCGTTTTGGCGCTCTTTAATGTGGCGTCACAGATCGATAGCGCCTCTAGCGGCAGCGGGAAGCGCACGTGAACTGATCCTCTCCTCCGCTTTAATAACAGTTACAGCGCGAAATAAGCATGAATGAACATCTGAAGAAGGTATGTTAAAAGATACAGTAAAACGAAATCTGTATCATGTCTCGTGTAATCGCAATCAGTGTTTCACCAGCGGAAAGACGTTAATAACAGCTTGTAAAAATGTCACGTAACGTCATGTTTACCTAAGAACAAACATTTTCAATGACCATAAACTCTTTAGTCAGCTAGAAAAATTAACTCTACAGAGGAGCATTTAGCTAAATATATGCACCATATTACATATGAATTATTTTAGCTACATATATGCACCATATTACATATTAATTATAAAGTTCTTCAGTAGCCTAAATAATGCATGTTTGAATACATCCGTCAAGTTGACAGCCACCATTTAAATGTTAATATTTCAAAAAATGATTTGGAGTAGAAATAACTTTAGTTAGTAGGCCTGTTATAACTTTATTATTATTACTATTATACATTATAAACAACTGATACCCATGTATATTTTACAGCATTATTGAGAGATTTCTTTTTTCTTGATAAAGAAAGTACTGTACCTGATATACAGTATATCCAAGATAACTGATATCGAATCTAATTGCAAGCTTGTGAATCAAAATGAATACCTATGATGACAGACCGGCAGGAAATGGTGCAAAACAGAAAACAAAGTCCAAACAAAGTGACATTGTGACATACTGATAAGCCTCATCTTTCCATTGTTAATAATAGTTGCAACTTGCACTCTTAAATGTGCATTGGAAATCACCAGCTGATAAAACCTATGCTCCAGGGATCATATTCATATAACATCTAAGGCTAAATGTAGATCTTAACAGGCTGAGTTAGATGGTGATTGACACTAAACAGTAGAAACTCAGTCCAGTCTCTTCAGCTGTAAATGTCATTGGCTGTTAAAGTCTTGTTACTTATAATAAATTGACATGTTAATAACACACACATAAGTAGTCTTTCTAAATTGCATGTAGCCCAGATCAGATGCATACTATATGCATTAGTTAGTGTGGTGGTGCTTATGGGGTGTAGCTCTGGGACGGGTGATGAGGTTGGGAGGTTGGGAGGGGAAAAATCACAGTATACTCAATACAAAAAAACTAGACTACACCACTGTTAAAAGCCTCTTACAAACACTAGTGAAACGAAAAACATTAATCAACCATAGTGAAATTCATTCATATCCATAACTGAAAAAGCCTCTTATAAACATTAGTGAAACAAAAAACATTGATCAACCTTAGTGAAATTCATTAATATGCATAACTGAAAAGCCTCTCACAACAATGTTAATGATCAATGTTTTTTTTGTTTTGTTTTGTTTCAGTTATGCATATGAATGAATTTCACTAAGCTTGATCAATGTTTTTCGTTTCACTAATGTTTATAAGAGGCTTTTCAATAATTATGGCCTATACGGCCCTTCATAGATATTAAATACAATTTATAATCACAAAAATTGCTTGTTTATTGGTTTCACATTTCATCAATTCTTCGTTTTTTTTGTTGCATGTAAATGTGACACTTTTTTTTTTTTTTTTTTTTTTTTAGTAAACACTGAAACGCATAGCTAACTTTACCTGGGGTTACAATTAGATGTTGCGAGTGGTTTTGCATACAGGGTCTATGAGCAATTACCACTGTGCCCTTTAGCAGAGCACCTAATCTCAGCTTGCTCCAGGGGAGCTGCACCTGTAATAAATATACTGTAAAGAGAGAAAAGCAACTGTTAAATGACAACTTGCTATTTACTTACTTACTAAATATAAATCTCAGCATGAACGTGATGTTCGTAATTGCTTATATTTAATTACACATATAGAATATAGCTGCAAGCGGCAATTACAGGGCCAAGCACAGCCAATTTGTATAATGCCAAGATACAAGGATGACAGAGGTGCAATTAAGTGGAGTTCACACACAACCTTTGGAGTAAAACAGCATTCCTTAAATTTTTTTTTTTTTTTTTTTTTTTTTTTTTTAAACCAACATTGTCAAATACACAAGGGTGTGATTCAAAACCAGTTGAATCAAGCTAAATCTGATAACTTTTATTTGGCTTCGTTTGAAGATCATATCGGCCAAACCCGGGGGAAATTGAACAAGAGTTGTAGCGAAAAGTTAAGGCTTTTATAGACTACCATAAGGAGAATACTAATGGATTACTAACAAAATAACTAACACATACAATAGGAGCTGTGGGTCATAAAACCAGGGGAAAAGTAAAAAATAAATAAATTAATAAATAAAAGTTTCCAAAAATTTCCAGTGTAATACCAGTTTAATAGCACTGCAAATGGATGGATGTTTCCTATGTGTTTTGTCTTTAAAATCTGTGCATCAAAAAAAAAAAAAAAAGTATGCCGATTTATTTTAGTACGAAAACATGTCCTTTTTACAGTGTAATTATACATTAAAGTACT
This sequence comes from Ctenopharyngodon idella, assembly GCF_019924925.1. Taxonomy (NCBI): domain Eukaryota; kingdom Metazoa; phylum Chordata; class Actinopteri; order Cypriniformes; family Xenocyprididae; genus Ctenopharyngodon; species Ctenopharyngodon idella. Next base: position 13,963,123 of record NC_067227.1, read on the forward strand.
GCGCAATATTAATTAACAACATGTACTTACTGAAGGGTAAGGAATAGGGTTTGGTTTAGGTTAATGTAATTATGCATAACTGTTATTACTAAATACTACATACTGTTATTGCTACTAACATATGTAACAAGGACACTGTAAAATACAGTGTTACTCATAGCTAAACCAGGTTGTTTGACATGCCTTTACCATCCTTGATAACAATTAACAAAATTGCAAGGTAAAAGAAAATATGATGCAAACTATATTAAATATGATTAATTATCAATTTTCAAGGATAATACATTTGTGAATTATTGGACCCTTGCTTCTCATAGTAATATTATACATTAGATGTTTGACAAAGTACTTTTTTGTTCACTTTTATACAATTTTGCTATCGTGTCTAATTTACAGCAGTTCACTACTAATCATGTAATGCAAAAATACCATGTGCTTGTTCCCTGGAAATCTGTCCTCTCTCCTTTTCTCTGTGAAGACTGCAGAATGGTCACTGGATGTGAACTCAGTCTGAATAATCAACACATCTACATCTTCCTCCCAGTAGGATGAAAACGTGACATAAGACGAGAGAAAGAGAGTGGTTCAAGAGCTTGTCAAGTTATTCTTATTTTGTTGTTGGAAGAGTAGGAAACAGAAGTTACTTATTTGTGATTACACATACCTGAGGGTAAAGAAACAGAGGTCAAGAGAGGTTAGGAAATGTTGCTCAGAAGAAAAGAACACTGGCACCTGTTTTAGGTGTATTGATTCATTGTTTGTCTGTAGCTTCTTATCCTGTATAACACAAGCAGTGGTGGGGAGTCAGTTCTTTTGATCTACTTCTACTGCAGGTTACCTGCAGTTAGACTGTAACATCTGTGTTTCACTTATTCACCCCATCTCATCACAGTGACTAAAATAGCTTTCACACATATCAGGAATGATATACTCAAGGTGTAAAAAAAAAAAAAAAAAAAGGTTCCATCCAAAGTCACAGAAATTTCAGTGATAATAAAATTTTTCAGATATTTAACACAACTTTGTATTTGTACACTTTACTGTACATTATTATACATAATGTTACTCATATTCTGTCAAGACCACTGTCATCAAAGATGATTGACAGTTAGCTGTTAATATGGGATATCAGACTCAGACAGATTGTTAATGGAGAAATGGTGGAATTTTATTACAGCGAGCAAATGGAAAAACAGCTAAAAAAATTCAGAATAATAGCAGTTCGTGGTGATAAATGGGATTGTAAATGGATTGTTTTGCAGGTGATGGTGGAGATCGTGAATGAGGAGATCGGTGATGCACACACCTAGTCTGGGTAGTGGTATAAGGTAATCTTGCACTCGCACAGGTTATCAGGACTGAAGACGCTGGAGATGCGAGGGAGCAAAAACACATGCAGGACAATTGTAGGAGATATGCTGGAGCTTGGAAGTGCAAGTAGTCCTTGCTCAAACAAAGACCAGACAATGTGTGTATCCGTGGTGTGTGCTTATATGCGTCTTGATGCGGTGATGATCAGTGGTGGGTGCGGGTGTGGGTGATGGATGAATGAGTGCAGGTGAGAACTAGGAGGGATGCAGGGAAATGTAGTCCAGAGTGTGAGTGAGGAAGTGTAGCAGTGAAGGAGAACCAGTGCACTCAAGACATTAGCATACAGTTTGGATTAGTGATATGGTTCTGTTCTGGGCAAGAACTCACTGTCCATGCAGCCTAGCATGGAAAAGAGAAGAGCGCAGTGATAACCAACATAAAAGTATTGCAGATATCATTCATGTTCTTAATGTAACAACATAAATCAAGATAAATGACAGTCTGATTTGAAGAGGAATATCAGAAGGCCAAGTCCTGACTGGACGAGAGGAGGAGCTGGGTAGTTAGCGCCTGAACGACGCGATAAACTGCTGATAATACTGAATGGATCTTATATTTGGATGCTGTGATAGGCGTTGTATTAATATATAGTTGGACGTGGATCAGCTGAGAGTCAGCTGATGCGAGATTGACTGACGTGACCCAGAACTAACGCTATATGCTTGATTTGTGACTAAACAGAAGGTTGACTTCAAGAAAAGTCAAGTCACCTTTATTTATATAGCGCTTTTTACAATGCAGATTGTGTCAAAGCAGCTTTACAGTAATAACAGGAAAATAATTTTGGCTGCACAGCAGCTCTAGAAGAAAATGGTGTCATTGTCCAGCTTAAAGGCTGATTTATACTTCTGCGTCGAGTGTACGGCGAAGGCTGTGTTTAGCACGCGTAGCCTACAACGTAGCCTGACGTGCACCTCTTCAATTCTACGCGGACCGCAAGCGCTGTGATTGGTCTGCTAGAACCCCTCCCTCAGGTCAAAAAACTGGCGCGGAGAAATCGGAGAAGAGCGAGCGTTTTCCACTTCCATATGAATGAAAAAACACTCTGTTTCAGGGGACACATTCAGTCAAACTGCAACAAAAGTCGTTACCTATTTGCTTCTCTGCCGCTTCTATTTGTAAGTTTCTCTGACAACGTACATGACAAGCTGCTTCATCTTCGGCTTTTGCCTTAATTCTCAACATGACCGCGGACACTGCCTCCTAGTGGTCTGCATGCACGTCGACGCGGACAACAACGCAGAAGTATAAATGAAAACAGACGCATAGCCTACGGCGCAGAGGCTCTGGCGCAGGTCCGACGCAGAAGTATAAATCAGCCTTAAGTAAGTTCAGTATTGATTCATTCCATTGTAAAAATCATTAGTTATTAATTTAGTTCATTTATCTATTCAGCAGCTCTGGAGAAATCAGTGATGTCATTGTCCAGCTCAGTTCAATTTGCATAGAATGGTCAATTAAGGCTGCACGATTTATCGCACGATACGAAAAATAACATTGAACTTAAACAAGATTAACGCTTAAACGTAGGCCTAATTCTTAGTGCGATTATGAAATTGCAAAGACTGCAATTATTATTTTTTTTTTTATTTTTTTTTTTTATGTGCAGCTTGTCAATGAGGTATGGCTCCAAATGCTAATCCATCTGAAAGCACTGCGAGTTTGAATCGCTTATAATGTTCATTTGAAAAAGCAACACGCATCAAACATCTTTCCAGACCAGAGAAGCATTTATTAACATCCTGTCCAACAAAAGACAACATTTAATAACATGTTTTTACTCCAAACTCACTTCATAACGACAGTTGAGCATCCTTCTGTGAAATGATGTGGCTTCTTAGACAGAATAAGGCAGTCGTGTGTTTATTAGTCATGTTTAATCAATCAAAGCATTTAAATCTTTTTCTACAGCTACAGCATTATGACGCATGTTATCTTCTTCTGCGGCAGGGCATATTGAGTTTCTGCGCAAGAGCGCCCTCTGGCTTTCAGATGGAGACACATTTACTTCTGTTCACAGAGCCATACAGCTCTGACAATTAAATTTAAGTAATCGCAGCCTTTGCCAAATCGCGTGCGGTTTAATCTCGATAAATTGTGCAGCCTTAGAATGGAGACTGATCAAAAACATTGTTGAATATCAAGTTAAATGTCAAGTGTCCCCAACTAAGCAAGCCAGAGGCAACAGCGGCAAGGAACCCAAACATCGATACGCAAAAGGAGGCGACAAGCAGCTATCTTTATGAGCCAGTCATTTAAATCATTTACTCATTTGCTTAAAAAACACTGATTCATTTAGTGTTGCAAGCAAAGAGTTTCAGGCTTAGGGTACAATGAACTGATCCGTTTTATACTGAAATTCACTCTGAAATAAAACAGTATCATTGTATTGTTTTTCCCCAAAATAACCAACCTATGTACATGACCTTTTTAAATTTACATTTGAAGGTGTCTGCATGTGTTATTTAGGTTGTTCTAATTGCTTGTTTGCTTTGAGCTTTTTGTTAAAGTATGTCTCTTTTTTTTTCACACTACAGCAAGAGCATTTCATTTTTATATTAGTATGTGTCCTGAAATTCATTTCATCATACAAAGGTAGTTAGCAGAAGCCATAAAGTGTTCAAGAAAGCAACAGCAGCAAACCTCTGTTTTTTTTTTTTTCATTCTATATCTGATTTCAGAAGCTCTTCTTTTCTTCTTTTATGACTGGGGAGCAGAATTTCACAAGACCACACTGCAACTGCACATTCTCTATATAAATAACACATTGACAGATAAACAACCAAAGTAGCCTGCAGGAAACACTTTAAAGCGTGTACCGAGGCAATGCGTCAGAACAATGACGTCCATGTTGTGATTCCAGTAATATTATTATTTATTAGATAGCATGACAAACATATCAGCCTTATAACCAATAATAATAAAAAGAAAACATAGGAAAACTCAACAGGAAATTAAAGGTCCTTATATCTATTACATAAAGCAATGCTCATTTTTCATTACAAAAATGCTTATTTTCTGTATATGAAATGTGGCCCTACTGAGAGTAATAACACATGCACTGACTTCATAAAGCAATAGTCCAGAGGCATGTAATGGTGATGCTTGCACCAGCACTGGATTACTCATTATAACACCTCCACTGAGCCCCTCACAGGTTATACATAATAATTCACAAAACAAATGCTTTATTCATTCAAGATACATCATTTTAAAAGTTAATTTTTAACCGTCTCTCAACCCTCTAAAGAAACCCATCTTTGCCTGTATGAACGCACATTCATCTTTGATAAAGTTTGAATTGTTCTGCTGCTTGTGGGTGGCTGCGCCTCTTAGAATGTGCACTTTTAAAAGCCATCTTTCAAAAACAAAGAGCAGAGAGTGTGTGTCCATGACAACGAGGACGTGAGCCTGTACCTTGTGAAACACAAAGTACAAATGATAATGGAACTGTAGAAACTGTAGAAACCGCAGAAGGTAATAACTGTTTATGCTCTTCAGGAAGCTACACAGATGAATCCAGACCAAATCATTTAACAGTCTGAAGACTTCAGCCACAGCAAATTGTAAATTTTATTATAAATAGATTATACCTTGAATTAAACTTATCCCATTGGTAAATTTGTTTTTATTTTCTTGTTTTTATTTTCTTTGTTTTCTTTTTTTTTGTTAGATTTATGGTATAAGAAGGATAAGCTTAAATGGGAACATATCATGAAAATCTGACTTTTTCCATGTTTAAGTGCTATAATCGGGTCCTCTGTGCATTTACCAACCCAGAAAGTGTGAAAAACGACAACCCAGTAACCCGTAATCTGCACATTTCCACCCACATCGCCGTCTGGGGGTTAATAAAGGCCTTCTGAATACGTTGAATACGAAAGGCGGTCTGGCGGAAACTAGATATTTTACTTCATAACTTGTTAAATATGGATATTTTTCTTACACAAACGCGTCGCTTTGCTTCAGAAGGCCTTTATTAACCCCCAGAGCCCCCTGGAATATGCTTATAATTGATGGATGCAATTTTACTTGAGCTTCATACTCATTGTTTCCCGTTCACTGCCATTAAAAAGCTTGGACGCGTCAGGATATTTATTAATATAACTCCGATTGTGTTCATGAGAAAGAAAAAAGTCATATACACCTAGGATGGCTTGATGGTGAGTAAAACTTGAGGTAATTTTCATTTTAAAGTGAACTAATCCTTTAAAGCTCCGCCCTCTTTTGAAAAGCGAGCAACAGCTCATTTGCATTTAAAGGGACACACAAAAACAGCATGTTTTTGCTCACACCTACATTGGGGCAAATTTGACACATTCTGGGGACACCAGAGACGTATTAATTCAATTTTTGGATGGTGTGATATTTTTACTGGGAAACAAGAATTTTTGTTGTTGTTTTTAGTTTTTCAGTTTTGATCACTTGTCGCTTTGATCATACTGAATATGGTGAAACAAAAAAAGTTGAAACAAATTGACAGTGTTTGGTCTGCTCACACCAAGCTCAAAGCAAATAAAATGCAAATTTACTCCAAAACCGTTCAGTTGATTTCAGCTGCTCTACAGTCTGACTATATCAGAGAACCAAGTTCAACACTCTAATATCAGCAACAAAGATGTGAAGTTTAACTAAAGTTGAGTTATTTGCTACTTTTGTGGAATTTAATCATCAAAGGCCAGCAGCAAATTGAGTTTTAAGAAATAAATTATTAAGCTGTATCTGTATTACTTTGTAAAATATTATTAATTATTGCAGCTTTATTGGTGTCTTTATATACTGCATCAAAAATGAAATTGTATGCGCTCCAAAAGATAACCAGTCCATTCTCAGGTGCGTAAATCAAGAAAAGTTTGATCAACCAAAAAGTTGTCCACACACTGAAAGACATGCAATTAGACCAAGGCAAGGGTCTATCACAAAAATTACTTTAATTAAACATCTACAAGGTGAAAAAATGTGCAGACAAGTGTCTTAAAAACAGACCAAAGAGCAGACGTTTTCAGCTCATGCTCATGCTACAACAAAAAACATGCAAGATCCATCTCTTCATTCAATCCAGTAGGGGTTAATGATTTCAGCTCAAATATCCAAAAAGCCTCTCTTTGTAATAGTTTTTTGTCACGGTTACCCCCTCTCCTATGTGGCAGAACCTTCTCAATGCCCAGGAACTTAAGATCTGAAAGAGAAGGTTTAGCGGACTCTGTCTTTATATACTGTAAATGCACATATATTTTAATAGTCAAATCCAAATAAACTATCAAACACAAAGTACACTTATTTTTGTTGTTTTTTTCCCACCTATTTTTAATTTAATAAAAATGTAAAGGGGAATAGATAGAAAAGACGACTCTGGCCTGGGCCCTTATCAAACATTTTTACATATTTCGCTTTCATTATTGTTGCTAGAAGTGATTTCTTGCATTTACATTCATATTTACCTTGATTTCAGGTTTGTCAGACTAAAGAATTGTCCATTATTCTAGCTGCTAAAACAAAAAAGTTCTTTACTGAACAACTGATTCACACAAATGAACTTTTATTTTAGCCTGTACCATTCAATAATGACAACTCACCCTAACCTGAAACCCATCAGTGCTAAAGCCACTAATTCTCACTGTACAGTTAGGTTGAGAGTCCTCCAGTGCTGCTTTTGGCTGAGAGAAAGAACAGCTATCTTTTGTAGAGAAACTCTTGCCAAATTTAGCAGACATTCCCTTTCAGATATAAGCCCTCTTGTTACTCTTGGTGAATCAGGTGGTGATTCACTGCACCCCTGATTGATCATAATAGCCTAGAAAGACTTTTATTAGATTTGCCTTGAGGCAAAATTTGACTCTTAACAAGCAACAATCCAACCTGAAACTAAAGCATATTCAAGCAATTAGATTATGAGATGTTGATATTTAGTAAGTATATGCCCTGGAGGTAAGCCGAGGAATTTATTTATCCTCCAATAGTGAAACAACTGCAGAGCTCCAAGTTTTATTGCTAGTGTGTGAAGAAAACAATGGAGTACTCAAAGCTGGTAAGATGTCCTGAGGCCTTCTCTGCTGTTTGTCTTGTAGCGTAGGCTCAGTGGATGATGTTTCTAATCCTTCTCAGAGCTATACAACACTGCAAAATGTGCGACTGCCTGTGTGTGTGTGTGTGTGTGTGTGTGTGTGTGTGTGTGTGTGTGTGTGTGTGTGTGTGTGTGTGTGTGTGTGTGCGCAACATCATCCATTCACTTCATGTTTTAGATCTGTGCTCCCTGAAAAATGTACTGTTCAGAATATAAAATTACATTTTTACGATATGTGAACACTCCAAATGCCACCTTTAATGCAAAACAAGGGCCATCTTGGGTGGTGGTTTGAGAGCAGTTTAAAGCATTGGGAAAACAAAGGTCCTGGGTTCATTTGATGCCACGCAGTGTCAGAGAGAGATGGGCAGCATGCTTTCTTATTTCTATGGAGATAGAATGAGGAACATATTAAAAATCTAAACGGCAGAATAATACACGAAGACTGGAAATCGGCAGGAATTTTTCTCTTTGAAGAATAGATGGAAGAATTAATAAAAAATGCCTGATATGACGAATTAATATACAAGACAAATAATGATTATAATACCTTTTTAAAGAGATGGAGCTCCTTCATGAATAAAATCGTTTAATTAATTTAGTCTGCTGTAGCCTGTTATCACCTCAGCGAATGAGATTATGCAAGATGGATATACTGACATCCTGCAGCTGCTTTTGTTTGTGTGCATTATTGTTTGTTTGTTTGTTTGTTTGTTTGTATAGTGTTTTGTATATTGTCAGTTTTTATACTAATGTTTTATGTTTGTTCATGTATATTGTCAGTTTTTCCTCATCTTCCTATAAAGTAATACAATTTAAATAAACAATTATTCTGAGGAAATAAAGGCTCAAAAGTGAAACATGGACACCTTGAAAAGCCAAATGAAAGTGAAAAAATAGAATAGAAATACTTTAGATTAGGGTCCAATTCTCACTATAACTACTACTTTTGCCTCAATAAACTCCTAATTACTACTTAAGTAGTAAGGTAGTTGTTAGGTTTAGGGATAGAGTAAGTGATGTAGAATAGTCATGCAGAATAAGGCATTAATATGTGCTTTATAAGTACTTATAAACAGCCAATATTCTAGTAATATTCATGCTATTAAAGGATTAGTTCACTTTCAAATGAAAATTAGCCCAAGCTTTACTCACCCTCAAGCCATCCTAGGTGTATATGACTTTCTTCTTTCTGATGAACACAATCGGAGATATTTTAATAAATATCCTGACGCATCCGAGCTTTATAATGGCAGTAAACAGGGGTCACGAGTATGAGCTGAAGAAAGTGAATAATTACATTTGTGTAAAAAAATAAATATCCATATTTAACAAGTTATGAAGTAAAATATCTAGATCCCGCCAGACCGCCTTCTGTATTCAAGTTACGAAGAAAGTGTAAAACTCTTGCAGTTCAAAAAAGCTTGCGTTACGTCCTACGCCTTCCCTATTCAACTTACGGAAAAAATGTAACTGACGCGACACCAGTTTACACTTTCTTCGTAACTTGAATACGGAAGGCGGTCTGGCGGAAGCAAGATATTTTACTTCATAACTTGTTAAATAAGGATTTTTTTTTTTTTTTTTTTTTTTTTTACACAAACACATCGCTTCACTTTAGAAGGCCTTTATTAACGCTCCAGAGCCGCGTGGAGTACACGTTTATGATGGATGGATGTGTATGGATTCACTTTCTTCAGCTCATACTCGTGACCCCTGTTCACTGCCATTATAAAGCTTGGATGCATCAAGATATTAATATTTCTTCGATTGTGTTCATGAGAAAGAAGAAAGTCATATACACCTAGGATGGCTTGAGGGTGAGTAAAGCTTGGGGTAATTTTCATTTGAAAGTGAACTAATCCTTTAAGCAACTAATTAGTAGTGAGAATTGGACCCTAAACTAAAGTGTTTCCATATTATTACGAAACAAAACAAAACCAAAAAAAAACCCATCATGGTTACTATCAACACTTAAATATTAGGCTTGCTAAATTTGGCCACTAAAAAGGTTTAATGTATTGTCTTTTTTTAACCTAATAAAACATAATAAGAATAAAGATGTTTTATCATTGCAGAAGCAGAGTTATTATTGGTAACTAACTATATAGACATATTTATAAAAATAAATAAATAAATAAATAAAAAATAAACAAATTACAATAACCAAACAAAATTGCTAACTTTAACTAAAGTTAAAATGAAAATATATGTAATATATATATTAAACATATTAACAAAAAATACAATAGTATATCAATGACATTAAAAGAACACACTTTTTTTTTCATGTTTGTTTTATTTTGTTTCATTATTCAGGGCATTAAAAGTGTTTTATAAATTTCATAAGTAAACTTTAACAGCCGTAATTGACTATTGAACATTCAATACAGCAATAATTGAAATAATCATCACCAGTATTATATTACAATAATATTCAAGTGGGTTGTGTTTATGAGTTCATTTTCTGCATCTAATTATACTCAGCAAAATGCTGTATTTTATAAGCAAAAAGTCAAAAAGTATGTCCCATAGGCACATGTATATGCATATCATGATGACTAAATATTATGTACTTGTTTACGTCTGAGTGGAAGTGTTTAATCAGAGAGAGAGAGAGAGAGAGAGAGAGAGAGACATATAAAAAAAACCTGAAAGAGAGAAGGAGAAATCTGGCTGCAGGGCACAGAGATGCTCCAGCACTGCCACCAGGCTTGGCTCGCTATGAAAAGCAATTTTGCAGCAGATGATTCAGCCTCCGATAGCTGTTTACTATCTGTGCAGTGGCAAAAATCTAAGGGATAGGGAAAAAAGAATGGGCAAGGGGGTCCTGCCAGGGGGGGCAATAAGAGAGAGGTTCCACAAAAATCCATTTGCTTATATTTGGAGCAAACGATCCTAGAGACTACTGAGAATATAATTGTGCTCTGTCACTGTTATGCCCAGAAGTAAGGCATTTAACCTGAGGTTACTGCTTTATGACTATCTCTGCAAGTAGTTTACTGTAATGGTCTTTTCACACTTAACCCAGTGCCATTCTAAACCCTGGGTACCTAGAGTTAAAAGCGACCTTAACCCTGGCCTGGGTTTAAAAAGATGTTAACCCAAGGTTAAGTGCAATGTGAAAAGCCTTGAAGTTATGCTGAATGAAAAGCTGCTAGCTGATACAAAATCCTGTTAGATTATTCCATCAGCATGGTTGAAATACTTGAATTTTTTTTGTTGTTTTTGTTTTTATTTTGTTAAATGAATGGAATAAAAATCTCTAAAAACATTATTTCTCTTATGCCAGTCAACATCAAACAAATATTGTGCTTGTTGCCCTGGCTTTTACTGTCCATCGCTGATGCTTTTATTGTCCCCGTTAATCATATCCGCCTATTTATTATTTTTATAGCTCGTCTATAACACTTAAAACTCAGGGTCAGTCTAAGAGGACACTATTAAAAGTCTATCAGCGCTATTTACTGTTTCTCCAAATGCAGCTGAGCGTCGGCTCTCGCGGAAATCTTAAAACTTTATGACATTGACCTTGTTAAAGATCATCAAAGCAGTTTGGTCCGAAGTTGACTATGTCATAAAACTCTTCAGAAGTTGTCACATGTACGTATATAAATCCAAATGCACATTTAGAAAGAAAACCTATTCTTTTGAATGTGTTTGATAGTAAATTTCTGTAGAATTCTTAAAATCCCTTCCACTTCTCTATTTAGAGTTACTTCACATTAACTGCATACTCATAATTCATGTTTCCCTCGTAGCTTACGCTTTCTCTCTGTCAAATATAGATGATTAGCATATTGTAGATATAGTCTTGCCGTGCAGCTCGTATTAAGCCCCATTCACATCAAGATCAATAAATATAACGATCAATAATCAACGCACAATAATCTTGTGTTTATAATAAACCGTTTTGTCGTTTTCCGCTTTAAATGCTCAAGCTCTTTAAAGATGGGTGGATTCCGATTGGCTGTCAATGTTTTTATTGTTCATCAGCTGGAAAGTGATTCCAACAATATTGTTTGTGTCGTTATCATTAGTTGTGGTGTGGACTTTTGTCATAGAATTAGAATGATTATTAAACCTATATAGTTGTCGTTATAGTTATCATCCTTCGTGTGAACAGCCCTTTACTGTTATTTCTATCATCTTAGTGAGGGGTCTCATCTGCTGAACACACAACCTACAAGGCAAAATCCTTTCTGCGCCTCATATATTTCATTATTTCCCATGTCTCAACAGCATACAAAGAAATAGACTCATTATATTTAATACAGCCACTGACTCCTACACCCTTAGATGCTCACTTGCACCTGGTCACAACTTCATTATGGCTCTTTTTTGCATTTTTATCTTTCTGCATGAATTCTTTATGAATGTTCTGCACTGGGAGGAAGCCTTTGAAACGACTGTGTGCCAGCCGAGAACAGTTTTGGATGCCGCTGGTTTAAACTACCAAGGATCCAAAGGTGCCAGACAACTCCTGGTATTCATGGTCATTTCCATGCGTTTGAATTCTGCACACAAACAAATTCAAGCCAGCATGGTACATAGGTTAGTCTGAGATACATAATGCAAATATACATGCACAAAAACATGGTAATTTACGAGCACTGTTCTGTAAATGCACTATAGTGCTGTAGCCACAGAAGTGGCTAACAATGATACAGTCACTACATAACACAAATAGCTTAATGGGCAAACAAGTATGGGCAACGCCATTTAGCATTAGCGACAGGTCTGGGGTCGCTCTACTGCATGCACATATCCCAGCCTCAATGATTGACAATAGGCAAGAGAGTAAATCAATACAACCTCCCTCATGTCCTCATTACAGCACTGCTCTGTGTTACTCAAGGCGACAGGCTACTGAAATTTTAAATAGCCATGAACAAGGAGCAATGCAGGAGCGCTGCCAGATGGAGAGGATGTGTCGATGGTGTAGCCACCTACCCGAACACACACACACACACTTTCTCACGCTCCACTCCACGGAAAGTGTGTGTGTGTGAGGTTGCTAGAGGGGAGCAGAAGGAGCATTCATGTTAACGGTAAGGGAAGCAGTTGGAGTGGTTTTCTGAAGTGAGGATTTAATGGGATTAATATCCATTATTAATAGGGAAGATGTATGTAAATGCAGATTACAGATGGAAATTGCCAACATTTTTGCGAAAGTTGGGCATAAGCTAGTCAGGCCAAGACCCTGGAGTATGCTTGCTCTTTTTCTCTCACAAATGAAGTCTTTCCCTCTGCATGACTGCATCTTCATTTGGTAGCTTTTCTTAGTAACATTTACAAATCTCCCACCCTTTCTTTCGTTTTCTCTCCCTTCCTTGACCATGTTTGCTTCCCACCCAAATGGAAAATTGTATTGCTCAGTGGTTGCTCTTTTATTGCTCAGAATACTTCTCATTTTTACATTTTCACCAGTTTTTCCATTTAAAGCGATAGTTCACCCAAATATGAAAATTTCTGGCTTTATTTACTCACCTTCATGTCTTTACAAGCTTCAATGAATGTGTCAACATTAACAGACACGATAAATAAAGATATGAACAATGAACTAACAGAAGAAGAAGAAGAAAAGGCTATAGTCAATAATGCAGAGGATTGATCCACTATGTGAGCTGAAGAAGAACAGTGCATAAACACCAGTAAGCACTTTGCTAGAAGGTTAAAGGGTTAGTTCAGCCAAAAATGAAATTTCTGTAATTTATTACTCACCCTCATATCGTTCCACACCCTTAAGACCTTTGTTCATCTTCGGAACACAAATTAAGATATTTTTGATGAAATCCAAGAGGTCTCATCCCCCGCCAGTGGTTCAACCATAATGTTATGAAGCGATGAGAATACTTTTTGTGTGCAAAAACAAAACAAAAATAACGACTTTATTCAACAAATTTGTCTCTCTTCTGTCAATCTTCTATGCTGTTTACGTTCAGCGCTTCCAGGTTCTACGTCAGAATGCTGACTCACGACCTTGAATGAATTACATTGCTTTCTATGGAGAATAAAAAACCTCTCGGATTTCATCAAAAATATCTTAATTTGTGTTCCGAAGATGAACGAATGTCTTACGGGTGTGGAACGACATGAGGGTGAGTAATTAATGACAGAAATTTCATTTCTGGGTGGACTAACCCTTTAATTAACTCATTTAAACGCATCGTATACATAAAATATATACAAGTCAACTTCAACTAAGTTACATGCTTGTCATACAGGTTGTGTAGCTCTTTCCATAGCAAAAGACTAAAATGCTTCTACAACCCAGATCAAAAAAACCTAAATAAATCACAATACTGTATTACAATAGTGTAGGCTTCACTGTAATGCTATTCCAGTTCATCAGTTTTTCACAAAATAGTCACATGTTGTTTTTGGTAAATGTTGAAACTTGTTTGAATTAATGAAATCAATGAATATTTGATTTCACATTTCTCATTAACTAAAATGCTACACTAATATGTCAGCTAAAATTATGCCATTTTAGTCTGACTGAAATGAATGAATATGACAAAACACTGACAAAATTGTAAGGATTTTCTTAAAAAGATATATTCTTTCTTCTGCAAAACACAAAATTAGATATTTTTAAGGCTTTTTCCATGCAATTACAACTAATCAGTAAGTTCAACAGACAAGCACAGTAGCCTAAATAAGAAAGGAAAAACCAAGCAACGCCAGGGATTCATGATCAACTATTTAAAGGATGTGCCCAAGCCTCTGTGACTAATTAGAAAACATCACATTAGAACGTTTGCTTGGGCCATAACTGTAACAAGGTGACAGCATGATATCGGAAATGTCATACTGTACTGACACGCTCAAGTTAAACATGTTCAATCCAAAACAATGAATCTAATCAAGTGCTGTAAATGAGTTTGAAGTATAAATAAGGTACATCAGCACAAGTGTGGTGTAAATTAAGATATTTCCCTATAAGTATTATAAACTATATTTAAGCTGTCACAATACAAAAAGTCTAAATTATTGCACTGTATTCAAACTTTAGGATGACACCAGATGTGACACCCTTTTATAGAACAGTTCAATAAAGAACAAGTTAATACTGATTAACTTACATTTTAGTCACAATATTCTCAGTTACTAGGCTGTTTTTGCTCCACCAACGAAAATAGTTCCAAGCAAAGCCACAGTAGAAATGTAGCAACACACAGTAGTGGTATTTCATTCCTAAATGATTCATGTTAAATGAATGATTCAATTACTCACACTTTCTGCTTCCGAAAGCTTAGGCAGCTGACTTGTTGCCTTGCTGCCTTATCAGTCAATGACTTTGCAGGCAGTGTTTGTGCATAAAGGAACCTCACAACACAGACAGACTTCTGAGACAGCGTAAGGGTCACATGATATACAACAAAATGGAGAGAGCTTTGGTGAACTACACAAATGTGTAATTACTACAATACTAACTTCTAGCTATAAAATACATCAAAAGGGGGAAAAGTTGCATGCATTTACACACAAACTGACCACTGACTACAACTTTCAGCTGCCTTTTTATTTTTTAGCTTAACTGTCGAAAACACATCATAGGCAGGAAAGGATACATCTATGCTGCATTCAAAAAATCAATCAGATGACAGGATGTGACATGATCATTGCATTTGGATGTACTTTGTAGCCTAACCTCTGTGTATGCAGCATTTTTCAGCTTTCAGATGCAGCCATTTTGTTTGTCAACCAGAATTAATTGGTTGAGTGAATGATTCAGTGGCTCTTACAGTCACTTACCTACTGGTTGACTAAAAATCCCCACTATTACACAGACCGACAGTCTAAGAAAAGCAGAGTGATTCAAAAAAAAAAAAAAAAAAAAAAAGTTAAAATCCCAATGGTGTTTGGGTACTAATGGTGTTGCATGAGTACTCTTAATTCAGTTCAAGTAGTATACAATATTTTCTCACATTTGAAATTCTCAGTAGCAGTAAAGTTTACTTGTAGCTTGTAGCATGTTTTCAGGGAGATCAAGTAGAAAACCCTGAGAAGGCTCATATGAGAATAATGTCTATTTCTCAGAAGAAAAATCTGAGAAGAAGGAGATTTAAGCAGAATTCTTCATTTGCTCGTAGCTGTCCAAGATAAGCAACTGAGATATTAAAGAGATCGCATTTGCGATTTTTATTTCCTATGAGATGCTTCCCTCTCTTTCCACTCTTTTTCACTCTTTCTCCTTCTATCCCCCTTCCACACCTCCCAGCTCTTCTCTTCGTCAGGTGCGGATGGATGTTATCATTTCATTTCCTGCCTGCTTTCTCTTGGGGGCAGCTCAGGGAGAATCCACTGGAAAAGACCAGGGAAGAGCCAGGGCTCAATTATTCTCAGTAAACAGGGATGAGGAGGCTTGGTCCTCTTTCCCACTGTCATTTGTTGGAGAGGGATAACAAGTCAATGATAAAGATCAGGCCCGGTCCAACAAATAAGGCTGGGACTGAGCTCTGTGCTTAAGAGTCTTGCCAAAGGCCATGAGTGAAACTGACCAAAGTTATCAGTTCACTGTCATGTTGGATCTTTCTCTGGTTAGTGAGCTTGAGGTCTGGCTTTACTGTAGGCAAGATGAGGTCTGGCTGCATATGAAGAGCCAAAGCCTGGGGATGATCTTAAACATATGCTAGAGAATGCAGAATGGCAGCATGAGATGCATTGTCTCAAATTTAGAAGGACACATAGCCATTGGTTAGACTCTTCTTTTGTTTATCATGGGATAATGTTCTCAAGTCTTTCATGAATAATATACTTCAAGTCATTCAGCTACACATAAATGCTGCAGATGATGTGAAACAAAGCATTTTTTCTTCACATTGAAGGTGATGTGTGTATCAGTGTTAAAACACTTTCTTCCCTTTAAGCTTAATATGCAGTGACAACTACAAGTAAACCGTTGGTTGGTTCTCCTGGAAAGTGCAAAGGCTGCGGCCGTACCAAACACTTTTAACCTTTGACCTTCAGTGTCAATGTGAATCACTGTAACAGTTGAAATTTCAGGACTTGAATTTCTTATGGGTTTCAAAGAATGGAAACTTGTTTCTGCCACAGAGTAAAATAAATAAAAAGGTAATTTTGACTATTTGTTTTTTTTTTTCTTCTTTTCAGAATTGTGACTTTATCTTACAACTTCAAATTTTCTCATATTGCCACTTTATATTTCCCAAATTGACTACATTACTAGTAATAGTAATCTATCTAAGAGCTTCCATGTAAAGTTTACACAGTATATAGAAACTTTCATATATTAAAGTCAATATTAACTTCCATAGTAAAAAAAAAAAAAAAAAAAAAAAACCTTACAAAGTTTAACTTAAATGGAATGCTATTGCTCTGTTCCAAAAAACCCTACCACCATATGGCAGGTTTGCAGCACTTACTACAAATTGAGAGAATTGATGATTGTAAACATATTTATTTAATCATTACTAAAATGTAATCATAAAAAAAGTTTAAAATTATTATTTTTTTAAATGTATGCGCCTTGGAATTTTTTGTTCATTAGAGAATATTGTGCCATTTCTGTCATGTTGCGTGAACTATTGGCTGAAGTACCCGGATTTTGCCGTGTTCGCACCGCAGGAACTAGGAACAATTTTGGTTCTAGGAACTCCTTTTGGGGGAACTAAATTAGCTCCTACTTCAGAGTAGGGTCTAAACCAGCACTATAGGAACTATCAGTGACACGAGTGTACATTGATTGGTCAAACGCATGTCAAACACCGGCACCAGGCATTTTTAAAAAGCCGTGTAAACATATTTATTTCACGAACATGAAAAACAGTGATAATGCCATTTACCTGTTGTCTGCAGGGTTGTGTTCTTTTCTTCGCCTCGATACTGAAAGTTGTCATAGGAGATTTTGCCTCTTAGCCCCAATTTTTGCTCTTTCAGTCGCATAAATTATGCGTTTACATTCCATCTCCATTATCACAACACCCACGACACACAACAAACACATTTCCGATCACGGCATCTTCCATCCACCGTTTTTTTTTTCTTTTTCTAGCATTTGTGAATGCCGCGCTTAAAGACGCCGCTTCACAGTTCCTATTCCCGGTGCGAATGCAACCACGAACATGGCCCGGGGGAGAAATTAGTTCCCAGGGAACTATCATAGTGGCTAGTTCCTATAACTGAGTTCCTAGAACTATTCGGTGCGAAAGCCCCTAAACATGAACAGGACAGAGAAACGGATCAAAAAACAAACTCAAAACGTGACAGTAGTGAGGCAGCTTACTAGGTTTTATCTTTCCATATGCACTAAACTTTATTCTCTTCTATCCTACACTGACGGTAACCATCACTGCAGACTTGACATAGACATCACTGCGTGCTGCCCAGAAGGCATCGCTGGGGTACTGTGCAGAATGCAGAAAGTCCCGTGGTCGGTCACAGAGCGAGAAATACTAATCAATTTGGCATTCTGGCAGGGCTGGTAGGGTTTGGCTGTGGGAGCAGACTGCACACAGGCAACAGGTGTGAACTGACACCTGTTCTGTGTTTATGATGACAAGCCTCCGCAGGAGGGATGGGTGAAATACCTGTATTTTCCCCTCAGCCTTCCGTTCCCTTGCTTTCTCACTTTTATCATTTCCCAGAAGGTGTGCGGATGAAAGGGAACGAGACATGCTATGAGGCCAATGTAGCCAAATTCATCCTGTTTTCATCATTCAGGCTCAATTTGAGCACTTTCATTCAGGGCAAATTCCAAACAGCGTTTTTGCGCCCTTAAAAAGGAACTTCGGGAAGTGGACACCCCACAAATGGCATCCCATTCCTGAATAGCCCTCCAAGGGTGCAAAAACGCTGTTAGAAATTCACTCTAAAAGTGCTTAAATTGCATATACGCACATGACTGAATGATGAAAACAGGATGGATTTGCATACATCGGCCACGTGGCACGTCTCCTTCCCTTTCATCTGCATACCTTCTGGAAAATTATAAAAGTTCCAAACGAAAGTGAATAACTGAATCACTTCAAGGAAGTAATTGTATCATTTATGGTCATGTGACCCAGGCTGGCGAGCAGTGTTGGGGGAAGTTACTTTTAAAAGTAATGTATTACAATGTTACTCCCTAAAAAAAAGTAACTAATTGTGTTAGTTACTTTTTAGGAAAAGTAATGCATTATATCCAAGCGGCAACCTCCCTCAGTTTCTAATGAAGCCAATACGGAAGTGACTTAAACTACAATTCATCGATTGCCCGCTAGGGACAGGCTCCAAAAGAGAGCAGAATCTCATCCCACATGTTAAAACGGCCAAGTTTACAGTTGGTACAAATTGTGGTTTTGGTCTACTGCTAATTTAGCCCTTCATGACAACTCTGAGGGGGGAGAATTTTTTTATAACTCATCCGTTTAAATGATATTAAGCCTTAAAGTACTGCATAATTAAGGCCGTGGTCACTTGAGTGACAGGTTTGCCGTTGCTGTCTGTGAGTTGTCACTTTATCTCAGCTAATTCCAGCTGCTGAATTTAGCATCTCTGCCGTATTTGTGCTTTTTTTCTGGATTATTTCATACAATTATAAAATAATATGGCTTGCTGCGTTAATGGTCGAGACAGATGTGCATCTGTGTAGATGTGCTCACATGCAGAAGATACACAGAACACACGTTGTTGGATCGTGGCATTGGCTTAAAGTTTTGTTTGTGAGATTTACTACAGTGACAATGGCGAGAGAATATTAAACTCTGACAGCACTGCTTGGATATTGTAACTAAAACTGCTGCACTATTTTGAGAAATTATATTTTGGACGTGGGCTCATTTGTTTGTGAGAGTCTATTGTATGATCATGAAGGAAGTTCAACACTCTTATTTCTATATCTAATCTAAAGTAAGTTTTGCTTATTATTATGGTTGAATTAGAGGTCAGCAGCAAAGACACTGGTTAATAAAGTGAGATTAAATACATAAAGTATATTTGTGTAATTTAATATAATTAATTAGCAGGTTTGCATAAAATTAAGAGAATGAATTTCTTTATATAACCTTTATATAACTTTTTATAACTTTTTCTTTATATAACTTGCTTTACTTTACTAGTTACTTGAAAAAGTAATCTGATTACGTAACTCAAGTTACTTGTAATGCGTTACCCCCAACGCTGCTGGCGAGTCCTTTTGATTCATTTCAAAGCTAGATGGAGTGAGAATTTGAGTTAATGTATAAACAGAATAAGTTGTTTTGTTTTGTTTATGATATTTTGCACACATTATCATCATGCATTTTATATTAAGTTTAAATAAGTTTATAGGTAATAAATGTGTTTAATAGTAGGTACGTAAATGTGACTACCTGCAGGGTCCTAAGAAGAGATGGCAAATTTTGATGTTGAAAGCAGAGAGGGAACACACACATATAAAACATATTTTAAAAAGTTAATTATAAAATGTCTATATGTTTGCAACAATTGTAAGAACAGCTGACTGGGTGATGGACACTGTGCTGCATTGTCATCGTAAAGATAATGAGGAAATTCATTTACTGCGTCCGAAAACGCATACTTTTGGATTAAAAGCACATATGTGCTTTTAATCCAAAAGTATGTGATTTTGTATATATATATATATATATATATATATATATATATATATGAATATGTGAATGAAATTCGGATGTACTATATCCACCACTTTGTCACTGTCATGTGACCTATGGCATCAGTTGCTTCGCTTCACTGCCATTCACAAATCCTTTCCCTTGGCCTCGTGGGATAGTAAAGTGTTCAGAGTTCACACTTCAGAATCTCGACGGAAGTAGTAGGTCATCCGGGTACTTTTTGCTTACGGTTTTATGAATGCTGTGAATTTGGACAAACTACTCAGCTTACCTACTGTTTTTCACTTACTATCAGTGTTGGGGGAAATGCATTACAAGTAACGCAAGTTACTTTGTTTACCCATTTATTGACTGACCTCTCCTGTCACCAAGTTGAAAGAAATCGGGAGTGCAGAGGCATTGTGTTTGCTGTGTGAACGTGATGGTTATTCTAGACCAGTTCTAGACTAAATGTGAGCATAAATTTACTAATTTACTTCTTCTCCTGCATCCTATTCTTATGTATTCCAGAATAGCAGCACAGCTGAAAGGTTTGTGTGAGCTGCGCCCTCTACTGTACAGGTGTGAGTTTGCATTTCCTTCAGCCTGAGGCTTATTCATTTTACTTTTGGTGTGAAAGGGCCTTTACATTTGCCAAAAATAGAACATTTTTGTTGTTATAAAACAAACAAACAGCCCAGCCCAGATGAGAAAAAGTAACCGTAACACATTACTTTCCATAAAAAGTAACTAAGTAATGCAATTAGTAACTTTTTTAGGGACTAACGCAATATTGTAATACATTACTTTTAAATGTAACCTTCCTCAACACTGCCTACTATATAGTATGGAAGTATGCATATTAGGACGCAGCTGTTGTCTCCCTTCGCCAAGAGCGTTCCAAATGGCTACATTGTGACATGCAAGTGCCCTGCTGCCTCCAAAGTCCCCACTTCAAGGACTCTGCCTTTCAGAGTGAGTTGGGCATAGGACTGCTCATTTCCGGTTTAGAAATGGCTAAATGCCCTTAGCCATTTCTAAACCAGCATTTGGTAAAAACGGCTTGATACTATTCACACTGGGCTTTATGCAAACATCAGCGCTGCGGCTCCAGCCGTGTTGTTGCGAGCACAGTTCTAGTCGTCTCACTGAGCAGAACTGCAGTGGGGTAATAGATGCAGGTGTCACACAGACCGTTCTGGCACTTTCCTCCTGTGCTCGTTCTAGCTGGAGGAGACTTAGCAGAGTGGGGAGGAGGGGGTGGGCTGAAAAATGGGGATAATTGTCCTCATGCTGCGTGGGTTCTGAATTACGGCCATTGCTCTCCGTACAATGCCTTTCTTCTCTTTTTTTTTTCTACGCTTTTTTTCCCTCCCTCTCTTTTTCTGTCACACAGCCAGTGGCAATCAGCGTTGACCTGTCAGTCTGCAGAACTCTCTCAATGCCGTTGGCTACAGAAGTTAATGCTAGTGCATGTTCATATATGAGTGAGCGGTAATGTGCTTTGAGTCGTGTTGGCGTGTTGTGGAAGGAGTGGGGGAGTTGGCACCGTGGCCCTCTTACGGTCGACATTCGCACAGGACCCCTCTTTGCCCCTCTTATTAAGGCATGGGACTTTTTTTATTTTTATTTTTTTTATATCTACTGTAAAAGTGTATGCGCAAATGGCAGATTTTGTATTAATACAGTCTATTAATAGTAGCTATTAGAAATTATATGGGCTGTAAATGTCTTTCAATCAAATAACAGCTAACATCAGATTTACATGTGACTTTTTACACTATTCTATTTTTTAAATGTTGAGAAGACCAACTTGTGGTCATTAAAAAAATACTCCCTGTGGAATGTCATTGGAAGGTTTTTCAAAAGCACATCCATTACCGATCTTTTATAGCTTAATGCATTTTCAATTAGTTATGTAAGATGTACAGCCAGCTGGTTATACTGCAAAATAAACCCAGACAGTGTTTCAGGACACCAATGTGAAGCGGCTTTTGGTTTATTTTATGATAATGACTGACTGGCTGAAAATTATCCTACTTATTAGATGGCTACTTACCAAATAAATAAATACATGGATATGAATGTCATTGATTTTGATTTGACTTGTTGATTGTCTTAATGACAAATAAACTTAAGAAAAGTAGCCAAGTACAACATTTAAAACAATAAGCATAACAACAAGACAAATCCTGGAACAATATTAAAATGCTAATTTAGAAATTATTATTAGCTGATCTGCAATCCAAGTTCATCCTTTATTTTAAGATTTCTGTCACGTAAATAGCGAATCCACCATGGTGCAAGCGCACCTGGCTTTTAAAGGGAATGGGAGATGACACTTTGATTGGGTTATTGCACGTTACGCCCAAAACACACCCATGACTCATTAAGAGACTAGGTACAACCCTTTTGGAACATGCGCCTGGTGCGCTCAACATTTTTTCCATCATCAAACTAGCAAAAGTGAATTCGGACATGCCCTAAGTGCACCTGCGCCATGCGCTTCAGACCATGCGCTTAGATCGTTAAAATACGGCCCAAAGACCACCGAGTGACACAATATACATGAAAGTGGCTCAGGTACGTTGCCATGTGCAATTTTTAAATATACAGTTTAGCCATCATTATAACGGAGTGTCTATTTACACTAAGTGCAAATAGCATCCCTTTTTGGCAAATGATATTTACACTAGCTCCGCCCACTGGTTGGGCCACTCAAGTTTAAAAACAGACACATAGAATTCAGTGTCTTTAATGGTGCAATAGTAGCAAGTAAGGCTTGCATACATGGCTTTTAAGGTGATCAAAACGGGTTTGAATCCACCTTTTGCCGAGATTGCTCTTCTCCATTTTCCCATCACATATTACACCAGAAAGGCATTTATTTTTAATAAAAATGAAAATAATGTAATAAAAGTGGAAATAAACTGCTTAACGAGTGTTTAATAAAAGTATTTATTGGGTAGGGTTAGGGGAAGGTGTAGGGAGGGATTTTATTCTCCCAATGAGGCATCCATTTAATAATTTTAATAAATATAATCATTTACACTCTATAATATTATTGCATCCTGCTAATGTACAAAAATACTGAGGTGCAAATAGTATCTGCCAATATAGCCTAAAGTAAAATAGCATCTAATTACTATTTACTCTTATTGCAAAGAACTGCTACTTTTACATGGTGTAAATAGAATGTATCGCTATTTTCACCTAGTGTAAATAGCATCTATCACTAAGAAAATATGCTATTTTCACCTAGTGTAAATAGCATCTATCACTAAGAAAATATGCTATTTTCACTTAGTGTAAATAGCATCTATTGCTATAAGCACTTAGTGCAAATAGCTGCTGCCTATATAAAAATATTTGACCACACAATGATTGATCAATGTTACAAATCAAATATTCCAGAGATTAATAGAAAGTTACAATTATTTGGGTGGCGTTTCAAATGAAACACAATTTCGTTGTATTCTGTTCAGTTTATTACTTGGCAATTTACTGGTGTTACCACTTTTAATAAGCACGATTACTTTAAATAAATACTGATCCTTCTATGAGGTGGCTAATGCATTCTTTTTGTCCATAGGCCTACACATAATGATTTATTAGAAAAGTTCAGGAGGAGCACGTTCAGATAATCTGCCCACTCAGCACAAGAGGAGGCTTATATACAGTATAGAGCCGGCTTACCTCTGTTCCACAACAGTTCTCCCAGCACGCCTCTTCCACCCCAACTCCCCACACTCAATTTTCCTATTTTCCACACTCCTGAGCCCACTCCTCGGACAGCACACCAAAAACGCATATCTTATAATATTTCTGATTATATTTAAGTGTTAACTTGTGAATTAATGTAGGTCTACACTCTGTATTTATTTGCCACTATTCACCTCTGCACAGCATTTAATCAGATGGCCAGGTCTAGCAAGTGTAGTCTTGTTCAGTATGTTTATTTGGACTTAGATGTAATTTAAATAAAGCTGAATGGGTTGGCAGCATCAGTTCCATGAGGACAGAGCATTGCCTTTCAGTGACCTCACCATTAGACTCTATAAACACTGCGTGTTACATGAGAACACAGGATTATTCATAACAGTATAACGCCTTTCCAACTGAGCTAATCAAGGGGTGAAAAGTTACTTGTAGATATAGGCTGTTATAACTTTAATCACCATATATAAATGATTGCGCAGAGCAAGATTGTCTACCACTGGCCGTCGTCCAGTTTCAATCTGTTATTCACTTAGATCTCTATATGTCTTCACTGTGAGTCAAGTACTGCAATACTGCAAGTAGTTCATTTGAAAAGATAAAAAATTTAAATCCCAGCATCATATCACAGGGCATTTCTAACACTCAGTACACTTTATTTTTCATATATGCAAATATGTCCCGATACATCTTTAAAGTGACAGTGACCCCTACTTTGCTGTCATCCTGCTTGACACGCAGTGCGGAGGGTAGAAGTGATTTGGTGAAATGGCTTTAAATGCCATACATTAAGCTGTCAGAACAGCATTGCTCTATGCCAGGGTGTTGGAAAAGAAATTCGTTCCATTTTCCGATGTCACTGCACCAGCCGATGAGAAAGTCAGATTGAAATATCAGAGCAACAACACATTGATATGAACGTGCAGCTGAGTGAAATAAAAAACAATGGCTTCTTCACACATTTCACTCATGAAAGAGAATAAAACATGCTCAAGTGCAAATAAAAGCACATAGGGTCATGACAACCCACAGCCTGAATAAGAATCTTTATATTGTCATTAGTGTAATCAATGGTGATGAATTGGAATTTAAAAGGGTCGGCTCCTGGATATGAAATGGCTGTTAAGTTTGGTCCATTCTATTAGGTAGTTGCTTATCATTAGAAAGTGCCACTGGTAAATTGGATCCACTGGAGCCAATTAACCACTCCAAGACATTGAACGCCGCACATCCTCATGTATTTATTGATCAGACACAATTGCTTTAAAGTAGGGTTATCAGCGTTGTAAAAGCACGCTTCTCGCTCTTCAACAACACATGTACTAAATATGTAATATGGCTAATTATACTAAGAGTTGGTACTTCCATTGAAAAAACAAGCTCATATTTGCATCTGGGAAGCAATTTATTATTCCAAATAGATATTTGCCATTTTAGCAGATGCTTTCATCTAAATTGGCTTACAATGCACTAATTGCGAGCACAATACCCGTGGGATAACCTGGGGTGAAGTGTTTTGCTCAAGGGCACGAAAATGATTGAGCAGGACTATAGTACCTCAACTGTTCACTGCTGCCTGGGATTATATTAGCTTCAAGCCTATGGCCACCTCCATTAGTACTAGTATCCTGGAGAGCAATGCCATCTTCACATATATATTTTTGAAATTTGATTATTTTTGTTTGATTTTTGGGTTGGGTTATACAAATGAAAGAAAATGCTATATTTTTACAAGCATCTGATTTGTAATTTCTTAAATATGTCTAACATCATGTCATTACCAGTACAGTGTATGTATATATATATATATATATATATATATATACATATGGGTCAATGATGTGACTGGTCATTTTTTTGTCCAAAGGGCTTAATAATAAAAAACAAAAATATGACAGTAAGGTAATACAACTAGATCTCTTATATTAAATCCAAAAGTTTTAAATTATATTTTGCTACATATAAAGGTATTTTAAATATTTTGAAGTGTCAAAAGGTCATTCGGTTTAACCGTCCAAAGGCCAATACAGCCACTTCATTTGTGATTAAAATATCTTAAAATGTAATAAATGTATTATTTTTGTATTCTGGCATGATTTTATATCATCATTTATCAACATAGTGCATAATGGTATTAAAATTATTTGTAGAAATTATGAGAAAGTATGTCCGGAAAAATGTCATTCAGAGTAACCAATATAAAGTGACCATTTTGGATCAAGTCATGCCGTCAATATCATGTGACAGGATGTGACATCATTCAGACGCCTGCAAAGGACCACAGGGTTGTGAAGCAAAGTAACTAACTCTTTTAACTATTTGAAAAATTCATTTTTTACGCATGTCCCAAAACATCAGGTCATTCGGTACAACCGCTTTTAAAACATGGAAAATGTTGTAATATTTTAAAAACTTGTACTAAATATAAAATGTTTGGTTGTCCTTTTGCTAGCTAGCTAGCTAGATATCAGCCTGTTAGCATTGTTTGAAAATATCATCATTCGGTATAACCAAAAGTGTCATTCTGGTTAAACCGAATGGCTTTTTTAGTGACAAATTTTGTCCATCTTGTAAATGACAAAAACAGTGTTAACTGGTTATAAAAACCACATAATCTCCTTGTTAACACTTAATAAAACTTCAAAAGTAATTATGTTTTTATGTAATTATGTCTCCATTATGTTTTTTTACACTTTTAAAAACCATCAGTTTACATCTGAAAGAACCAATATTTGAAATGTCTGTTTTCAGAGCTTCTACATTACCCTCACGCTGACTTAGAGTCAAGTCTGTTTCAAAGGAATTGTGGGCATGAAACATAACCTGGCATGAGGCTCATGATCTCCACCTAAAATAAGCATGCTGCACTCTTATTTATTCAGTTAGGGAGCACTAAGCATATTTCGGTTACATTTGAGTTGATTTTTTTCCCATTAATAATCTGAAACATACCATTGAATACTACAAGTCGATTTCTGTGCAACAATAAGAGAGAATATTTTTATTATTAAAAAAAATAAAATCAACACCCCTGAAGCTTTTGACTCTCTCACCAATGATGCACACCATGACTCCAACCAAGCAGTGTTTTTGCAGAGGTTACCTATTGAGGAGAAACAGTGCCCCCTGGTGTTCAACAAACTATTTTACACAACAAGGAACTAGGCCATAGAGTCAGTGCTCAGCAAAGCTTTCATTTTTTACAGCATTTCGGCAAAGAGCTCATCTCACACCAGACTGCCAAAGCTGGAATAAGTGCATCAGTGTGTAAGTCTGCACTACTTTATTCAGTTGATGAGTTGCACAAAACTGTTCCCGCCACATCCTGGTGTACCGCCCTCTGCAGTCTGATGGCGGCAAATAGCTTTACATTGACCTCACTTATTCTCTGAGCTATATGCATTCTAATTACAACTATTTCAGTATGCTGTCTGCATTTAAAATGTACAGAAAGATACATATAAACAATTCACATCACATGCAATGCAGTTCATATTTCTGGAATGCTCTGAAACAAGAAACAGAAACTGAATGGATAAAAGCTGTAAAGTGTTTTTAGACTTTTAAAAGTCTCGGACTGAGTGGGACTCATGAACCGTGACAAGCAGGGAGCCCAGCAGAATCCTAACAGTGCCCCAGTTTCCCTCTGCAAGTCAAGTTATTATTATTCATGTGTTCCTCAAAATAGGAAGCCTGTGAGAGGGGAAAGTCAGAGTCTGGCCTGAATAATACCATGACACTCGGCGGAACTCCCTTGTCCATCATTAGCAAGCATAGGATTAAGTAATGGGCGTCATCCATTTTGGAAGAGATCTGCAGAACTTTAATTACCTGTGTGAGCTCCCATCACAGCCCCGTTAAAATGAGAACAAAAAAAAAAAGAAAAGAAAAGACAAAAGCAGGGCTATTAGAGCCCCATGTTCAATCAAAGCTAAATTACTATTTGATTTACAACCGGATAAAATCAACTACGCCTTAGGTCACAGTAGATACGGTCACTTGCTATTTGGACACTTAGTGAGGAATTCACTACTGCGCCTGCTGATAGCCCTGTTTTAGCGATTGTGCTTAGACCTATGCAAATTAGTTAACAGTGTAAACACAGCCACAGAATTTGTGCTGAACGCAAATGCTTCGTGCAAATCCCCATCTTGATGGTTGGTTCTAAGTGCTAGGTTGTGGAGGATACAACAGACTACCACAATCTGCTATCATTTTTTATACAGATTCGGACACCTGAATTGGCTCATTAAAATGTGAAAGTTTTGTGAATAAAACATTATCTATAATGAGCCTAATTTACATAGTAAGGAGACATGTTTGCATAAAGAAAAACAAATAATCACTGTGCATCGCTACTTAAATTGGATTGCGAGTGCTCATCTGAATACACATATACACACACACACACACACACACACAAACACAAACATATATATATTTTACATGATCAATATAATGCCATGTTAATTGCACTGGCAAATAGTGATGCATGTTGTGAATAAGGTGAAGTCTAAAATAAGCCTAATATATACATTTTTCATGAAAAGTTTGAGTTTGCATGAGTTTGCACTTAAAACAAAATAATATTCACTTTGAATCACTACTAGAGCATTTAGCAACTGGTTAAACTGGATTGTGGTTGCCCTTTAAACAGCTAAAATTAGGCTTGTCTAAATGAATACAATTTGACAAATGTTCATATAATCAATAAAACGCAACGATGATCACAATGACAGTAACGCTTTAGTATGGGGAACACATTCACTATTAACTATGATTTTTCCCTCAAACTCCTAATTTACTGCTTATTAATAGTTATTAAGGTAGTTGTTGTAGTGGTTAAGTTTGGGTAGGATTAAGGGATGTAGAATATGTTCATGCAGAATAATGCATTAACATATGCTTTATAAGTACTAATAAACAGCCAATATGTAGGCTAATAAGCAACTAGCTAAAAGTGATAATTGTTCCCCATACTGAAGTGTTACCACAATGACAAATAGAGATGTGTGTTGTGAATAAGGTATGGTTTATAAGGAGCCTAGTTTACATAAAAAGGAGTGCTTGTGCTTAAATAAGAATATTCATTTTGGGTGCTCTTTAAAAATCCAAAAGTGTGCTTGCCTGAATAAATAAAAATTTTACAAATAACTGTTCACCGAATCAACAACATCAATCGCTCTGGCAAATAGCGATATGTTGTGAATAAGGTGTAGTCTATAATTAACCTAATTTACATAAAAAGAGGTGTGTTTGCACTTTAAAAAAAGAGGATATTCATTGCGTAGCGCTATTTTAACTCATTTGGCTTCTGGTTAAAGTGGATTACAGGTGTTCTTTAAAAATACAAAAGTGGGCGGTTTTGTGAATAAGGTGCTATAATGAGCCTAATTTACATAAAAAGGAGCATGGTTGTGATTTTAAAAAAAAACAAAAAAAAAACGACAATTTAAACATTTGCAAGACAGCTCCATTCTAGCACATTTAGTTATTTGTGAAACTGGTTTGTGGGTGGTTAGAGCATAAGATGCAGGTTTTTGCTCTGAAATACAGCGAAAAAGTGATGCAACTGTTTAGTGATTTCGGCCAATAGAGATTTAATGTTGGCGTGGAATTTAATAGTTTTTGTTCAATAGAGTTTGTCATATTGACCAACATTATGATTTGTGCTGCAGATTACTAATAAAGCTTGACTCTGCCATGGAATAAAAAATAAAGGTAATTGCAACTTTTTATCTCACAATTCTGACTTTATAACTAGCAATTGCGAGTTTATAACTCACAATTCTGACGTTTTTCTTGCAATTGCGAGTTTATATCTCACAATTCCAAGAAGAAGAAAAAAACAGAACTGTGAGTTTTAAACTAGGAGTCTGATAAATAAAGTCAAAATTGCGAGTTCTTGCAATTCAATTTTTTTTTTTTCTCAGAATAGCAATTGCGAGTTATAAAGTCTGAATTGCGAGATATAAACTTGCAATTCTAAGGGGGGAAAAAGTCTGAACTGTGAG
The DNA here is from genome assembly GCF_019924925.1 of Ctenopharyngodon idella. Taxonomy (NCBI): domain Eukaryota; kingdom Metazoa; phylum Chordata; class Actinopteri; order Cypriniformes; family Xenocyprididae; genus Ctenopharyngodon; species Ctenopharyngodon idella. The sequence continues at coordinate 13,992,849 of NC_067227.1, forward strand.
ATAAAAAGTCACAATTACCCTTTTTATTCTGTGGAAACAAGCTTTCATAGATCAAAGCTTTTTGGAGAACAGTAAAGCACTCTGATAACTATTATCCATTCTGCACATTATTTGATTAAATATTTCATTCATTCATTCATTCATTCATTCACACACTCAATTATATTTCACTTCATTGTCTCTGTAGTGGAGATGCCACATAACTGAGCATCACCAATCATTATGGTTACTCATATATAAGATTCTGAAGCAGTTCTTAGTTATTTTTTTGCGTCACTTTCACCATGATGTTATCATATGGTGAACCGTCTTCTTCCTCACTGTCCTTTTGCTTTGACAGCAAGGCTCTCCTGGGAGGTTTAGGAACCGCGTAGTCGTCGGCAGAAGCGTTGTATGGGTACTCGTGACCAGTTGGATCCATTACTGTGCCCAACATCTTCCAAGCATGACCTTTGACCTCCTCCGGTTCATCATAGAGAGATGGAGGCACACTTGGGGCCACACCGCAACCTTCCGGTTCATCATAAATGTGCTCCACTTTGTAAGAATTTGTTTTTCTCTTTGTGAAACGGGTTCTGATAGCAGTTTCATCTATACTGTCATAAAGCGGTTCTGTGTTTTCAACATTGCCTTTCTTGTCATTTTCACAACTGGGTTCCACTAAAGTAGGTGGAGGGTTTGATGCGGACAAAATGTCTACCATAACATTCTTGGCAATGGTGTCAAAGGGCAGCGAGTAGTCTGAGTCCTCAGGGTTGGAGCATGTGGAACGTCTGTCTATTGGTTCTCTCTTTTCCCCTGGACTTCCCCGATCTGGATCCGGCGCCATGGCCCGGGAATACATCTCATCCTCTGTGTTAGCCAAGGGACAGCTGCGGAAGTTCTTGACTTGGCTCTTACGTGGCGGAGGCCTGGTGTCCAGGGTCAGACTCTTGACTCCCGTGAGAAGCTTCTCTGTAGGGGCTTCAAGTCTGGAAATCTGAGGGTTCTGGGGTGGTTTGGGACAGTCTCTGATTGTTCCGTCAGTCACCATACTATAGACAGACGAATCCTCAGCTCTCATTCGAGGTGAAGAGGGCATGGGATCTCGTTCCACACTTGATATCTGCTTCACAGGTAAATGGACTCTGTGTAGATTGATGGCGGCCTCTACAGATTGGAAAATGGCATTGCCTTGTTTTGTGTCGAACTCAAAGTTGCCTTCCCCAGAGTCGCATCTTCGCCCAGCCTCAAAGGAGAATGTTGCCTGTTTATTGAGAAATGATGTGTAATTAGAAGTTAAATTAGTAGTAAGTAGTAAAAAGATACTCCACTCTTTTTTCAATGCAATGTTTTTTTAGAATTTAATTTCTTTTAATTTAATTAAAAAAAAAAAAAAACCTTTGAATGGTAGTGTACCTTTATAGCTTTACTGATTGATTGCCAGTGATGGTTTATTTCCCTGCTTAAAAATGCTTAAAGGGATAATTCACCCAAAATTAAAATTATCCTATGATTTACTCACCCTCAAGCCATCCTAGGTGTATATGACAATCTTCTTTCAGACGAACACAATCAGAGTTATATTTAAAAATATCCTGACTCTTGCAAGCTTTATAATGGTAGTGAATGGCGCTCCTGATTTTGTCCAAAAGTCCAAAAAAGTGCATCCATCCATCCCGATATCCACACGGCTCCAGGCGGTTAATAAAGGCCTTCTGAAGCGAAGTGATGGGTTTTTATCCATATTTGAATCTTTATAAACTAAAATAACTAGCTTCCGGCAGACGGCCTACGCAAATTGAGTAAGATAGAGAAAAACAAAACACTGGGCACGAATTAGAAGTCTAAAACAAGAATTTTTAAAGAGAAATGTCAGAGGATTTCAATATAAGATAAGAGGAGCTTGAGTTTGTTGCCTAGCCATATTTGTTTGAACCGCAAGAGGCGTCTAAGCTTATGCTACTCCTACATCCTGCGTCATACTTCATGCCAGGGGTTACTCATGTGGTGCAAGTTGACTTGCACAGTATGTGCAAGCTAGTTATTTTAGTTTATAAAGTTTTAAATATGGACATTTTTCTTACAAAACCATCGCTTTGCTTCAGAAGGCCTTTATTAACCCCCTGGAGTCATATGGATTACTTTTATGATGGATGGATGTGCTTTTTTGGACCATTCACTACCATTATAAAGCTTGGAAGAGTCAGTATATTTTTTTTAACATAACTCTGATTGTGTTCGTCTGAAAGAAGATAGTGATATACACCTAGGATGGCTTGTGGGTGCGTAAATCATGGGATAATTTTCATTTTTGGGTGAACTATCCCTTTAAACCAGCCTATTGTGGTATGCTGGTCTTAGATGGTTTAATATGGTATCCAGCACACTAGCTTAGGCTGGCTTAAGATTTTTTTTTTTTTTTTTTCAGAATTGTTTTCTATTTTCCAAATGTATTATCATTTTTTTTTAATAAAATATGTTTTCATAGTTTGTGTTGTAATTTAAAGTCATAAAATGATTGAGAGAAAATTATTTTCAAGAAACACCCTAGGATTTTTTTTTTTTTTCTTTTCTTTTTTTCCCACATGAGTGACTGGAAATCACTTTAACATCTCATCCAAAGGAGAGTGTCTTTTTACAGAATCATCACTATACTGGGGCATTAAGACTTACACAGAGATCAGGGGCCAGTTGCATAAACATAGCCACTAAGTTAAGACTGTGTCTTAAGAATTAGTCTGACGAACTAGCAGTTAGTTAAGGCTAATCAGTCTTTTTTTTTTTTGGAATCAAATTAGACCAATCTACCTTTTCATGTAACTGACTTAAAAAAGTTATGATCAGTCCTGAAGAGAAAATGAGATGACTAACTTGTAAGACTAGTATAAGCAGTTTATGCAACCAGCCCCAGGTCACACACAATGCTTGCCTCACTAACATTAAATGAATGACTGCAGGTCACCGTGAAAGTCATACCTTGTCTCGTCCGAACCTGCGGAGGAAACGGTAGGGCCAGGAGTAGAGAACCTCTCCTGTCTTAGGTTCTTTCAGAAGAAGGCTATCAGAATCAGTCCGTAACAGCACTGTTCCTTTCAGATTGCATCGCTCAGAAGCCTCTGTGCGCCTCACTGTCACCTTAAAGTCTTTCATTGCTGAAGACAACAGGGAGGAGAAGCTTTATATTAACAATGTGCCAAAAGAACACAACTCTTTCAACTCTTTTGCAAGCAGATGGTATGTATCAGAGGCTACATTCTCACATATTCAAAGCAGATTTCTTTTAATACGACATGTAAGCAATATAATTGGTTTTTCGCACAACTGTACAGATTTAGCACATGCACTGCTGAAAAACAAGCATCTTATTAGATGTTCTCAGGTAAGAAAGGTCAACACCCCATTCGTTACTGCTGAACTACAGTGTGAACTCTGTGGCACGCATGATTCCGCTGCTTCTCCAGAGGGATTGTCTATTGGAGGGCTCACCATGCAGATGTTTTTCTACACGGGAGCAGACATGGGTGATGAAACTCCATACATTTCCTGAGGTGAAGTGTCATAAGGAGATTTTCTGCTTATGTTATTCAGTCTAAAAACAGTCAGCCCAACAGTGTGGGCTATTAATTAATAGGCTCTGCATTATTGCAAATGTGGATGTTTCTTAAAGTCTGCTTTAATAGTATTGGCAACACTTTACAATTTGTTAACATTAATTAATATAGTTACCATGAGCTAACAATTAAAATGACCTAAAGCATTTATTAATCTTAGTAAATGTTAATTTCAACATTTAATAATACTAATTGTGATAATAATAATAATAATAATAATAACTATTTAAGTATTTAAATGTTCACTTAAATTCAAATATTTAAATATTTATTTAAATATATATTTTAACAAGTCATAGCTTGACCATTACACACAATGAAATATTATGTTACTACAAAATTTAACAATAAATATTTAATGCTTTATGATTATTTCATATTTCTGTTCAGATTATGATCTAAATGAAATGATTAATATGTTTCATATATTTAAAAAAAAAAAAAAAAAATTAATTGAAATTGGGTCTGAAACAAAGATAAACAATAATATGCAGTGAAAATGTACCAAATATATGTTAAATATATGTTGAAGACATGATAAACGCATCAAAGACAGTGGGTCTCATTCACTGACCGTGCGTACACATAAATTTGCACGTGAAATCTGCGTACGAACGTTTAAGAACAAATCATGATTTAACTTTTGTACTAACATTTATTCTAAATGTACAAAAAAAATGTAGGAACAACTGAAACAGTCATTTAATGTTAGTGAGGCGACTGTATATATATATATATATATATATATATATATATATATATAGCCTCACTAACATTAAATGGAAATTGTTCTGAGGATGGCACATTTGGCATTCTGAACGTGCTGCGCATCTTTAAGGGTAGATCAAGAAAGTCACGTTTGCTGAGTGTGACGAAATGAAAGGGTGTGCGGAAAGCCCTTATATGGACATGGTTTGAGTGTGTTTTATGCAAATTACTTACCTCAGGCACACGGTCACTCATTTGAAATGCTCCAAATTCATTAAGGTTAGGGTACGTTTACACGACAACAATGTGCTAAAAACAGAAAAGTTTTTCCTTTTCGTTTTTCATGTACAGACAACGTTGTCAAAATGATCCTCATTCACACGGATCTACTAAAAAGATTAAAAATGCATGTAAACTATTAACTATGACTTTTCCCTCAATAAACTCCTAATTTACTGCTTATTAATAGTTAGTAAGCTAGTTGTTACGTTTTTTTTTTCATGTATTGGGTAGGATTAAGAATGTAGAATAAGGTCATGCAGAATAAGGAATTAATATGTGCTTAATAAGTACTAATAAACAGCCAATATCCTAGTAATATGCATACTAATAAGCAACTAGTTAAAAGACCCTAAAATAAAGTGTTACCGAAAATGCTGTATTCTGAATGCCAGGCCAGTAGTCGGCAATGTCACTTTGTAAAGAAACACTACGCTCCTATAGGCTTAACATTTAATACGCACGAGCATGATGTCATCATTTTCACAAATTTGCGTTTTTGTAGTTTACACAGAGATAATAACGGTATTGTTTTAAAAAACTGAAACCCATTTTCAAAAACGTGCATTTTCAGGCTCCCAAAACGCTGTTGTCGTGTAAATGAATGGCCAAAACGCATAAAAAGTTTTCCATTTTTAGTTGAAAATGGTGTCACGTAAACGGCCCCTCAGAACGAGGTTAAGAACAAATTTGTGTGCCTACGCACGTGTTGTGAACTAAGCAGACATTTTTCATGAGTAATTCTCCTGTGTGTATAAATACAAATTATCCACGCAATTATTAGTGAATGAGACCCAGTGATCTTGATATAAGAAAAAAATAAACACCCAATTGCATATTTTTAAAGTTTTGTCAATACGTTCATTCGTGTTACTGTATGTCCCAGGACATTTGTCACAATTTACTTATGAAGCTAAAATCCATAACATGGCAAGATTATTGGTGCCCTGCTGTTAAGAAACTTTAAAGTACTACTTAATTTTTTGTCTTTTATTGGCTAGAAGAGTATAAACAAGAGAGGCGACGACGGGAGGGGAGATAGAGGAACAGAAACAACAAAGGAAGTCAAGCTGGGTCTTAACCTTCGGTTGCCTGAGATATAGCTACAAGTATTACTTCATGCCATCCATCGTTTATGCCAAGGACTAAAACTCTGTTGCATAACTCTGTTGATAAAGACACTGGAAAGAGGAAGAGAGAGAAAGACAAAGAGAATGACAAAGAGTGCGATGTGGTTTGGAGGTATCTTTTTCCGTTTGAAAAATGTGGCTACTCCAGCCACAGTCAAACTTCATTGAGAGGAAGTATGCCTTTGCAAAGACAATACGAGCTTCTGTTTGCAGCTGTCAGAACAGAAGCGAACACTCCACACCTCTCGGCAAATGAAAAAATGACACTTCCTGCAAAAGAACAAAAAAGCCACAGTATACACAGACTAGTGTAAAAATGTAACAAGAGACGCATTTCCACATTTGCATCCTGTTGTCACTGAGCAACAAGTGGTAAGATTCAAATGCAAGATTTTCTCTCTCTCTCTATTGCTCTACACTTGGCATTGCACCAAATTTACGGCAACTGTTTTGTGGTTGTAACCCCCCATTTCCACCTTACTTTCCACATGACCTCATTTGCATAACATTATCACATATTTTATCTCCTTCTCCCTCCAGGTGTGTGTTATGTTCAGGAAGTTGTAAAATCATAAATGTACATTTGATGTAACAACCCATTTCTTGTAGGCATATTTATAGAGTGGGGTCTAAAAGTCTGAGAGCACTTTCACTGCACGGCAGCATAAACAGGGAACTTTATCAAATAAGATGAAGGATTTCTTGTGGCATCCAATAGGATTTGCTAGTAGAAGGTTACTAGGCTACTGGTCAAGCATAAGGTTACCACCAGCCAGAGAGAAACCCTTTCCTTAAAAAGTATTGAAATATAATTTTTCCTCCCATCTCACATTTTTACATCACAATCTCCTTTTAGGGGCTCCGTAATTTCTCGATTCATAAAGGCAAAGTGATATACTATATATATATATATATATATATATATATTTTTTTTTTTTTTTTATTCTTTAGTCGCAAAGTAGTCATCTGTGGAAATAAAATATGGAAAAAGAAATAAAATGTAATCGTCTTGGTTTGGGGTTGGTGAGTTTAAAAAAAAAAAAAAATAATAATAATAATTAAATAAATGAATACTTTTAGCAATGATGCATTAAAGGATTAGTTCACTTCAGAATTAAAATTTCCTAATAATTTACTCGCCCCCATATCATCCAAGATGTTTATGTCTTTCTTTCTTTTGTCGAAAAGAAATTATGGTTTTTGAAGAAAATATTACAGGATTTTTCTCCATAGAGTGGACCTCAACGGCTACCAATCGGGTTGAAGGTCCAAATTGCAGTTTCAATGGAGCTTCAAAGGGCTCTACACAATCCCAGCCGAGGAGTAAGGGTCTTATCTAGTGAAACAATCCGTAATTTTCTAAAAAAAAAAAAAAAAAAAAAAAAAAAAAAAAGTGTATTTTTAACCACAAATGCTCATCTTGCACTAGCTCTGCGACGCGCCACACATTACTTAATCACTCCGAAAAGGTCACGCGTGAGGTAAGGGAAGTACCGCGGTAGGGCGAAAAACTCATTTTCACATCGTTATTTTACCTTCTTTTTTTTTGTAAAGGCCGTTTGACTTATGCCCTGTCCAAATACCCACACTTGCAGTCTTTGCACTTGACCACTTGTCTACTTACATTATGTATTTCCTGTATTTGGCTCAAGTGTTCAAGTAAGCGTGAAGATTGTAAGTGTGTATAGAACTTTTGATTACCCAAAGGGTAACACTTATAGTGTTGCAAAAAAATGCAAGTGTTTACAGAGGTTTTTTTGATTATTATTTTCAAAACTTTCCATTTTAAAATGAACTTCTAAATGTCTGTTCAGTGGTCGCTATTTTAACAGAAGACACAATATTAAAATTGTGGTGCTTTTAATTAAGTGATAAAAAGCAGTTGCAAATGTTGTACAAAACACACATAGCCTACTCATCTTTGCACTACGGAAGCCCTAAACGGCCATGGATATTATTTTTTTTTCTATCTTGTTTTCTCGTGATCACAAGAAAATCTTGTGATCTCGAGAAAACAAAAGTTGTTTTCTTGTGATCACGACTTCATTTTCATAAAAGTTATTTTTACAATGATTGATTCTGAAACACACTGCACCCGGAGTCTACTGTTGCTATTGTAACGAACGCATCTGATCGACGGATAAATCATGTGCTCTTATATTTTGTGGATATTTCAGAAAAATGTTTACTTCGCTTAATAATAAAGTCTAAAATAAATAAATAAATATAGGCTAATCAATCACTGTTCAATCAATGTATGCTAAACATTTTATTTGTGTAATTAAGATGTTTAAATAATCAACAGAGCATTCAACATCTTAAGCGCAGGCGGAGTGCCTTCAGAAAGATGCCAGATTATTCTGTAACTATTCTAAAAACTTTTAGAGCTGCTTGGATTAAACCCTCATTCTTTTGAAATAAAATTATATTACATAATATGTTTGTTATTTTTATTCGTCACGTAGGATAGGCTGTGATATCATGTGCGATAAGCTGTCTTCCTCCTCCTAGCTCTTCCATTAAAAAGAGGTGCAATATTCCAGATTTCCAGAAAAAACAAAACTTTAATCCAGTTGATATAGGCTAAAACAATCTTGGGATGCTGTTTAAGAAGAGTGTTTATGTGTATGTGTGTGGTTTCCTACAAAGAAAAGTAGAAAATACAATAGTTTACACACTATCACTGAATTAAATGATAGGCCGCTACACATCTTTACATAGGCTATAAATCATATTTCTTATCAATATACTTTGAGTGACACAGTGAGGTAAACTAACACTGAAACTGCGATGATTAAAATGGCGTCTTAAAACTGTCGTGAGTCATGCATCTAGCAGTCAGAACGTAATGATAACAGATACACTTTCAAGTAAAATAATCATATTCAAGCATTTAACAGTTAAGTTAATTACTTAACGCACACAATACTGCACAAAATAAAGCGATCACGAAGACTCTCTCTGTCCGAAACTCGTACAATCTGGGCCAATATGAACTAATACAGTAAAGTGGATATTTACTGCGCCCCATCAGTTATATCTGGTAATATACTGCCACCTGTTGGCACATTTGTGTAACTTAGAGCAGAAGTTAAGTCGTGATAACAAGAAACCACCTTTGTTTTCTTGAGATCACGAGAAAATATTGTTGTGATCACGAGAAAACAAGACAGAAAAAATAATAATAATCCATGGCCGTTTAGGGCTTCCGTATTGCACCAATAAAATGTGCAACACTTTATGTTGTACTATCAAATTATATGTAATGTCTAATGAATTTAATTTACAGTGGAATGCTTTAAAAAGACATCTCGCGATTTCAGGGCACGCAAGTTCCCGAACATAATGCATGATGGGATACACTTAGCCTCGAATACCGCTCCGAAGCCATATTTGAGATAGTGTGGGTTTAGTGTGCGTCAAGGGCACAGCACTTTGGCGTTTTTAAGACATAGGACAGTCTTACGTACTTACTTCCTGTTGCGTACACACACTCTCAAGTGGCCGCAAGTGTGGGTATTTGAACAAGGCATATGTTTTTGCACGTTCGCTTTGTTAACACTTGCTCGGTACTTCTGCCTACGTCACGCGTGACCTTTCCAACATGATTACGTAATGTGTGGCGCATCGCAGAGCTAGTGCAAGAGGAGCGTTTGTGGTTAAAAAGTGTATGATTTGTATTATTTTTTTATTTAATGGCTGGGATTGTGTAGAGCCCTTTAATGCTGTAGTTAAACTGCGATTTGGACCTTCAACCCGTTGTACCTCATTGAAGTCCACTATATGGAGAAAAATCCTGGAATGTTTTCCTCAAAAACCTTCATTTCTTTTCGACTGAAGAAAGAAAGACATAATCATCTTGGATGACATGGGGGTGAGTAAAATGTTAATTCTGAAGTGAACTAATCCTTTAACTTGATGAAAAGTGACAGTAAAGACATTTATAATGTTACCAAAAAAAATCTGTTTCAAATAATGCTATTCTTTTGAACTTTACAATCATCCAAAAAATCCTGAAAAAAATGTATCACGGTTTCCACAAAAAAAAAATAAATAAATAAATAAACAATAATAAGCAGCACAACCATTTTCAGCATCAGTAAGAATAATGTTTCTTGAGCAGCAAATCATCATATTAGAATGATTTCTGAAGGATCATGTGACACTGAAGACTGGAGTAATTAAGCTGAAAATTCAGCTTTGCATCACAGGATAAATTATGCTTTAAAATATTAAAAACATTCAGTTTTTTCCCTGAACGATGATGTGAGCTCCTGTTGCACTTCCTGATTCAGCATGACTGACCTACAATGGTGTCATTTTTCACAATTACGACGAAAAAAAAAAATCCTGCACTAACGTCACTAGCAGAAAGGCAGCGTGATATAAACAAACCAGACTAGAACTGAATATGGCGTGATGGCAGCTTCACATTTTCTATATCTACCGCCTCTATGGCAGGCAAAGTCTTTCAATTCAGTAGAAAAAAAAATAAAAATCGCTCCTCTTCATAACTTAAGGATCACGTCCAACAAATGTGGTGATTTTTGTTTATATCTATCTTTTGAAATAGTGTCTAAACCTGCTACAGTACAGACTTTCCTCTATGTCTTCCATTCTGTTTTTTTTACTTCCTGCCCTCCAGCTGAATTTTGCGTGTCATCAGAACCACGTGATTGCAGACAAGCTATATGCATTGGTTCATGCTTAACTAATGCACAGATAATCTTAAGTTATTGTTTGACTCATGAAGTACTAAACCATTAAAGGGATAGTTCACCCAAAAATTTAAATTTGATGTTTATCTGCAGGGCATCCAAGATGTAGGTGACTTTGTTTCTTCAGTAGAACACAAATGATGATTTTTAACTTCAACCGTTGCGGTCTGTCAGTTGTATAATGCTCGTCAATGGTAACACCATCTATAAGAGTCAAAAAAACATACACAGACAAATCCAAATTAAACCCTGCGGCTCGTGACAACACATTAATATCCTAAAACACGAAACGCTCAGTTTGTGCGAGAAACCGAACAGTATTTATATAATTTTTCACATCTAAAACACCACTATGTCCAACTGCCTTGCACATCCGGTGTGTGAGGTCTGAACGCGCGCTCTGATGACGGAAGTGATGTCTCGCGCTTATACTTCAATGAGTGCGAGACATCACTTTTGTTGTCAGAGCGCATTCAGGATGCGCAAGTTAGTTGGACATAGTGGTGTTTTAGAGGTGAAAAATGATATAAATCCTGTTCGGTTTCTCACACAAACCGATCATTTCATGTCTTAGGACATCAATGTGTCGTCACGAGCCGCAGGGTTTAATTTGATTTGTCTGTGCTTGTTTTTTTGACTCTTATAGATTGTGTTCCCATTGACAAACATTATATGACTGACAGACCGCAACGGTTGGAGTTAAAAATCATAATTTGTGTTCTACTAAAGAAACAAAGTCACCTACATCTTGGATGCCCTGGGGGTAAGCAGATAAACATCACATTTTCATTTTTGGGTGAACTATCCCTTTAATAATTACTGCATAAGCAACTAATATATCTGACTGAGAGGAAAAGTTGCTATTGAATGAGTTATCACAGATTAATTCCCTACATCTACTATTAACTAACAGTGTAAATTAATGTGTCAATGTGTCGAATCTGAGATCTGAAAAAATTGACAATCAAGCTGTGATAGTGAACCACGTTCTTATTCTGAGCTCCCATTGTTTTTGAATCTATCATGTGGTTTAAGATACTATGAGATCTGCTACTGTTTGATGTGGTTTACAGTTTTTAAGTCTCACTAATTTCGACACAGGGTTTATTTTAACTGATTCGTTAATATATAAATTGCGTTTGTTGTGAAAATGGTGAATCCTGAGAAATGTTTGCATGTACTAAACAAAGCTGTTGTTTCACAGTTCCCTTCCGATCATCTAATTCCTTGTGCACCCTGTTACCCTGCTGTCGCTTGACAGAACAAGGCCTTCTGATATTTAAAAATGAAACAGATGGATTTTATAAACTGTCTGAATCTGAAACTCCCCCAAGCCCGATACATTCCAAAGAGGAGAAAGCAACAGAACGCTGAAGCTCAGAAAGACATATGGGCTAAATTTTTGCAGACAAAAAAATAAGTCAATTAGTGTAATGAGATCATTTAAACGCTATTTCTGAATGCAGCCACATATAGTAACACAATCATCCATGATTAAACAGTCAGGGTTGTATTCATATGTCCAATGAAGTTCGACTGGCTGGAGCAGATTGCCTGGCACCTGCGCTGCATCAGTGATGTATGTTTTTGTACTTCCACTTCTCCTTTTGACTGTCATCGGGCTGAGAGCCACAATATGAAATATGTCCACTGAGGACTTTTATTTTTCTTTAGGGATGTGTTTTGGTTATTTTGTGTTTATGCATTTGTCTGTCTGTAATAATATTGCACAATGCTACTGTTTTTCTTTTTTAATCAAATATGCAGCCTTAGTAGCCTACATAAAAGTCTTCTTTCAAAAACATTAAAAACTCTTAACAACCCCAAAGTTTTGAACAGCAGTTTATATAAACATAAATTTGTTGAAATGAGATTTTGAATCCAAGAATTCCAATGCAGACTCAGACATTTGGACCTCACTGTATTTACTGTACATATTTACATCCTCAAATATTGCAACATTTTAAAATAAAGATTAGAATTTGATTGATGAAATCAGATGATTCAGAATCAGACACAGCTTTGACATATTAATGAGAAAATATGTGCACAGTCTGTTAAAAAAAAGTCTGCTAGGCAGTTGTTTTGTGTAACTGCAAAAGAGCTATTTTTCGAAATGACAAGGTACACTAAACTAACCATAAAACAAACAGCACTTACCCATCATTATTGATGAATTAAAAATAAAAATAGATGTAAAGGAAGTCAAACAGGTTACAGAACCATCTTTGAGAACAGCAGGATATTGCACATTTACAGAGGTGGTCAATCTGCTAACAAACCGGACACTTGTGTGATATTTTTTTCCACCACAAGTGAACAAAGATGAGCCACAACTTTCCACTACGTAATAGTGGAATGAAGAAGTAACTTTTGGTTCACAATATTCACAGCACAAAATGAACCAGAAGTGTCAGACTAGAGAACAAGCCAATCTCGTAAACAGTGCAGAAGCGGTGCACCTAATCAGTTAGAACTGACCTCTGTTACTGCCATGAGTTTGACTTTCTGCATGTCTTTTTCACAGAAACTGGCAGATGAGCTGGCTGTGTGACCTTTTTAAGGTACTTTACCAGCTCATCCACCAGAGCAGTGCTACATACAACTCCCTTTGTGACTTTAGTCTTGTGTGCATTCATAAAATTAGTAAACAAAATAATTCCAAAACAACTATTGTGTTTTTGTACATACTGTACACTTTCTTACCAGTTTCTCTGCTGCAGTAGAGGGTGTTGTCCGCCATTGTTACATCTTCATATTCACCATGTAAACTGTTTCCTCTCACTGCTCCTCTGTCTGCCCAGCTCATCTACAATAAACCCAAATATACGGCAGTTTATAACAGGCATCACAAAAAATAATATACCCTAAAGCTTTCATTCACTACTGTAGAGGATTTATAGTTTGATTGTTCTCGTCAGATTTGTTAGGAAACTTCATTTGTACTTGCATTTTTATGTTATGTCCGTGAACACAGAAAAGAAGATTCGGCTGCTATTGCGGCAGATTTTACTTGCTTGTTCAGAAAAATATTTTGCATACATATCTTTTTGTCTAGGGGATTTTGGTGTAGCATGACAGATCCGCCCCAGTGTTATCATTAACTAAAAATAAATCTATTGAAAAACATTTTTGTTACTTGAAATAAAGCTGAAAATAAGATTAAATATAAATAACAGATAAACAAAAAATTTGAAAAAAAAAGTACTAATAGCAATGTCAAAATAATCATAAGAGATGCTTCATATACATTTTATAGACTCTTCTGAAAGAGCGAACAGCTGAGCTCAAGGCCATTTGTTCTATATTACAGCAAAAATATCTTGATTTTGATGGTCCCCTTTAGACATTCTGTTGACTATAAGTAACGTTGAACCTACATGTCAACTAACGACCATCAGGGTGAACGTGACTTCACAAAGTACAACATGTTCCTGGATCAACATCTTTGTTGATCCTGGAAAGTCAAGTTTAGGCTTACAACCAGGGTGAAGTGCTTCTACATCGGTGCTATTCAGCTATCATTTTCCTCTGATTTTAGGGATAACTTGTGGGTAGGGTTAGGTTTAGGGGTAGGGATAGGATTAGGACTAAATTTTCAGACAAGAATGTTATTCCAGGATCAACAAAATATGTTGATCCAGGAACATGTCTTACTTGGCAAAATCACAATGACCCTCTCATTAGAGTAGGCCTATTAGTAGAGTATTAGTACACTGTCTGCTTAATATCTGTAGGTAAATTTGCAAGTACATGTCAACTTATTCTACTAACCCAAACCCCTTATTCTACTAACTCTAACAGTCTACTAATACTCTAATGAGAGTTAGTTGACATATAGGTGCAGCGTTACTTATAGTCAGCAAAATATCTAAAGGGGACCATAAAAATAGAGTGTAATCTATTTCTTTTTTATTTAATATATACAGTCTTGGGGATGTGCTGGAGTAGAATTTACAAAGTGTTTTACTCTTGCATTGTCAATACAAGATCTTGACCAAAAATTGGTAACACTTTATTTTACAGACCTGTTCATGTACTTTACCAGTTAACTGTAACAGTTCTTGTAATTACAATAACTGGGTAATAACCAGGTACTAACTCTGATCCTATCCCTAAACCTAACCTTAAAGGGATAGTTCACCCAAAAATGAAAATTATCCCATGATTTACTCACCCTCAAGCCATCCTAGGTGTATATGACTATCTTCTTTCAGACAAACACAATTGGAGATATATTTATATAATATCCTTAGTCCCCCAAGGTTTATAATGGTTGTGAATGGGGGGGCCGCGTTTTGAAGTAAAAAATAATGCATCCATCCATAAAAAAAATAATCCATATGACTCCAGTGGGTTAATAAAGGCCTTCTGAAGTGAAGCAATGCATTTTTGTAAGAAAAATATCCATATTTAAAACTTTATAAATTCAAATAACTAGCTTCCAGCGGACGACCGTACGCAGAATGCGCAAGTCGACTTGCTCCTCTTCTCTTATATCGAGATCCTCTGAAATTTCTCTTTAAAAATGATCGTTTAAGCATATAATCCATGACCGGTGATTTGTTTTGCTCTATCCTCTGCGCCTCCGCGTTCTTCATTACGTTGTGCGTCAGGTCAAACGATACTCTTCCACCGCAAATCGACTTGCGCATTCTGCGTACGGTTGTCCGCCGGAAGCTAGTTATTTGAATTTATAAAGTTTTAAATATGGATATTTTTCTTACAAATTGCATCGCTTCAGAAGGCCTTTATTAATACACTGGAGTCGTATGGATTACTTTTTTTACGGATGAATGCATTATTTTTGGCTTCAAATCGCAGCCGCCCCATTCACAACCATTATAAACCTTGGAAGACTAAGGATATTTTTAAATATAACTCTGATTGTGTTCGTCTGAAAGAAGATTGTCATATACACCTAGGATGGCTTGAGGGTGAGTAAATCATGGGATAATTTTCATTTTTGGGTGAACTAACTTTTTAACCCCTGTAGTTATATTACTCAGTATTTTCTTAGATAAGTACACGTACAGTAAAATAAAGTGCAACCCAAAAATTGATGAATGCATCTCTTGATAGAAATATTACACAACATTTATTTCCATCAAGAAGTGCATCAATATTTGGTCAAGATCTTGTATTGACAATTCAAGAGTCGAGCACTCTGTAAAGTCTTCTCCAGCACATCCCAAAGACTCAGGTGCCAATTCATATGTGAAAAGCATTCTTTATGCTCCGTCCCAACCATTCTTTCACAGTTTGAGCCTGATGAATCTTGACATTGTCATCCTGGAATATGGCCATGATGTGTCTTCCTACATGGTTGTTTAAGAAATGAAAAGCTACACACTCCATCAGTTAGGGTTATAAGATCTGCTGCCAAACATATGCTAGAAACATAATAATCACTGCAATAATGGTCCAATCATAGACTCTTATACATTTGCCTATTTAAATCCAAACAGCGACTGATCAGCTCTGATATGGTGATCACAGGCAACGGTAGGAATGCCTAAAAACCGTCAGATTTATCTGCACAACTTAAATTAAAAAACTAAGTTGAGAGTTAGAACTTTAATGTCCAGTACAAAATCTGGGTCCTGAATAAAAACCGTTGCACATGCACAGTCCTAAAGCACTCGCAATTACAGCTACAACAATTACACATCAGCAAAATATGCTCTTTTTTCACACTTTTAGTCTTTTATCTGCAACTGTCATCAACACTCGTATGTGCTATGGAAATTCTCTTTACACTTCTTTATTTTTGCACCAACTGAAATGCAGTTTAACTTCACCACATGAGATTTGGACAATTGGCTTTTGTTGAGTAACCACACAGTGAGCCAAGAAACACTCTCCAAAACTGTGCCAAAGTGATCATATTATGTTCCACAAAAGAAACCTTCACAGCATAAAGCCGTATTCATTTCCCCCAATGCATTACATCAAGCGCTTCTATTCCACACAGCGTTCCTCATTCAACAGGCACAACACAGCTTCTACTGTTGGCTTTCTGTAGCACCTCTTCAGATTCTAATTCTGAAAGACAGCAGCCTTTTTTAGGAAAAGCTAAAAAGCTGGAGAAATCATACATAATCTCAACATTCCCATTAGTTTATTTCAATATGGGTCTGCTCTTGGCCTGTTGGTAACATGACCAATTAATCAGTATCACAGACAGAACACCAGTAATTAATATATAAAATTAATATGACAATTCTTAAAAAATGAAAACGTTTAACTTGCAGATAGTACTGGTGTTCTGTCTGTGATACTGATTAATTGGCCATGTTACCAACAAGCCAAGACCAGTATTGTGCCCATATATTGAAATTATTGTTTCCCAGGGTAGGGATTTGAACAAACCTCTAAGGGTGCTTTCACACTTGCAGTTGAGTTCGAAGCAGGGCACGATTCACACGAAAAATTGGTAATGTTAAAGCTGTCGTGTGGACCGGGATACCGAATCTGAGACTACCTGCAGGAGGTGGTCTGAGTTCAGTTCCACTGGATCTGTGGAATTTGCCTGAATGTGAAAAGCAACTCCGAATGTGAAAAGAATGTGAAAAGCAACTCCGACTCGTGTGCACACTTGTTCAGGAAATAAGTAAGCAATTTTGCATCCTGTTTGCTACCTCAATTCAAATGCATTAATCAAATTGGAGTTTTAAAGGCATTCTCATTTCAATTCTGAATGGTGCACAATTCTTGCTGGACAACAATATCCAAAATTTAAAAAAAAAAATCCATAGTCTACAGGAGGAAGCCCAACTATATCTAGGGACCAAAACATAATTTCAACCACTCAGAACTTCCTTAGCACTCTAGCATCTCTCACATTTACTTCAAGTGTTCATTAAAGATGTTAAAATGTAGTTCAAGTGGATATGGAACTAAAGAGAAGAATGTAATAAAAGTATTTGAGCTCAATCAAAAGAGTGTGGGGTCAGGCCATCAGGTGGGTCATAGTACAGTACTGCTGTGAGTGCTGAAATGAGAAATTATAAGTACAGATCCTTTCATAACGGTTGACTCTTTGAGTACAGGCCCCTTTGCTCTAAACATACTCTCATAGTTCATGTAATGTCATAAAGCATTTACTCTGACTCATGGCTAGAGCAGAGCAAGAGCAAGGTTCTGCATGTTGCAACTGTCTGATGAGAGCTTATATACCTCTAGCATCCATTAAGTCAATGTTACTTGGCATTTACTTCCTTTATTTGAGCTATAACGGTCACCCACAGCACACATATGCATGGTACAATGAGATATGAAAACAACTTCCCTTCTTTAAAGATAGAAAAAAACACTTGTCTGCCAAATTCATGGGAAACAGAAGTTCTTCTTTGCACAAGCATTAACTAGCAGTTAATGTGATTCAGAGTTCTGTGATTCACACGAGCAAGTTTCTGAAGCTTTGAAGGGCTTTTACCACTGCAATTTGAATCCTCACGTCTGCAGAAATTTAGCATAAGGAGCTGACAAGCTTTCAGCAAAGATAGAAGGCAGAAGTAACAAGAAGGCAACAAGAGTTTCAAAGTACAAACGCAACTTTGGTTACAAAGCCAGGAACACAAGACAGGACAAAACATGGAAACTTTGATATAACCGTTCTACACTGTTGCAATCCGGTTGTCAAGTGAGCCGCTACACCACAATATTCTATAACAGGAAAAAATACTGGAAAGAGATGATCACACAATTTAAATTCAGTGTTAAATACCGGAAAGGCGATTTCACACAGTTTCTGGATCCAGTCATCCAGTTCAGCTGACTCGACAGCGAAAACAAATGTCTTTTCTGTTGTCTCCACCAAAAAGGGTCCACAATCCCGTGGACAGCCTTCGACATCAGACTCCGAAACACGAATGCAGTCGTTCATTTTTATCACCTGTAAAAAACAAGAAACTCAGGAATTGAGGTTTAAAAAATGCTTGCCAATAAGTGGAACTTCAATTCAAACGTTTAGACAGCCTATACACTCAATATGCCTTTTAACTGCTTAAATAATTTGATGAGGTGAATTTGTATCATACACATCAGAAAAATTTAAATATGCTCAAACATGATCCAGATTTGCCATTTGGGTGGGTGGGTTGATGTATGAGCATTCTCTCTCTCTTTTTTCTTTTTTTTTTCCCCAGACCTACACATCATGCAAATGCTTTAATTTCAGAAGATAGCTTTTTTCTTGACAATTCTTTTTTTGGGAGAGGGTATTTTTTGTTTGTCATATCTCATTGCAGAAATGGGAACAGATTTAATGGTACTTCCTTTGAACTGTTTGTACATGTCCGCCCACACAAGTCATGTGTATGACCCCTCACAGAGTTTGATTGTTTGTGTTCCGTGACACATCAAGGAATTACATGACTGTCAGATTCACCACATCTTATTTATGTTCTCAGTACAGGGAAAATTTGAGCTCCACGGTTTGTTGTTTACCTTTTTGTTTTCCTGTTTGCGGTTGGCTTTCTCCAGCGTGTTGCCAACTCCATCTTTAAACTCAAAGAACTCAAGCCGGGAGATGGAGCAGGAGC
Organism: Ctenopharyngodon idella; assembly: GCF_019924925.1. Lineage (NCBI taxonomy): Eukaryota > Metazoa > Chordata > Actinopteri > Cypriniformes > Xenocyprididae > Ctenopharyngodon > Ctenopharyngodon idella. Next base: position 14,011,823 of record NC_067227.1, read on the forward strand.
TCTCTCGGTACAACACAGACCAGACCTTTCGCCATTTCTGAAAGAGAAAGAAGATGAATGGAAAGTTATGTAAACTGTGGCACTTTTACTTACATTGTCCTGTAGGCATGAAGAAATGAGATATAAAACTAATGGACCTTATTACATTTCAGGATGTCTACTGTCAACTAACATTAGAAGAAAGCCTCTAACCTCTGGTGAAATATATTAGTCATAAAAATATGACATAAAAAAAAATGTCTTGTGACACTTGTCTCACATGTCAATGAGTAAGCTTAATCATTGCATAGTACGATTAACATTGCAATACCCCACAGCGTCCATATTTGTTAAATAATGAACTGCTTTATCTTTAGCCAAATCATTCACATGGTTAGACCTGGATAAATCTGACAAGTTTTATTTCATCTGGCATGTATAGAAAATCTACTGTGACATGCAAAAATCAATTTTAACATTAAAAACTGCTTATATAACTGCACTCATACTCAGTATAAGCACATCAAGGTAACACATCTTACCCACTGACACACTTTATCCTACGCTCCCTCATAGTAAACCGAAAATAGTATTTATAATGTCAGCGATCCAAAGTATAACCATGTTTTTGCAATTTAGCTTGTGTTTAACCTTAAAATTGGAAGTGGTTAAAGGCAAAAATACCCAAAGTGCTTCCTAAAATAAGGGCAGCATTGTTTTTATTGGAAAAGACCAATAAAGATTTTTGAATGAAAAGCAAACAGTCAAACTAAGCCCAAAAGTAAAATATGTACACATATCATTGTAGAATACGAATTAAGATGAGAACTTGTTACAGCTTTAACATTGGTTCAAGTGCCTATATGGTTGAATAATGAGGGTATCAATTGGTAGTATTTAAAGTGTGGGATTCCTCAGGCAGGAAATACCCATAATAAGATGAATTGTTCAGAGAATCTCTGTGGTACGGTATTACCAACCATTTCAGAGAAATTCACGGCCTCAAACAACACATAATCTATTACAGATGCAACAAACTACTTATGGTTTCCTAAAGAGACAGCCCTGATCCTATTGCTAACATTAGCTCACTTTAATGGACTCCAGCAGCCCATAAGTCCTCTAAATTATGCCAACAGGATAATTCTGTATTGCAGTCCCATATGGTGGAACCAACACTATTATCAGTAGCATCAATCAAAATGAAGTGAAAATGGTTTTAGATGAGAATATTAACGTGTTAAAGTGGATCACGTTCACAGTTCAGGAAGTTGTTCATGACACTGCCAGTGAGCTTAATATGATTCATGAATTTCTCTCTTATTGTAATTGCTTTATAGATATGTAGTATTTGCTGACAAACATGTGGTTCAAATTAGGCAAAGTGAAAGCAGCTAATTGAAATTTATAAACCAAGCCCATCAAGTTCCACACAAATGTATAATACAGAAGTCCTCTTTTGATTACATATTTATCTTTTTCATTTGATTGACTTTGGAATAGAATTTCTGGCACACTAAACACTACTAACATGCATATTGCAAGATACTTTTACACCCTTATAAAGACGTGAATGTCAAATCTCCAAATCAATCATTGATAAGTCTTCGGTATTGGGTATTAATGCAAACCAACCAATTCAATATGTTCCCCAGCGGTTTAAAAAAGAAAAGCAATTCCTTTCCATGAGGCCTTGATGTTTGGGTAGGTATTTTAAACCAAATTTGCAAACTTATCAACAATGTTTTGTTACCATTATTATTTTATATTGTATTCTTTCATCTATCTGTCTGCAATATGAACAGCGTCTCTGCAATTTTAAGAACAACCGCAGACAAAATTGTTGTTGTTATACAGGAAATAAAGAAGGGGCAACTGTCCAGTATTTTGCAAAAGAAAAATCTGCAATTTTAACATAATAAAAAAAGTAGTCAAGCATCCAACAAAAGGTTTCACTATTTTGTGATAATTTATGTAATGGAGCAGCTACATCCTGCACTTAGGCCAGTTGATTTTAGGACAGCCTTTATTTTGTGCTATGACAATACTTACAGACAGACCATTATTGTTCTCAAAAACATCTACGCTGAAAGAACACGTTCTTTGATTTTTGTCTCTTAACGTTTCCCCAGCTGGAAGCCCCCCGGTAAATAAAACACGTTCTGTCTTACCTTCCCAAACCGCTGCTGTTGTAAATACAGCATCCCCTTCTTTCTAATGTCCTCCTCCATTTTTCTCACAGGTCTCGTCTCCGACCCAGCTCCTAGAGACTGTCTCATCTAGTGTAACATACTTCTTCTACTGAACTTGCTTGTGACGCAAACAGCATCTCCAAGTTCCGCCATATCTACTTCCTGTATAGCCCAAAAGAGTTGACGCTTCTTTGCAGAGCTGTGCAAGAGTGTGTGTTGAAGCCACAATGATTACTCAAGATCATCAAGTTTCCTCATGTTATGTTGTACCTAAACTAATGGAAACAATAACACATTTTAAATTTGAAAACAATTTAAACCAATTAAACTCATTGAACACAAGGAAACTGGGCAAATTAAATAATTTTACATTTTTAGGTTGATTGCACAAGGCCTGAGGATATTGTTCTCTCATATTATTTATTTTTTTTGAGAATTTAAGTAGTAAAATGTTATTCATTTCCAAACTATTCATCAGGCAGGTTATGTTAGGAGTGTCACTGATTTATATTTGTCACATAAGAGCTATTTTAAGATCTGAGGTCTTATTTTTTTCAGGGTCTGTGGCCAACTGCAGACTTCCTGTTCTACGGAGTGTCAAGTTTCCATCACACACACCAATTTACCAGCAAAACAGTAAGGGGTACTTATACTGACCACTGCCTGCAGCTCTCCAGTTGTTTTAATTATTAACTTTTGTCTTGCATATTAAATAATTTATTTTGTATAATGAACACAATTGGTCATAGGCTAATAGGTTTACTGTGTAACTAGATAATATTTAGCATGTGTGCATTTGTTGTGTGGCTTATGAGTTTCTGTAAAGCTGCTTTAAAAGAAAATAAATTGTGAAAAACACTTTTATGTGCTTTTGTAGTATAGGTTACACAATAAAGGCCTTTGATATAAAATGTATTTAATTAAATGTGTTTAATCATCATGTAATGACCCAATTCCAGTACTATTCACTCATTAGGCCTCTGCCTTTTGGCCTGCAACATTAATGCAACACAGCTGTCAGACATACAAACAAAACCCTTTTCTCAAGGGATGTTTGTATTTAGTTGACCAAAATCAGATTTTTCTAAAGAAAAAGATATTCAAAGATATTCTAAAGAAAAAATGGATACTTGCCTGTGCAAAAGTTGCCACAATGATGACAATAGAATGCTGTGGGTATTTTCCGGCGAGCTATATGATCACTAAAATGTTTTAAAGAAGATTTTAGCACGTTGCTATATTTGTTACTGTATGTAGTTACTATATTCATCTGGGTGGTTGCTTACTATAGTACAAATGAAATGAGCTGAAATTAGTCTCTATGATATTCAAATTTATCCGTCAGTGCCAGTTTGAGCTCCTTGGTTTATCATTAAAGAGGGCAGATCGCTTTGAAAAGTAATAGCTCACCATACAATTTGAGGTGTAGGCCTAAGTATTGTCTGTATTATCATTTATAAACAGTGCGGGGTTAAATATATGCCCATGTTTAATGCTTAAGGGTTCGTTTAAACCTCTAATAATAAATAAATACGACTAGGCTAATCACCAGTATGGAAAACTTCTACATGGCTCTACAGTGCGAGCATTTCGCTCGCATTTGCGCCTGAAAATAACTGCGTGCGAGTGTGAAAAAAATATTTAGGCGCACTGGTGCGAGTGACCCGATCGATTCTCATGAATAGAACTATAATACAATCGGAACAAAAAGTACACCTCCTAAATTTCATCTAAACTGAACAAGAGTTATGTTTCGCACGGCAATGGGCTGCTTTTCATGCTTTCATTCAAAGAAGCTGCTTCAGTCAGCAGAGCAAGTACAAAAGACATGCGCGATGGACTACATTTCAAATAGGATATTGTTTACAAGGTGAAACGAGACCGTCTCATAATGCTGTTTCAGCCTAGAAATACATTTGGATTATCATAAGCAAGATCGGAAATTAACGGGGGCTTGAGGGCAAAAATGCCACCAAAAATTAATCAAAACAGTTTACTTTAGCTTTTAAAGTAGCTGCAATTCGGAGGCGGCAATTGCTTGAATGGTGGGTGGGTTCATTATTATTCTTAATAAAAAAACAACAACAACAACAAAACAGTACAATGACAAACTCGCTTAAATATGTGTTTACATTTCGCTTTGCAACCAAATCTTCATCCATCGTCATTCAGAGAGGCGAATTGGGCGAAGTGAGGTGAAATCTGACTCCTTCTGCGACTCTCGTTCAGCTCTCACTGAATTGAGCAGACGCGTTCAGTTTTTAACTGTATCTGCTTTCTAACTAAACTAAATTATTTTTATTACTATAAAAAAATCAAAACGACGGCGGGGGCGGTGCCGCGGTCACGGGGCAAGTGATATAACCGGTGCTGCGGCTGAACACCGGTAACACCGTCGAGCGCAGCAAGCCTAATATGTAGCCTAAGTTAAGTAACGTTAATATCACACGAGTATACTCCTGTTTCTCCGAGTATTGTCATGATTGCAAATGTGATACTTACTGATCTTATTGAAGGCCAATAAACACGTTGAGATTAAGTGATTTAACATTAGACACAATAATGTCAGTTTTTGCTCTATTTCGTGAAAATAGTTTCAAACAAAGCCACACCAGAACTGTTGCGTATCTCCAAGCAACGGTGAATGAATGAATCTGCGTTTTGAACGACTGAATGAATGACTCGCACATTAAGATTTACCGCCACCTACTGGCGGTAAATGTAATACATTTATTTCCATATTTACGCTTTACATAGACTGTTTTTTCTTAAAATATTAAACTTTTAAAGTTTAATTTTTTACATATTTCTAAATTCAAAATTATATTTAAAAACATTCGTACAACATTATTTACCAATGAGCTGCATTAAGCAGTCTATGTAAATGTATCTAAAAACGACTTCAGATGGAGCTTCTGTGCCACCTCTGCAGTACAAAGATTCTTGATGATTTATTTTGATAGGTAACAGCCTGATTGGGTCTTATTGATCTAACTGAATTTATTGTTTAACATTTAAAAACAAATTTTCTATTTAATTTAAGAAATCGACGAAATATGATGCATACATTTAATAAGATTAGGAAAAAAATTGCTCTTATAATGGTAAAAATGCCTGTGGAAATTAATTTAAAGAGGCAAATATCGCCCTGTAATGGGAAAGTTAGTGTGTTATTCATCAGAAAGTGCTCCTAAATTTTTGGCTGTGCTCCTATTTTTTTTTATTTATTCATTTATTTTTATTAGGAGCACAAGTGCTCCTAAAGAAAAATGTTACCGTAGAGCCCTGTTCTAGCTGCAAAGCATTGGCTGTCTGCAGTATCTTCTTACTGCCCTCTAGGGCCTGAAATCAGTACTGCACATGATCTGTCACGTACCACACCGGCCCACACACGCTTCTCATTGATCGCTTGTCACACACAAATATGATTGACGGTTTATATCATCACAAATTTCTTACAGATATAATTTGAGAACGCTGACATGCTTACATGGTAAAATAATTATAATAAACCACTGCCAAAACTAAGATAGAAACCCTTAACATCCTAAAACTGCCAGCTTTATGTTTTTGTTTCACAAGTTCATCTGACTGCTTGTTTTTAGTTTTACTGCCTATGCTGTTCCTCATTTGTCTGTTATTGTTTCTCAGTAATGAACATGAACTCTTCCTGTTGTCTTCGACTCTCACTTTATTGATTACAATAAATCCACTCAGAAGATTGATGATCTTTCACACAGCACATGGATCTCATTTACCCCAAAACTGGAAGGAAAACAAAAGCATGGAAATTACTTGTTTAAGAGTCTGGAACTGTTTTCCTTTATTTAAATCAGATAGAGGCAGCTATTTTGGAAAGCAGAGAGGCATTTCTAAGTGGCTATCATGGTTTAGCATTAGGCGTGAAGGGGATTTGAGTGCCTGTGGTGATTGTAGTTGATGGAAACCAAAAAGACAATAATGAATGACAATCCTTTTGTTATTTTTGTTCTTAGCATCAGAAACTATTCTTTTCCAACCAATCTATATGAATGCTTCTGCACATATTTTTAGTTGTCTACTGCATTTCCCAAAGCTGTTTGTTTGAATTTAAGGCCTTTACCTCAGTCTGTTTTTGGTCTCCATCTCTGTGCCAGTAATGTCTTTTCAGGACACAGGATATTAGCGGATTCTTGGGCAGAGATGGGAAGGCCCTCGCTTCTGGCTCTGGAGGTTCACATGATCCCCTGAATATTTCTTCAGTTTTTCCATAGAATTTGGGGAAAGAAAAATAACTGATGCCAATGAAACGGAACCATTGACTTTCCAAAACTGCTTGAAACAACTAGATGTGCACATTTGTCTTGAGGAGAACTGCCATTATGACAAAAAAAAAAATCACAAAGCATCAGGAGGTCAAATTGCGAGATGTAAACTAATGCCCGGTTTACACTAGTGCGTTTTAGTTTTAAAAAACGGGCTGCAGAGCCCGTTTTAGTTTGAAAACGCCGTAGTTGCGTTTCAGTGTAAGCGTACCAAAACGGAGACTTTTGAAAACGATGGCATGGCTGCCCACGTTCGCTCTGTGTATCCTTGACGACCGTGTAAACAATAACATGGAGACTGAACTGCAATCTTTAATGGCTTTGTTGTCATTTTTAGCAGCCATTGTGCAGTTAAAATCAGCATATTTTTAATACTGCAGCTGCCTACGTGCGCAAGAGGCAACTGTTTACACTTGTACGCGAATGCCCAGTGTGCTTGAACAGTCATGTGACATGCGTTTTCGGCCGTGTAGTGTAGACGGAGATCGTTTCTGAAACGCTGTGGAAATGCCAGTATAGACGAGGAAAATTTTCATTTTAAAACGCCGTTTTAAAACCAAAACGCACTAGTGTAAATGGGGCCTAAAGCAATAAGCACCATGAAGCTGTGGTTTACAGTGAATTTATAACAGCTTAAAACAGCTTAAAACCCACTTGGCTGTTATAAATTCACTGTAAACCACGGCTTCACGGGGCTTATTGCTTTTATAAAACAGTTACCACACAATACAAATACTAAAGCCAAAACAATATGTATCAATGCAAATTTCATGAAGTAAAATCATTAAAAGCCTTCCTTCCGGTGGAAAAAATAGTCCCTGACCGTGAACAGCAACAGAAGTTACATTTATTACACCTCTAGATGGCGGCAAAGATTGTCTTTATGAGTGTGACACTCAGTCACAAACAGGGCCGGCGCAAACTCAACTGCCGCTCTAGGCAAAACACCGTCGTGCCGCCCCCACTTCACACTCACAATTAAACTCGATCTTTCAGATGCATGTGAAAGACTGGAGGTTTTGTTTATTTATTTATTAATAAACTTGCACTAATATAAATGCATGTACAAGCATGTTTTCGGATTTCTTTTCTTTTCTGTTTTTTTTTTGTTTTTGTTTTTTTGTTTGTTTGTTTGTTTGTTTGTTTGTTTGTTTCATTCTGCAATGTAAAAAAAATACATATAAGGCTATAAGGAGAAGCGCTTCACCTTTAAAAACACATGGCTATTTCAATTTCCTTGTAATAGTTTCGGTTCACGTATCGTCTCAAAACCTACACAGCCCAGCATAAACACTCCTGATTAATTTTGTTCTGTTTTTAATACAATTCACCAAAAAAAAATTTACACTATTAACCAAGCCTAACTAAAAAATAAAAAAAAAAACTATTAGGCCACAATTTTGAAAAATCACATTACAAACATAAAACAACATAAATATTAGATTAGATAAATAAAACAGCATTTAATAAATATTTTTAACATTTATTAGTGAATTTAATATTTTCATTTTTACGAGCTGGGCTAGCCTACTGTACATAACTTTTTAAACTTGTAACTATTTTTAATTATTATTTTGCATTTTAAGCACTAAGTAAGTTGCAAGTGTATTATTATTTATTTATTCATATCTGAGTGTACCTTCACTTGATAAGACGTGTGTGGAAATTGCTGCCTTGTGACTGGGGACTTTTAAACTGTCCAAAACAATCCCGCACCCTGTTATAAAACACATAACCGTATTACTATAATTTAACATGAACAGCTAGTATGTTACTACCTTGAAAGTCGAAACAGATAACGATGTTTCTTTTGATAATTGATGATAATGGCGCTCTGCTCTGGTCCACGCGCGACCAAGTGTAGCAGTAACAGTGTAGCTGCACAGCCCCCCCAGAAAATAGGCCTACTGTTTAAGGAAGCATGGCAGAAGGCGCGCAAAGAGTGCTCCCTCTGTAATCACTAAAATAATAGCCTCCTCCATTAATTGTATATAGAGGGACAAGTTATCCCTTACTTCTGGTTGAAATGCGTGTGTCTCACGGTGAATACGTGAGACTTGAGAGCCCTGCGTCAGCTGTATGTTTTCGGGAATTTTACAACGGCTACGAACGCGGCTCAACCAATCAGAATCAAGGGCCGGAACTATCTAGGGGACTCAGAATTGCGAGATATAAACTCAGAATTCTGTGGGAAAAAATCAATAATATACACACACGATGCGGTGTAATACTTCCAAAAAATTATAATCATAACCTTTATCTCCATACCAAAATCCCAGATGGCCAGACAGTGATTCATCTTTTATAAATCGTTAAAATATTAATGTCTGTGAGCACGGAGACTGTTGTGTAGAATGTAAGTATTTAAAACGTTTAACTTTAAAATGTTAAATGTTTAATATGAATAAATAGCGCTCATAAACGGCCGTGGAGATGCCATTCTCAAGTGAAACGAGTCAAGGCTTGGACCCAGAAATGGCGTTCTTTACGTCACAACTTAACAAGCGGATTGCACAATGTAAACTAAGAATTCCAAAAAAAGAAGTCAGAATTGTGAGATGTGAACTCAGAATTTTGAGTTAATAACTTGCAATTGTGAGAAAAAAAGTCTGAATTGTAAGATATAAACTTGAAAACTTAAACTATAAACTCTGTGGCAGACATAAGCTTCCATAGTGTTCTGATTTTGCAGAATGTTTGGTTGTTTAAGGCTAGAGGAAACGAGCATGTCCCAGGGTGCTCTCAGTTTGAAATGATTTAGACCTTACTGCAGGCTAATTGCTTTAACAGTTGACTGTTGGGTGGAAGTCAATGCAAATGGAGCCCTAAACCACATGTTGTTACATTTGGTTTATTACACTTACTGTTTTTGAAAAGAAAGACTGGTGTATAACTCTGCATTAGTATTTTTACAGTAAAATTACAGTACAATACATTTATGTAAAACTTCATTAAAAGTTTCCCGGTCCTCTGAACAGAGGTCTGAAACAACATAGTGTTACAATAGGAATCTTTTAATATAGCACCAAAACTATAACCTAACATTAAATGCATAGCTGTTACCATAATTACTCTGAGTTAAAGGCACCAGAGAAAATCATGACAGGACAGAAGAGAGAATGGGGGTTAAAAAGCACTTTTATCCACGGCCGTTCTGTTAAATACAGGTGTTCTCCACTAAAGAGGAGAAATTAGAGGGTTAAGAGATGTCTGCTGTATATCAATAAGTAGCCTGATGGTGTTTGTTGTATTTTCATCAAAAGAAGTCCCATGAGTGCAACCTGTATTCACATGTACTATAGAATAGGATCTCTGCGTTTATGTCCTAAGACAGGAGATCATATAAAGGTATATTAAAGCCAGCTGTGTGCTCAACTGGCTCACCCAGACACACACTCACACACACACACTAGCACACACACTCTCAAAGGAAAGGCTAGTAAAAGAGGGATGCCACATATGGAAACATACATAGACTCAGAGGCTGATACACATTCTGCTTTGAGTAGAAAAGGATGGTTTGTGAAGAACTGAGTTGGCACAAAAGCCAAGCACACAGCAGCAAGTACTCGAACAGCACTGCCGTTTCAAAGACTGTCAGTCTATACATTTTAGTGGTGGGTATTTTTTTGGTGACTTTTTTCTGCAGGGCACATTGTTATGCCAATAAGTGGCAACAAGTGATTGTCTTTATTATTAAATCACTGAATCATTTATTCAACCAATTTGTCCAAAAGAACTGATTCACTCAGGAACAAAACCTGTGGCTGCTCCCGAAATTGCCTATTCTCTGAGTAGGTACTTTTTTGAATAAGTAATTACTTTGTGACTGTTAAAAAAGTTTATTTGTTCTATATCGCATGAATGTGTGTAGTATGAATGAAATTACATATATGTTGTCATTGTCATGCGGTTTGTCAGCGTCACTTCTCACATACTGTTTTTCGCCTACTAACTAGGGAAGTATGTATATATTCGGATATAACCAGTGATTTGCTTTATGAATGAGTCATTGAATCATTCTTTCAACAGATTCGTCAATAATAATCACTGATTTATTCAGAAATGGCAATGTTACTTGGAGACAACAATTCACAATTCTGTGGATTCGTTTGGAACTATTTCTGTTGACTGAGCAAAAATAGACTAATTAACTGGTACTATTGTGTCTAATATGTAAGGTACTCAATATTAAATTCTTTATTGAACTGTTGTATAAATTTTATACTTTTTTAAAATTACAATAACGATTAACTAATTGTGAAAGCGACGATTACAACATTCCAGTCAAAATGTTATATATAATATTAACATGTTCAAAAAGAAGGTTTAGGGCCAGATTTACTAACAGCTTGCGCCAGCGCAAACCCTCCTTTGGCATTAAAAAACTACCGTCGGGATTTACTAAAGACACGCAGTGCAAAATTAGCACTGAAAAGGCGCGGACTGAGTTGTTTTTGTGGCTGACCTTATTGCATATGCATTTGTAGGAGTTTCCCTTTCAGATGCAAAATTTATGGGAGGAGAGTATTTAAATGAATCACACAACGTTATTTACTAATGTTTGCGCTAGTCAATTTACTGGTTTTTGCGCCATTATTTAACGTCCAAAAAAAACCATGTCTTGACCCATTTTGCGACATGGCTGCAATTGTTGCTGCTAGGAGGAGACACCGCAGCGAACAGAGAGCGCATGGTAGAAGAGAGAAAATATTTTCCACTCGTATTAATTTCTCTGGAACGCCAGAGGAAGACGTTATATGTGTAATAAGTTGCGCCTGTGTCAACCTGCACCTGATAAGCTTATTTGTGACCCAACTCTAATTTGCGCTGCTCTTGTTAGATTGCGTTGGCATTATGTAAATGATTTGACTGCATCTGTGTTCTTTATTTTGCGCGTCAGCAGTAGATCACGCGCAGAACTTGCCACTATTGGCGCATTTGTGGAATTGTGCTCTCACGCTAATTTGCCCCGTTTAGTAAATCTGGCCCATAGAAATCTATTGGTCAAAATGCATAACTGTACTTATAATATAAAAAGAAATGATCATAAAATATATATATTTGTCATATAATTGTTCAGTTCTCATTCAGATTTCACAGTTCTTCATGTTTTGTTATTCAGCTTGTCACTCTGAAGTAGGTTGTTGGAGAAACAAAAGAGACATTCAGCTCCAGCTACTCTCTGACTCTCTGTACTTCATTTTAGAGCTTCTAGCAGCTCCCAAACTGCTCCAATCACTCCTCCACTCATTTCATTGTGTGTTTTTCATTAAATTTAGAGGCCTGTGCCATTGGGAATTTATTGAAGCTTCTTCCCCGCCGCTTCCATGTTATGTTATGATTATCCAGATGTAGAAAAAGCTCTGGGGGGGGGATGTTTTTACTTTTTTACAGTCATTGCCTGAGTGTCTTCTTGCCATGTCTCAAATTTAATGTCTATAAGTAAAAAAAACATTGTTTTTCTTGAGGGTCTTGGAATCGGAAGTTTAGTAATAATCCCTGTCATAGTCCTGTAATTGGTCATAGCCCGTCATTTCATTCATGTTTTGTTCCAAATAGACAGACATCTCATCTGAGAAAAAAAGAGACAAAAAAAAACATATTATACTTAATGGTAATGGAACAGGAAGTATTAATGTAGGCCATTACAGCTCGAGTATATCTTTTACCTGGTGGCAGGACTCCTAACATTGCTGTGGCTGAGACTTGCCCAAGCTCATTTCGAGCGATACACCTGTATGTTCCAGAATCCGTCTGACTGGCCTCTTCGATCTGCAGCCAACTGGAAAGTTCATACTTTTGAGGGCCACCTCGTGACTACAGGAAAAATGGAGAAATGGAAAGGCTCAGGTGGATCCCGGAATACTGAATTTTTCCTTTATCTGCTAAGGAAGGAGATCCATTTATAACTTTTGTAATTCTTGACAAGTTCATTAAGGCATATAATCAGGAACGCCCAAAATGTCCTAAATCTTGAAGCCATAAACACCTGCAGTTAGACATCAATATTCCAATAAAACTGCTGGCTTTATTCACATTTTCTGCACTTATTTTGTGGAAAAAAGTGCGTAATTGAGCATATTGGACTTTAACGTGGTATCATTAGCCAAAGTATTTAATAAACAGACACATGGTATGAGATGAGTAGACTTTTATGAATGACATGTGGAAATCTGTGAAAGTTCTGTGGCTGCAGATGTGTAGCCCTACACATAAGTCAAGGCTATAGCTATATTACTTCACAGAGTTTCTGTTTAAAAGCGCTCTTACATTTGGAAATATTTTACCTGAACAGATATGTGGGGATCATCGCCCGGTAAAATGACCTCTTTTCCATCTTTCCTCCATTCCACTAGTGCCATGGGAAATGCATACACCTCGCAGAGAAATGCTATACTGCTGCCCGTTACATTTACCAGATTATGTGGCGGCACTTTGATGGCGGGGACTTACCAGAAATAGACAGAGAAACAGAAAGAGGGAAAGAGGTCATATCAGGGATCACATTAAGAAAACCACTTCCTATGTCAGCCTGACTTGAAGAGCAGTTTAAAGGTCATAAACCCCCTCTTTAAAGTTACTGGGAAAATTATAGGGGCCAGGTCCAAAATTCCCAAGTGCTAGCAGCTCAGAGAGAAAAACACTCTCGAGAAAACACTTCAGTTCCATGTGTGTAAGAAAATAAGCAAGAGCTAAAAGATTATAAATAAAAAAATTATAAATAAATTTTGGTTAGAAAAAACACTACTGAAAAATATCAATTCCGTGTAGAAAGAAGTTAAAAAAAATTAAATGAAATATTGGTGGTAAAAATAAATAAATAAATAAATAAATAATACATCTACTTTATTGGAACAAAAATAAATAAATAAATATTTCTTAGAAAATAAACAAACAAATAAATAAATGGGGTTGGAAAAACTCTTGAAACATCTGTACCCCATGAAAGAAAGAAAGAAAGAATCGTTTATTAAAGAAAGAAATATTGGTTGAAAATAAAAATAAAAACTATTCCATGCATTAAATAAAGAATGTAAACAAACAGACAAACAAACAAACAAACAAATACTTAAATAAATAAATGGTTGGAAAAGGCTGTGTTTATTGTTTGTATTGTTCATACCTGTCCTGCACGGCCCGTCGCTCACATTGAGTCCAGGCTTTGAATAAGCCGCATCTTTGTATTTGCAGAGATTCATGTAGGTCTGTCCGTCTGAGCCACACAGAGGTTTCTGAGACAAACACACACACTGAGCTTCTGGCTCCTCTCCGTCTACTCCATCGGAGCTGTCCAGTTTGCACTCCATGTCCTCTCCACACAATCCATAATAGACATTTCTCTGGCCGAGATCACAGGTCTGTCCCTCCAGGTTGGCGCATTGAAAGCAGCAGCCGCAGCTGTCCGGCACCAGCCCTGCTCTACAGCCTTGCGCGAGCGGGCACAGCTCCGGCACACACTCCTCACACTCCTGCGTCCTGTTCCCCTCATCAAACTCATCCGTCCCTTTGTAATAGTCGAAAGTGGCCAAGTCCTCGTCCATGTAGTCATCTTTGTAATTGGGGAAACCTTCTCCAGGTCTGACGCTCAGAACCAAAACAGCAAACATAACTATGTGCATGTACATCGTGAGAGTTTATGTCTCGTGCCCCAGCTATGCATGCAATAAATGCAACTTTTCCCCCAAAGCTGCGGCTTCATCCCCGACTGTCGTTCTCTACCTCTGTCTCACAGCCTCTAAAACCATCTGTGGCTGAAAGAAAATAAACACAGCTATCCTCCCCCACAACCGCGATCTTACAGATTCGTCCTATTGGATGCCAGAGATGCAGGGGGGGGAAATCATGGTGAATTTTTGTGGTCTATTAGAAGTTTACGAAAACATACATTGAGTTTAAAGGAGTGTATTTACAGCGGGCGAAAGTTAACGACCACTAGGTGGCGGTATATATCTAAACTTTAACTTCAAAGTGAATTCTAATATGAATTCTAATTACATAGCATACATTCATACCAAAACGTGAATTTTTAAACTAGTGAACTTGAACCAATTCAAATAAAATAAATATATGTATTTTTTATTTTAAATAAAATAAATTGACATTATTTTATAGCCTATTGCATGACATGGTTCCAAAACATACAGTGCTCAGCGTAAATGAGTACACCCCCTTTGAAAAGTAACATTTTAAACAATATCTCAATGAACACAAAAACAATTTTCAAAATGTTGACAAGACTAAGTTTTATATAACATCTGTTTAACTTAACATGAAAGTAAGGTAAATAATATAACTTGGAGAACAAAATTTTCAGTTTTACTCAAATTAGGGTGATGCAAAAATGAGTACACCCCACTGAAAGTCTCTAGAGCAAAACTAAATTTTAAACTACAAATGTCTAATTTAACAAGAATTCAACCACAGGTGAGTTTAATTATTCATTACACAAGTGTCCAGCAGACAGTTGACTATAAAAGGGTGTTAAAACCCCTTCCCATTTCATGCTGTCAGCAATGGCACCAGACCTGAGAAAGAAAATAATTTCTTTACACCAGAAATGTGAAGGCTACAAGAAGATCAGCAAAGCTTTACTAATCAGTCAGAATACTTTAGCAAAAGTGGTACAAAAATGTAAAAAAGATGGAACTGCAACCATCTCACAGAGACGTCCAGGTCGTCCACGGAAGTTAACACCTCGACAGGAGCATCTTCTGATGAGAAGGGTTGAAGAAAATCGGCATGCAAGTTCACTACAGTTGTCTAAAGAAGTAGAAAGCCAAACTGGGGTGACTATTTCCCGTGACACAATACGGTATACACTGTAGAGGAATGGCATGCATGGGTGCCGTCCACGAAAGAAGCCTTTCCTAAAGCCCAGGCACAAAAAAGCCCGCCTAGAGTTTGCCAGGGCCCATGCTGACAAAGATGAAGACTACTGGGACTCTATACTCTGGAGTGATGAGACCAAGATAAAAGTTTTTGGAACTGACGGCTTCAAAACTGTATGGCGTCGCAAAGGTAAGGAATACAAAGAAAAATACAGTGTCCTTATGTGGGGCTGCATGAGTGCTGCTGGTGTCAGGGAGCTGCATTTCATTGATGGCATCATGAATTCACAGATGTACTGCTCTATACTGAAAGAGAAGATGCTACCATCACTCTGTGCCCTTGGTCGTTGTGCACTTTTCCAACATGACAATGATCCTAAACACACATCTAAGGCCACTGTTGGATTTCTGAAGAAGAACAGGGTGCAAGTGATTCAATGGCTCCTGACCTGAACCCAGTCGAACATCTATGGGGAATTCTGAAGAGACAAGTTGAGCATCGCTCTCCATCCAGCATCCAGTCTCTAAAAGAGGTCATTCTTGAAGAATGGAAAAAAGATATGTTGCAAAATGTCGCCAACTTGTTCATCCCATGCCGAGAAGACTTGGTGCTGTCATTAAAAATCATGGAGGCCGTACAAACTACTAGATGTAGTAGTTTTTGTTGTGGGGTGTAGCTCCAACCCTAATCATACAATAGATGTACTGTAAAACTAAATCATATAGAGCAGTTGTTTTTGTGTAGGCTCCCTCTATTTTTAACTAATAAATTTGCATGAACTTCCAGTCGTTCATGATTTACTAGATTTTCAAACAATCAACTTGATTCTACCCGATAAGGATGAGGATCCAAATTCAGCTTTATTAGGGTAATCCAGAATCGTAGTCCAAAATACAAGGAAAGGGTCAAAACCACAGGGCAACAATCCAAACAATAACAGGGCAGAAAACACAGGCAAACAGGGAAATCCAGGAAAACAGGCAGAAAGTCAGACCCATTACACAGGAAACCAGAGAGAGAGTGCTCAGAAATGCACACTTACAAGACTTCACAATGAATGACAGAAAACACATGGTTTATATAGGCAGGGTTAACAAGAATAATGAGACACTGGTGGATGTAATCAGATATAATGAGTCCAGGCAATGGTTTGTGGGAAATGTAATCCATGGTGAGATAACCCAGATGGAAGGAGTGCCCTTGATTTCCACCAGAGGGCACAGCTGGTGGATGTAACACATACCTGCTCTCCTCCAGTATCATTACAGAATGGACAGATAGTATGTGATGAATTCAGTGGGAGTTTTCCTTGAACCCAAGGCTTTCCTGTGCACCATATTTCAGGATGGCAGTAGGACTGAAGAATATGTGGATGAGTTCTTAGAGTATTGGTACCTGGCGGCGTGGGATGATCGTGTTCTTATTCACTGTTTCTGAAGTGGAATGAATGGATGATGACATCTGCCAACTGTTGCCAACAGAAAACGTCTTTGTAACGCTAGCAGAAATTTTGGATCTTGTGGCTCATCATATACAGTTAGTGAGGTGAAGGCTATTTTGATGCACTCAGCTACTGTCCTCCCAGTCCGACTCCATCATGACTTCCACGATCATCTACTCGGAACCCACCCCCACCACAGACCCAGAACCTGTGCCCACTGCAGACCCAGAGCCAGTGCTGATGACTGCCATGGACCCTGCGCAAGAGTTTATGCCTGCCAATATGTCCGTCCCAGAGCCGATGCTATCTGAGCCATCTGACTAGGTGTGTGAGCCGCGTTGTACTTCCGTACCAGTGGGAAGATTGGTGGAGCTAGATGAGGAAGTCAACAATCATCACCATCCGTCAGTATCTACAAGCTCAAGTGTTTTCCGGTCAGATATTCTGGATGTCTAGATTTCCTTCTGTCCCCAAGTCCTTCCACCTCCGCTGATCCTGGTTAGTCTCAATTCTCCTCTGTCAAGGAGATCCAAGTCTCCATTGTTGATGCTCCCACTTGTTCTCCCTCTTCCACCTTCACTACCTGCCCCATCTTTGCCAAAGAGAAAGTCCCTGAGTCAGCATTTTGTCCAAGGAGCCTGTCTCGTGAACCAGTATCTAAGAAATCCAGTTCTTCAGCCCTGTTCCTGCTGGCTCCAGTCAGCCCTATGGCTCCTCCTATGAGTGTGTTGCTGTGCAATATGAATCTGCATTGAGACTCCATAGTTCCGCCTAGGACATCCGTGCCTGCCACTCCTCCTAGGCCTGTTGAGCAGTTGGCCCCACTGTGGCTCCTCCTTCCCTCCCTTGGCTTCACCTGGGACTGTCATCCCGTCGGCTCCACTGGGCTTCCTTGTCCCTTCGGCTCCACCTTGATCAGTCTTCGCTCTGCCTGCGGCACGGTCTTCCAGTCCTTTACATGCGCCTCATCCCTCCATCCCTTTGGCTGCGTGTGGCTTCTCCTTCTTTCTGGTTTCACCATGATGGTTGCCTCAGTCCTCTGCTACCACAGCTCCAGCTCGGATGCTCATTGCTCCAGCCACGCCCTGCACTCCAGGACCAGCGTCATTGCCCGGTCCCTGCAGTCCCATGGCTCCACCGGGATCTCCACTGACAGCTCCATCTCGGTCAATCGTTTCCTTGGATCCAGCGGCCAAGCGTTCTCCATGGCTCCTCTCTCCCTTATCTCCCCTGTGAGCCTACATCCTGGTCAGCTTGCTGGGGGTTATTCCCTGGATGCTCCCTCTCTCAATTCCCCTGTGGATTATAGAAAATGTTTTGGAGCATCTGGAA
Organism: Ctenopharyngodon idella; assembly: GCF_019924925.1. Classification (NCBI taxonomy): domain Eukaryota; kingdom Metazoa; phylum Chordata; class Actinopteri; order Cypriniformes; family Xenocyprididae; genus Ctenopharyngodon; species Ctenopharyngodon idella. The sequence continues at coordinate 14,029,903 of NC_067227.1, forward strand.
TCCACTCCTAGAGGTGGGGGTAAAGTTCACTTTTACTCTTGACTTGTCCACATCATTTTCACCCCTGCTTGCACTACCCAGAGCAATAACGAGCTGCACCTGAAACTCATTAAAGGAGCGTTTGGTACTCTTTATAAACTCTGCATGTGAGACTAAAGCCCGGGATACACTGCACGATTTTAGCAATCCTATAAGATCATTACTTTATCACACTGTGCGACATGAATCTATTAAACTTGGGTACGACATGCACGTAGAATGTATGAGGATGACACCTATTGACTCGTAGGCTACGGTGTAAGTTTCTATAGAAGAATAAAACGTCATCAACATGTGCTAGTGGAAAATAAGACACCATGTTGAATCACACTTTGACAGCTGTAGTTTTTATGTGTGCTGTAAAAAAAAGGAAGCGGCGAAAGACGAAGGGAAAAGAGCTAAGGTAAGCAGTTTTAAGTTTTAGCGCCGTCGCGTTGATTTCATGTCGCATTTTTATTGGCTGGTCAGTAGACGTAGGTCGTAGCAGCAAACACAATGTGTGTTGATCATGCTGAATTTCTGACACTGTCAGAAAATGATCGTAGGCTATCTTTGGTCGCAAACAGCTGTCTTTGAACCTCACTCACTGATATAGGACCACCGATTAAGAGCCACGATCACAGAAATTGCCACGATTGTTTCACGATGGCAATCTTTCGTCTTTCGTGGGACAGCCAAAAATTGTGCAGTGTATCCCAGGATTTAGGGTGCGTCTCAATCAGCTCCCTAGTTCAGTAGTCAGGGCACTGATCAGGGAGTCGACCATTTTAAGGGCTGTCTCAATTGCAAAAACCTTCCAGGGCACTGAAACGTTCGCTCCCTAAAAAGTCCCACAATGCACCGTGAAAACCAGGGAGCATCGATGCTCAATATGTTCCCTTAACGGAAGTTCTGAAGCGTGAAATTTAAATCATGTGAGCCAACTCGATACACATAACGACACGTAATAGATGTTTCTAATAATACAAACCATTATTTTATTATATTTCAGCATAAACATATATTGCTAGACTGGTAATGAACAATCTAGCTAACATGCATTTATAATTTATTTACGGTTGAAATGTTGCACGTATATTTAACAAGCAAAGTATTTATCATCATGTACTTTAAATAACATTAGAAGTAATGTCAGAAAGATATCAGCTCTGCTGTTATTCATAAATACCAGTAGTTATGTTGTACAATGAGGACGTTGTCACGTCGCCCAAAATAGAGTCATAAGTCTCACAATGTGTAGTGAGCCAGCATCCTTTACTGTCCTTACCAGTGCCTAAACTTGTGTACACGATATACTGATTCACGAGCTCAGGAGCTAGGGAGCAGATTGTGACGCACCCTTAGGCTGAGTCCGAAATCGCCCCCATACCCTCATTCACTGTTTTGTACATTTGTCTACTAATATAGTGTGTGAATGAAAACGAGTGAGCGAATTCAGACACTGAGTGTGCCGGAAGGGCTACCTCTTTTGCATAGTTAGTGCTTACTGTTTAGAAATTATTTGAAACTTAGTAAACTGGCAGCTCCAGTAGAAAGATGAAAAGATTGACCTTTGGAAACTATGGATTTTTCATGTGAATGTAAACCTGAGTTATGTTTGACTTCAGCATTCTCCTGTGAATGCAGATTTATGTTAAGTTTGATGCCACACTTAAAAGATTGCTCTTCTCCAGTCATAGGCGTAATTTGCGGGTGGGACGGGTGGGACATGTCCCCACCACTTTCTCGCGGCACGGATCTAATACAAAAGAAACATTTTTAGTTGATTAGCAATTCATTCGTTTGTGTTAAATAAGAGGCGATCTGGCGCTGGGATGTAAGGACGAAACTATCTTATTAAACATGAGGTCTATGTCAATAAATCTTGTGTATTATTGTGTACTATAACATTGAGGCCCACTTGGAAGTTTTCTGAGGCGCACTAGTGGGCCCTGACCCCCTGGTTGAGAACCACTGCTATATAGGCTTCTACTGTACAGGGATTTTATAATTGTAAAATTCATAATTGTGACTGTAAAATACATATTTTAGGTAGGAGTGGAATATTTTGAGTTAAGGTATTTAGATTAGTTTAAATGTTCATTGGAATAGTTTGGATTGGCCAATGCTATAGAGTCTATCTCTCTTTTTAAGCCATATTTAATAACCCATTTATCAATATTGAATCTGTCTTTTTTCATTGACCTCTTAATTTCTTAACTTGGGCTATATTTTCATTTTATGTCATTGTTTTTCTTTTTTCTTTTGTGTTTAACCTGTGAAGCAACAGAAGGGTTTATATGTAATGCAAAACCTATGTTAACAGCAAGGTGGATACAAACAATACGCCATTGATGAAAAACATAACATTACCTGAAACACATTTAGTGACTAACTAAGATGTTTCTGAAATTTCACAGGATTCACAGTAATTCTAAATAGCAAAGATACATCTGTCTCTCTCTTTCAGTACCACGTCCAGAGTTGGTCACTCTTGTTGTAGGTCCTGGACTCTTGGCACAGGTTGTGCTGAATCATGGGATATGGAACAAAGCGTGGCTGGGCGAAAACTGACAACTAATGAAATAACTTTGTGGGGTATCAAAAGAAAAGGGAGGGTAGTATGGCGAGGGTGAGGATGTTTGGCTGGTACTTCTTCAGCCCTCCCAGTGCCAGCCGGTCAGCCTATTAGGACCTGACTATGAGCGCGTTCTAGACAGAGACATGTTTTGGCAGTGTTTCCACCCCTGAGCTTGCAATATATATTGAGCCGCTGATGCCACCACACAGCGACTGGCACACCCCGGAGCTGGTAAGACAAACATATCATTGCTTTCTTTATTATTGTTATTGATATTGTGTTATTTTCATCTCCACCAATTTATCTACTTAAGTACGGAATATAACAACTCATCCTTGTCATTCATGCTGACTGTTATGCTTTTGCAATATTCAATTATCTTCTTAATCGACACTAATAATTATTGTTTGCTTCCTACTCTGTTCCTAATTGTATTTCTGAACAAAGCTCATCACACCCATCCTGGTTCACTATGGCAACTGATCACCAGAACCCTGCAACCAAGCAAAAACAACCAGTTGCCAGTGCATTTAAGGTACAAACATGTCGTCAGACTCAGAGTACCTGTGGTGTATGTTACTTATCCATTACTACTACTTATCTTTCTTTATGCTCTCTCTCCCTTTAAAGTTGGTGATCTACGAACAGGAAAACTTTCAAGGCCGCTGTCATGAGCTGACTGGGCCCTGTAACAACCTCCAGGAGGCGGACATGGAGAAAGTGGGCTCAATACTGGTGCTCTGTGGACCGTGAGTTTGTGTGTGAGAGAAAACAGCTGAATGCAAGTGTAATATTGCGTTAAATTAAATAAGCAAGAAGTTAATATTGAGCAACTTACGTTTTAAATGAATAAAAACAAAAAAAAATGTTGACAGCTCAAGTATTCCACTCCGTTTTTTCAATTCCACTAGTGAGAGAAACGGACACTAAGTGGTCCTGGAGTTAAGAGAAAATGTTGCCGTTTTCTAGCGAAATTGGGCTTGACATATTGCATACACTAAATTTTGAAAGGAATATTTGTATTGAATTCAACTTAAATAATACAACTCTCTATGATAAGGTAGGGGGATTTTTTTGAGGGAGTGGCACTGGTAGGGAGCCTATGTACGGTTGTTATTTTCTATGGAAACTGATCTCTCCAGGATTGTTGCTAGTAAATTAAAAAGTATTTCATTGTAATTTACGGAAGAATTTTCCATAGATTCAAAACTTTAATATTTGGAATGCCGTGAAGTATTTAATTTAGATTACAAACTATAAATAGTTAATTTTTTTAAATCTTAAGGATTCAAAAAATAAAGGATTACACACACAGGGTTTGCAGGGTTTGCAGGGTTGCGGGGGGTTGAGGGGTTCCCTGGTAAAAATTGTGTTTCGGAGGCAGGTGGGGGATGGTTAAAGATCCAGCTCGGGAGCAGGGAGGGTGTCACTTCAACCCGCAGACTAAAAAACAACCCGCGGCAAAAGTGTAAAAGTAGCCCAATTCTGCGGGAAAACCACAGACTTGGCAACACTGATTACCAGCCCCACCAAAGTATGTTATTCACCAGCTGTCGGTCTTAAAGGGTTAGTTCACCCAAAAATGAAAATAATGTCATTTATTACTCACCCTCATGTCGAAATAACAACTTTTCAACAATATCTAGTGATGGCCGATTTCAAAACACTGCTTTGAATCTTTTGTTTCGAATCAGTGGTTCGGATCGCATGTTAAACTGCTGAAATCACGTGACTTTGGCGCTCCGAACCGCTGATTCGAAGCAAAAGATTCAAAGCAGTGTTTTGAAATCACCCATCACTAGATATTGTTGAAAAGTCTTTATTTTGTTTTTTTGGTTCACAAAAAGTATTCTCGTCGCTTTATAATATTAATGTACAACCACTGTACTCATATGAACTGTTTTAAATATGTTTTTAGTAGCTTTCTGGGCATCTGAAAGTGTAAATTAACTTGCTAGCATTAGAGGCCTCACTGAGCCATCGGATTTCATCAAAAATATCTTAATTTGTGTTCCGAAGATTAACGAAGGTCTTACAGGTGTGGAACGACATGAGGGTGAGTAATTAATGACTGAATTTTCATTTTTGGGTGAACTAACCCTTTAATGTAAGATGATTTAATTTATGAAATCAAACTGTTTATGATTACTACTGTACAGGGATTTTATAGTTGTATATATTGTATATATTTATATTTTAGGTAGGAGTGGAATATTGGTTGTGGTATTTGGATTAGTTTAAATGGTCATTAAAACAGTTTTGATTGGCCAATGGGCTGGTTTTGTTACACAGATCTGGCAACCCTGTTCCAGACATAATGAAATATCTCATTATCGCTCACATACTCTTTTCTGGAACGTTACGAACACAGACAAGCGGAGTGATACAAACAGTGAAATGTTCCCAGTGCTGTAAATCAGCACTCTAGGAACGCTGCTCGACCAATCAGATTCGAGAATTGTTGTAGAAAAATGACTGAGCAAGAAAGCATGACAAAGAAATTGACTTTTTGTTTTAGGTGGGTGGGATATGAGCAGCCCAGTTGTAAGGGGGAACAGTATGTGTTTGAGAAGGGTGAGTATCCTCGCTGGGACGCCTGGACCAACAGCAGACGCAGTGACTGCATCGCAGCCTTCCGCCCCATCAAAGTGGTAACTAATAAATAACCGCAGGATTATAAAATGTCATTTTCCTGTATCAATCAAAAGTTTGTAGATTCACTCATTATGAGTAGTTTACACATTTTAGAATAACAGTAAGTTCATCATAAAACCTATAAAATAACAAAAAACGAAAAATGGAAATCATGCCGTTATATTATGAAATTTTGCGACTAAACATTTTAAACAAGTCAATGCTAAGTAAAATTTTAGGTTCTTAAGTTACATCTTGGGGTGCATCTTTTTACACCCCAAGATGTGTTTTAACACATATATTTAAAATAAAGGAAAGTTTTCATTTTATTTTGGAAAGAATTTACAAGACTAATTTCAAAGTGTTTATGCATACGCCCTTAGATCAAACGATATTTATGATCACAAAACAATTGTCAAGCATGTCCAAATGTGTATATTCATTTGTCCCGAAGGGGTTCTTTCAATATACGGTTCTACACTTTTTATGTCCCCACAGGACAGCCAGGAACACAAGATCGTACTCTATGAGAACCCAAGCTTTGCTGGGAAGAAGATTGAGATCGTAGATGATGATGTTCCTAGCTTCCACGCTCATGGATACCATGAGAAAGTCTCTTCAGTTCGTGTGCAGAGTGGCACGTGAGTAAAACCTCAAAAATCACTGACATGAGTACATTGATCTCACATCTCGGACATGTCCTCCAGTGTAATAACAGTTTTGCTTTATGTCTTGTTTTAATCTCCATTACAGCTGGGTGGGCTATCAGTACCCAGGATACAGAGGCTACCAGTATTTGTTCGAGAAAGGAGAGTTTAAGGAGTGTTCTGAGTTTGGGGCCGTGCTGCCTCAGATCCAGTCCGTGAGGCGCATCCGTGACATGCAATATCACCCAAAAGGGGCCTTCCAACCCTCTAACTAAATACCCAGCACTCCCCTTCAAACCCCCAAAGCTTCTGAAACACCCCCTTCTTTCCCCAATCTTCACTTTTGAATGCTTATCTTTGACCCTTTCAATTTGTGTCAGTGATTCCATTTGCTACTGCTGAGAAATAAATAAGTGATTTTGCGTTATGAATGTTTCTGAGCTTTTATTTGGCTATTCACTGTTTTGTAAGTGGATTGGACTTTTTGAAATCCACAGTTGTTTCAGTCTATTAATTGATTTATAATTAATTACATTCAGTCTCTTTGAAAAGTGCCATACAAGCCTCTCGACCTAAATGTTATAATATAAACAGTAACTTTTTTGTCATATCAAAAACACTTAGACTTTTTGCTTACTGAAAACATAATTATTAATATTTATTTCTTTATCTCTACATACAAAACACAAAATATTGTCAAAAGGGGACTCGTTTTGGCATCCCTACACAAATATGTACCTGACCTTATTGTCACAATAGCAACAAAAACAAGCATCTTGAAACTTTAACTAAGGTTTAATTCTGCCTCAGATAAAATATTTTGATGGAATATCTCCGAGACACCACATTATGAGAAAATAGTAAAAAAACTAATAGTACAAAAGTCCTACACACAGTAGTCATATTGCACTACTCCAGTTTCTTGTGACCACCTAATATTTGTGAAATATTATTACATTTTTTTTTTCTACAGTTGTTTTCTATTTGAATGTAATTTAATTTAAACTGTAATTTATTCCTGTGTAATATTACAATTTAACTACTATTTTAATATACACCGATCAGGCATAATATTATGACCACTGACAGATGAAGAGAATAACACTGATTATCTCTTCATCACAGGCACCTGTTAGTGGGTGGGATATATTAGGCAGCAAGTGAACATTTTGTCCTCAAATTTGATGTGTTAGAAGCAGGAAAAATGGGCAAGCGTAAGGATTGGAGCGAGTTTGACAAGGGCCAAATTGTGATGGCTAGACGACTGGGTCAGAGCATCTCCAAAACTGCAGCTCTTGTGGAGTGTTCCCGGTCTGCAGTGGTCAGTATCTATCAAAAGTGGTCCAAGGAAGGAACAGTGGTGAACCGGAGACAGGGTCATGGGTGGCCAAGGCTCATTGATGCACGTGGGGAGCGAAGGCCGGTCCGTGTGTTCCGATCCAACAGACGAGCTACTGTAGCTCAAATTGCTCAATAAGTTAATGCTGGTTCTGATAGAAAAGTGTCAGAACACACAGTGCATCGCAGTTTGTTGCTTATGGGGCTGCATAGCTGCAGACCAGTCAGGGTGCCCATGCTGACCCCTGTCCACCGCCAAAAGCGCCAACAGTGGGCACGTGAGCATCAGAACTGGACCACGGAGCAATGGAAGAAGGTGACCTGGTCTGATGAATCACATTTTCTTTTACATTACGTGGATGGGCGCGTGCGTATGTGTTGTTTACCTGGGGAACACATGGCACCAGGATGCACTATGGGAAAAAGGCAAGACAGCAGAGGCAGTGTGATGCTTTGGGCAATATTCTGCTGGGAAACCTTGGGTCCTGCCATCCATGTGGATGTTACACGTACCACCTACCTAAGCATTGTTGCAGATCATGTACACCCTTTCATGGAAACGGTATTCCCTGGTGGCTGTGGCCAAAGCAAAAATGGTTCAGGAATGTTTTGAGGAGCACAACAAGAAGTTTTGAGGTGTTGACTTGGCCTCCAAATTCCCCAGATCTCAATCCAATCGAGCATCTGTGGGATGTGCTGAACAAACTAGTCCGATCCATGAAGGGCCCACCTTGCATCTTAAAGGATCTGCTGCTAACATCTTGGTGCCAGATACCACAGCACACCTTCAGGGGTCTAGTGGAGTCCATGCCTCGATGGGTCAGGGCTGTTTTGGCAGCAAAAGTGGGACCAACACAATATTAGGAAGTTCTGAAAAGTATAATTTTAGGACAAAGAAGAGGGAAAAATCAATTTATAGTAAATTTTATTACGAATTTACAGTATTGGACACTGGCATTACAACAGTGCAATAAACATCTTTACAGTCAAGTCTAAAATAAAAAGGACAAATTACCCTTAAACAGACTATAACAACTATAGGCAGACAAAGAAAGGAAGCTAATATTAGAAAAAAAAAAAAAAGAACCGTAGGACACATTACTCACATACCATCAGCATACCAACATCAAAACATTGACATCAACGAAGACTCGTGCGTTACAAAAGTGACTATTGGTCAGAACCGCTGTTCATTAACAGGTGAAAAGTGCTTGTTAAGTGGGAGTGGCACGATGGCCCAGCATTTTTTTTCTTTCAAAAATACGGTTAACAACTAGTGTGCAATGTAATGTGAACAATGTTTACAGTACTTTGACATTTCAAACTTCCCTTAAACGAACTAGTAAACAAAAGAAACAAACGTAAGGTGTATAACCTAGAGTGAGGGACACATTTGAAAATGAAACTTTTTCCCTTTGTATTCATTCATTATTACATTGTAAGGGAAGAAATTAGATGTAATATGCTGATTGTGCAATTTCCAACCATCATTTTTGGCCCATCATTAAAGCAAGAAAAGTATTGGGATACAAATAAGGAATTAAAGTAAAATAAAGGGAATGACTGATTGTACATGCGCAATTTTTCCAATCATGATATTATTATGGATTCAACTGAGAACGTGATGGTAAAATTAAACAAATGATCCTTTATACGGCAGCACACAGACCTTTGCATGTCTGAACGAAATCTCAACACAAAATATGGGTTATTAGGAGTGAAGATGTGTGCAAACAAATGATGAACTAAATTCATTCAGTGGCCCATTCAAACAGGTTCCCACACGCACATCAACACGCATACAGTTCAGAGGGCTGCAGTTCTTCTTAAATGAAGAATTTCGACTCCTTTTTTGATCAATAAGCATTCACCATTTTCCTCTTTCAAACCGACCTTAATACAAATATAACATTTTGTGATTACATGAACATTTGTCTAAATACACTTTCTATACAGACAGCTCCACAATGATTTGTTGACTATTAAAGTTTAGAAATAAAATCGTGATGCCTATGGAAATGCATGTGCAACTGATGCCTATATCCATCAAATGAATGAAAAAAAAAAAAAAAAAAGCATGAAAGCTGTGCTAATATGAACATAAATGGTAAAAAGAAACGAACATCATACTCCATATATGAAGCACTTCAGGTTACTTGTAGGTGCGTGTGGTCCCACAGTTCCACTATAAATGATGATCTCTCGCTCACTAGAGGTTAAAGTGGCTTTATGCAAAAATAATTCTCTCTCATATGACGAAGAGCTGAAGAGAAACTCGACAACACATACATGGACACACGCTTCACACACAGATCTCTGCTTCGCCCTTTATGTCAGTCAGAAATCTTTTAGAAAGGCACCATGCACATGTACACGACTCAGGCTGGAGAGGAAGGCCAGAAAAACAATGAAATAGAATGATATCGTAGTCAGCAGCAGCAGCAGCAGCAGCAGCAGCAGCAGAATTCCCGTCAACTCCAGGTCAAAGGTTAAGGCTTCTGTCATGAGTTTACAGCTACAGATACTGCAGTTATAAGGCATCCTGAAAAAAAAAACAAAACAAAAAAAAAAAACAATATAAAATTATACATATATAAGTAAAATGCATTATGATTAGAGATGTAAATAATTTTAAATAAATTGTAAAAAAATATTAGTTTTTTGCTGTGGTATCAAAATAAACTAAAAATCAACTAGTGCTGTTTCTATTGACTACGGACGTTTTAGAATTATAGTGCGATTATGCATAGAGAGACGCAAGACCATTTACCTGCTTGTTCAGGCTGTACTGTCGCTTTCATACTGACTCAAACGTTTTTTAGTCTTTAGTTCTTTCAGCCACTGAGGTGAGGACTCTTCTCTGAGAGAGGACAGAGACAGAAAAAACTCACCGTCATACTGTGGTCAAGACAATTCTGAAACTATAATGTCCATGAAGCTAAAAAGCACTCACCCATTCTCTTTGCCACCAGCAGGAGGCAGCACACGGGAAGCTCGAGGCAAGAATGGAGATTTCGGTGAGCGTGAATGCTGAGAGGGTGAGGGGCCGTCTGTCTGATTGTCTGACTCTCCTCTCTTCTTTAGCTGAGCCTGAAATGAACAAACCAACCTCACATCACACAAGGTGCAAGCTTCTTTTGTAAGCTTCCTTACAAATACATGCAAATGTTATGCTGGGTACAAACTGCACATTTTTCAAAATCGTTGTATGGCTGTTCTTCTCACACTACACGACTGTCTGGGCAATCATTTAGTCGCTGTTGTGTGCACATTACAAGACGGATCGGCGACAGAGCGTCACACATTACACAACATTTCAATAAGAAGTATCACAGACAACTACAAACTACGTTTCACAACTTAACACATGGTAGAATTGATAGAGGAAATAACGGGGCTTTACCCTATAAAGCCTACTGTATCATAATTGATACTTAAATGTCTAAGGCCTCTAAATTGTCAACATGATCACAACTTAAAGGAACACTCCACTTTTTTTGAAAATAGGCTCATTTTCCAACTCCCCTACAGTTAAACAGTTGAGTTTTACCGTTTTCGAATCCATTCAGCCGATCTCCGGGTCTGGCGGTACCACTTTTAGCATAGCTTAGCATAGTTCATTGAATCTGATTAGACCGTTAGCATCTCGCTCACAAATGACCAAAGAGTTTCAATATTTTTCCTATTTAAAACTTGACTCTTCTGTAGTTACATCGTGTACTAAGACAGACGGAAAATTAAAAGTTAGGATTTTCTAGGCCGATATGACTAGGAACTATACTGTCATTCCGGCGTAATGATCAAGTAACTTTGCTGCCTTACCATGGCTGCAGCAGCTGCAATGATATCACGCAGCGTCTCTCACAAATGTCTCCATGGTTGCAAGGCACGCTCCCTGTGCAAGCAGGGGGTCACAGGAGCTGCGTAATATCATTGCGCCTGCTGCAGCCATGGTACGGCAGCAAAGTTCCTTGATTTTTACGCCGGAATGAGAGTATAGTTCCTAGCCATATAGGCTCTTCTAACTACAGAAGAGTCAAGTTTTAAATAGGAAAAATATTGAAACTCTTTGGTCATTTTTTAACGAGATGCTAACGGTCTAATCAGATTCAATGAACTATGCTAAGCTATGCTAAAAGTGGTACCGCCAGACCTGGAGATCGGCTGAATGGATTCAAAAACGGTAAAACTCAACTGTTTAACTGTAGGGGAGTTGTAAAATGAGCCTATTTGTAAAAAAAGTGGAGTGTTTCTTTAAAGGGTTAGTTCACCCAAAAATGAAATTTCTGTCATTAAGTACTCACCCTCATGTCGTTCCACACCGTAAGACCTTCGTTCATCTTCAGAACACAAATTAAGATATTTTTGATTAAATCCATGAGCTTTCTGGCCTCCGATAGACTGCAACATTATTACCACTTTCAAGGACCAGAAAGGTACTACAGACATCGTTAAAATAGTCCATGTGACTACAGTGGTTCAACATTAATGTTATGAGGCAACAAGAATATTTTTGTGCGCAAAAAAACAAACAAAAATAATTACTTTATTCAACAAGTTCCTCTCTTCCATGTCAGTCTCCTACGCTGTTTACGTAGTAAACACAGTGCAGCGCTTCCGGGTTCTACGTCAGAAAAAGTATTCTCGTCACTTCATAACATTAAGGTTGACCCACTGTAGTCACATGGACTATTTTAATGATGTCTTTAGTACCTTTCTAGGCCTTTAACAAGTGGTAATAGTGGTAATAACGTTGCAGTCTATCGGAGGCTAGAAAGCTCATGGATTTCATCAAAAATATCTTAATTTGTGTTCCGAAGATGAAAGAAGGTCTTACAGGTTTGGAACGACATGAGGGTGAGTAGAGTTGTCAAAAGTACCGACTTCGGTACCAATCGGTACTAACATTTTAAAAATGTGATGCTTTAAGCACTGTTGAATGGATTCGTCAACACCTCTGGTCATTGTGTTCTCACACTCATTGGATATGTCTGTGATTGGCTTCAATAATCAAAGCACGGGAGCATTTGAAAGCACGTGGAAGTGTTTGAATTTGAAAGCATTTTGAAATTGGGAGCGGGAGAGTTTCAAACACTCCCGTGTGTATCTGTGTAAGTGCTCGTTGAAGAGCGTCATTGATGACTATTTAAGTGTCATTTTTAAAATTTCAATACCAACTAGGTACCGAAGTCAGTACTTTTGACAACTCTAAGGGTGAGTAATTAATGACAAAATTTTCATTTTTGGGTGAACTAACCCTTTAAAGATATACTGAGATATAGAGGGACAACTGATATTTCTGTTCATTTTTATGCAAGTAGTCCGCTAAACTGTTATAAAGATCTCATTGATTTACATTGCAAGCTATCAGAATTTCATCTTACTTTTTACCATAACAGCAGCTCCACCAAATTGCATATTTTTGCTCATTTTGGGCCTCTGAATAAAATTGAGGTGTTTTTTTTTCTCCTCGAGTATGAGCTTCATATTCTCCTATATCATACTATATGGGATATAAAAGCCTGGTGTATAAAATATGAAACGCAAAAAAAAAAAAAAAAAAAAAACCGTAAAACTTTTCTTGAAAAAAAGAAGAAAAAAAATTGTCTCAAGGTTTGATTTATCAATTTTAAAAAATATATTATTTTACATGTCAGGCTTTACAGGGCTAAGGAAATGCAACTGGGGGGAAACCCCCTAAAGTCCCCTTACCTTCAGAGCAGATGGGTCCATGCCAGGGAAGAGAGCCACTCTCTGAGGCTGAGACATGGAGGAAGTGCGGGAGTCGATTCCCTTGGCCTGCTCCTCAGAGTCTGACTCCTCCCCCTTCTTAGTAGAGTCACTCTTCTCCTCTACAGACAGAGAGAAAGATTGAAGTGAGTGTCGATGAGTATATGCTTTTATAGGCTTCGCTACACTACAGAGGACCCGCAACCTACTTAAAACCAAACTCTTGGGATGAGATGTACAGGTACGCATGTGTCGAGCTGCTAAGATGTGTTTAAGTACCTGTTGAGTCCTTATAGCGCCATTCATCATCTCCTTCTCCGGTTCCCTCGGGTACTTGTGATAAGAGGGCGCTGTGACGGGCAGCTCGTGAGGGAGGGGCTCTGCGAGTGCTCTTCTTGTTTAAGTTGACCCTGGCCCGTAGCGCACTAGAGTCTAACAGTGTTGTGGTTGTCTACAGATAAACAAATACCAACAAATGTATAGTTCTGTGTGTTTGCCTTCTAATTAGGGTCTGTAAGTTTTTCATAAAAATAAAAATGTTGTCATTGTTTATTCACCCTCATGTTGTTCCAGACATACACAACTTTGGTTCATCTTTAAAACACAAATGACAATATTTTTAATGAGACCTGAGGGATTTGTCAATCCGTTGAAAGTCCATTCCAAAACTTTGACACTTAAAGGCATCGTAAAGAAATTCATATAAATAAATAGTCTTCTGAAGAGCACCAATGGAGCATGTTTAAGCTTCCATTTACAATATTTGATGTACTCTGTGTGTTTATCAATGTTTATATATGAAAACAAATTAAAATGAATACTAAATTAAATCTGTTCATCATATAAAGTGATTGTGTCTCTTTAGAAAACTTGGATTAAACCGTTTCATTTATATTGATTACTTTTACATTGTCTTTGAACATTTTAAAGTGTCGAAGTCTTGTTTGGATTTTCAATGGATTGACAGAAACCTCTTAAATTTCATTAAATATATCTTCTTTTGTGTTATGAAGATGAATGAAAGTCATATAGGTTTGGAACAACAAGAGAGTGAGTAATGATGACAATTTTCATTTTTAGATGAACTATCCCTTTATGGTATAAGGATGAAGACTGACCTCTGGGAAGGGGAGCTCTGTCTGCTTGTGAGGAGACGTGGTCGAGCCATCGGGTGTGTCAATGAAAAGGGATTGTTCGGCCGTGTGGGTTGGGGTTGACTTCCGTGGAGACGGGGTGAGGTTTCCTTCAGATGAAGGTGTAGCTGGAGTGAGGCTGAGGAGGAGAAAAGGGATATTTGAACACAACTACATGTTGTCATGTTTAATCTGTGCAGAATATACTTAGAGAAAGCAAGAAACATGACTAGTTAATATTAAAAAAAATCTAAGTGGTGTTTGATCATGTAAATCTCGCTGCCACAATGTTAACAATATGGAAGAAAAGACCTGTCGCTACTTCTGTTACATCACAATTTTAGTAACAGATGGTTTGTAATTTGATTTGCACACATCACTTAGGCCTGAATGACGGTCGGACTCCCGTTCATATAATTTGATTTAATTTTGCAGTTCCTAATAAAGTTACCGGCTAACTATGATGAGTAACTCACTTAAGGTAAAGACGGATACATCGCCTTTGCGACATCCCTGTCAATAGACAACACAATGTCCACCCATCCATTTCAAAAGACAGATACAACCCAATGATCGACATATTTCATCTGAATCCCTCTTAGTCACTAATGTAACCAAACCTCTCTGACAAGCCCAGCCTGCTCTGTAATAAAGATGTATCTGCCTGTCTGTCTGTCTATGAGATCATTATAGCATTATAGCTCTGTTACAGATGACCCACTCAATAGATGCAATTGATCCTGGTGTTGAGTTACAAACAGCGGCTGATGTCAGTTTTTGGAGTCATTCAGGTACAGTGTATATGTAAGTTTTAGGACAAAAAAAATGGCTCTTTTAGGAATTTATTTGGTTTTGATGAGGCGTGTGTGCTCACCTGTCATCTGTGCGAAGTCCTGTCTCCCATGTACCATACTGACTGTCGGTCTCCTGCACCAGATTGTCTGTGTCTTTATTCTCCTCCCGTCCACTAACATTCTGCTTTAACAACTCCTGTAGAGAGAAGGAAGAAAAGAGGATGTTTTGAACTAAAAAGCTACCAAATTAATATGATTCTCCACCAGGAAGTTACAAACCTATTTATTTTATTTATATATTTTTGAGGGTACCACTGGCTGTCTGGTCGAGCCAGAAGAACTACCAAAAAGAAACAAAAACACCTTTTAACAACTTAGTGATCATTTAATTAACATTTTTGAATGCTTTTGAAAGAAGCCTCTTATGCTCACCAAGGCTTCATTTATTTGATTAAAATACAATACAAACAGTAATTTTGTAAAATATTATTGCAATTTAAAATATTTGTTTGCTATTTTAATATATTTTAAAATGTAATTTAATCCAAAGCTGAATTTTCAGCATCTTTACTCCAGTCTTCAGTGTCACATGATCCTTCAGAAACCATTCTAATATGCTGATTTGCTGCTCAGAAAACATTTCTTATTTTTATCAATGTTGAAAATAGTTTAAAATTTTTGTAAGAACCAGATTCTTTTTTCTGGATTCCTTGATGATATATGTATTTTGTTAGGTAATTCTTTACTGTCACTTTTGAATAAAAGTATTAATTTCTTTCAATAAATAAATAAATCTTACTGGTCCCGAACATTTCAATGGACATGACGCTTCTGATTGTGGAAAAGCATGAATGAAGATGGAGAAGGAATTTAATCATGCTGCAGCGCTGCAAACAACCACAAGGTGAAGCTAAATCTCATGCTCAACAACCCAGTCATAAAAACTCATGAGCACCAGACATCACAGCACCAGAGCTGGACATTGGCCAATCACTGAGTGAAGAGATGAAATCGGTCCAGCAGGGCATAAAACCATCTTGTGTGTATCACAGAACAGAGCAGCAGGACTATTAACCCCGACCACATTTCAACTACAAACCCCACCGGCACCAGTTCACCATCCTGTAACAAAGTATTCAGAAGCTCCATTGTGTCATAGATGGGCAGCTGCTGATATTTTCTGGGCAGTAATGTAATACCAGACAAATAACCTGAAGCAGAGTCACAAAAACTTAGTGAAAATGAATGACAAGGAAAAACAGAGCATTAATATACTGGTGAGACTCCCATGAAAGTAGTTCAATGACCTCATAGAAATATACTGGTTGAACTGGTGAGTGTCTATTCAACCGTGCATCTTTTAATGAGGAGACTACAGAGGGTACAGTGTATCTAACACACACAAACTGAGTCATCAGCTCCTTGATCACAAGCAGAACTGAGTGTGATCACTGTCTATGTGACTGTAAGGGGGTTTGCGCCAATCAGAATTGAATTGAAAATGCCTGGAGAAGTTCAAATCAATTCCTAAATAAGAGTTTAAGAATTGTAGAATTCAAAAAGGTTTTAGGTATAAATTTATAATAAATTTAACTACGATTAAATTTAGAAAAAGGAAATGATGCATTCTACAGAGCCCCTAAAGTGACATGGTGATGGAAAGAAAAAAAAAAAAAAGAGAGATGGGAGGAAAAAAAAATATATTTAAATGCTTTTGCGTTCTCTTTTTGCGCAATTATATAGTTGGGTAATTACATTGTATATAATTTGCGGGCATCAGGGAGCTGCTATCAATATGTGGGGTATTACTGTAATGTAACCGACTACAGCATCAAGCCTAACCATGTCCCTTTAGGGGCTCCATAGAATGCGTTATTCTTTTTCCGTGTCTTTCCGAATTCTAAATTAAGCTTTGGGCACATTTGGGAAAAAAAGTTTCAGTAATTTTATGTGCTTTTGCAATTTTTATTTTTCTATTTATCTATTTTTATTTTTATTTCATTTTTCGTTAATAATTTTAGTACTTCAACAAACTTAAAAAAAAAGAAGTATAAAATACGTTTTTTATCTAATATTTATTTTAGCTTTATTTCAATGAACAAAAACTATTTTTAATAGTTTTAGTTAACAATAACGACGCTGCAGTATGTAATGTTACTTATTAAATCTTATTTCTAGAAGCATAAGTTTATATTAATAATTAATGTTTGAATTAAAATGCTATCTATAAAATCTTTTATTAAATATTTGCATATAGATATTTCAGATATATTCATATCAACCAAGGTGAAAGAACAGAATTTCTCAGAATGTTGCAATTCATCTTCAAAATGTTGCCAAACAACATGAAACAGGTTTACACGACGGACACTTTTAACAACAATTGACCTGTCAATTTGTTGTTGTGGTGAACTAACAAGTTTCTCTGATGCATGACTTTCTTTGAATCACAATGGACATAGACTGTGACGACAAGTTATTATCATTGCAAATCTAGCAATGTTTTTCATATTTTTATTCTTTAAAAATATAATATACATTTATAACTCTAAACTTTGTGCTATATTACCTTGGCAGTAAATTACAAAAAAAAAAAAAATTAACACCTGCTGCGAGGGTGTAATACAATGGCTAAGGGAGTGATAAATCAACTCCTTGGTCTTCTCCACATTTAAAATTTTTTTATTCACAACATTTTACAAATAATTCATCTCTCTTCTGTAGGCCAAGTCACTACTTTGATTTATTAAACCCACAAGAGCAGTGTCATCTGAAAACAAAATCGCAAAGGGTCCATTCAATAAATTCCTGTTCCTGCCATTCGTATTCTGTGGGGCGTGGCAAAAATCGCTTCAAATTCACATTCACTCATAAATGGAAAATGGAACTAACCGAAAATGAGCCAACTATTAAACACAGTCACCAGAGCAAAATTCAGAATTTAAGATGACGGGTATCGACCTGAGCATTAAGTCATTAGTAATAATGAAAGAGAGAGTAAGAATGAGAGGGAGAGTGTGTGTTGAGGCTGTTTGCATTAGAGAAAACAGCACAGGATGTCATTCATCAGCTCTGCCTTTCCTGTCAGGAAGAGTAACAGGCAACAGAGAGCAGTGAGAATCAGACCGGACAACATCCGAGCAGTGCTACCACCTGACAAACAGCTCATCTCTCTCGCTCTCTCTCTTACACACACACACTTATATAGCTATCTAAATAACGACTTAACATCAGTCAGACAGTCAGTTAAACTAACATTTGTTGCTATAAAAATGTTATAAGTTTGACTTCTTATGCTCTGGTCTGTAGATATCAGTACCAGCATTGGCTATTGAAAAATCCATTTCGTTTGACCACTAGTCATAAACACATGCTTAAGCAAACAAAGAAACAGATGTCTGTTCGATCAGCTCAAAAACAAGAGCACAATTTTTCAGACAACTTTATGATACTCACTGATAAGAGTCACGAGAATATGAACCTCAAGTTAAACCACCATAGTTGTTATATATATAAGTATTTTCTGAAAAACTAATCCAAATCGAAAATACAGACTGGAATTACACTGTTTATGCTAATCACTTGACCAGAAAAGCCAAAAGGAATGTCTTAGCAGCTGGTGGTTGATTAACCTAAAGCTTTTAGCATGCATTGCAGCACAAATTCATTAACATCGGCTATAAACACAATGTATCAGCAGAACGTCTGTGTTAACTTTTGCACATCTTTGCATATATCTACCCTCAAAGACTATGAAATGGGTGTGTTCGGTTATAAATGCTTTCTTTTTTGGCTATCCAAACAATTTGAGTTAATTTACAGCAGGTAGATCTTCCAAGTCTCATATAAAGCCCACTAATAACAGCTATGCACTCCGAATGAAGACACACCTATGAACTGCTTGATCACCTTGGAAAGCGACTGATATTCTGTGCCAACCGATCACTCATGAATAACCGCACACACATGCTGAAAGGGAGTGGTACTTAGAACTAACATTAGTTGTAATGGCCTAAAGGACCACATTGAAAATATAAGGGTGTAGTCTCTAGATAGAACAATATCTTATTTTAAAGGGCAAAGCCCTGGATAAGAACACTCTTATCTGCACCTTTCTGTGTGAAAATAACAAATACACAGCACAGAGAGAGAGAGAGAGAGAGAGAGAGAGAGAGAGAGAGAGAGAGAGAGAGAGAAAACCTCTCACCATCTCACTACATGAACAGGAAGAGTGCGTCAGGGGAAGCAAAGAAACAATGAACGGATGGAAAGAAAAGATGAGAGAAACACTTCAACATCCAACACAATAATGTATGGCTTGTTATAGGGAGTTTAAAAAGATGCATTTGAGTTACTATTTACACTTGTCAGAGCCTCAACTCCAAATTTGTATCTCCTCCTTTGTGTCTCTTTATATTCAACACAAGCAATTTTTAAACCTTTCTTCATTTCCAGTAGTGTATGGACGTGTTTCTAGGTGTGTGTGTTTGCATACAGACTCTCATTTTCATCTCCTGGCATTCTCACAAAACATTCCCACCAAAGGTGTGGCGGCATTTACCTTAGGTAACATCAAACATTAACAGCTGAGTTTCCTGTGTTATGAAGGAGCAGTGCAAGATGACTTTGAAGCTGAACTGAATTTAAATATGTCAGCCCAGTAAGACAAGGCTTTTCTCTGGAATATGTAGCCTAAAAACAGATATCACTCTGAATCCCCTACCTGAATGGACCTTAGTCAAAATAAATACCATAAAGGGTTAGTTCACCCAAAAATGAAAATTACGTCATTAATTACTCACTCTCATTATCGTTCCATCTCCAACGTGTGTTCCAAGGTGCACACGTGTGTTTTTTGTGCAACATATAGTTGCGTGAACACACGTTGGAGCAAAAATATTTTGTAAATAAAGTGGTAAATCGCTTTGCTTCATAAAATTGTGTTTAAACCACTGGAGTCACATGGATTACTTTTATGATGTGTTTACTACCTTTCTGGGGCTTGAAAGTGGTACTTGCATATGCAGTCAATGGAGGGACAGGAAGCTCTCAGATTTCATCAAAAAGATCTTTATTTGTGTTCCGAAGATGAATGAAAGACTCACAGGTTTGGAACGACTGGAGGGTGACTAACTAAAGACTGAATTTTCATTTTTACGTGACGACTTACCCTTTAATTTATAAGCTCAGTCAATATACTCATTTACTGTACTGTTAGGCACCGGGAGCCAATTGATCAGCTGAAGAAATGCTCAAAATACATCTTTCTACAAATTTTTAGTTTGTTAAAAATAAATTAATTTACAAATTAAAATGTACATCATGAATGGTTGTATTTATATCTCTCACAGAGATATTCACTGGAAATTTTTGCCTCAGATAATATGCTTAAAGTGTTCCTACACATTTACTTTCAAAACGCACAATTCTGAGCCTGTAACCCTGAGCCATTGTTACAAAGTTCAAACTATTCCAGGCAAAGTGTTCATATCTCAGCTTGTTCATGTGTGATAATATATAGCACGCCTGAAGGGGAAATGGAGCACTCTGCCTGTGTGTCACAGGGAGAGTGCTGACGACTGAAGGACACAGGAAACACCCCATTATGGTTAGTTAATTTTGTTACAATGATTATGTACCTGTTTTGACTGTTTCCTGTGACACTAAATGCAAGGATCAATATACAGTACAGTTCTTCCTTTTGTTCACTCTTTCAGAGTGATGGAGGAATAGCCCTTGACTGACAGAGCAGAGTGAATGAGCATTATGAGATGTGACATGACTGAAACCCAGCTATCAGGGGGTATTATAATCTAGTTGAAAACCTGCCCACCAGCTTTGCCTAATTTACTCCACCTCACTGTTTAAGACAAACAGCAGCTTCTTGCTTTTGAGATCACTCACTGTTTTGTTTGGCACGCATGGTAAACAACCATTTAACCTGACTTATACATACCAAATTATCAACAGCCATTGATTATGAGGCATAACTCAAACAACAGCAAAAATACTTAAAAAAAAAAAAAAAAATGTACGTGATCTTTTGTTGAAAGCAAGTATCTGCTGAAAAAATGCATGTAAATGTCCAGGAAGTATATGCAAACTGCCATTGCAATGTACTGCGAGTTTACCTCTTGTGTACTAGGCTTTGGCATGCATGAAACTCTACCCATGCAGACGTTGCCTACATTTTGTGTCAATCAGGCTGACCTAGCTTTCCCAGAATGCCCTTCTGGGCTCACTGTGCATCTCAAAGCTTCTCTCATACCACTGCAAAGGTCAAGCCACCGACAAATGCAAACAAATAGACACTGGGAGAAGGATAGGTACTAGGCACAAAAGAAAGAAAAATGTATACAACACATAGAAACAGATCATATAAAAATTAGCAGTTGTTGGAGCTCTAAAAGTTATCCAGACAGAATGACTCCATCTCCTATAAACCTCCATTGGTATAGCCCAATGTTTCCCCAACCCTGTTCCTGTATGCACACCAGCAATAGTAGGGCTGGGTATTGACACAATTTTCACTATTCGATTTCTATTCACATGCTTGTGATTCGATTCGATTCGATTCGATTACGATTTCGATTCGATTCAATATCGATTATTTTGGATGTAGTATATCAGTTATAGTACATGACAAATTTTCTAGAGGAAAAAAAAATCTCTCAACTAAGGTTGTAAACTACACATGAGAGTCAGTTGGTACTACTTTACTATAATAATGAAGGTTAAAATTAACTTATTTATATACAAACACTTAAATTACACTCAATTATGTTTTTTATAATAAATAAAGTTTAGAATTACATAATCATATTTCTACTCCAATTCGTTTTTTTTTATTTTTTTTTTTATTTAAATCGTGGCTGTCATAACTGATTTATTCAAACATGCATTAAATATTGAAGAACATTATAATGAATGTGTAACGGTGCATAGCTATATTTATCAGAATGCTGCATTCTAGAGTTCACTTTTCTAGCTGACTAATGAGTTTATGGTCACTGAATATGTTTTTCTGGAGGTAAATGTGACATTGTTTACAAGCTGTTTTATTGATGTCTTTCCAAGGTTGAAACACTGATTGAGCTATTACACAAGACATGATACGGATTTCGGTAAGTTGTACTGTATATTTTAACATACCTTCAGATGTTTTGTCATGTTTATTTCGCGCTGTAACTGGTATTAAAGCTGAGGAGAGGATGTTCACATGCGCTCCTGTGCTGCCGCTTCTCTTTAACTGAGGCGCTAAAGCGATCTGTCACGTCACATTAAACAGCGCCAAAATGGTATTTATTTTTTGAATCTCATAATAAGATGGACGTCATTTGAAATCTGAGACTTTGCTTCATATCAAAAGTAACAAAGCACAAAGATTATTGTGATTTATTCGATGGGAGGCGCGCTACATGTTCTGTTTATTTATCAACTGAAAACAAAGTAGACTAATCGATTCTTAAGATTTAAGAATCGATATCGGTTCGTAAAATGAGAATCGATTAAAATCGAGAAATCGATATTGTTTACTCAGCCCTATAAGCAATAGGTATTTTGGATATCTCCCTTATCTGACCTATCCATTTCAGGTTTTACCCCTGCGTCCAAATACGCCTACTTCCCTACTAAACAGTATGTGAAAAGAGTAATATGTCTGAATTCATAGTATTCATAAAATAGGCAAAAAGTCCCCAGATGACCTGTTACTTTTGCTAAGAATCTGATGTGTGCATACAATTTAGACACTTGAATAATTGACGAGGATTTGTTAATGGAGGTGAAGTGATGCAACTGACAGCTAAGTCACATGACAATGACAACATGGCAGATTTGGTACATCTGGATTACATTCATACTACACATATTCATAATATCCATGTAACTTTTTAACCTGTTAGCATTCCAGCGTTCCACCGTACCACCCGCGGTACACATAGCTTTCAAAAGAGACCAAAACCATGCATATACTCCTAATGGTTCAAGAACAGCATGCAATTTACTTTGGGTATGCCTTTTTTTTTTTTAGGAGTTTTAGGCACATTTTACAGGAATGGACTCACAAGTTTTGTTCCTATTCCATTTTAGAACCTACTACGCAATTTTGGACATACCACTGGAGTTCTTTACTAATGAGCTGATGAGTGGAATCAGCTGTGTTTGATTAGGAAAGTTGGAAAATGTGTAGAGTTGTGTAATGTGTAACTTAGATATCCAGGAACAGGATTGAGCAGCCCTGCTTTAGGTGCTTCATGAAGCAGGGAAGGGCAACTTCGGTCCTGAAGGACCACTGTCCTTCAAAGTTTAGTTCCATCCCTAATCTATCACTTGCACCTGCCTGCCATTTTCAAGCAATCTTGAAGACTTAGGTTAGATTTTTCAGGTGTGTGTTTGATTAGGAATGTAGCTAAACTCTGCAGGACAGTGGCCCTCCAGGACTGGAGTTGCCCAACCCGGCAATACAACTTGAGACAACTAGAGAAGAAAGTTCAGTTTCAGGTTAAGACAATGACAAAAGCAATTAACCAATTTTGTTTAAATAGCATGTGCACTACTCTGTATTTGTGTTGGGTGATAGATGGTTTGAGAGATAATGATGTTGGAGTAATGCAGAGATAGAAATTGCAAATAGTTTCTCTTACAGAAGAGGGAGTGCTCGGTGAAGCCAATGAGGTGGTTCGTCTGCGCAGGGACAAGCGCTGTTGGCTGCGCAGGCTAAATCTGCGGAAGGATTCACGGCTGCGACTGGCCAGGCTACGTAGAGATGCGGCCCTCTTAAAGCCACCTCCGTCCTCTCCATCTCCTCCTCCAGATCTTCTCTCCACACTACTGGACACCAAATTGAGGGCACCTTGAAGGGAACGGCGTACATTCCCCATCCAGCCCGACATTTGAGAATGGGCCACCGACAACTTGTCGCCCAGGTACTCCATCTCTATCCACAGATTCAGAGTGAGTCCCAATAGGTTGGCAAACTTATGGAGCTCAATGTCAAGATGAGCTTTTTCAGTGAGGTTCTTTAACTGGGGAAACAGCAGACATCCAATCAAGACTTTCAAACTGAGGCTCTAAGGTCTGTTGGTGGTAGTTCAATCCCACCTTCAAGGAAATGGCCTCGGTTTACATGGGAATCCAGTCCAGTCCAGTCATGTCAAGTTGAAAGTGAATCTGTGTTTAAACTCCATGGTGAATAACATTTTATGACACAGAGGACCTTCCTCTTTAGCCCAGTCCATCAACTCAAGCGGTGATCGGGTACACAGTGTCTCCAGAGCGAGCCCAGGACAGATTGTGTTCTACTCTGCACTGCAGTATGAAACAAACTTCAAACTGCCACCAAGCAGTCGATTGCGATCTAACTTGACCGACGTTTGCGGACCATTTTCAGTGGCATACTTCAATTTAATGCCTACGTCTTCAACTGCGAGACAAAACTATATAGTAACATTAAGTCACTCAGCTACTCCCAAATTAAGACGCTCAATGAGAATGTTCAAAATTAGATGGACCAATTAGGCTAATACGAGTCCTTGTTCAACAATGCAGTTTTCTGTGACCTGGGACATCATAGAAAGAGCTGGAATACAGGACACTGGATTGTCCCAGAGATCACAACAGTTCCCTCATGCTGCAATCTCTCATGATCGGCAACAAAACAAAGTTATAGTTATTATGTAACCACAGAGGCACCTGCAATTACGTCCGTAAACATAAAATAGAGTAAGTGATGTCATGGAAGCTGATTCAATACGTCTTTCTTATTTACTGATCTGAGCGACACTTTTTAGAATAGTTACATTTCAATCAATCAATGCATCAATGAATGAATAACAATGACATTCACATTTCACAGAGAAACATCATTTTGCTTTGAGCTGCGTCATTAGAGAAGGTCTGAAACGAGCGGTGCACCACTCCTACATGAATGTTTGAAAGTCTTTTGAGTGGATCTGTCAGCAGAGTCACATATTTAAACAAATGCTAGTCAACTCATGAATTAGAGCTGTCAAACACACACACTTTCCCAGTCACGTCTCAAACCTGTCAGGCAGTGGCGCTGCATGCTTCAACACAACTTCATCTCCTAAAAAGCATCAAAACTGTCCACCTGTCAATTCAAAGAACATCTGTAACTCTCAATTTAGGGTCAAAAGGAAAGCTGGAGACCAAGACGAGTGTTTCCTTATTTCTTTGTTGCTAGAAAGCTCAGTACACAAAGGTCCAGGATGAAAGTCTGTCCGTAAAACATGGAAGTTACGAGCCAGAAGTGTCCGGGTGGTTTCACAGACGCTGACAGGAAAATACATATACTGTTTCGAGGAGGTCTCTTCCTCTGGTGTCCTTAAATGTGTCTCTGCAGGTAATGGCAGGTAGAACAGAAATGCGTCAGCTTTCCTGCCTCTGTCCCCCTGTGTTACAGGACTTGTGCTCAAGGAGAAAACAGAGGGAGGAGGAAAACGAGAGCAGAGACAGAGAGGGAGGGGTAAGGGAAGCCAGCAAATATGAGCATGAGAAAGAGGGAGAGAGAGAGAGAGAGAGAGAGAGAGAGAGAGAGAGAGAGAGAGAGAGAGAGAGAGAGAGAGAGAGAGAGAGAGAGAGAGAGAGAAAGGGGGGGGGGAAGATATATGCACTGCAGTATTCCCTGCTACTGTTCCAGCTTAGAGAGAGAAAGAGAGAAGGAGAGAGAGACAGATGGAGCAAGGTGCATTGGTTATGCAATACTGTCAGCAGCTAATTTAGAGAAGAACGCTTGATGAAAAGAAACAAAAAATGGTCAATGGAAACAAATAAATAGGATTGATAGCATATACCTGAGCATGTTATACAGAGTATACAGAGTTTAAAGCACATGGTACAATGAGTTAGTTTGCTTTGCAAATTGACCCATCTGTCATGCAAACATCACTGAAGACCAACCAAACCTTGCTGTCCATTTTTGACCTGCTATTTTTTTCATACCCGCTTCAGAATTTGTGATCTGAATCTAAGTCTTTGAAAGCAACACAGCAAAAATATAAAAAAATTTAAACCTGCCTGATGATGTATGCATTAAAAGAATTAGTTCAAAATTGGAGGGGTGGGGGGGGCAGAGCCAGTGAAATGCTGTGGTTAAGAGGGTACATCAGCGCCCACTAGTGGGCAGAGAGTGAGTTACACTATGATGTTAATGGAGAAAAAAAAAAAAAAAACATACATATTGATTAACCTTATCTGAGATTAAATCTACATCTAAATAATAATAATAATAATAATAATAATAAAAAAACCACACCACTGAACTATTACAGCTTTCTAAAGCACTTTGTCAAATTATTTATAGCTTAATTAAGTCAGTTGACTTCTTTCACACATACAGTGGGCTCCATAAATCTCACAGAAAGTCTGAAATAAAATTTCATAATTTTGAATGTTTTAAATATTGGGAGGTTAAATGAATAACTAACCCTTTAAATAGTGCAGAATTTTCATATTTCATTGAAATATGAAAATTCTGCACTATTTAAAGGGTTAGTTCACCCTAAAATGAAAATTCTGTCAATAATTACTCACCCTCATCTTCGGAACACAAATTAAGATATTTTTGATAAAATCCTATGGCTCGTGAGGCCTGCATTGAGAGCAAGTTAATTTAGACTTTCAAACGCTCAGAAAGCTACTAAAAACATATTTAAAACAGTTCATGTGACTACAATGGTTCAACCTTTATGTTATGAAGCGACGAGAATACTTTTTGTGCAGCAAAAAAAAAAAAAAAACGACTTTATTCAACAATATCTAGCACTCGTCACTAAACTAAACACAGCTTTGTGAAGCTTCGAAGCTTTACGAATTTTGGTTTTGAATCAGTGGTTCGGAGCGTGTATCAAACGATCTCAAACTGCCAAAGTCACGTGATTTCAGTAAACGAGGCTTCGTTGCTTCATAAGTGTTTCGAAACTTCACGTGACTTTGGCAGTTCTCCGAACCACTGATACGAAACAAAAGATTCGTAAAGCTTCGAAGCTTCATGAAGCCGTGTTTAGTTCAGTGACGAGAGCTAGATATTGTTGAATAAAGTCGTTATTTTGTTTGTTTGTTTTTTTTGGCACACAAAAAGTATTCTTGTCACTAACATAACATTAAAGGCCCCGATATACTTCAAACAAAATCAAAGAACGAACTGATGTGAAGTCATTTCAAACAAAATCAGGCCAAAAAGAAGTTTGTTTTGTGTTCGTTTTGGGAGTTCGAAATGGCTTGCTAAAGTGAACTCTCAGGAAAAGTTCGCTCCAGCTGCAAAACACCTTCGTACATCCATTGGTCCGTGACGATAACGTAATAGAGAGTGTGCGCTGAGGCTTCGCCTTTTTTCACGTGGAACTTCTTTCTGACTCATTTCATCTGTTGAGTTCGTTGAGGTAAGATCTCCGCGGTTGTAAATATGAACACAATGTACAAAATTAGTTGTGCTTAATTAGTACAAAATAAAGTTGTGCTCCTGATGAAATGAGGCACTTACACTGTTTTTTAATGTTTGATACTGTAAAGTTGCTTGCTTTTAAGCAATCTATTGAATAAAGCGCTATATAAATAAACGTGACGTGACTGGAGTGCTAATTTGCAGAGCTCATGCTAACATACCCATGTGGTTATGAACAGATGCTTTTCTTATGCTTTCTATAAAAAAAGTGCTTGCTGTTTTCTCATTTTTGTTGTGTTTATTTTGTTACTGAGAAAAAAGTACACAGCACATATTTACATATTCATCTAAACACCGCTCTCAGCAGTGTGGGCGGCGTCAGATGTTCGATTACAGTATATCGCTGCTCGCGTATTTCGAACTTCGTTGTACCCCTAAACGAAGAACGAAAAACAACTTTGTTTGATGTATATCGGGGACTTAAGGTTGAACCACTGTAGTCACATGAACTGTTTTAAATATATTTTTAGTACCTTTCTGGGCGTTTGAAAGTCTAAGTTAACTTGCTCTCAATGCAGGCCTCACGAGCCATCGGATTTTATCAAAAATATCTTAATTTGTGTTCCAAAGATAAACGAAGGTCTTACGGGTGTGTAACGACATGAGGGTGAGTAATTAAAGACAGAATTACCATTTTTGGGTGAACTAACCCTGTAAATCACTAATCTGATAAACTTGCATGTGAACTTATTTAATCACAAAGATTTTAAACCATAATTGCTGTTTAAATGAAAAAACTACAGACTCCAGTTCCAGAGGTACAGCTGGCACAAAAAAGACACAAATCACTAAGATTAGATTAAGAACCAGCAAGACAAGAGAGTCTTATACATGACAAAAGCTAATCAATGGCAATGAGTTTTTGTTCCTTTTATAGAGACCACAATAGTTATGTAGATGGAATCTGCTTTCCTTCCTTTATGACAATCGGCACACTACACATCTTATTACAAGATAAACAGCATACAGGCAAAGATTTAAAAAGTACATCTAAAATATAAACTGACATTAGGAGGATCTGGCTAGTGGCTAATATCCAAATATCGATTAAGTGCATACATTAGGTCACAGTGCTGAGTGGTAAATTGCTGACCATACTTTTATGAATTTCACTATCACTAGAAATGTCATCCTGGTATTGGAATGAGTCACAGCTTATGATTCAGTCATCTGCCTGATGGTAAAACCACCCAGAAAACAAGAATCTCTTGTTTTCTGAAAATACTATTTTGATCATACAATATATTAATTGAGATTTCACTCATAGTTAGTGCTGCTTAGAGAATGTATACTGTACAGAACTGTATATGATAGAAAGAAGGTTTACTTATTTCAGCCTAGTATTGGAAACCTCATGACAATTAATGGACCAAAAGGCCCATTACCAAAGTTATCACTTTAGTTTAGGACAACGGGACAAAAGCCAAAACAAACTCTAGTAGAAAATGTGCTTCAAAATCCTGTCAAGCTACAAATATAAATTTTTGTTTCTAACTGATGTAGTGTAACTTAAATGCCATCAAATAAACATGTCCCCGATATAACAATTTTGTGTATGTGTGTACACTTTGTGGGTGTTTGTCTATATTTCATATGAAATGCCATGCCCCTATTTTCAGTTCCATCAGTCTGGGTCGCCTGTTCCAATACCCCAGTCACATTTTAAAGGGTTAGACAACAACATATTACTATTAAGGTTTATGTAATCTGCAGTTATAGGTATTGATAGGCATGTCACATCCTATTACCCTGACTATATCAAGATAACAGAGTAATTCTAAAGTCCAAACAGAAAAAGTGGTCTGAACAGTGTAATGTTCCTCTTTCAACCGCATGTGGCCTCATACAGGAAGGGTAATTCTGGCTGATGCTACTTCCTTTGTGTCAAGAGTGTAAACTCATCAATACTGAAAATTACAGCATACACAGGTAGTTGGCTTTTTATATTTCAAACCATGCACACATTTAACAAAATCTGTGAGAAAAACGATGACCAAAAATGACATAGTGAAAAAGCCATTTCATTTGAGCCCAGTGTTATGACTCAGGGCAAGCGAACAGTTCCTCTGACACAGCAAATAACACCTTTAAAGAGTTGAAGCAAGAGATTTTATTTTTGGCTCAAGATTTATTTTTGCTAAACAAGATGCTCAATTGGTTTTGAGAATCAGTCACGCGACATTCAAAGAGACACCGTTGATGCACAGATGATACAGAAGGGAACTGGACCTGGTTGCTTGTAAAAGTTTATTGTGCACTGTTAAAGACTGGCTTGGGCATTTACATTAAAATAACTAATTCATACAGGTGCTATGCATTACATACTAAATTGATTCAAAAGTGACGACTAATAAAAATGCTACAGAGGCAGATGTTTCAGTCTAGCTGGAGGATACACACAGCCAGTCAATTTAAAAATGTCAAATGTATGGCTTTATAAGCCCTAATATATGATATCTATCTATATTTCATGTTTCTGATACTAAGCATGGGTACTAAGCTCATATCAACACAATACAGAAACTACTGCTACATTTCTAACAACATAATAAGATGCCAAAAAAGTAGAATTTATAGAATGAAATGTTTGATTTTTTTCAAACTGTACTACCTGAGCCCAAAACCAATATTTTATTCATTCCAATAAGTCTGGGGAGAGATAGAAACTGTAGAGAAGTACTTTTGA
The DNA here is from genome assembly GCF_019924925.1 of Ctenopharyngodon idella. Lineage (NCBI taxonomy): Eukaryota > Metazoa > Chordata > Actinopteri > Cypriniformes > Xenocyprididae > Ctenopharyngodon > Ctenopharyngodon idella. The sequence goes on from NC_067227.1 coordinate 14,059,927, forward strand.
TGGAGGGAGAGCCATCTATCCCCTCATAAAGTTAATTCGAAATAAACTAAACACTTGAATAATTTCCAGGAAATTAAAATAAACGATGTATATAATTAGTCAGACAACAGGAAGCATCTACAGCTCTCACCTTAGTCACACGAAGATAATATTATTGAACAGAACAATACAAATCACCAGGGAAGAAACAACTTCACAAATCAATGTGCTATAAAGATTATGAACGTTTCTATGCAAAAAAAATAAGCGAGCAAGAATCAGCAAGAGCATCAGGACTTCATCCAACAATCAAACATCAGTCAACCTGTGTTGTCTAATATTATCAGACCTACACCCAGATTTGTCTCCTTGTCTCAGGTAGCATGAAGTGTTGTGGCTGTGCTGTGGTATGTGTAGTTGTAAAATAAAGTAAGCTTACCCATAGCCACCAACAGCAGGAAGAACAGAAGCGATAGGCCATTTTTCTATGAAGCAATTCCTTCTATTTACAGTCTTTACTTTTGTGAAGATTATTTGAATGTTCATTACTTCTGAACCCCTCTCTATGTCTTTGTAACTCGCCTGTGCCCGTGAGCACACAGTGATGCAAAAATGACTCTTCCTATGATGACCAATACTGAAAAGATGAGATAGAGCAAGAGTGAGAGAGTGCTTCCTCTTTAAGGCCTCGTACAGACACCCACATAACAGGTTCACAACAATAAACCCAAACATTAAAATAAGAAACACACTATCGGTCGTATTAAGGTTTCCATTTCAAATGAAATTAAAGGTTAAGAGGATATTCTTGGCTGTCAGATAAGCAACAATTTATAGCCACTGTGAATCATAAAAATCAACACTGTAATAACTTGATTCATACAGCAGATGGCGATATGTATACACTCAGACGACCTCTGCAAAGGACTGCCTTGTGGAATAAGTTTTCTCAGTGAAAAAGACTTCACTCTTTCTGAAAACACATACAGAAATTGGTATGAAATTTCAATTACCCTGTCAATCAAAAACAATAAAGCGATCTTAAGCTCTTTAACACATTTAAACTTAAGTTAACGTTGCCCATGTGTTCATATTTTTCCACACATTTGTTACATGATCATGATTAAATCAGTTACCTTGATTTACACAATCTTACTCGCTACTAGCAGTGTATCTTTGTTAGAAATTGCTCTACCATTACACAATATTCTTTAAGACTCTTTCTGTCATCAGACTGCATTCCTGCACCACCCACTCAAACACTCACAAATAAAAACACAAGCTTGAGTTAGCCTCCATATCCAACAAACATGCATATAAATATAAACATTCAGCTTTAATGACCCTCAGCCAAAATAACTATTTCAATATGCGCTTTAACAAGTCCATCAGATATGGGCAAACATCATTAGCCAAGCACCGCATGCCAGAAAGGGTCATATGACAGCTGTTATTCACATTGTCGAGGAACTCCTCCAACATCTGGTCTCTAAAGTTTGGTGACATCATCAGAAGCCAACAACCAATTTCTCCATCCTTTGTTTTTGTACACTTTCCATTAGAACATGGTGAGGAACTCAACTCTTACGTAAGATGCATGCTTATCCATGTGCAATGTAGGGCTGGGCAATTACATTTCAATATTTTTCAGCCTTCTGACAATATCTGAAATATATCTAAATACTGATGTAAACATTATGCAATGGTTTAGGAACAGTGCACCGAAAAATGAAAATTCGGTCACCATTTACTCACTTCAAACAATCTGTGTGCTACATTAAAAGTCTTCTAAAACCATACAATGTTTTAGGTTAGATACTGACCAAAAAAATCATTGTTCCGTTACATAAATGTAACAAACTATATCATGGAGTAAGAGAATTCATGACTTTGATGAAAAATTAGCTCTGAAGAAAAATTAAGCTGAATCTTGCACCATCTTGCAGAAGCTTGCACCTTAAAGGGTTAGTTAGTTACCCAAAAATGAAAATTCTGTCATTAATTACTCACCCTCATGTCGTTCTATACCCCAAAGACCTTCGTTCATCTTCGGAGCACAAATTAAGATATTTTTGATGAAATCCGATGGCTCAGATGGCATTTAGGCCTCCATTAAGAGCAAAGCCACTGAACCTCTCAAGATCATGTTTAAAACAGTTCATGTTAGTACGGTGGTTCTACCTTAATATTATAAAGCGACAAGAATACTTTTTGTGCGGCAAAAAAAACAAAATAACGACTTTTCAACAATGATTGCCGATTTTAAAACACTGCTTCAGAGCTTTACGAATTGAATCAGTGGTTCGGAGCGCCAAAGTCATGTAATTTCAGCAGTTTAGCCGTTTGATAGGAGATCTGAATCACTAATTCGAAACAAAAGATTCGTAAAGCTTCAAAGTCTTCTGCAAAAAAAAGACAAGGACTGCCTTGTGGAATAAGTTTTCTCGGTGAAAAGTCGTTATTTAGTTTTTTTTCCATTAAGTAGTGTTTTGAAATCGGCCATCACGAGATATTGTTGAAAAGTCGTTATTTAGTTTTTTTGCCGCACAAAAAGTATTCTCGTCGCTTTATAATATTAAGGTAGAACCACTGAACTCACATGAACTGTTTTAAATATGTTTTTAGTACCTTTATGGATCTTGAGAGGTTCAGTGGCTTTGCCTTCAATAGTGGCCTCACTAAACCATCGGATTTCATCAAAAATATCTTAATTTGTGTTCCGAAGATGAATGAAGGTATTACGGGTGTAGAACGACATGAGGGTGAGTAATAAATGACATTATTTTCATTTTTGGGTGAACTAACCCTTTAATTGGCAAGTAACAAGTTTATAACAAGTACTTTGAAATCACAATTGGTAAAAAAGTTGTACACTATTTATTGTTTAGAAATGCAAATATAAAAAATAAAAACATGACAACCACTATGAAAAGTTGTCATATTAGAATATCTACTTTTTCAAATCTTATAATGTAGACTAATGTAAACTTATTTACCTCGTTGTAGGGCTCTTTAAATGAATTGTGCTGATTTACAAACAAAACACAATCCAAAAGGGATATCAATGCATCCCTTAGTAAATATTAATTGCCCAGCCCTAGTGCAAAGTAATCGTAAATAGGTTTGTGTATGTGAGCATATGTATAAGAAAATGAGTGACAAGGAAAAATACACAAAACAAAATTCTGAGCATGTTTTTACTTACCGCGCTTTCTCCAGCCCTTTCTTTGTGTGCACTGCGGCTTCTGCGAGTTCTCACGTGGGCAACCGGACCATCAGCAGAGCTTTCCGTGGGGGCAGATCTTCGACACATACTCCTTGAGCGTTTCTACACAAACATAGAAAGCTTCTTTAGTCCATTCAAGAGAAATGCAATGCAACACAACTAGAGATACACTGACATTGTTATTTGATCACTCTGAAGTACATTTTCCAATACCGATAGTTGGGTGGTTCTGCAATTAAAGTGACCAATTTCAGATGGTGCGCATCATTACTGTTTACATTTGTGCATTGCTAAACACAACACAAAAAAATACATATATGGTGGGAGTAAATGTGTGCAAATATGTATGCAAGAGTGAGTTCTTCCCCACCTGTTGTACTTTGTCCCTGTGCGAGGCACGGTTCTCTCTCAGCCCCTGGGATGCCAGCTCCCAATTTGGACTTGATATAGGATCAGTCACAGAGAAGGTTGCAACATGACTAGTGGGTACTTGTGTCTCTTTCCTAGCTAATGATGTTGCGGGAGAAGGAACCGAAGCTCCACTTGACTCCGCGTTCCAAGGTACTGAGGTCCAGCATCTCTCTGGGGTCAGTATAGGGGCTACAGAGGGACCAACACTTGTTTGTGTAGTCCGCATAGTTTGAATTGGAACCATGGGTGGTGAAAGATATGGATGCTGTACCGGAGTAAAGACAGGAGTCATGGAAGAGGTCGAAATGGGTGTCACAATGTTACTTAAACCTCTATCCTCTTGGCGCAAGGTTTGCTGCTCAAGACCGCCAGGTCTGGTGCTAATTGGTCTTCTGGATCCCTCCATGGCTGATACCCAAAGGGGCTCATCTACAGTCAACTCTGCTTGATTATGTCCCCAAACATTAGTTTGCACAGATGGCAAAGTTGAGATAGGCTGTTGAGAGCCAAAGGCCCAATCTGAGGTCTCAATCAATGAGTGAGGTTGTGGCCTAGGTCTTTCTGTATCAAATGGCTGTGAATGAGGCTGGGTTTGGTGCAGAATTTGAGGTTGCAAAGGTGGCGGGAGTTGAGTTCTCATACGTTCTGCTGGGGAGGGCTGGAAGAAAGCCTGGGACTGAGGGTGGAACTGGGGATGAGAAGGAGACTGAGATGCTGTTTGGGGCTGGAGAACGTTCGTTTGTATGGCCTGTGGACGAACTTGAGTCATTGAACTAACACCTCCTGATTCTAAACCTCCAAATCCAGTTAAAGGGAAAGTATCAGGTTGGGTTTGGCTCCTAAATGAGTCAATGTCTAAGATGGCTGGTTTGTATACCTCATCAGGACGAAGTGAGGGCTGCTTCCATCGAGCTGTGGGGCTGTTCTCATGGCTATCTCGACCAGTCCTAACACCCAGAGACACGGCGTCTAGGTCTAGAACTTTAGGCCGAAGTGGAGATGTAGGTGTTGCCTTGTCTTGCTCTGTCTCTGTCCAATGTCGTTCTGTTCCTCTCTGCCATTCAGGCTGCAGTTGTCTTTCTTCTCGTTCTTTTTTTGATCTCTGTTTCGGTTTCTCTTGCTGGAGTGGCCTTTCCCGCTGTCTCTGCAACTCAAAATCAAGAAGCTGTCGTCTCTCAAGCTCCTTGACTCTCTCAAGTTCTTCCAGCTCTCTCTTGGTCTCTCTCTCCTCTGCTTTCTGACGCTTCCATCTTTCAATCTCTAGCTCTCTCTGCTTCTGTTTTTCAAGTTCTTTCTGCCTTTCAATCTCCCTCTGTCTTTCAATCTCCTGTTGTCTCTCTAACTCTCGTTGTCTCTCAAGTTCCCTTTGCCTGTCCAGTTCTCTCTGCCTTTCCAACTGTCTCTGTCTTTCCCTCTCCTGCTCTTTCAGTTTCTCCAGCTCTCGTTGCCTCTCCAATTCTCTCTGTCTTTCTAACTCCTTTAGCTTCTCCATCTCTCTTTGTTTTTCAAGTTCTCTCTGCTTCTGTCTTTCAATTTCCCTCTGTCTGTCCAACTCCATCTGTCTCTCTCTTTCTCTCTCTATCTCTTTCTGTTTTTCAAATTCTCTAAGCCTAAGCCTTTCTTGGTCGAGCATTCTCTCTTTCTCTCGCTCAAACTCTTTTTGTCGTTGCCTCTCAAACTCTCTCTGCTGCTCAAGTTCTCTTTCTGCAGCCTTCATTCGCTCATATTCAATTTGTTTCTGTCGCTCCTTTTCTCGTTTCTGTCGTTCCGCTTCCCTTTGTTTCTCCAACTCCCTAAGTTTCTCCCTCTCTAGCTCTCTCTGTTTTTCCAGCTCTTTTTGTCTCTCTTTCTCTTTCTGTATCTCAACTTCTCTTCTCTTCTCCCTTTCAATTTTGTTTTGTTTCTCAACCTCCAAGACTCTCTGTTGTTTCATCATTTCTCGCTGCCTTTCCAATTCCTTCATCTTTTCAAACTCTGCAAGGCTTTGTCTCTCTGTTTCCTCCCTGAATGCTTTTTGCAGTTCCATTTCTTGTAATCTATGATCTGTTCTTGGTGCAGTGTCATTTTTATACAGTTCCTCTTGCAAATCTCTGTGCATTGCAGCTTCCAATGAAGGATTTCTTCTAAACTGAGCAGTTGGAATCTGAGGACTCCACTGCCCTGATCTAAGAGTGAAATCCTCAAATGGAACATCCTTCATCCCTCTGTCCTCTTGTGAACTTCGTTTACCTCTCCCAATGATTACTTCATCATTCACTCTCTCACCCTGATGCACAGGCTCTTGAATCTGACCAGTGAGAGCAAAGTAAGTGGCTCTAGGTTTGTTCATTTGCTCTTCAGCATCTAGCATCTTAGGCCGTTTGGGCGCTGCAACTTCCTCTCGCTCCCTTTCCCGGTCTCTTTGTGCTTCTGAACGTTTCTTACTTTCTGCTTCGCTCTCTTCCTCCTCCTCCTCCAATGCTGCTGTTGCAGCCATGTGCACTTCTATTTGCCTCTGTATCTCTTCTTCCATCTTTCTCACCATCTCTTTCTGTCGTTCCCTCTCGGTTTCAGTCTCTTGGTCTGCCTCTGTGGCAGTCCATTTCTGTAGTGCCCCTACTCTGAGGTAACGCGGACTGGCTGCTTCATCCTTCTGCAGGTTACTTATCTCATAAGTACGTCTGTCCTCTTCCCCTTGAGGAGCTGATCGCCGTGAACGTAGAGTGAGAGCTCTGTCCTCAAGCTGAGCGGTTGGCAAAGCCTCACTAACAGCACGGCTCTCTCCAAACAAAGCTACAGTATCAAATACATGCTCCACGCGTACAGGGCTGGAAGGAGAAACTTGCTCTCTATAGGTCGCTTTGACCAAACTTCCAGGATCATCATCTTGAAGAGCTTTAAAGATGTTGTCCTGAATTCGCAAAGAGTGGCTCCGCCTGGGCATAGGTTTAATTGTGCTTTCCTGCTGTGCTCTTGGGCCTTGTGAAATGCTATCCTCCATCACTTGAACATTATGCCTCTCCACCACATGTTCAAACATAGACGCTCGTACTGTTTGCACTGCATCACTATTAAAAGCGGAGTGGGTTGGAAAGTCACGAACATCAAGTGATGATACTTTCCTGTCCTCCTGTTTGTTGAACTGTCCTTCAATCGTGGAGTAATCAAACTAAAAATTAAAATAAAGATGAAATTAAGTATATTTTTTTACATTTTCATTTGCCATTGGTTTTGTTAAGCAAAAAAAAAATTGGGGAATCATTTGCATGTTTTTTGCCTCATCTCCTGAAAAGTTTCATGAGTAAGCAGGAACCTGGAGCTTTGTTTGACTCAGTCAGACAAGAGGAGCTCTGTCTACAACTGTGATCCCTAAAGAAGCAGCCTTTGACAACCCCATACCTGATAGATATGGCATTTAGAGGTAACATTTTCTTTGCTTAGTTATAAGCTATCATTACAGTGGGTGGCTGTGTACAGTACGTCTATTACATGACTGATTTAGAGTCAAACTTTGAGAGGGAAATGAATATGTTTCTACTCTACAAATCAGCCACAGAAAGAATGCAATGATGGAGTCTCATTTGAATAAACAACAGATTATCAAATCTTGCAAATTGCTTATCTAAGTTATTCTTTCACAGAGAATGATATAAGAAAGATAACAAAAAAGGGGAAGTACAAGACAATGAAACAGATGGAAACAATTAATGTGTGAAGGATTGTATTAGGAAGGTTTTAACAAACAGAAAGTCCTGAACAGAGGGGATTTAGACAGAAGCAAACATTGGGAGCACATGAAAAGGGAGAGGAGCTTGACACGTGTGACTGAGAACAGTGTAATGGGATCTGTATGCTCTTTGTCAAAGCTCATAAAGCAGGGTGGGGCATGAAGGGGCCATAATCAAAGAATCCTCTTCTCTCACAAACTGACCTTTCCCACCCCCCTCCCTTCGAAGCGTGCGTGTTTCATAATCACAATATGACTAACGCTACAACTCAGGTTACACGTCTTTGGAGTGCCGCACCTTCTGTGACATCAGAAGTGCCTTTTCAACCACATTTGTTATTCCTCTCTCCCTCAATGTGAAATCTCTTCTTCTTTTTTAAAGACATTCATTTTGAGACTGAGACCGCAATTAGGCAGTTACTGTCTCAAATGTCATAAAGGCCCTTTTAAAGACGATTTTTCTATTAATTTAAAAATATATATATTGTTTTAATTTATCAAACACGACTGTTACAGTATAATTGTACGAGGGTAGGAATGCTCAAATACAATACTCTTGTTGTAAAAAGAGCTAAATGTTTTCTGTACTCATGAAAAATGCAGGAAATGTCAAATATTAATACACGTATATATTTTAATCATATGTAACTATCAATTAGTTCAGCAAAATTGTGATTTATGACTATTATGTAATAGTCAACTGAGTATGCTGTGGTGTCATTTGTTAAAAAAAAGGTTCAATAAAATGTTAAATTTTCTTCCTATGGACTTTGAATAACGAGGTGTGCCATACTGCACCTTGTAAAGATGCTTGATTTGCAGCAGTATGACTAATAGCAGTGGCTCATATTCTCATACCTTTTTGCTGAGATCTTCCTCAACCTGCTGGGGGACTTTGGACTCACTGGAACTAAGGCCGTCAAGCTCTGGTTCAAATCTGTAAACAAATCAGTTTAATTAGTAGAAACAAATACTGCTTTCTGTTCTCATCAGAATGATCTTATGAACCAGATGAATGAATGCCACCACATTATTACCAGTGTGAAGCTATATTTTCTTTGAGCCTTGATTTTCAGACTAGAGAATGTAAATCATGATGAAAGCAAAGTGTTAATTGTGATTTCTGTACCATTTAGTTGTACACATGTAGTATACATTTTTTTGTGTACTGTTGTACTTATTTAGCCGGTTTATGAGTCAACATGTTTGTGAGACATAATTACACTTCAGAATTCTCTGTGCCAGCACATATACAAAAAAAAAAAATTACTTGTGCACAAAATGTAGATCCTTTAATATTCATTTTGCTGCAGTAATTGCAACTTATGAAACTCATTCATAAAAACTTTTCAGGAGGACCCGAAGGCAGTAAAACTACAGCAAAACTGTGCATATTGTTGAAACTGATAACTGTTTAACTGATGAATATGAAATTGATAATTGATTAACATGTACAACTGCAATTTACTGAGTCACAGCACTAACATTGTAGACTTCAAAAATGAATGTTGAAAATCACTGGATCTTACTTTTTAGTACGGTCAGAAACTATGTTTCGTGGCTTATATTGTGGCTTCTGTGGTGGTGATAGCGTAGAAGGCACTTCTTCGGTCAGTTCTTTGATACGCTGTTTTACCCCCACTGCTCCATCAGTATCAGAGACGGACAGCCCCGGAGAGCGAGGCTCCGTTCCTGGAGTATCCACACGTGCCACTGAGAAGGATGAAGATGAAGAGTCCAACAGCAGGCTGATGCGTCTCTTTATACTGGTACCTCCTGTATCCTCAGGTTTAGAGTCTTTCTTGAAGTCCTCATCTTTCAATTCCATCTTCTGAGTACTTTTATCAAGCACAGGGGCCTTATTCTGCCCTTCTGCCCTTTCAGCAGCATGTTTTTTCTCTTCAGTCACAGCTCCAACACTCTCTGGTGTTTCAGGAGTGTTTTCTTTGCTGTCCTCCTTGGGAGGTCGCCGGTTTAGGGACAGCCCAATTGACTCAAACTTCGAAGTAAGGTCAGATGATAGGGGTCGTCCTTTTGCCCAACGAGGGGCAGGTGTAGGGCATACAACCTGAGGCTCAGACTGATTGGGGCTTTGGGGAAAAACAGCTGACACCGGCCTGGGCCTTGACCCTTTAGATTGGGGCCGAAGAACAGTAGGAGAACACTCTTCCTTGGCACCAGAATCCTCTTTACTGTCCTCATAATTCAGTCCTATCTCTGAAAGGAAACCCATTGATTTAGCACGAGTGATCGAAGGGCCAGGCTGTTTTTTCCGAGAAGCAAAAGGCCATTCAGCACCAGGAGTGGAGGCCTGACCATCGATTTTGAGTTGAGCTGGTGTGGCTCCAACGCTTGTTCTTCTCAGCACGTCCCCAGTTTGAGTCGTTCTAAACTTGTTGGAGTCAGTAGAGGCAATGGTAGGTGCTGGTTTAAAGGGTTGTGCCACAGGTTTGTTTGTCTGTCCGCTGGGCTTCTGGCCTGTTTTAAAGGCAGACGGTAGACTGAGTTTACTGGCTGGCTGTGGTTTAGGTGTGCTGGGCAGGCCTGGCTTGTAGGAAACTGGTCGACTGGATTCAAGTCTAGGTTTTGGCTGTGGTTTGGGAGCAAGAATGGGGCGTATAGTAGGATTTTTCTCCACAGTGAAAGGTTTTGGGGTGAGTCTGGGCTTGGGGCCTGGGACAGGTTTGTTAGGCTCTGAAGGAATAATAAGTGGCCCCTGGGGGCCACCTGAACTCTCCATCAAGCTCTTGTTGCTAGAGTCTATGAGAGGGTTAAGGTGCAGACGACTCCCAACCACACATGGCCGCCCAGCATCAACCTCAACCTGGGCAGCCATCGCACCACCTGAAACAAGAAAAAGAAAAATCAAATTAGCTGACAATCATTTAAATTAATCATTTTGTACGTTAAGCTGCGTTCACATGGACAGTAATTAAATCACTGGAGATCGCACAGTCCCTAGTCTGTCAATTTGTCACAGTTTTCAACTGTATCTGGCCACAGATCACTTTCTGCATTCCTTTTGGTCATTTCCAAATATCTTCACTGCTCATTTGCATAAAGTTAAGCTCTGCTCAACACTGTCTCAATGCCAACTCTCACTCGTGTCACCAGAAATCACAGGCTCTCACTGAAAATGAGAATGATATCCGGTCGCTTTTTTCGCAGGTAATCACTGTGAGTGTGTAAACCTTCCTTTAGGGCTGGAGTCATCCCACACACCGAGCAGAATCATTTTGTAGAACAAAACAAATACAGTGTTAGTGTTCTCAGAAATGTTGTCATGGTGGGGTGTCTATGAACCTAAAGAAAAACGCTATCTAACCCTCTTCCTCTCCACCACTGTGGACTTTGCCTTGGCAGATACAGAGCTCAGAAGAGCACAACGAACGTTTTACTGACACATCATTAATCACGCTGTGAGAGAGTGTGTGTGTGTGTGTACGGGTGTATTAAATCAGCATGATTGGACATTGCCCATGAGGGAGGGATCAATTTGCTGAATTAAGAGTCCAGACTGAGACAGGTCTGTGCGTAAAAATCCTGCTACTACTGGCAAATACACATAAAACAAAAGGAATCCACCAGATAATCCAGAGAGCCATATTTGCTAATGCAATACACATGTCGCTCTTGGAAGCTGTGCGCTAATACAAACACGTGTTCACACTTAAATTGCCATGCAGACTTTTACAACACACACACACACTCACATTTTACACAGATTGAAACCGTGATTCACAACACATTCACATACCTGTATAAATGCACATGCATTTGCCATGCTTCCCCATGCAGTTATCAAATTGTGCTTTGTCTGCAGTTTTCCAACATCACAATAATAACTCACCTGCCTGGCTGTCAACCGTCTGCAGTGGAGCCCTGGTTTCTGTGGTAACCGCAGAGTGATGTCATATCATATGGAGAAGAGGCGGAGCCAGACTCTGTTGCAGGGAATACAGCATGGTCAGACACCGTTACTTCTGCACAACTAAGGTATCAGTGTCTGTTGTAATCTTCTCCACACATGCACGCACATGAACACTTGTTGTCAATGGCATAGCTTGTTGAAATCATTGATTATCATAAAAATTGAAAAGTCAAACGAGAATGTTTGCAAAGACTTTTGAAACACAGCACAGACTCAAACACACAAACACATATCCAGAATCTACCATTTTTTTGCAACATGCAACAAAGAGACTTCATCAGTGTCTTTCACAAACAAATGAATACACAGAAAGCAAACACATAGATCAAAGGAAGATATTTACCAGCACGATTGACCTACATCTACAGATTACCAAACAAACCAACACATTTGATATGTCTCCGGTAGTGAAATCTTAGCTGTGTGGTTGCGTAAAAGGGGTGGGGGTGCAGAAGTAGTGACATGGAAGCAAGGGATGGCCAACAATGAACAGACAGAGGGAGAACGACTGTGAAGGAAGGAAAGGAGGAGGATCCAGATCAGAGTGCATGGACTGGCATTCGCTTGTTGACAGGAAACGCCTCTGCAGCTGGAATGTTTAATATCTACAGCTTCAAAACCAGAATGTTTAGGGAAGTCGTTTCTGGCATCCCGTAGAGACACGTTTACACACAAACATGATCTAGCCACTGACCTAAAAAAATTAACACAGATCTTTACACCTCTGCATTAAAGTAAGCAGCACTTATCTTACATAAGTTACACTGCAAATCTTAATCTTGGCAGATTTAGAAGACTTCTTGGTAACAGCAAATCTCACACCTCAAAGCCAGAGGGATAAAAGTCACACAGTGTGCTTTTAAAAAATAAATTATACAGACAATTACAATAAATATAAATAATAACCTTAAATGGTTAAAGGGTTAGTTCACCCAAAAATAAAAATAATGTCATTTATTACTCACCCTCATGTCGTTCCACACCCGTAAGACCTTCGTTCATCTTCAGAACACAAATTAAGATATTTTTGATGAAATGCCAAATAAACAAAATAACGACTTTTCAACAATATCTAGTGATGGGCGATTTCAAAACACTGCTTCGAATCTTTTGTTTCAAATCAGTGGTTCGGAGCGCCAAAGTCACGATATTTCAGCAGTTTGGCAGTTTGACACGCAATCCGAATCACTGATTCGAAACAAAAGATTCGAAGAAGTGTTTTGAAATCGGCCGTCACTAGATATTGTTGAAAAGTCGTTATTTAGTTGTTTTTTTGGCGCACAAAAAGTATTCTCGTCGCTTTATAATATCAAGGTAGAACCACTGTACTCACATGAACTGTTTTAAATATGTTTTAGTACCTGGGCATTTGAAAGTGTAAATTAACTTGCTGTCTATGGAGGCCTCACCGAGCCATCGGATTTTATCAAAAATTTGTGTTCTGAAGATGAACGAAGGTCTTTCAGGTTTAGAACGACATGAGGGTGAGTAATAAATGTCATTATTTTCATTTATGAACTAACCCTTTAAAATATAGGGGTGTGTGACAAGATCTCGTGCCATGAGATCTCGCAATATTAAAATGGGACAATATTTCTCTTCGAGGTGAAAGCTGTCTCGTGATTCATCAGCATGAAGGATCTGAGTCTCATACTCAGAAAGTAGAGCTGAAGTGACATTCGCTACATGATAGGGCTGTCACTATTCCTTGATTAAATTTGAGGGCTCTATTAAAAAAAATCCTCGATTGCAATTTACCCATGTCGTTTAACCAGCAAAATACCGGAAGTGCCGCATTCTACAGACAAGTGGCCAAATATTAAAGATTAAGTGGACATTTGAATTAAATGTTGTTTGGTCAATAATAAACAAGGATTTGATCTGCTTTAAAGTGTAACAACAACAATCACCAGGCCGCTGGCACCCTCTGCAGGCATTTGTTGTAATACGTAATGTACAAAAGATGATTATTGTTTATAGTATATTACATTATGTATTTTAACAGTGTTGTCCAATAAAACCATATCATTACTTGCTTTTGATACTTTATTGGAACCAATTATTATTGCCTCATTGTTATTATATATGTATTTTAAAGGGGACCTATTTTGCCCTTTTCCACAAGATGTAATATAAGTCTCTGGTGTTTCCAGAATGTGCCTTTGAAGCTTCAACTCAAAATACCCCACAGATCATTTATTATACCTTGTCAAATTTGGGTGTGAGCAAAAACATGCCGTTTTAGTGTGTGTCCCTTTAAATGCAGATGAGCTGCTGCTCCCTGCCCGCTTTCCAAAAGAGGCAGGAGCCTTAACAGCTTTGCTCAAACTTTTGCCATGGCCTTAGAACTCGTACACTGTTTTCGCTTGTGAAAACAAAATGAAGGCGCCGTGGGTGGAAACGTGCAGATTAAGGGGCGGTAATATTACAATAAGATCCCCTTACTGGGTTGTCCTTTTTCACGTTTTCTGGGTTGGTAGATGCACCGGGGACCCGATTATAGCACTTAAACACAGAAAAAGTCAGATTTTAAATCATTACGCAATCAAAATAATTGATTACTCGATTACCAGAATAGTTAAAATATTTCAAAATGCACCTGCATTATTTTGCATTATGTGACTTTCAAGTTTCAGTCATATACATTGTTAATGAAGATTTCTTAAAAATAGTGTTAAATAAAATATTGTTGTCTCGTTCTCGTGAACCCAATTTCATGTATCGTCTCGTGAGCTAAGTGTATCGTCACACCCCTATTAAAATGTTTACTTTATTCAGAAAAAAAATGTGAACCTATTTTAAGATTATTATCATTTATAATATATAAGATTTAGATAATCTCATACAACAAATATAAATAATTATTTTTCCATTTTTTCACATTACACTAATGAGAATTTTGGAGGGGAAATGTGATTAACTGTTAATAATGTGACAACACAAAAACCGTAATAGCTTAATAATGTAGCTTAATTTTCTTTATATAAAAAATAAATAAAATGATTTTTGATTTTGGTGTGAAATATGGCCTAGATATTTTCCCAATTATTTTTGTATACAGAGCAAATGACTGTCATTTAATCTGTATCTGCTGAAACATCAACTTCTTTATAAAGCAAATACTTTATTGGTGATGGGCAAGCACAAAATGAAATAAACCAGGTTGGATTTATATGGATTTGTCAACTCTAAACCTACTCTGAATCAGAGTTTGTTTAACTAGCTTAATGCAACACGCCTCAGGTCACAAAATTTGTATTTACCATCACCAATCAATTCTTAAAAAAAAAAGCTAGCACAAGGAACATAAACCAAGGCTGCAAAAATCACTCGATCAAATCAGATTCCAGTGGAAAGTTAAACAAGAAAACCATCCTCAGGCAATAATTGTCCATCAAAGATCATAAATGAACAACTGTCATTTAACAACAAGCTGCCAGAGTTTCTGTGAAGATCAGATCATCAGACTAGTGTTTCTGCTGGATGTTAAATGTGCTCTCCAAGTAGGAGTGGCAGATTAAAAGAGTTACTGGGTTCACACAGAGATATACAGTAACACATAATTATTGTTATCAAATGAGATTTACTGTTCTTCAAAACCATAAAGATTTATTGGCTTTAGGACCTCTATACAGAGAGATAATGAAGAAAAATTAACACAAAATATTGCAGATTATTTACAATTACCAAGCCTTAAATAGCAATATAAGCCTGTTCTTAAATGCAGTAACAAACCAGGGTGCAAGTACTTCATTAATACACATTAGCATTATTTTAGGAAATCAAAGAGGAATTTACATCCATTGTAACTACATTTATTGGACTTATTGCGTTTTTATTTACAAGAACATAAAAGTAGAGGAAACTAGAGGAAAGAGAAGGTATTATCATCTGTCCATGACCAGGGTCAGACTCAAAACGCTCAGACTTTTTACTCCTTTCAGTTTCATTTAGATATTCAAAGTGCAAGGCACAAGGTGCCTCTAGTCATCATGACGTAAATTTATCCTCATAAAATAAGTACTCCTACTGAGCTCACACTACAGTGAATGTTACTAGAAATGTAATTGGCCAAAATTATGGTCATTCATGCTTGTCATCAGTCCCACAACATAGAGTCTTTGACGAAAAGCAATGCATTGTAATTTTGTTAATTAAACATCACTGAAGACAAACTTGACTTGTGTATATATTTCATATATATTCAAGTGTCAAAAAAGATCAATATCAGCTGCTGCTGAATTTATCATTTAACAATATCAGGTAGCAGATTTCTGGAAATCAGTTTCAGATTAACATCCATTGTGTTTTACAGCCTTTACATATTCAGAACACATTGAGAAATTGTGATTGAACAAGCTGCTTTGATTTTAAAAGCAAAAATAATAATAATAAAAAAATAATAATATTTACCAGGTCCTTGTGGTAATTATGTCAGGCAGGAAATCCAAACATTCGCCTATCATCCATCAACCTCAAATATGGCTTATCATCTGAAACATGTAAGTAGTAGCAACTTTACATGGCCGCTCGCTCTAACATTAACCTAGATAAATGTGCGCTATTATTATGCGCATATCTAAGTGTTTGTGTGGAGTGTGGAAGCTGAAATATAGTGTGCTTTACTCCATTTTTGGTCATACAGATAAGAGTAATGCATCATTCCAAAAGGATCTAATTTTATTTCTGTAGACTCACAATAACAAAAAAACTTTGTGCTTTTGTAAAATAAGGAAAAACAGGATGAGCTTTCTGCCATCTCAGTCTCCCTGTACTGCAGCACGTCACATAAATGAACTGAAACTCAGTGTGTATAGGCTACTTGTCTCACAGACTTTTAAACGAACCTATTCGAATCGAAAACAAATACTCTGTGTGATTATGTAATCCATATGAAAGGTTCCTTTCTCTCTATAGGCGTGTTCACTATACTGTGGAGATGACTAGTCAGCATCGTCAACTTCTTCTTTGCAACTGACACTGACTCAGAAAACACTAGTTTATTAATAAATATTTAAAATGTCTCCGTGCTATTTTTTCCCCAACACATTCATAATCATTACTTTTCCCGGTGCTTTGTGGCAAGCTTTATGTGTGCGCTTGAGCATGGAATAGGCATATATTTCACCCCCTGTATTTAAGTAATTAAATTAATATAAACTAGGGCTGGACCAGAATATTCGATTATTCGAATATTTGTTTGGTAGGTTGGTATTCGATTTTCAATTTTGGGATTCGAATATTCGTTTTTTGTTTTGTTTTTTTGCACACCTGGCATCCCCCTCGCAAAACGGTTCTCATTCGCGCTTGAATATGTTTACACTATAAAATCTGGCGACATACAATACTTCTTTATTTATTACCGTTCGTTCATTTATTTTTCGTTCTTCTTTTATTTAAATAGCCTACCCTTTACTGTGTCAGTAATTACTGTGCTGCTCATTTCTGATTTGGGAGCGATTTGTTTGTCAGAAAAATGATAGGCTAAGTTAACTTTTTAAAAGTATTGATTTAACAGACCTGTGTTTTGTATCACTAGTGCAGTGTCCCTGCCCGCGTGAGGCGCACCGCTTCCGGCTCGCGCTGTTCTGTAGTTTATTAAACGTTTATTAATTCTGAACGTGTTCTCGACATAATCAAAATGCAAACAGACACACAGAGATTACTGCTGTAACGCGTTGTGTATACGGAGCAAATAGGGATATGTTAGCTCACTTAGCTTAAGTTATTGATACCAGACAGACTTCACGTAGGCGATTGACATTTCACAACTGGCGCTTTATTCCCCATGAAACAAGTTTAACTGTCCGTCGCAAATGTTATGCCGTCCACAGCGTTACTTAATAAAGAAAATAACTTTAAATAGCGACAGAAAAACAGAAATAACCCGCATACATGCGGTGCTCGAGTCGTTCGACATAGTTCAACCGTGCAGCTCTTAAAGGGGCCACACCACATTTCTACTCATTACACATGCCTTTATTAGAGAGAAGAATATCTTCAGCCCCCTCCCGCCGAAGCTTCGAATATTCGGTGCTGATTACTATAGAGCATCGAAGCTCAAAAAATTGGTATTCGGACCAGCCCTAATATAAACGTGGATTGATGACTTAAATTAATGACTACTAGTCGACTAGAAAAATCTTAAGTCGGGGACAGCCCTAGTGTTCACACTTGTAGTTCGATTCTCTTAGTTCTTTTAGTCCAGACCAAACAAAGAAAACAATACATTTAGTCCTGGTTCGCTTTGCATTCACACTGTCATTTTTAAAACAGAACCTAAAGATAAACAAAAAAAAACAAAAAAGATTTTATGACGTATATTTTGTGACGGAACTTAACGAACATCCAAAACAATGCTGTGTGCTGGGCTAACCTAAATGTGCTTGTTGTATGTGCATGCATATGATGGTATATATTAGGGGTGTAACAGTACATGTGTTTGTCCAAAACCGTCAAAGTACAGACATCACGGTTCGGGATACAGTCAGACGACGAATACAGTCAGTCACAGGCGATTCACACTCCAATCCAGAAGGAGGCGCGCAGGGTATTGAAACACGGTTCACTAACTGCCACAACAGGAAAAAGCGCAGAAGAAGAACAGACGATCTATGCATATGTTTACGTGTAATCTCTCAACCTGTGTTTCAACCGTGGAAAGACATCAATAAAACAGCTTGAGAATAATATCTCACATAGCATTACCTCAACAACATCTTAGTCCATTAGAGAAATTAACTCTAGAGGGAAGCAATTCTATGCACTATATTAGCTTATATATTCATTATATTTACTTTACCTAGTAATGTCTTTATTTAATATACATCTAAATAAATTTGTCATGAAAACAAGTTATGACAATAACTGTGTAAATGGTCATATTTCAAAAATGAACTGAAGTAGAAAAATTATTGAAAAATATTTTTATAATTAGATTTAGAAGTTAATGCCTTATGTGCAGTTTACATGTTTTTTTTTTGTTTGTTTTTTTTTGTTTTTGAATGTTAATTATTATATCTAAAAAAATATATATATATAGCAAATGAATTTATTAATTTGGGCTCCATTGTTAATTGTAACGGGCTCCCTGTAAATAATTTACAGCATTAGCCTAGATAGATTTTATCCTCAAGAAAATTAATTATAATTGAATTTATTTAAAGAGAGAAGAGACTGTTCAATAAACCACTGTTTCATAAAAAAGAAGAAAAAATAAGCAATTTTATGTTTTGTTTTCTTCCCCCACTGTACCGAACCATGACTTCATGTACCGAGGTACATACCGAATCATATAGAAGAGTTTATAAAATGTATAAAGGAGTCAAAACAGCGGCAGGAATCCCTCAATCACACACACAAATGAAGATCTGATGTGAGGAGAAAGCGGTTCTGATGCCTGTACTGAACTGTGTTGGGCAACATCACGACTGAATGACAAGGAAAAAAAGAGGTATGTTAGAGCATTCTGTCCTTTTTGGGGGGACATTCTGTCCTGTTTTTGGTTCGTTTACATGTCTTTGGTCCGTGTTACGTTCATATTTAATTCAAACCGCACCAGAGTTAGTTTGATAGTGGACCAATACCCATCGTCTCAACGGTCTGCTTGTTGTGCGCACCAGGGTTCGAATGGCAGCGTTCACACTTATTCAAATAAACCACTCTAACAGAGCAATCCCACCAGGGTTCGTTTTAATTAAACCGAACATGCCAAGTGTGAACACAACATATTTTACTTTCACTCTAGTATGTTTTGGGTAGTATGTATGTTTTAAGTACAATTCTGACAGAGTATCTATACTTTAACTTGAGGTTGTAGGACAAGAATAACCCCTTATAGCCTCTCCCTTTTTCAAGATAACTTTGCAAAGATAATCTCTGAACCAAAAATAATAATTATAAAAAACAAGACAAGCTGCTTGAGAGTAAAAAAAAAAAGAAATACTTATCCAAAAAAAGGTAGCCAGCACAGGTGAGTGACGCACTAAGAAGGAATGTAGCAGTGTTCTTCAGTATAGTGTATCTATAGTCTTATTATCTTTCAACTAATCTGGCAAGAACCCAACTCAGCGAGGACCAACTGATTGCCTTGAAGCCTTTTCACGCCACTGTGTTTCCTGTCTTTTTTCACAGTGTGTGTGTGTGTGTGTGTGTGTGTGTGTGTGTGTACAACTGACACTCTGGTTCAGCCAGTTTTGCAGAAGGAAAATACTTTCCATGCTCGACCTGAGCAACGACACCAATGAATGAGCACGACTGGCAGGGCTTCAGTACACACATGATGAAGCCCATCACCTGCACACAAATATACAGCTGACGCCATTCAGCACATATCTGTGAGGAAATCACCTGACAAGCTTACCTGCCAAGAAAGACTACTGGAAAAATGGAAACACAAAGAAAAATGTGAATTCCAAAGAGTGAAAGGATATATAAATATGCCTGTGTTTGGCTGAATTATTAGGATTCAACTGAATTATGCTGATCAACACCTTTTAGGTGTTGAAAAGTTGTAATGTTCAAGTCTCATAAAGGCATACAATAAAATGCAAATACAGTAAAAACAGTAATATTGTGAAATATTATTGCAATTTAAAATACATTTTTTTCTATCTGAATATTTTAAATTATTTTATTTGTATTTTTTTAATTTAGTTCTGTGATGGCAAAGCTGAATTTTCAGCATCAATCTTCAGTGTGTCACATGATCCTTCAAAGATCATTCTAATATGCTGATTTGGTGTTCAAGAAACATTTCTTCTTCTTCTTATTATTATTATTATTATTATTATTATTAATTTTAAAAAACAGTTGTGCTTCTTAATATTTTTATAGAAACCATGACTCTCTTTTCTCCTTGATGAATACAAAGTTTAAAACAACAGCATTTATTTGAAATAGAGAACTTTTGTAACATTATAAATATATTTACTGTCACTTCAATAAAATGAATCCTTGTTGAACAAAAGTATAAATCTCACTGACCTCAAACATTTAAAAAGCAGTGTAGCTGAGACCATCCCCTTTAAAAACCAACTCATGTACTGTATGCAAATGTTTCAAGAAAGCAAAAATTTGTGCATACAGTGCTACAATATTACTAAGCACAGAATCACGGGCCATAACTACAGATCCACAGCTTGACTGGCTGGAGAAAAACGTGATTAACAACTACCAGAAATAAACAACAACTAATGTTTATCCTGGAAACAATAACGACGATCAAAATAAATACAAATTATTATTGAAAAACAATCAAGCAAGCATGACTCAACTACATTGTACACTGTACAATAAAGCATGTAAAGCTTAATGGAAATATCCATCCATATAATTGTGAAATAAAAGCACAAAGACCCAAATAACACAGTAGCATACCCACAGTTGCAAATACCATAGTAACTACTGAAAATAAGTTAATATGGGATCATGGTCCCCTTCAAACAGCTTTCATAATATTTTTAATTTCCATTTTGTTGACAGTGTCAACTAATATCACAATACCTATAAGTTTCCTATGAAAACTTTAAAATGTTATTGCAGTAACAATGTATACAGTAAACATAGTATTTTGGCGTAAACTATGGTCACCATGGTATTTTTGTAATGGTCAGAAAGGTAAATAGCTCGCGTGAGTTTCTTTGTTAGCTGATTTGACTAGCCTGCTTTAATATTCCCTTAAGTCTGAAGATCAACAGAAGCAGCGTGACAAAGCAGGTAAAACACATACGAAGAGATAAAAGCACAACATTTCACTTTACGCACCTTTTCGTCAACTTCAAATAGTCGTCTGTCTGTCCCACCTGTGTGTGAGCTGTTTGGGATCTGAGCTCAACCAAACCTCGCTGCTGTCTGTCGGGATAGACCGTCCTGTTGATCGCGGGCTAATGTTCGGCTCCACCGCCGGTGAGTCCCTCCATATTTAGTTGCTTTATCCCGCATGAATCGTACCGGGACACCATTCCTCACACCTGTACCGCTGTATAAACGGCCGTCTTTCTATGAACACTATCACAGGCTGGCTCACACAAACTTGCTGAGAGAGCCGGAAGGCGGTATGGGATCGCATTGCACGGAAGGATGGAGGATTTGTTTTGGTACGCCAGACTGGGACAGTGTGGAGGGGGAGAGTGAGTCCGTGCGCCCCCTTGTGGAGGATGTTAAAATATACCAAGATAACCTTGATAAATGAGACGCTATTGGTCACGCGAGAACGGAGTTTTTAGTTCCTCCAAGCCTTTTTAGTCAGGTAAGGTAAACTGCAGTAATTTACTTTACAAAGGCAAAACACACATTTTGCATCTTATCAAAAATGTACGCTTGATGTAGTAATGATAACTAGTTGTATTATATTGACCAATACCTCTATTAACGTGTCATATACATATTTCTATAACTTAGTACTTCTTGATGTACTCAAGAGCATACTTTGAGAAACAGATTTGCACGGAAATGTGGAAATGATATTTTTGTTCTAAATGCGTCCTCAGTTTTGAAGACTTGTGTATATACTTGTATATTTGTGTA
Source organism: Ctenopharyngodon idella (assembly GCF_019924925.1). Classification (NCBI taxonomy): domain Eukaryota; kingdom Metazoa; phylum Chordata; class Actinopteri; order Cypriniformes; family Xenocyprididae; genus Ctenopharyngodon; species Ctenopharyngodon idella. The sequence continues at coordinate 14,081,707 of NC_067227.1, forward strand.
GTGGTTTGTACACTAATAAAAGTAGATAAATGGCACGTTTTTGCATACCATCACCTGATAAGTATGTAACAATGGGATTTCACTGCATTGCAGTTTGGTGTCGCCACACTGACCTCCTCAGGTTGGAATGCAGCCTCTCAACATTAGCTGTTGTCTATAATCAGCTCAACCACTGATAATCACACGAGTAATCAGCCACAACTTGGTTATATAATATGCATCCTGTAGGTCTAATACATATATAAATACAATAAACAACATGCTTCACACACATACTGTAGCCTACCTTTAAATTAAAATATGCTTCATACAGTGGATGTGTCTCTTTTTCTAATGTCTTATATCTGTATATTAATTTGTAATTTGTTCTGTTTTGTAGATGTATCTGCTGTGGAAGTTACAGAAGGTCTCGTCAATAGGTGTTTATCAAATTGTATGTTGTGAATGCTGGTGTTTCCTGCAGCCAGCAGAGGGGGCAGTTGCACTTTAAGTAAAACAAGCTTTACATTCAGAGGGAAGTAAACTTAATAGAGAGCTTTTGATTTAGCATTTAATTATTTTAATAACATGACTGTATTCGGAAATTATTTTAAAGTCTTTTCTTACCAATGATGTTTTAGAGAAAACTGGAGCTCATTGATCTCTTAAGTCACACCAAGATTTCAAAGCTATGAAATGTGTAAAAGCATCACTGGTCCCAGCACAACATCCCGAATGACTAAAAAAGATCTCGGGATCACCATGGATTTTGGAAGTACTGCTTTAAAAATGTTGCATAAAATGAAATCACAAAAAGTGGATGAAAACAAAAGTCGTAACCCTCCGGACATTGAGCAAGCCAGTCAGGCCACAGAGCTGGAGAATATGGAGATGACAGAAGAAAAGCATGGGAAAACACTGAGACAGCATCATGTATATGAATCAACTAACACAAAGATGCTACATACGCATACAAACAGCATAGAATATCCTCCATTTTGTAAAAAACTAACTAGCAATAAATATTTATAACAGTGTAAGCTCAAAGCATATGATTCATTTTAATTAATAACCACCCTTATGTCTGTCTTTCCTTTCCAGTAGGTGAAGAGATCGTGCCAATGACAGTATCAAAAGCAAGTCTCAAACCTTACCATCTCATTTCTGACAGAAAACATAAATACAGAGTAGGGTGGGATTGTCACGAATGTGGCTCCCTCGCCTCCTCCTCCGCACCACCGGAGGGAGCCATCACCTGAATACTGACTGTTTCCCATTCGGACTACGTTTCCCATAGGCCCTCATTCCTGGGACTGATTGCGCACACACCTGCACCTCATCACACTCACACTATTTAAGCCACACACTCACACATACACACCGCGAAGTCTTGATTTGCCCTGGTGATCATTACTGAGCGTTTTCTTGTGGACTGTTTCTCCGTTACCGTTGGATTGTTTATTCTCTGTGATTCTTTGCTGCCTGCCCTGATCCCTGCCTGTGTACTGGACTGTGTTTGCTTGCCGCCTGCCCTGATCTCTGCCTGTGACTTGACACCGTTTGTCTGCCGCCTGCCCTGACCATTGCCTGTCCCTGTTTATGTCTTTGCCTTTGCCCCTGTCTACTTTGGTGATTGTTCTAATAAAAGCTGCAAATGGATCCACACTCTGCCGACCCTTCATTACAGGGATGCAGGTTCACAAGTTCACATTGTATTTATTTCCCCATTTATTATAATAAATACTTATCTGAGCACCTCTGAATGTGACTCCCTTCACACGCAGTGAGGCAGGAGAAAAATGGCTGTAACTCTCCATCAGCAAGTTCAGGATATGGTTCATTTAAATCAAGAGAGCACAAGGACAGCTCAGTTTTCCTCTTCTCTGATAATGTTGAGCAGCCCTTTGAGGATGAGAATGAAGCTTCAGCTATAAGACCAGTGAGGAGGACAGAGAAAACTCTGATTATGATGATTAAAACACAGACGAGGAGCTTATAATCAATAGTAACCTGTCATTACATTTTTTGGTTGTAGCCTATATAAAGAAAACTCAGTATTTTTCTGCTGACTACAGACACTACTGTAATATTGTACCTGGGAGTTCATGTACTTTTTTGATGTATCAAATATGAAAAGACCTGAAATACATGAAAGAGCACTTGGATCGTTTGTGATTCAGTTAAATATTAATTCTAAAGCATTATGACTTTCAAACTTTAAAAACAAAACTGTATCTGCTTGATCTGACCTTTGTTAGTGGAAGCTGCAGGTAGGATGATTCGGTCATGTTAAACCATATTTTTGACTTCTAAATTAGATGAAGCGTGTTATAGGTTACCTGATTTTACATTTGTACTTGGTCTTTACATGCCTTTAACTACTACATAATAACATTTAAATACATACATGTTTTTACATTGTACTTACAATGTAAATTGTACTTATATATTACATAAATACCTGCATGTAATTACAGCTGTAATTACATCTATAATTACACTGTTGACCCATCCCTTCCACCTTAACCCACTTTTAAACCTAACCATGCCATCAATAACAGCAAAGTGTTTTGCAATACAAAATAAACAAAATACATTGTACCTAACAATCATTTTTTATGTAAGTACATAGTAGTTAAAACACCTAATATACAGTCTGACCTTGTACTTATTTAGACCTTTTTGTTTTCATGTTCATGTGTCATGCACTCTTCTTCCTGCTAAACCAGTATATCACATGAGAAGGAAGTTTTTTTTTTCTTTTCTGTTTTTATTCTAGCTTGTTACTTACCTTCTCTACATAGAAGAGTGATGGGAAATGTGCCATAAACGTCAGGTAAGACCAGGGCCGGCGCGTGCCTATAGGCGAACTAGGCAGCCGCCTAGGGCGGCAGCACAGTGAGGGCGACAAAAAGGAGAGGGATTTATTTTTTAAGTTATTAGTTAGTTATTAGTTATTCTAAATCTAAATTATATTTCCCTCATTCTACTGAGTACCGAACCCCGCCCCAACCTAGAGCAGCATATCACTGAACAAAAAAAACGGTGTTTTGAGCGGTGAGTGAACTATGAGTTTGCACTATCGCAAATTCTCTCATAAAAACAAATAAATTTAGACATTATGTAAATAAGAGATTCAATGTGTGACAGCTTCATTTATTATAACAGAACTTTGTGAGATATGACAACTTTTTAGTGATTACAGAGGGAGCACTCTTTGCGCGCCTTCTGCCATGCTTCCTTATACAGTAGGCCTATTTTCTGGGGGGGCTGTGCAGCTACACTGTTACTGCTACACTTGGTCGCGCGCACACCGCTAACCTGGACCAGAGCAGAGTGCCATTAACATCAGTTATCAAAAGAAACATCGTTATCTGTTTCGACTTTCAAGGTAGTAACATAGGCCTACTAACTATTCATGTTAAATTATAGTAATACGGTTATGTGTTTTATAACAGGGTGCGGGATTGTTTTGGACAGTTTAAAAGTCCCCAGTCACAAGGCAGCAATTTCCACACACGTCTTATCAGTGGTGAAGGTACACTCAGATATGAATAAATAAATAATAATACACTTGCAACTTACTTAGTGCTTAAAATGAGTCTAAAATGCAAAATAATAATTAAAAATAGTTACAAGTTTAAAAAGTTCTGTACAGTAGGCTAGCCCAGCTCGTAAAAATGAAAATATTAAATTCACTAATAAATGTTAAAAATATTTATTAAATGCTGTTTTATTTATCTAATCTAATATTTATGTTGTTTTATTTTTGTAATGTGATTTTTCAAAATTGTGTAGCCTAATAGTTTTTTTTTTTTTTTTTAGTTAGGCTTGGTTAATAGTGTAATTTTTTTTTGGTGAATTGTATTAAAAACAGAACAAAAATCCTAATAATAAAATTAATCAGGAGTGTTTATGCTGGGCTGTGTAGGTTTTGGGACAATACGTGAACCGAAACTATTACAAGGAAATTGAAATAGCCATGTGTTTTTAAAGGTGAAGCACTTCTCCTTATAGCCTTATATGTATTTTTTAAATTGCAGAATGAAAAAAAAAAAAACAGAAAAGAAATCCGAATGCACCGGTGGGTGGGAAACATGTGGGCGTCACACATGTGGGTGGGGCTCGGGAACCACCAGGGCTGCCCACGGCCCCTGACCCGCCATGGCCGTCCACGGCTCCTGACCCGCCACGGCCACCCACGGCCACCTGAGACTCCTGACCCGCCATGGCTGCCCACAGCCCCTGTCCCGCCATGGCCGTCCACGGCCCCTGACCCACCACGGCCATCCACGGCCCCAGACCCGCCACGGCCGTCCACGGCCCCTGACCCGCCACGGCCGTCCGAATACGCCTCGTCTCTACAGCAACACATTGTAACATGTACATGCTTTTATATTAGTGCAAGTTTATTAATAAATCAATAAACAAAACCTCCAGTCTTTCACATGCATCTCAAAGATCGAGTTTAATTGTGAGTGTGAGTGTGAAGGCCCATCTCGCCTGACGAGGATTCAATCGTTTAGCTGAACAAAGATACTCCAGATTCTTGTGGTCTGTGATGACTGTGAAAGGATGCTGTGCCCCCTCCAACCAGTGACACCATTCCTCTAGCGCTGCTTTCATGGCCAAAAGTTTGTGATTGCCGACATCATAGTTCCTCTCTGCAGAAGATAGTTTCCTGGAGAAGAATGCGCATAGAAACATACGTGTTGGAGATCCATGACGCTGAGAAATTAGCCCCTAAGCCTGTATGGGAAGAATCCACCTCCTCAATAAAGGGGAGATCTGGGTCAGGATGATGGAGAATGGGCGCAGAGGTGAAGCATGTTTTAAAATTCTTCAATGCCTGTTGGGCCTCAGGTGACCAAAGGAGGCGTGAATGGAGCACCTGGTCATGGCTGTTAGAGGAGCAGCGACTGTGCTGAAGTCTCTTATGAATATTCTGTAGAAATTAGCGAACCCAAGAAATCGCTGTAGCTCCTTCACTGTGCGTGGTTGTGGCCAATCAAGCACTGCCCTTATCTTCCTTTCATCCATTGCTACCCCCTCTTAGCTGATGATGTATCCCAGGAAGAATGTGGATGTTTGGTGGAATTCGCATTTCTCTGCTTTGGCATAAAGTTGATAATGATTAGGCATTTGAGTACGGATCTTACATGCTGGACATGTTCCTTGAGAGAATTGGAATAGATCAAGATATCGTCTATATACACTATTACCCATCTGTCGAGCATGTCACAGAAGACATCATTGATGAATGACTGGAACACAGAGGTACTGTTCGCCAGGCCGAACGGCATAACCAAGTATTCGTAGTGCCCTGACGAGGTTGAAAAAGCGGTCTTCCATTCATCACCTTCTCTGATATGGATTAAGTTGTATGCACTGCGTAGATCGAGTTTAGTGAAGTATTTGGCTTGACGGAGTTGTTCAAGTGCAGCGGGGACCAATGGCAGGGGGCATCGGAATTTAATTGTGATGTTGTTAAGACCGCGTTTATCAATGCAGGGTCTTAAGCCGCCATATTTCTTCTTGACAAAAAAGAATTCAGCTGATGCAGGAGATGTAGAGGGTCTGATGAAGCCTTTTACCAGTTCTTATGCAATGTAAGCCTTCATAGCTTCTGACTCAGGTTGTGAGAGAGGGAATATTCTGCCTCTAGGGGGAGTTGCACCTGGTAGCAGATTGATAGTACAGTCACTGGGGCGATGAGGTGGCAGTTGGGCTGCTTTGGTCTTACTGAATGCCTCGGTTAGATCAGTGTATTCGATGGGTAAACCTTGAATTACAGGGGTTTGTTCACTGATGGTCACAGCATGCTATGGTAAGGGGTTAACGTGAGTCAGACAAAGATCATGGCAGGCTGGGTCCCACTGGACGATTTGTTCCTCCTTCCAGGAGATCTGAGGATTGTGTCGGCGCAACCAAGGTAAACCCAGAATGATGGGGTTATGGGAAGAGTGAATTACATAAAATCGTATGGCCTCTTTGTGCAAAACTCCAATGTGCAAACGAACTTCTTCTGTGATGTGTGTGACTTTTCCTTCTCCAATGGGGCGACCATCTAGCACATCCACAGCCAAACAAGAACTGCACTGTGTTAGAGCGAGTTTATGCAGTCGAGGAAAAATCATGTGACATAAAGTTGCCGGCAGCTCCTGAGTCTAATAGAGCAGAGGTAGTAACAGTCCTGCCTTGAACAATTAACTCCACTGGAATTTTTACACATGAGGAGGAATAATTGAGTTGCGCACGAACACTCACCGATTTGGAATTGTAAGAAGTGGGTAGTATGGGACATGACGTCTTCAGGTGTCCGGCTTGACCGCAGTACATACACAGATGGTGTTGAATTCGACGTTCCCGTTCTTCAGGGGTTAAATGAGTGTAGCCAAGCTGCATAATAGCTGCTGGATCGCTGTTTGGCGAAGTCTTCTGTAACGCAGAGTCAGCGGAGTGAGGATCCATCTGCAGCTTTATTATAACCAGAGTCAAACAGTACAGGGTCGTAGCACAGCAATGGCAATGGCGGAGACAAAACTGAATCGTAAAAGGGCAGGCGTAAGTTGAGGCAGGCGGCAAACATACAAAGTCCAGGAAACAGGCAAAGGGTCAGGGCAGGCAGAGTACAATCATAATCCAAAGAACAGTCAATAGTCGGGGCAGGCAGCAGAGAATCAGGCAACAGGAAAACAGTCCAAGATCAAACACAGTATAACAATCCACAAAGAAACGCTCAGAAATGACCACCGTAGCAAATCAAGACTTCACGATGGTGGTGTGTGTGTGATGAACTGTAGGTGTGTGTGCAATCAGTCCCAGGTATGAGGGATTAAGGGAGATGGAGTCCAAAAGCAACAGTCAATATTCTGGTGAGAGCCCCCATCTGATCCAGAGGAAGCGGAGAGGGAGCCTCAGCTGTAACATAAAGAGTTTGTTGTATGAAATTAATCCTCAGTTTTGAGTCAGCATTTCATGTTAGGTGAGTTTCGGCAGTAACTTTATATGTTTTCTGTGAAAGTCAAGCTAAATAATGAGTTGACGTTTGTATATTGGAGTCCTAAACCTTCCCTTAATCATTCTTCATTGTTTACAGTTGTTACTGGTTTCTATTCCTAGATTGTTGAGTTCAATAATGCCTGTATACAATTGTCTATATTCATTTCTGGTCTTAAGCCGGTTCACGTGTAGTGATTTAATCCTGCATAGCAAGTTTTAATTTCAGTTGTTCTTAGTATTATACGACTATTGCATTCTAAAGAACTGCTAAAACACTTTATAATGTGTGTTACAATCAATATTATGATCAATCTGTTTATGTACAGTCATACTGTACAGAATTTTCTAAAGGTCTTACTCTGTATCCTTTGATATGAAGAAAATAAAAGTCAAATATGTTTAATTATATTTTATATATTTATATTATAATTATATTCCCATGAAGTAAGAAAAAAAAGTTAAACTAAGAGTTGTAATATTTATTATTCATCTTAAAAAAGGTTAAACTAAGAGTTGTAATATTTATTATTAATCTTAAATTAGAAATTTCATAGAATATAGTGTTACACAGTAAAAACATAACAGATCATAGTTGACAATTATTTGATGTGTTTTCTATTTTATAGATTATTGAGCTGAAGAGGTTAAAGAAGTTGATCTAAATCAATCAGCGTTGCATTAATCTATATTTTTATATCCATACTCTACTTTCATGCACTGCAGTGATGAGCTCAAAAATCTCATCAAGTCAAATTTATTTGTATCTTTCACATATTGTTTCAAAACAGAAATCATCAAAGGAGCTGGATCACAGAGATGGAGAATGTGGACATGATGGCAGACAACACTAAAATTAATATATCAAAAAAGCCCAGACAGAGCATGGACTATCCTCATAACTGTGGGTCATACAATATGTGAAAGTAAACCTGTACATATTTATAAGCGTAAGCTCAAATAGTGGAGTATTCTTTCATCAGTCCCATGTCTCTTCTTCTTTTCCAGTCAATGCGGAGAACCCATTAGTGCAAAGAGGAGCCAGTTTCTCAGATGATTCTACAAGATATGAATGTGGTGCGTATGAAAACTGCATTAAGTAATTAACAGTAATTATAAGCTCAGAGTGCTGGTGTTCAGTGTGTTGAGTGAATGTGCATCTCAGGTCCTTCATCTGAGTTACAGAATGAATATGATGAAAAAAAAGGCATATTTTAAAAACTTCATGACTAGTTTATTTTGCATTCAGTAATATTTTTGTAGTCAATTTCACAGAGAATATAAATGGAAACGAAAGACAGGACAAATTCCGTATAGCATGGGATAAGGAAACTTCTGATGATATGTGTGAGTATTCAGCTGACCATCAAAATACTTATGTAAATGGAAAACAAAGTATATAAGACTTAACAACATACAGTATGCCATACCATCCTGAAATTAAAATTCACTTGGTTTTATGCTTTAGATTTATTACTCATAATTTGTAATGAAGTAATGAAAAGTTAATATGAACACCTTTCCTTCACAGCACCTGGACGGGACAACTCTTTCAGCTCTATCCGTTCATTTGACTCAGGATATGCTTCAAGAACAAACACAGTCAATTCAATTATCTACATGTCTGAAGATGAACAAACAAAATTATGTCAACTTCAAATAAGACCAGCAGCACAGACAGAATCAACCCCTAAAATTTGATGGTCACTCGAGGTGCCAGCCAAGAAAAGGAAATTATGACCGGACATGAATTGGTTTGTGATTCAGTCAGAATCATTCGGACAGATCACTCACACACTGTTCCTTAATATTATTTATTATTTAATAGTTGTAAAGGGTTGTCAGTATAACTTTTATGACGAACACATAAACTACCTGACGTTTAAAATCAGACATTAAATATTCAGGTCAGATGAAGATGATGAAGATGCAAAAAAAAAAAAAAAAAAAAGGTTCCAAAATAAGTGTTTAAAAACAAAAAAAATTGGGTAAATCCACAAGCAAATGTCAGCATAACAGCGTGTAGACACGAAAATACCTGGAAATGAACTGCAAACAAAGAGAAACTTAAAGTCCTGAAGAAGGCTGCGTTGCCGAAATGTGTAGATCTACTTTTAACTTGTTTTAATGATTTAAGCCCGGTTCATTAAAGGCTTTTTACTTTACCACGTGAGTGCCTTGGAAGTATTTCGTCTACATAAAGAGAAACTCCAATATATATATGAGCTCAAGGATGAAGAGGTGTGTTGATTAACTGAATGTCCATGACAACTAAGGATGGTGGGAAACTAGAACAAAGGTAACTGAAGAGAAACAAACTAAAAGTACATGAAAATGAAACTAACACAAACAGTGTGACAGTATGAGTGCAAGTGTGGATGAATTTGAAAGCACCTGTTGTAACTTGTTGGTTGTGATTTAAGCAGCCCTGTGTACTGTACATTTTTGTCCACTGAATAAAACTGATTGTTCTTGAACAGGTTGTGTATTTTATACAGTACTATACAGTACTTTAAATATAATGAATTTAAATTTAACTTTAATCTCATAAAATTATTTTCAGTGTAAAAATCATTATCTTGAATATTACCTATTTGTATATAGTCAATATAGACTATATACTGCCAAAGGTACCAAAAGCTGGTTCAGTGACCATGGTGTTACTGTGCTTGACTGGCCAGCAAACTCGCCTAACCTGAACCCCATAGAGAATCTATAGGGTATTGTCAAGAGGAAGATGAGAGACACCAGACCCAACAATACAGATGACCTGAAGGCCGCTATCAAAGCAACCTGGGCTTTCATTACACCTGAGCAGTGCCACAGACTGATCGCCTCCATGCCACGCCGCATTGATGCAGTAATTCATGCAAAAGGAGGCCCAACCAAGTATTGAGTGCATAGAAATGAACATACTTTTCAGAAGCCTGACATTTATTTTAAAAATATCCTTTTTTTTTAATTGATCTTATGAAGGATTCTAATTTATTGAGATAGTGAATTGGTGGGTTTTTGTTAAATGTGAGCCAAAATCATCACAATTAAAAGAACCAAAGACTTAAAGTACTTCAGTCTGTGTGCACTGAATTTATTTAATACACGAGTTCCACAATTTGAGTTGAATTACTGAAATAAATGAACTTTTCCATGACATTCTAATTTATTGAGATGCACCTATATATATATATATATATATATATATATATATATATATATATATATATATATATAAAGAAAATTTCAACATTTTAAAAATGTTACGTTTCTAATATATATATATATATATATATATATATATATATATATATATATATATAGTGTGAGAACAGAGTTTTTATTTCCTCCAAGCCTTTTGGGTGCAATAATTTACTTTACAAAGGCAAAACACACATTTTTACAAACAATATATTATCAAAAAAGTACGCTTGATGTAGTAATGATAACAACTAGTTGTATTATATTGACCATACCTCTTTTATTAACATCTGTTAAATCTCTATAATTTAGGGCACTTTTTTGATATTCTAAAGTGTACTTCTTTTTTTACAATGTGTCTCTTTTTCTAATGTCTTATATCTGTATATTAATTTGTAATTTGTTCTGTTTCGTAGATGTATCTGCTGTGGAAGTTACAGAAGGTCTCCTCAATCGGTGTTTATCAAATTGTATGTTGTGAATGCAGGTGTTTCCTGTAGCCAGCAGAGGGGGCAGTTGCACTTTAAGTAAAGACAAGATTTACATTCAGAGGGAAGTAAACTTAATAGAAAGCTTTTGATTTATCATTTAATTATTTTAATAAAAAGATTGTATTTGGAAATTATTTTAAAGTCTTTTCTTACCAATGATGTTTTAGAGAAAACTGGAGCTCATTGATCTCTTAAATCACACCAAAATTTCAAAACTATGAAATGTGCAAAAGCATCACTAGTTCCAGCACAACATCCTGAATGACAAATAAAGATCTCGGGATCACCATGGATTTTGGAAGTACTGCTTTAAAAATGTTGCATAAAATGAAATCACAAAAAGTGGATGAAAACAAAAGTCGTAACCCTCCGGACATTGAGCAAGCCAGTCAGGCCACAGAGCTGGAGAATATGGAGATGACAGAAGAAAAGCATGGGGAAACACTGAGACAGCATCATGTATATGAATCAACTAACACAAAGGTGCTTCATACGCATACAAACAGCATGGAGTATCCTCCGTTTTGTAAAAAACTAACTAGCCATAAATATTTATAACAGTATAAGCTCAAAGCATATGATTCATTTGAATTAATAACCACCCTTATGTCTGTCTTTGCTTTCCAGTAAGTGAAGAGATCAATGAGAGTATCAAAAGCAAGTCTCTCACCTTACCATCTCATTTCTGACAGAAAACAGAAATACAGAGTAGGGTGGGATGAGAGAACATCTAGTGATATGTGTAAGGACTCAACTGACCATGAAACAAACGAGTGAACTGAGCTCAGAGAACCTACTGGAGTGTAAGTCAAAAGTATCTAAAGGAAACTCAGTGTTTTTCTACTGACTACACAGACATTACTGTAATATAGCTACTGTACCTGGAAGTTCATGTACTTGTTTGATGTATCAAGTATGAAAATGCCTGAAATACACAAAAGAGCATAACATTGAAAAACTTCTCAGGGAATGAGTGAAACACAGGGGCTACTTATACACAGACACAAACAAGGGGGCGTGGTCCAATGAGTGTCCATGGTAACAAACAAGGGGAGCAGCAGGTGAACATGAGGTGCACAAACAACAGAGGAGATACAGGGAACACAGACAAGGATCATGACAGTACACACTTCAAAGTAAATGTAGTTGTTATTTTAAGGAATAATTTCTGCTTGATCTGAGCTTTGTTGGTGGTGGCTAACTCAGCCAAGATGATCTGGTCATGTTAAACCATATTTTTGACTTCTAAATTAGATGAAGCTGATTTTACTTTTGTACAGTGTACTTGGTGCCTTTACGTAATAACATTTAAATACATTTGATACAATGCACTTATTGTGTACTGTACATACATGTTTTTACATTCTATTTATATACTGTGACATAAATACCTGCATGTAATTACAGCTGTAATTAATTTCTGTAATTACATCTATAATTACACTGTTGACCCATCCCTTCCACCTTAACCCTCTTTTAAATCTAACCATACCATCAATAACAGCAAAGTGTTTTGTAATACAAAATAAACAAAATACATTGTACCTAACAATCATTTTTTATGTAAGTACGTAAGAATAGTAGTTAAAAACACCTAATGTACAGTCTGTCCTTGTTCTTATTTAGACCTTTTGGTTTTCACGTTCATGTGTCATGCACTCTTCTTCCTGCTAAACCAGTATATCACATGAGAAGGAAGTTTTTGTTCTTTTTCTGTTTGTATTCTCCTAGCTTGAAGCTTACCCTCTGTGCTCAGAAGAGTGATGGGAAATGTGCCATACATGTCAAGTAAGACATTTTATATTACATTGCTTAACAGATACAAGATTTCAGATGTAAAATACTGTGCCAAATATGAGCATTGGTAACATTCCTTCTATGAGTACCATTTTTTTTAAAAGTAATAGCTATAGCTTTTATGTCTTCATTTACACTGTTATGAATGAAAATGTAATGAGAACATCTGTTAGTGCTACAGATACTACAGATTCACTGTGTTGGTAGTTAACAGCATGTTTTTGTATTACATTAATGAAAGAAACTGTCTTCGAAGAGCTAAAGAGTTTGTTGTATGATATTAATCCTCATTTTTGAGTCAGCATGTTAGGTGAGTTTCGGCAGTAACTTTATATGTTTTCTATGAAATTCAGGCTAAATAATGAGTTGAAGTTTGTATGTTGGAGTCCTAAACCTTCCCTTAATCATTCTTCATTGTTTACGGTTGTTCCTGGTTTCTATTCCTAGTTTGTTAAGTTCAAAAATGCCTGTGTACAATTGTCTTTATTCATTTCTGGTCTTAAGCCGGTTAGTGATTTAATCCTGCATAGCAAGTTTTAATTTCAGTTGTTCTCAGTATTATACGCCTATTGCATTCTAAAGAACTGCTAAAACACTTTATAATGTGTGTTACATTCAATATTGTGATCAATCTGTGTATGTACAGTCATACTGTACAAAATTTTCTCAAGGTCTTACTCTGTATCTTTTGATATGAAGAAAATAAAAGTCAAATATGTTTAATTATATTCTATATATTTATAATATAATTATATTCCCATGAAAAGTTTGTAAAGAGTTAAACTAAGAGTTGTTAATATTATTCATCTTAAATTAGATATTTCATAGAATACAGTGTTACAGAGTAAAAACATAACAGATCATAGTTGACAATTATTGGATGTGTTTTCTATTTTATAGATTATTGAGCTGAAGAGGTTAAGGAAGTTGATCTAAATCAACCAGGGCTGCATGTATCAATATTTTTATATCCATACTGTACTTTCATGCACTGCAGTGATGAGTTCAAAAATCTCAAGTCAAATTTATTTGTATCTTTCACAGTGTCACAGTTTTGTTCAGTTTATATGAGTTTTCATGGACATTCAGTTTTCTTTAGTCACGTCTTCCTTTGTTCAGCTTTCACGCCACGCTTTTAGTTGCTATGGTAATTCAATAATCATCACAGGTGTTTGTCATCATTACCCTCATTTGCCTTTCTATTTAAATTGCTGTGTTTATTCACTTTTTGTCTGGTCACGTTTACGCATAGCGGTTGTTTCTTTTACTTATCTTGTTTGTATTGCCTTCAAAGTGGATTATTAAATACGTTATACCTGATCTTCATCTTCATCGTGTGTTCCTTGCAACCGTTGGTGACACACATATTGTTTCAAAACAGAAATCAACAAAGGAGCTGGATCACAGAGATGGAGAATGTGGACATGATGGCAGAGAACACTGATATTAATCTATCAAAAAACCCCAGACAGAGCATGGACAATCCTATTAACTGTGGGTCATACAATATGTGAAAGTAAACCTGTACATATTTATAAGTGTAAGCTCAAATAGTGAAGAATTCTTTCATCAGTCCTGTGCCTCTTTTTCTTTTCCAGTCAATGAGGAGAACACATCAGTGCAAAGAGGAGCCAGTTTCTCAGATGACTCTACAAGATATGAATGTGGTGCGTATGACAACTGCATGAAGTAATTAACAGTAATTATAAGCTCAGAGTGCTGGTGTTCAGTGTGGTGAGTGAATGTGCATCTCAGGTCCTTCATCTGAGTTACAGAATGAATATGATGAAAAAAAAAAAGGCATATTTTAATAACTTCATGGCTAGTTTATTTTGCATTCAGTAATATTTTTGTAGTCAATTTCACAGAGAATATAAATGGAAACAAAAGACAGGACAGATTCCGTGTAGCATGGGATAAGGGAGCATCTGATGATATGTGTGAGTATTTAACTGACCATCAAAATACTTATGTAAATGGAAAACAAAGTATATAAGACTTAACAACATAAGTATGCCATACCATCCTGAAATTAAAATTTACATGGTTTTATGCATTAGATTTATTACTCATAATTTGTAATTAAGTAATAAAGTTAATATGAACACCTTTCCTTCACAGCACCTGTACGGAACAACTCTTTCAGCTCTATCCGTTCTTTTGACTCAGGATATGCTTCAAGGAAAAATTAAATTATGTCAGAAGATGAACAAACAAAATGATGTCAACTTCAAATAAGACCAGCAGCACAGACAGAATCAACCCCTAAAATTTGATGGCCACTCAAGGTGCCAGCCCAGAAATGGAAATTATGACTGGACATGAATTGGTTGTGATTCAGTCAGAATCATTCGGACAGAACACTCAAACACAGTTCCTTAATATTATTTAATATTTAATATTAATAAGTTGTAAAAGGTTGTCAGTATAACTTTTATGATGAGCACATAAACTACCTCACATATAAAATCAGATATTAAATATTAAGGTCAGATGAAGATGATGAAGATGCGAAAAAAAAAAAAAAAAAAGGTTCCAAAATAAGTGTTTAAAAACAAAAAAAACTCAGGTAAATCCACAAGCAAATGTCAACGTAACAGCATGTAGACATGAAAATACTTGACAATGAACTGCAAACAAAGAGAAACTTAAAGTCCTGAAGAAGGCTGTGTTGCTGAAATGTGTAGATCTACTTTTAACTTGTTTTAATGATTTAAGCCCGGTTCATTAAAGGCTTTTTACTTTACCGTGTGAGTGCCTTGGAAGTATTTCGTCTACATAAAGAGAAACTTAAATATATAATGATAACGAGCTCAAGGATGAACAGGTGTGTTGATTTACTGAATGTTCATGGCAACTGACTGGACTAGAACAAAAGAAACAGGTAACTGAAGAGAAACAAACTAAAAGCACATGAAAATGAAACTAACACAAACAGTGTGACAGTATGAGTGCAAGTGTGGATGAATTTGAAAGCACCTGTTGTAACTTGTTGGTTGTGATTTAAGCAGCCCTGTGTACTGTACATTTTTGTCCACTGAATAAAACTGATTGTTCTTGAACAGGTTGTGTATTTTATACACTACTTTAAATATAATGAATTTTGTGTTTAAATTTAACTTTAATCTCATAAAATTATTTTCAGTGTAAAAGTCATTATCTTGAACATTACATATTTGAATATAGTCAATATAGACTATATTGACTACATTCATATAAACACTATTTAACATATTAACACTAATGTTAACTGTAAACCTGCTTCTGTGACTGACTTCAAGATGAACCAGAGCTCACTGACCTTTGTTGTAGATTTCTTGTTTGACATGTAGTTTCAATGACATAAATGTCTGTATAATACTAATATGGTTCTTTATTCAGAGCAATATGGCATGAGTTGTACAGGTTTTGTAGCAGTGAGTGAGTGCAGGAGTAAAGCCAGAAGGGAAGTATTTTCATTAAGAACAAAGCAAACAGCCTAATTAAAGGGAAGACACCAGAAATAGTCTGTATGTTCCCTTTCAGACGGTCACGTTCGACGTACGTCAGTAGTGACCAACGAATTGGGATATCGCTAGAGAGCCCTATCAGCTTCGAGTGAACTAAAACAGGCCAATGGAGTTGGCATGCGATATTTGCATAATGCGCACCGCCCCCGCAAGGTGGTATAAATAGGGGAGCAGATGCAATCGCACTCTGTCTTTCGCTTCGGAGCCAACCATTGTGTTCCAGCTTTCAGACTGAGAGTAACTACAAGCCTTTGTGAGGTGACAGCGTCTTGTGTTGGTGTGAAGGCACTTCAGCGAGGTTGCGAGCTTCCCGAGGAGCCTGAGCTTTAAGCTCTTAACTGCTGTTTTTACAGGAAAATTTCCCAAACTTCCCAGCTTATGTCT
Organism: Ctenopharyngodon idella; assembly: GCF_019924925.1. NCBI lineage: Eukaryota > Metazoa > Chordata > Actinopteri > Cypriniformes > Xenocyprididae > Ctenopharyngodon > Ctenopharyngodon idella. The sequence goes on from NC_067227.1 coordinate 14,098,061, forward strand.
GTTGCGATTTGGGCCTGTTCCTCCGTTGTGTTCGGGGAGTGGTGTACCCGAACACATCGTGACACTCCCTGCGTGCTTCAGCACAAGTGAGCTGAACTTTTCCCTTCTAAAAGAGCTTCACAGACGAACCCTGCGTCTTTTTCAAGATGTCATTTCGTCTGTGCGTTACTGGATGCGGTCACTCATTGGTCCCCGCTGACGGTCACAATCGCTGCATCACATGCCTGGGCGTTCATCACGCTGAAGCTGCTTTTGTGGATAGTTCATGTTCTCATTGTGGGAACATGACTATTGCAGTGTGGAGATCGAGACTCTCATTCCTTGGTTCTCAGGGAGCGGGGGTCCCCTCCCCTATGCCCCATTCCGCCGTTTTCTCTGGCTTCGGCTGGGGTGACAGTGCGTCGGCGTGTAGGCAGGGTGATCTGAGGATCACGGTCAGGGCTTCCCCGCCGAGCGCCGCTCCGCAGGCCCCTGCCCCCTCTACATCACTGCAGCCGGTGGTGCTGCCGTTGGAGTGTGCTGATCCCTCTACAGAGCGACCATCCGTTTCCTTCGGCGCACCCGCAGATGACCGTATGTCGATCGCGGCATCGGAAGGTGAGCAAGAGTCCTCAGGAGATGAAGACTCGGCTGCGTTACCTCCCTCCAGGACAGTAGCGTTGCCCGAGGCCGATCCTGAGTTGACGGCTATGTTTTCCCGGGCTGCCGAGAAGGTCGGGCTCATCTGGAATCCTCCACCGTGTCCCGGTAGAGAGCCCAGCAGTTCTCTGCCGCCCAGAAGCAGGCTGAGGCTATTAAACATGTCCTGCCCCGGCGGTCCGCTGCTGCCTCCACCCCGCCGCCGGCCGCACAGCCTCAGCCCGCTCGTCGCCGAGGACGCCCGCCTGCGTAATCCTCCGCCCCTGCTAAGTCGGCGAAGCAGCAACCTACACCCGCCAAACAGCAGGGAGCCGGTCGCGGACGCGGCGCCCAGCCCGCTCAGGCCAAGCCAGATGGCAAGAGATCGAGTAAGACGTGATCCTGAGACAGGCGACCTGGAGGGGAAGGTTTCTGCTCTTCGGGAGAGGGTTCCAGCACCTCTCCCACCCCCGGAGGAGGGCCGGGGGGAATTTGTGTTTCTGTCTGTCCCGCCGCTGGCTCTCTGGAGTCCAGCGGTACCCACTTCTACACAAAAAGAGCAGTTTCCCAATCCTCCAGGTCACAAGAGGGCGTGGCTGTCAGTGTGCGAGGCCCCGCCTTGCCACTCGCAGCCCCCTCTCACTTCGCCAGCAGGTCCCAGAGTGATGGTCGAGGCCGCCTCCCAGCCGTCTCCCATTCACACTGTCACCTCGATGAGTCTGACCCCACTTCGGGCCGCTATGCCGTCCGAGTCGGGTCCCAGCACTCTGCCTCGCTGCCTCACCCCCGGTACGTCTGTGGTGCCTTTGGTCCTGCTGGCTCGGTGTCTGGAAGCCTGGATAGCGCTCCCCAGCCTGTCCCGCTGGCTCATTCGCACTATCAGACTCGGCTATGCGATTCAGTTCGCCCGGCGTCCCCCGGTGTTCAGGGGTGTCCACTACACTCAGGTGTCACTGGACAATGCACCTGTTCTCCGGGCGGAGATTGCTGTCCTACTGGCGAAGGATGCAATCGAGCCGGTCCCTCCAGCCGATATGAAGTCAGGGTTCTACAGCCCCTACTTCATTGTACCCAAGAAGGGCGGTGGACTATGGCCAATCCTGGATCTACGTGTCCTGAACCGGTCCCTTCACAGGCTGCCGTTCAAGATGCTTACGCAGAAATGCATTTTCGAATGCATCCGTCCCCAGGATTGGTTTGCAGCGATCGACCTGAAGAATGCGTACTTTCATGTCTCGATTCTGCCACGTCACAGACCCTTTCTACGGTTTGCGTTTGAGGGTCGGGCATATCAGTACAAAGTCCTACCCTTCGGGCTGGCCCTGTCGCCCCGCGTCTTCACGAAGGTTGCGGAGGCGGCCATTGTTCAGCTCAAGGAACAGGGTCTTCGCATTCTCAACTACCTCGACGACTGGCTCATCCTGGCCAGCTCAAGAGAGCAGTTGTGCGAACACAGGGACATTCGGGTCAACTGGGACAAGAGCAAACTCGCCCCCGGGCAGAGGATCTCTTATCTCAGTATGGAACTGTACTCGGTCGCCCAGACAGCGCGCCTCACTGAGGAGCGCGTCCAGTCAGTGTTGAACTGCCTGAGTACGCTCAAGCGCAGGACAGCGACCCCACTGAAACTCTTTCAGAGGCTCCTGGGGCATATGGCATCCGCAGTCACGCCGCTCGGATTGCTTCGTATGAGGCCGCTTCAACACTGGCTCCACGGCCGGGTCCCGAGATGGGCGTGGCAGCACGGTACGTTCCGTGTTCCTGTGACACCGAACTGCCGTCGCTCTCTTACCAAGTGGTCGGACCCTTTGTTCCTCAACTGCAGTGGCATATCAGTTGCCTCGAGTTGCTAGCAGTACGTCTTGCACTGAGCCGCTTCAAGGAGCTGTTGACAGACAAGCATGTACTGGTCCGCTCGGACCGCACTGTGGCCGTTGCGTGCATCAACCATCAGGGTGGTCTACGCTCCCACCGCATGTCGCAACTCGCCCGCCATCTCTTGCTATGGAGTCAGAAGCATCTGCGGTCGCTTCGTGCCATTCATGTCCCAGGCGTGCTCAACCGTGCAGCCGACGAGCTCTCACTGCAGCCTCCGCTTCCGGGTGAATGGAGACTCCATCCCCAGGTGGTCCAGCTGATCTGGCAGTGCTTCGGCGAGGCACAGATAGATCTGTTCGCCTCCCCGGAGACTGCCCACTGCCAGTGCCCTGGACGGGACGCGGAGGTTCTGAGTGATCTCCCGCAAGCGGTCGCAGACACTATCACTTCCGCTAGAGCTCCTTCTACGAGGAACCTCTATGCGTTGAAGTGGAACCTGTTCGTCGAATGGTGCTCCTCTCACCGAGAGGACCCCCGATCATGTTCGGTCAGATCTGTGCTCTCCTTTCTGCAAGAGGGCCTGGAGCGAAGGCTGTCTCCCTCCACCCTCAAGGTTTATGTTGCCGCTATTGCCGCACATCACTATGCAGTTGATGGTAAATTGCTGGGGAAGCACGATCTGATCGTCATGTTCCTGAAGGGGGCGAGGAGACTAAATCCACCTCGCCCTTCCTCTGTACCCTCTTGGGATCTCACCCTGGGTCTTACATCTCTCCGGGGTCATCCCTTCGAGCCTTTGCAATCAGCTGAGTTAAAAGTACTGTCCCTTAAGACCGTCCTCCTGGTTGCATTGGCCTCGCTCAAGAGGGTAGGGGACCTGCACACATTTTCGGTTGACGAATTGTGCCTGGAATTCGGGCCCAGTGACTCTCACGTTATCCTGAGACCCCGGCCTGGATATGTGCCCAAGGTTCCTACCACTCCCTTCAGGAGATCAGGTAGTGAACCTGCAAGCGCTGCCTTCAGAGGAGGCAGACCCAGCAAACCTCCGTCACTGACGTTGACGTTTGGCTGGGTGCCATATGTCGTGACCCCTCCACGTGAGTAGTCCCATGTGTGTATTTGTCCACGGTCAACTCCCCACGGTGAGCCCGTGTCTTTCCCTTAGCAGAGCCAGCTCTGCTGTCACCTGTCAGATGAGTCTCCCCCAATCCAGGTGGAGCCATCCCAGGGACTCCATATGCGTACTGCCCACGGCCAGTCCATATGTGTATTCTCCACGTAAATTCCTCCCCTGCAGGGTAAATTGTTTAAAACTTTAAGAAAAATAGTCTACTGCAACATAGAAGCTTGATCAACACAAGGCAAGCACTGTAAAAAATGAATGTGATTTTAACGGTAAAATATTGTAAAAACGCTACGGAAAAAACTGTAAAAATTGTAAATATGTAAACAGTAAGTTCCCGTACTATACAGTATCTCACAGAAGTGAGTACACCCCTCACATTTTTGTAAATATTTTATTATATCTTTTCATGTGACAACACTGAAGAAATGACACTTTGCTACAATGTAAAGTAGTGAGTGTACAGCTTGTATAACAGTGTAAATTTGTTGTCCCCTCAAAATAACTCAACACACAGCCATTAATGTCTAAACCGCTGGCCACAAAAGTGAGTACACCCCTAATGTCCAAATTGGGCCCGATTAGCCATTTTCTCTCCCCGGTGTCACGTGACTCGCTAGTGTTACAAGATCTCAGGTGAGAATGGGGAGCAGGTGTGTTAAATTTGGTGTTATCGCTCTCACTCTCTCATACTGGTCACTGGAAGTTAAGCATGGCACCTCATGGCAAAGAACTCTCTGAGGATCTGAAAAAAAGAATTGTTGCTCTACATAAAGATTGCGTAGGCTATAAGAAGATTGCCAAGACCCTGAAACTGAGCTGCAGCACGGTGGCCAAGACCATACAGCGGTTTAACAGGACAGGTTCCACTCAGAACAGGCCTCGCCATGGTCGACCAAAGAAGTTGAGTGCATGTGCTCAGCATCATATCCAGAGGTTGTGTTTGGGAAATAGACGTATGAGTGCTGCCAGCATTGCTGCAGAGGTTGAAGGGATGGGGGGTCAGCCTGTCAGTGCTCAAACCATATGCCGCACACTGCATCAAATTGGTCTGCATGGCTGTCGTCCCAGAAGGAAGCCTCTTCTAAAGATGATGCACAAGAAAGCCCGCAAACAGTTTGCTGAAGACAAGCAGACTAAGGACATGGATTATTGGACCCATGTCCTGTGGTCTGATGAGACCAAGATAAACTTATTTGGTTCAGATGGTGTCAAGCGTGTGTGGCGGCAACCAGGTGAGGAGTACAAAGACAAGTGTGTCTTGCCTACAGTAAAGCATGGTGGTGGGAGTGTCATGGTCTGGGGCTGCATGAGTGCTGCCGGCACTGGGGAGCTACAGTTCATTGAGGGAACCATGAATGCCAACATGTACTGTGACATACTGAAGCAGAGCATGATCCCCTCCCTTCGGAGACTGGGCCGCAGGGCAGTATTCCAACATGACCCCAAAAACACCTCCAAGATGACCACTGCCTTGCTAAAGAAGCTGAGGGTACCTAAACCCTATTAAGCATCTGTGGGGCATCCTCAAATAGAAGGTGGAGAAGCGCAAGGTCTTTAACATCGACCAGCTCCGTGATGTCGTCATGGAGGAGTGGAAGAGGACTCCAGTGGCAACCTGTGAAGCTCTGGTGAACTCCATGCCCAAGAGGGTTAAGGCAGTGCTGGAAAATAATGGTGGCCACACAAAATATTGACACTTTGGGCCCAATTTGGACATTTTCACTTAGGGGTGTACTCACTTTTGTGGTCAACAGTTTAGACATTAATGGCTGTGTGTTGAATTATTTTGAGGGGACAGCAAATTTACACTGTTATACAAGCTGTACACTCACTACTTTACATTGTACCAAAGTGTCATTTCTTCAGTGTTGCCACATGAAAAGATATAATAAAATATTGATAAAAATGTGAGGGGTGTATTCGATTCTGTGAGATACTGTATACAGGGAAAAACTGTAAAAGCTCTTACCAGACATTTTATGTAATTTTCACAGTAAAATGCTATAAATTTTACAATTTTTAGACGTAAAAAAGAACAAATCAATGTATAATTTACAGTAAAAAACTGTAAACTGATATTCCCACAATTCCCTGTGTGACACTCCACATTTAAAAGTATTATGTTTAAAAAAAATCATGTGTCTTAATAGTTTTTGTTATCAGTTATGTACAGTACATTAGGGTTTTATGTTACATCTTCTGTTGTTTAATGAATGTTTATTGCATTATGGGTGTTGTGGGTTACCATGATGTTGTTTTGCGCTTGTGTGAATGACTCTTTGCACCTTCTTTATATTAGTATATACTTCAGCTCGTGCAAAAGCTATTTGTGATGAACCCTGATTCTTCATGTGGCTTTATCTTTTACCACCTGCATTATTATGATGGTTGTCAGTATATGTTTTTAAGAGTAGTGTGCATTGTTGAATTTTCTGGTTTACATTCAAATTTTCTTGTTTGTAAATTACAGTTTTATACTGTAAAATTTACAGTTTGTTCTGTAAATGTGTTTACGGTTTTTCTGTATTTTTTACAAAATTATTCTGGCAACCTGTCACATCCACGCCTGCCCGGACTCCGTTTCCCAGAATCCTCCTGTTCCGCACTCCTGTTTGCACTTCCCTCATCAGTCTTCCCGCCATCTCCCCGGATTCCCAGCACCTGTTGTCCTCGTCAGCACTCCCTTTAAGTTGGACTCACTCCCTGCACTCCTGGTCCGTTATATTGTTAGCCTTCTGTGTGTTAGTGTTGTTTCTGCTCCTACGTTCATTAAAGACCCTTACTTTGTGGATTTCCGTGTATTGCCTGATCTCTGCAGCACCACACGTAACAGAATAACGGACCAAAAACCACTGGAAATCTGCAACATAGATGGGCTTGTTCACCGTCTCTGAGATCCCTGCGTCTCCCATGCCTCCCAAGCCGGTTACAGCCTCGGATCGCCTCGTTGGGTTCCGGCAGGACGGTCGTTCGCTGGAGAGGTATGTGGAGGAATTTGTCGAGCTTGCTTATTTGGCGAATTGGCCAGATGCATGTTTGAACGCCTGTTTTCTGGCGGGGCTGGATGAGGACATGATTCGTTTTAAGGAACCTGCCTGTTATTTTTCCCTAGTCGATGCAATCAATCTGATTTTGTTTCTAAATTGTTCAGAGTTTGTAATTGAGGAGGTTCGTGATAGATCATACAATCCTCGTCCAGTCACCCCAGAAACACAGGCGGCCTGGCCAGTTCGCCAATCTCCATTTTCCTCCGCCTGCCCCTCCAGTGAGCACTCCCCTGGTGTCCTGCCGGACCCAAAACCCCGGATGGGCAATGAAAGATCCTCTGCGGGGCCGAAACGGCCAAGAAGGAAAAGGAAGAAGGCCGCCAAGCAGCCCCAGTCTCCTGAGTTTTCTGCCTCCGTGCAGCCCCAGTCTCCTGAGTTTTCTGCCTCTGTGCAGCCCCAGTCTCCTGAGTTTTCTGCCTCCGTGCAGCCCCAGTCTCCTGAGTTTTCTGCCTCCGTGCAGCCCCAGTCTCCTGAGTTTTCTGCCTCCAAGCAGCCCGTTCCAGTGTCAGTGGGTCTTTTGGTGGAGTATGAGGGGATGGACTGGACCCCGCTTTCAGACCCCTCGCCAGCCCCGACTGCCGACGAGCCCGCCCCGGCTGCCGCCGAGGCCGCTCCAGTATTCGCCGAGCCTGCCGCTCCAGCAGCCCCAGAGCCCGCTCCAGCAGCCCCAGAGCCCGCTCCAGCAGCCCCAGAGCCCGCTCCAGCCGAGCCAGCCACTCCAGCCGAGCCAGCCGCTCCAGCCGAGCCAGCCGCTCCAGCCGCCGCCGCCGCCGCCGAGCCAGCCGCTCCAGCCGCCGCCGCCGCCGAGCCCGCTCCGACTCCAGCCGCCGCCGAGCCCACCCCAACCGCCGCTGAACCCACTCCAGTAACCCACGAGCCCTTTGAACCCCTGAGTCTCCCAAAATATTTTTGGGGGGGGGGAAGGGTATCTGTGGGTGGGAAAGATGGGGGTGGGCTAGGAGACCCGCCAGGGCCGCCCACGGCCCCTGTCCCTCCATGGCCTGCCAAGGCTCCTGACCCGCCGTGGCCTGCCAGGGCTCCTGACCCGCCGTGGCCTGCCAAGGCTCCTGACCCGCCGTGGCCTGCCAAGGCTCCTGACCCGCCGTGGCCTGCCAAGGCTCCTGACCCTCCGTGGCCTGCCAAGGCTCCTGACCCGCCCTGGAGACCTCCGCACCCGCCTGCACCCCCCGCACCTGCCTGTAGGTCTCCAGGGTGCCCACCCCCCCTCCCCGCTGTTTCATCTGAGGCGTGAGGACACGCCTTCCGGGGAGGGGGAGGTAATGTCACATCCACGCCTGCCCGGACTCCGTTTCCCAGAATCCTCCTGTTCCGCACTCCTGTTTGCACTTCCCTCATCAGTCTTCCCGCCATCTCCCCGGATTCCCAGCACCTGTTGTCCTCGTCAGCACTCCCTTTAAGTTGGACTCACTCCCTGCACTCCTGGTCCGTTATATTGTTAGCCTTCTGTGTGTTAGTGTTGTTTCTGCTCCTACGTTCATTAAAGACCCTTACTTTGTGGATTTCCGTGTATTGCCTGATCCCTGCAGCACCACACGTAACACAACCACAGCTGCCAAAATTATTTTGTAAAAACTACGGAATATTTTTTACAGTGAGACAAACACTGCAAGAATATACCTATATACATTTATTAATCTGCAGTCCAAGTCACTTGTCTTTAAAATGGCACAGGTATGTAGGAGAATGTGTGTGTGTGTGTGTGTGTGTAATTCTGAGTTTAATACCTCTATTATTAACATCTGTTTTATCTCTATAATTTAGGGTACTTCTTTGATATTCTAAAGTGTACTTCTTTTTTAAAATGTGTCTCTTTTTGTAATGTCTTATATCTGTATATTAATTTGTAATTTGTTCTGTTTTGTAGATGTACACTATATTGCCAAAATTTTTGGGACGGCTGCCTTTACATACACATGAACGTTAATGACATCCCATTCTTAATCCGTAGGGTTTAATATGGAGTTGGCCCACCCTTTGCAGCTATAACAGCTTCAACTCTTCTGGGAAGGCTTTCCACAAGGTTTAGGAGTGTGTTTATGGGAATTTTTGACAATTCTTCTTGAAGCGCATTTGTGAGGTCAGGCACTGATGTTGGCGAGAAGGCCTGGCTCGCAGTCCCCGCTCTAATTCATCCCAAAGGTGTTCTATTGGGTTGAGGTCAGGACTCTGTGCAGCCAGTCAAGTTCCTCCACACCAAACTCGCTCATCCATGTCTTTATGGACCTTGCTTTGTGCACTGGTGCGCAGTCATGTTGGAACAGGAAGGGGCCATCCCCAAACTGTTCCCACAAAGTTGGGAGCATGAAATTATCCAAAATGTCTTGGTATGCTGAAGCATTAACAATTCCTTTCACTGGAACTAAGGGGCCAAGCTCAACCCCTGAAAAACAACCCCACACCATAATCCCCCCTCCACCAAACTTTACACTTGGCACAATGCAGTCAGGCAAGTACCGTTCGCCTGGCAACCGCCAAACCCAGACTCGTCCATCAGATTGCCAGACAGAGAAGCGTGATTCGTCAGTCCAGGGAACAGGTCTCCACTGCTCTAGAGTCCAGTGGCGGCATGCTTTACACCACTGCATCTGACACTTTGCATTGCACTTGGTGATGTAAGGCTTGGATGCAGCTGCTCGGCCATGGAAACCCATTCCATGAAGCTCTCTATGCACTGTTCTTGAGCTAATCTGAAAGCCACATGAAGTTTGGAGGTCTGTAGCTATTGACTCTGCAGAAAATTGGTGACTTCTGCGCACTGTACGCCTCAGCATGCGCTGACCCCGCTCTGTGATTTTACGTGGCCTACCATTTCGTGGCTGAGTTGCTGTTGTTCCCAATTGCTTCCACTTTGTTATGATACCACTAACAGTTGACCGTGGAATATTTAGTAGTGAGGAAATTTCACAAATGGACTTATTGCACAGGAGGCAACCTATCACGGTACCACGCTCGAATTCACTGAGCTCCTGAGAGCGACCCATTCTTTTACAAATGTTTGTAGAAGGAGTCTGCATGCCTAGGTGCATGCCATGGAAGTGATTGGAACACCTGAATTCAATGATTTGGAGGGATGTACCAATACTTTTGGCAATATAGTGTATCTGCTGTGGAAGTTACAGAAGGTGGCGTAAATAGGTGTTTACCAAATTGTATGTTGTGAATGCAGGTATTTCCTGTAGCCAGCAGAGGGGGCAGTTGCACTTTAAGTAAAGACAAGCTTTACATTCAGAGGGAAGTAAACTTAATAGAGAGCTTTTGATTTAGCATTTAATTATTTTAATAAAATGATTTTATTCAGAAATTATTTTAAAGTCTTTTTTTACCAATGATGTTTTAGAGAAAACTGGAGCTCATTGATCTCTTAAGTCACACCAAGATTTCAAAGCTATGAAATGTGCAAAAGCACCGTTAGTTCCAGCACAACATCCCAAATGTCAAATAAAGATCTCAGGATCACCATGAATTTTAGAAATACTGTTTTAAAAATGCTGCATATAAATAAAATCACAAAAGTGGATGAAAACAAAAGTCGTAACCCCCCGGATATTGAGGAAGCCAGCCAGGCCACAGAGCTGGAGAATATGGAGATGATGACAGAAGAAAGCATGGGGAAATACTGAGACAACAGTATGTGTATGAACGTGCCAATGACAGTCTCAAAAGCCAGTCTCACACCTTACCATCTAATTTCTGGCAGAAAGCATAAATACAGAGTAGGGTGGGATGAGAGAACATCTAGTTATATGTGTAAGGACTCAAATGACCATGAAATCAAACAGGTGAATTAAGTACAGAGAACCTACTGGAGTGTAAGTCAAAACATGTATAAGTTCACATTTCATTTCATTCCAAATTTATTTTTTTTAATTAATAATAATGCACTTTTGAATGTGTCTCCCTTCACGCAGAGTGAGGCAGGGGAAAAAAACAGCTGTAACTTTCAATTTGCAAGTTCAGGATATGGTTCATTTAAATCAAGAGAGCACAAGGACAGCTCAGTTCCCTTTCATGGGAACTGTCGACGCTACGTCATATGATGTTATGGGAACCTTCTGCGTGATTGCATCGTGAAGCACTCTTGTATCTAACCAATGATGAGACGAGACGTCAGAGGCGGGTGACGTCACGGACCAGGAAACTATAAAGCATACCCAGAACAAAGAACGCTAGCTTCTGTTGTCTTCAGTTTGTCTTATTACATAAACAAGTCACAATCTCTTCGTCTGAGGACAAGAGTATCTCACACCAATCCATATATTTATATATAAAAAAGACACATTATGGCGAAAAACAGCAGTTGAATAGGAGTTGAGCATGCCCAGGCAGCTCTTGAGGGAGCTGTCTGTGCGCACTGTAAAAAAAAAAAAAAAAAACTCACTCTCAGGACACTGTGTTCCTGTGTTCCCCGCGGATCGGGTCCCGCTTCTGTTGAGGCAGAGCGGAGACTCCATTCGTGGGGTTCACAATTGGATCTGACAGAGGGATTAGAGACGGGCGCCGCCCTTTCTCTGCCCTTACCTGCCAGGTTCAGTGCCGTCTCCCAGGTGGAAGCACACTCTGCGGTTTCTTCCCCCGGATTGAGGCACCGGTATTTCACATGTCCAGCTCTGAGGAGGTGGATATTGTGATATCGATCTGAGGACTCGCCACCTCACACACATATCGTGTTTCAAAATCACACGTTTATAACAAATCAATAGTGAACAGCAGTTTGAATCGCGTTTCCCCCTGTGCTACACTATAAAGCGAGTGGGGATACACGCGGTTTATGTGTTGTTTGCTGGGAGTGGAGCATGCACGTCAGCTCACAACTGACAGTGAGCAGTGTTCATTCATAAAAATGTCCCGAAGAGAAGCATGCACTAGCGGGAGTTTTTTAGCTCCACTCCTGTTGGCTTTATTCTCGAGGGAATAAAAGTCTAACGCAAGGCTCGGATCTCGCGCTTGCCGAGGCAGTGCGTGGATTGAGTTTTCATTAAAGAATATATAGCTCAGATCTCGCGTTGCCGAGGCAGCGCGTAGATTAAGTCTGCAAGAGAGAATATACGGCTCGGGTCTCGCGTTTGCCGAGGCTGCGCATAGATCACGTGTCCGTAATTATATATATATATATTTGGAGGGAACTGAGTAGACGGGAGTTTCCCTTTCTCTCTTTGCTCTTCAGATGTTCCCTGCCGGCTCGCCGTTTCAGGGCACTGGTCTGACCGTTCATCCAAAGAAAGTGTCGCCACCCGTGCTCCCCCACAGAAAGCTTGGGGACAGGGACAGGCGACACAGCTGAAGTCTTTGTGGGGTAACACAGATCTGCGGACTGTAATTATCACCAAGAAGGCTTTGAAGAGGTCCTGATGCCAGTGGCGAGGGACATTGGAGGGCAGCCCCCTCCAGAGAGGGTCGGGTATTAAAATACTTGGTACCCATCCCTCTTTGGCGCCCTCAGGGGGCCGTTCTGCTAACCCTGCCACCCAGTGTGCTTCAGGGCGCAGCGGTCTCCACTGACCCTCCGAGGAGGGCTGGTCATCACTTGATTCGGCTGTTCCTTGCCGGTTCGCCATTTCAGGGCGCCGAGTTAAGTTCCCAAAAAACACCAGAGGCCAGTCTCGAGAGACTGGTTCCCTTAGTAAATTTTCTGGCAGAATGGAAACTTCTCCCAAATATTTCAAAATGGGTGCTGCTCACAATAGAAAAGGGTTACAAATTCGGGTCTCGTCCGCCCCAGTTTATTGGGGTCCTTCCCACAGTGGTGGCCCCCGAGCAGTCTGGTAATGGAACAGGAGATTATGATGCTCTTGCAAAAAGGAGCTATAGAAGGGGTTCTCCTCCCAGCAAGCTGTCAGGGTTTTACAACGAGTGCTTCATTGTTCCAAAGAAGGATGGAGGATTATCCCACAGATCAGGTCCGAGGACTGGTTTGTTGCAATAGACCTGAAAGATGCTTACTTTCATGTATCCATCCATCCTCAACACAAGAAGTTCCTCAGGTTTGCTTTCGGGGGCAAAGCTTACCTGTACAGGGTTCTTCCCTTCGGCCTTATCACTCCGCACATTTACGAAGTGCGTGGATGCAGCTTTGGCTCCACTGAGACTCCAGGGCATCCATGTACTGAACTATATCGACGACTGGTTAATTATAGCTCAAACAGAACATCTGGCAGTTCAACATCGAGATGTTGTTCTGTCACACATGAAGAGGCTTGTGCTGAGGCTCAATGCCAAGAAAAGTGTGCTGGTTCCGGCTCAAATTACCAACTACTTAGGGGTAGTTTGGGACTCCACCACGATGCAGGCACATCTGTCTCCTGCTCATGTGAGTTCCATTCTCAATGCCGTGAATGGGGTGAAACTAGGCCAGTCACTCACTGTTAAACAGTTTCAAAGACTGTTGGGTCTCATGGCAGCTGCGTCCAACGGGATACCTTTTGGCCTGCTGCACATGAGACCCTTGCAGTGGTGGCTCAGGACCAAGGGGTTTTCTCCGAGGGGAAATCCTTTTTGCACGATCAAAGTCACGCGGCGATGCCTTCGTGCTCTGGTCGTGTGGAAAAAGCCTTGGTTCCTGTCCCAAGTTCCTGTGTTGGTGGTTCCTTGTCATCGCGTAATGCTTACGATGGATGCTTCCCTCATGGGCTGGGGGGCGATCATGAGTGGTCGCTCAGCTCAGGGTCTTGCAGTAAAATACTTCCTCCCAGACCTGAGGGCCCATCACATGTTGGTCCGCACGGACAACATGTCGGTGGTCTCATATCAACCATCAGGGGGGTCTGCGGTCTCGCCAACTATGCAATTGGCCCGTTGGATCCTCCTGTGGGCCCATGGGAAGCTCCTCTCACTGAGAGCAGCTTACATCCCAGGGCATCAAACGTGGGAGCAGACGCCCTGTCGAGGAAGGGGCCGAGGCCCGGGGAATGGAGACTCCACTCTGAGGTGGTGGAGCTCACTTTGGAAAATTTTGGTCGAGCGGAAGTCAACCTATTTGCTTCAGGGGAATCAACCCAGTGTCCACTGTGGTTCTCCCTATCTCATCCAGCACCATTGGGTCTGGATGCCATGGTACAGACGTGGCCGAGGCTGCGTCTGTATGCATTTTCCCGTTCGCTCTGCTCCCGGGAGTTCTGGAGAAAGTACGCCAGGAAGGGGTCAGTCTAATATTGATAGCCCCGTACTGGCCAACCAAAATATGGTTCTCAGACCTAGTGTCACTTCTAGATGGCTCCCTGATGGAGCTTCCTCTCAGGCAGGAGCTTCCTGTCTCAAGCGGGCGGCATGATAATTCATCCACGCCCAGAACTACGGAGACTGTGGACCTGGCCTCTGAGGGGGCCAGGCTCATAGATGCTGGTCTCCCAACTGAGGTTGTGGAGACCATACTCCACTCCAGAGCTCCCTCCACGAGGAAGTTGTATGCGTATAAATGAAAACTGTTCTCTACTTGGTGTAGACAAAGCAATGTGGACCCTGTCCACTCTTCTATTAGCCTTGTGCTTCAATTTCTCCAAGACAAGTTCTCGGATGTTTTTATCCCCTTCAACCTTGAAGGTTTATGTTGCGACCATTTCGGCCATGCTCCTCTGGGGGATTCCTCGGTAGGTCGAGACCCCCCTTTTTTATACGCTTCCTCCGTGGTACTCTGAGGCTGAGGCCTTCAGTACGTACAAGGACTCCGGCCTGGGACTTGGCCATGGTATTAGAAGGGTTAGCTGAGGCTCCCTTCGAACCACTAGAGGAAGTTTCAGAGAAACTCATCACCCTAAAGACCATATTTCTACTGGCTATTTCATCTCTTAAAAGAATAGGAGATCTTCAAGCACTTTCAGTTGCTCCTTTGTGTTTGGAATTCGCACCTGGAATGGTCAAAGTATTCCTGCACACTAGACCAGGCTATGTGCCTAGGTCCCCACCAACGCCCTGGGTCCCATCGTACTTCAGGCCTTCTATCCTCCTACATTTACAACTTTGATCAGGAGAAACTCAATCTGCTCTGCCCAGTGAGGGCTTTAGATGCATATGTCCACAGAGCTGCCCTGTGGCGTAAAAAAGATCAATTGTTTGTGTGTTATGGGTCTCCTAAGAAAGGAGGCCCAGCATCTAAGCAGAGAATGAGCAAGTGGGTGGTCGAGGCTATCTCACTTGCTTATGAGGCGGCCGGACAGCCATCTCCATTAGCTGTCCGTGTCCACTCTACTAGGGGTATGGCAGCCTCAAAGGCCTTAATGTCAGGAGTATCCATTAATGACACATGTGATTCAGCTGGATGGTCATCCCAGCACACATTTATTAGGTTTTATAACCTGGATATAGGCTCCACTCCGGGGTCGTCAGTTCTGTCTACAAGATAACAGACAGGTACTTGGTTCTACGGCGTAGTTGGGACAGTGTTCCCATAACGTCATATGACGTAGCGTCGACAGTTCCCACGAAAGGGAACGTCTCGGGTTACTTGTGTAACCCTGGTTCCCTGAATAGGGAACGAGATGCTACGTCGCGTTGCCGTATCCCTGGCATACCTGTGAGCGTCTTGCTTCAGCCATAATCCAGAAGCTAGCGTTCTTTGTTCTGGGTATGCTTTATAGTTTCCTGGTCCGTGATGTCACCCGCCTCTGACGTCTCGTCTCATCATTGGTTAGATACAAGAGTGCTTCACGACGCAATCACGCAGAAGGTTCCCATAATGTCATATGATGTAGCGTCTCGTTCCCTATTCAGGGAACCAGGGTTACACAAGTAACCCGAGATGTTTTCCTCTTTTCTGATAATGATGAGCAGCCCTTTGTGGATGAGAATAAAGCTTCAGCTCAGAATAAGACCAGTGAGGAGGACAGAGAAAACTCTGATTATGACCATTTATACACGGACAGCGATTAATAAATCAATGATTAGAATTACACTCACATAGTTTAAACACACATTACTTTTAAACAGATAAAAGACCTGAACCGTAAAAATACAAGATTTATTTTGTCATCTTTTTAAAAGTAAGATTTTACCTTTCTTGTAATGTTTTTCCATTACCTCATGTCATGTCAGAATTCCTTTAACAGCTTGAAAGTGCAGATGTTCCCTCACCTTTTGACTAATGAATTTCCATGATGATTCCATGACAGGGACATCATTCAAGGATGATTCCATCCTTCCTTGAATGATGTCAAAACATTGGAATTTTCAAATCAATCTGAGATTTTGTAGAGTCTGGTGAGTTGTCATTATATTTTTTGGTTGTATCTAAAGGAAACTCAGTATTTCTATAATTCTACTGACTACACAGACTGTAATATACTGTACCTGGAAGTTCATGTACTTGTTTGATGTATCAAGTATGAAAATGCCTGAAATACACGAAAGAGCATGAACGTTAATCTTTTGTGATTCAGCTAAATAGTTATTCTAAAGCATTATGACTTTCAGACTTTAAAGTGCCCTTATTATGGATTTTTGAAAATGACCTTTCATGTAGTGTGTAACATAGCTCTAAGTGAACGAAAACAAGTTTTAAATCTGAAAGTGCACCGTATTTAAAGTTATTGTCTCTCAAAAGTATGAGTCGACTCTGAGTCAAATAAATTTGTAAAACGAATCCCAAGCCGATTCGTATTGTCTAAAAATGTGTAGATTAATACAGCTTGTCTGTCTTATTACTTGAATGATGATCAATGATGGATTAATGATCAAGGATGGAGCATGACTTTTGTTTACAGAGTCTAATGCATTTTCAGCTATTCGTGTTTGTGCTCAGCTAACGTGGGAGTTTACAACATAACTGTGGGCTCAGTTCGCTTACATAACTGTAAAACAAACTGTTTTTTTCCTCTGCATTTTTATTATTACAGTAGAGTGGAGCTCTATCTGTGAAGTAATAGGATGTTAAGATGCATTGTAATGTCAAACAATGATCTAGCCATTTTTTACTTTGTTAATAGTTATGACGAAACAGTCTGTGTACACATCTGGCCTAAATGTTTATCTTATGTTAGAGGTTTTCAGCTTGGCTTGTCATTCTGATACAGTTCCCACTGGTGCACCTACATAAAGTATAACAGCTGTCACGTCTTATACATAACACAAACTAAGGTGACTTTTACCACAGAGAAACGTCCTACTCCAGTCGTGATTGCGAATCAGTTTCTGGTTGATCGACTACTTCATACGTTTTATCGTTGGACTCGGGCTCGAATTGATACGGTAAAATCGATGCTATCTTTTCTGTCTATATACAATGTCTTGTGAATTGATAGCTGTCATTCAGTTATGGCAATGGCTGTGCAGTGTGCGCAGTAGACAAATCACAATAGATTGGGCCATCTGACCAATCAGAGCAGTGTAGGCTCACGGAAAGGAAGGGTTTAGAGAGACTGATTCGTTGAGCTGCTTCTAACGAATCGTTTATGAACTGAGGTGAAATTAAATGTATATTATGAGAAAACTAAAGTGTTTTTTGACCTTGCATACCTGTAAACCTGTTGTAGGAGACTCCCATAATAGGGGCACTTTAAAAACACAACTGTATACACTTACAAGTAAAAGTAGTTGTTATTTTAAGGAATGATTTCTGCTTGATCTGACATTTGTTAGTGGAATCTAATGCAGGTAGGATAATTTGGTCATGTTAAACCATATTTTTGACTTCTAAATTAAATGAAGCATGTTTAGGTTACCTGATTTTAAATTTGTACTTGGTCTTTACATTCCTTTAACTACTATGTAATAACATTTAAATACATTTGATACAATGTACTTATTGTAAACTGTACATACATGTTTTTACATTGTACTTATATATAACATAAATACCTGCATGTAATTACAGCTGTAATTTCTGTAAACCGTTGACCCATCCCTTCCACCTTAACCCACTTTTAATCCTAACCACTCTTCTTCCTGCTAAACCAGTATATCACATGAGAAGGAAGTTTTTTTTTCTTTCTGTTTGTATTCTTCTAGCTTGTTGCTTACCTGCTCTACTCAGAAGAGTGATGGGAATTGTGCTATAAATGTCAGGTAAGACATTTTATATTACATTGCTTAACAGATACAAAATTTCAGATGTAAAATACTGTGCCAAATGTGAGCATTGGTAACATTCCTTCTATGAGTACCTGTTTATTTATAGTTTTTATGTCTTCATTAACACTGTTATGAATGTTAGGTGAGTTTCAGCGGTTACTGTATGTTTTCTGAAATTCAGGCTAAATAATGAGTTGAAATTTGTATGTTGGAGTCCTAAACCTTCCCTTAATCATTCTTCATTGTCTGTGGTTGTTCCTGGTTTCTATTCCTAGTTTGTTAAGTTCAATAATGCCTGTGTACAATTGTCTTTATTCATTTCTGGCCTTAAAGGGATAGTTCACCCAAAAATGAAAATTACCCCATGATTTATTCACCCTCAAGCTATCCTAGGTGTATATGACTTTCTTCTTTCAGATGAATACAATCAGAGTTATATTTAATAATGTCCTGGCTCTCCTAAGCTTTATAATGGCAGTGAATAGAGGATGAGATTTTGAAGCACAAAAAAGTGCATCCATCCATCATAAAGATATCCACACGGCTCCGGGGGGTTAATAAAGGCCTTCTGAAGTGAAACAATGTGTTTGTGCAAGAAAAATATCCATGTTTAAAACTTTAAAAACTAAAATAACTAGCTTCCACCAGACAGGCGTACACATCGATTTGCAGTGAAAGAGTGAACTCTGACTCAACGCATGACAAATTGACAAACACGGAAGCGCAGAGGAGAGAGCAAAACACCGCAACACAAATTAGAAGTCTAAAACAAAAATTTTTGAAGAGAAATGTTGGAGGATTTCAATATAAGAGAAGAAGAGCTTGAGTTTGTTGCACAGCCCTATTTGTTTGAACAGCGAGAAGCGTCAAAGCTTACGCTACTCCTACATTACGTCAGGGGTTACTCTTTTAGCATAAGTAGACGAGTTTTAAATATGGATATTTTTCTTACACAAACGCATAGTTTTACTTCAGAAGGCTTTTATTAACCCCCCGGAGCCGTGTGGATATCTTTTATGATGGATGGATGGATGCACTTTTTTGTGCTTCAAAATCTCATCCTCTATTCACTGCCATTATAAAGTTTGGAAGAGCCAGGACATTATTTAATATACAGTAACTCCGACTGTATTCGTCTGAAAGAAGAAATTCATATGTACCTAGGA
Source organism: Ctenopharyngodon idella (assembly GCF_019924925.1). Lineage (NCBI taxonomy): Eukaryota > Metazoa > Chordata > Actinopteri > Cypriniformes > Xenocyprididae > Ctenopharyngodon > Ctenopharyngodon idella. Next base: position 14,116,858 of record NC_067227.1, read on the forward strand.
TAGCTTGAAGGTGAGTAAATCATGGGGTAATTTTCATTTTTGGGTGAACTATCCCTTTAAGCCGGTTCACATGTTGTGATTTAATCCTGCATAGCAAGTTTTAATTTCAGTTGTTCTTAGTATTATACGCCTATTGCATTCTAAAGAACTGCTAAAACACTTTATAATGTGTGTTACAATCAATATTGTGATCAATCTGTTTATGTACAGTCATACTGTACAGAATTTTCTCAATAATTTTCTGCATCTTTTGATATAAGGAAAACAAAAAAAAGTTTAATCATATTTTATATATTTATATTATAATAATATATCCCCATGAAATGCTTGTAAAAAGTTAAACTAAGAGCTGTAATATTTATTATTCATCTTATATTAGATATTTCATAGAATACAGTGTTACACAGTAAAAACATAACAGAACATAGATGACAATTATTTGATGTGTTTTCTATATCATAAATTAATGAGCTGAAGAGGTTAAAGAAGTTGATCTAAATCAACCAGCGCTGCATTTATCTATATTTTTCTATCCATACTGTACATTCATCCATTCATGCACTGCAGTGATAGCCTAAAAAATCTCATCAAGTCAAATTTATTTGTATCTTTCACATATTGTTTCAAAACAGAAATCATCAAAGGAGCTGGATCACAGAGATGGAGAATGTGGACATGATGGCAGACAACACTAAAATTAATATATCAAAAAAGCCCAGACAGAGCATGGACAATCCTATTAACTGTGGGTCATACAATATGTGAAAGTAAACCTGTACATACAGGTGCTGGTCATATAATTAGAATATCATCAAAAAGTTGATTTATTTCACTAATTCCATTCAAAAAGTGAAACTTGTATATTATATTCATTCATTACACACAGACTGATATATTTCAAATGTTTATTTCTTTTAATTTTGATGATTATAACTGACAACTAAGGAAAATCCCAAATTCAGTATCTCAGAAAATTAGAATATTGTGAAAAGGTTCAATATTGAAGACACCTGGTGCCACACTCTAATCAGCTAATTAACTCAAAACACCTGCAAAGGCCTTTAAATGGTCTCTCAGTCTAGTTCTGTAGGCTACACAATCATGGGGAAGACTGCTGACTTGACAGTTGTCCAAAAGACGACCATTGACACCTTGCACAAGGAGGGCAAGACACGAAAGGTCATTGCAAAAGAGGTTGGCTGTTCACAGAGCTCTGTGTCCAAGCACATTAATAGAGAGGCGAAGGGAAGGAAAAGATGTGGTAGAAAAAAGTGTACAAGCAATAGGGATAACCGCACCCTGGAGAGGATTGTGAAACAAAACCCATTCAAAAATGTGGGGGAGATTCACAAAGAGTGGACTGCAGCTGGAGTCAGTGCTTCAAGAACCACTACGCACAGACGTATCAAGACATGGGTTTCAGCTGTCGCATTCCTTGTGTCAAGCCACTCTTGAACAACAGACAGCGTCAGAAGCGTCTCGCCTGGGCTAAAGACAAAAAGGACTGGACTGCTGCTGAGTGGTCCAAAGTTATGTTCTCTGATGAAAGTAAATTTTGCATTTCCTTTGGAAATCAAGGTCCCAGAGTCTGGAGGAAGAGAGGAGAGGCACACAATCCACATTGCTTGAGGTCCAGTGTAAAGTTTCCACGGTCAGTGATGGTTTGGGGTGCCATGTCATCTGCTGGTGTTGGTCCACTGTGTTTTCTGAGGTCCAAGGTCAACGCAGCCGTATACCAGGAAGTTTTAGAGCACTTCATGCTTCCTGCTGCTGACCAACTTTATGGAGATGCAGATTTCATTTTCCAACAGGACTTGGCACCTGCACACAGTGCCAAAGCTACCAGTACCTGGTTTAAGGACCATGGTATCCCTGTTCTTAATTGGCCAGCAAACTCACCTGACCTTAACCCCATAGAAAATCTATGGGGTATTGTGAAGAGGAAGATGCGATATGCCAGACCCAACAATGCAGAAGAGCTGAAGGCCACTATCAGAGCAACCTGGGCTCTAATAACACCTGAGCAGTGCCACAGACTGATCGACTCCATGCCACGCCGCATTGCTGCAGTAATTCAGGCAAAAGGAGCCCCAACTAAGTATTGAGTGCTGTACATGCTCATACTTTTCATGTTCATACTTTTTAGTTGGCCAAGATTTCTAAAAATCCTTTCTTTGTATTGGTCTTAAGTAATATTCTAATTTTCTGAGATACTAAATTTGGGATTTTCCTAGTTGTCAGTTATAATCATCAAAATTAAAAGAAATAAACATTTGAAATATATCAGTCTGTGTGTAATGAATGAATATAATATATAAGTTTCACTTTTTGAATGGAATTAGTGAAATAAATCAACTTTTTGATGATATTCTAATTATATGACCAGCACCTGTATTTATAAGTGTAAGCTCAAATAGAGAACTATTCTTTCATCAGTCCTGTGCCTCTTTTTCTTTTCCAGTCAATGCGGAGAACACATCAGTGCAAAGAGGAGCCAGTATCTCAGATGACTCTGAGGTATTTTGTACGAGACATGAATGTGGTGCGTATGACAACTGCATTAAGTAATTAACAGTAATTATAAGCTCAGACAGCTGGTGTTCATTGTGGTGAGTGAATGCGTATCTCTGAGTTACAGAATGAATATGATGAAAAAAAGGCATATTTTAAAAACTTCATGACTAGTTTATTTTGCATTCAGTAATATTTTTGTAATCAACAATTTCTACACAAATAATATAAATAAAAACCAAAGATAGTAGTGACAATAGAAACCATTATAAATGAAGTGCTCAGTCATGCTAATTACATTGTGCTCTTAAGTACAACATATTTTATAAATGTTCGTTTTAACACTTTAATAAAAGTCAATAGACAGTAGTTTACATGTTTCTGAACAAACCTCTTTCTTATGTAATGGACATTATACAGCCAGAAGCTTATACCAGAGTATAACATTTACATCCTGAATGTTTAAGTCCTGAATCTGAAGTGTTGTATTGAGTGAATGTGTGTGGATTGAGTAACACCTTCATCTGAGTTACTCAATGAATATTTTGAAAGGCATATTTTAAAAACATCATTGACACAAGCAAAAAATAGTTTTACAATTTGCATTCAGTAAAATTGTTGTAATCAACAGTTTCCACAGAGAAAATAAATGAAAACCAAACACAGGAGAAATGCAGTGCAGGATGGCATGAGGGAAAATCTGGTATGTGTGAGTATTCAACTGACCATGAAACACATCACTTATGTAGTAACTGAGTATAATGTGTAAAAGGCTTAACAACATACAATATGGCTGCTACACCATCCTAAACTTCACAAGGTCATGCATTAGATTTATTACTCCTAATTTGTAATGAAGACAAAAAAGTAAATCTGAACTCCTTTCCTTCACAGTACTTGAAAAGAAGAACTCTGTCAGCTCTATCCGTTCATTTGATTCAGGATATGGTTCAATAATACACAAAGTTTCCACCATCACTGAAAACAATGAAGAGAACAAATAAACTGATGTCAACTTCAAATAAGACCAGCAGCACAGACAAAATTCACCCCTAAAATTTGATGGCCACTCCAGGAGCCAGCATCAATATCTAAACTATGACATTAATTGTTTTGTGATTCATTTGGAATCATTCGGACAGATCACTCACACACTGAATCACGCAGAACGGTTTCTCAGTCAGTAAACAACAAGGTACTTTACAGTGATCAGATTTCTGAAATGAAAAGGGACATTTTTATTCAGTCAGTATAATGTTTGTTAATGTTATTAAAGTTGTAAAGGTTTGTCGGTATAATGCATATGAAGAGCACATAAACTGTATGTCCTGAAAATGATTTATGTTATGTGATATTCATCCAGAAGGTCTAACTTATTCATGAAAAGGAATATGTTGCTATGACTAAAGTTGAGGCTTATCAAGGCTTATTTCTCTTCAAGTTTAGCTCAGTTGTTCTCTAAAGCAGTTAGTTTAGCTATACTGTTGGAGGGGAACCATAGACACATAGACATTTTGTCATCGGGATCTGTGAATTTGTGACACCCTTAGCATTGTCAAGAAATTATGGGGGGGAAGTGCAGGCAACTGAAATGAAACATTGCTATACTGTGCAATGTAGATCACACTGCATGTCACAGACAAACACGCTACTGTTGTAAAAAAAAATAAAAAAATAAAAATAAAAGGACCTTTTTTACTGCTGTGTTATATGAGGCAAAAGAGTGAATTAATTTAAAAGTACCTGTTGTAACTTGTCAGTTTTGATGTAAATAGGCCTAGGCTATATACTGTGCGTTTTTGTCCACTGAATAAAACTGTTCAAGCAATTGTCCAAGTTTAAAGATTTTGTTTAAAAAAAGAGAATGTTCTTGAAGAGCTTGTTTGTTTTCTACAGTACTTTTTGAAATATAATGCATTTTTGAAATGTTTAAATTTAACTTTAAGCTCATAAAATTATGTTCAGTGTGAAAGTCATTATCTTGACTATATTCTTTAACATCCCAGCTAGAAACATTATGCTATGTTTTCAGGGGCAATTTACATTTACACCTGTCACTGAGATATGCATTATACTCTATAATATAAATTGAAGACACCAGAAATAGTCTGCATGTTTCTCAACAAACCTCTTTCTTATGTAAGTAACAATGTACAATCAGCCAGTCATGATCATAAAATGAACTGAATTGTATTCAATTATTGTAAATTGTTTAAAACTTCCACTAAGAAAAAGTCAAGAAGCTTGAATAAAACAAAGCTAGACAAACACTGCAACAATATTAGAATATTTTTAAACATTACAACCCGAATTCCAGAAATGTTGAAATGAAAAAACATTTTTTTTTTTTTAATTTGAATAAAATGAAAACAGTTTGAGATGTCTGGGCATCGAGGTTATGAGTTTCTTTAGTTTTGGTGTTGAAATTTGGTCCCATTCTTGCCCGATATCTTGCCTGATTCTTGCCCCATTCAGCTGCTGATGAGTTTGTGGGCGTCTTTGAGGTATTTTTCTCTATAGGGGAAAGATCTGGACTGCAGGGCAATTCAGCACCCAGACTCTTCTACGACGAAGCCATGCTGTTGTAATAGCTGCAGTATGTGGTTTTGCATTGTCCTGCTGAAATACACAAGGCCTTCCCTGAAATAGACGTCATCTGGAGGGGAGCATATGTTGCTCTAAAACCTTTATATACCTTTCAGCATTCATAGTGTCTTCCAAGACATGCAAGCTGCCCATACCGTATGCACTTATGCAGCCCCATAACATCAGAGATGCTGGCTTTTGAACTGAACACTGATGACACGCTGGAACGTCCCCCTCCTCTTTAGCCTGGGGGACATGGCGTCCGTGATTTCCAACAAGAATGTCAAATTTGGAAATTTGAACATAGAACACTTTTCCACTTTGAAGCAGTCCATTTTAAATGAGCCTTGGCCCACAGGACACGACAGCGCTTCTGGACCATGTTCGCATATGGCTTCCTTTTTGCATGATAGCGCTTAGCTGCTTCACTAATCATGAACGAATGTCTTAGTTCTTCAGTTTCCTGACAATATTTTTTATGTAAGTACATAGTAGTAAAAAACACCTAATATACAGTTTTGTTTTCATGTTCATGTGTTCATGTGGCATGTAGGGTACAACGGGGCTAAAGGCGCCTTTGATTTTATTTTCCTCTAAACCACTAGATGGCACAAAAACTTGCTGCAGCACTTTTCTAAACATCCGCTTTTCAAAATGCACGTGCAAATTTGTCCGATCCTTGACGCGATCACGGGCAGCAACGCAAAGTTGATTCTGAGGTAGTTTGATCTAATATTTGATGTTTTTTAAAATGTTGTTGAAGTATAGCAAATGAGAATCGATTAAATTCATGTTTGTATTTTCAGATAAAGGTCTTCTTAATGATTTTCAGTTTTGTTCAAGGTAATTCAAGCAACAGTTTTTAAATAATGGAAGAATATGTAAAAGTATGGTATTTGGGGTAAAAAGCGCACCTGCTGTTGGGGCAAAAGGCACAATAATTAACATGATAATGAAGTGCTGGCTGACTTGATATGACATGGTTAGATTCAGATGGCAAATATCATATATCAAATTGGGTATCCATCTTAGAGATAATACCCATAGGCTATTTATAATGAACCAAACAAATTAAAAAATATTATATTAATCATATCATAATAAAATATAATTTATTGTTACTACTGTAAATCTATATTAAATATTATGGGATCTCCTTCAATGCTTTCAGAATCTTTACTTTTTAAAGTAGCCTTTTGTTTCTGTATTTTTTTAAATATATTTTTATATTAACATAGGCCTTATTTAATGGCAGTATATTTATTGAACAAAAATAAATTCTTTTATTTATGAAAATAAACAGAATATGGTACAAACTTTGCTAGAGTGATTCTTTTGAACAAGTATTAACCTAGACATTGTTAAAAACATTATTTTAGCTAAAGTATTTGTATGAATATTGTGTGTCTTTTACCCCATGCTGGGGAGCCTTTTACCCCATGTGTGACCTCATACATTTATAAGATTTTTAAACAAAATTAACCACTTTTATGATTTATTTTCACAGAAAATCTCTTGCTCCATCAATGTTCAATACAAACATATATATTTTTCCTGCAATCATATATTTTTGAGAGTAGTGAAAAGCACATTTTTTCAAAAGGTGTGCCTTTAACCCCACTGTACCCTACTCTAAACCAATATTTCACATGAGCTTGAGGTAGCTTGTTGCTTACCTTCTCTACTCGGAAGAGTGATGGGAATTGTGCCATAAATGTCAGGTAAGACATTTTATATTACATTGCTTAACAGTTACAAAATTTGAGCAAATGTGAGCACTGGTTCCTTCTATGAGTACCTGTTTATTTTTAGTAATAGATAGTTTTTATGTCTTTGCGTGTCTCTCTTGAGTCTGCACAAATTGAGTTTAGCCTAATATCTCGTGATTGACACAATGGATTATGTTTTTTTGGGGCTCATTTTATTCATAAAAATCTGCTTTAAATGGTGATGTACCATGATCTATGATCTGTGCATATTTAATGGAGTTATGAGCCATAACACCACGTGAAATCTTCATATTTGTTTTCAGTTATCGCCTGTGCAGTAACAAATGTATTGCTCATGGTTAGTTCATGTTAGTTAATACATTAACTAATGTTTAACTAATGAACCTTATTGTAAAGTGTTACCGTAAAGTGTTACTGTAAAGTGTTTACATACTTGTATGGATCTTTTTGTTCTGATGATTAGAGTAAGACATTTTATATTACAATGCTTAAATACAAAATCCTTTCATATGTAATCTATTGTGCTAAGTGTGAGCATTGGTATGATACATCTATGACTGTTTAATAACAGTAATAGCTATTTTTATGTGATGTCATAAACGAAAAAGTAATGAGAACCTCTGGAGGTGATTTAATTTAAGTGCACTATTAATTTTGTTTTCGCAGTACATTAAAGCTTGAAGGATGTTACAACTTGAAGGTCACAGACACACACCCTTTTGTAAATATAAAGACCTGCATTAGACCTGCTGTGTTAGAATGAGAGCAAGAGTGGATGAATTTGAAAGTAGCTGCTGTAACTTTTCAGTCTTTCTATTTATTTATTTATTTTTAATTTGTTTAATTTTTGTAGTGTGGTGAGTTGTCTTCACATTTTATGGTTTGTATCTCTCTATAATTCTACTGACTAGACACTAATGTAATTGTCACGGTGCAGCAAGAATGGTAAAAGGAGAGTTGAGTACAGGATCTTTTGCAGCAGTTATAATAAATAAAGACAGTTCAAACAGGCAAATCAAATCAAAATGCAGTGTAACAGCTTTGTTTAAACAAAGACAATAAGTGACAACTTAAGATAAAAACACAGGGCAATATTTTCTAGAGCAAACAAGCAACCAAACAAGACACAGATGAATAAAATAATCAGTAAGCATAGAAACAATTAGTAACTAAGGAAAATCAGGGAAACAGCAACTGAACACATTCAAAAGTTTATACAAACTGAAAGGCCATGAAAACAGAAACTAAACCAAAACGTAACAGTAATATACTTGTTTGATGTCAATAATGTATGAAAATGCCTGAAATATACATAGCCTATACAGAAGAATATAAACTTTGTCCATAAATTTGTGATTTCAACTGAATCTTTATTCTTAAAGGACTATCATGCGTTAAAAACATGACAGAAAGTACACTGCTAAAATGAAATATATTAAGGAACTACTGTATATTTCTGATCTAACCTTTGTCAGGTTGATTTAGTTGATAATTCCATATTTTTTTATTTAGCCTACAGTATGAATTATTAGGTTGATGATGAAAAATAGTACAGTGTACACAATTTTATAATTAAATTTTTTCTAACCTTATTATTTTTCTGAATGGATTCTTTCGTTTTGATGCACTGTCATAAAAAAGGAACTTTTTTGTTTTTGCATTAATTTGCATTTCCTTCTGCTTTCCTTTTTGCTTGACAAACATTGAAAGTAGCCACCTCTCACAGAAGAGCGGTTGAGCAATAAACGTCAGGTAAGACATTTTATACATCAAAATTCTTTCATACGTAAATATTATTTGAACAAGTTTCCTTCAATGAGTACCTGTTTAAAACAGTAACAGCTAGTTTTATGTTTTGGTTAACTTTGGCACTGATGTGCTCATCTCTGTGTTTCGGCACTGACATAAAGATGGCGAGAAATCGTCAGCATGATTTAGTTTGTTAACATAACATTGACATTTGTGTGCTGGAGTCCTAATTATTTCCTTAGTCATATTCAAAATGGGGTGTCTTTGTAAGATCTTTTGGTTTGCTGATTTCAATAAAGCCTGTGCACAATTTTATAGATTCAACAAACAAACTTATAGATTCATAGTTATATTGTTTTGTAGATGTAGAATCCTCATGTGCCTTCAATTCAATTCACATTTATTTGTATAACTCTTTTCACAATACATATCATTTCAAAGCAGATTTACAGAAAATGCATGTCAACATTACAATTTAATCTGTTTTCAGAGGTGACTTTGTACAAATGATGTAATTTCAGAAATGTACATATACAAAGCACGCAGTTAGCTAACAATGTATTAATTTAGAACAATGCATTAATTTAAGGCAGAAACAATGAGCTTATTGACGTAATGAATACATGTTAACGTCTCGGTTACAAAGGTAACCCTCGTTCCCTGAAGGTGGGAATGGAGACGTACGTCAGACAGACCGACAAATAGGAATCTCGGAATAGGCCAATCTACTTCGAGTGTAACTAAAACGAGGCAATGCACATTGGCATGCAATTATTTGCAGCAGCTGCTCTGCCCTGCTCTGCACGGGTATATAATGAGCAGCAGGTGCATTGCATCTTTAGGTTTTCGCAGACCGACGAATAGGAATCCCTACTAAAGCGCCACAGGCGCTGCCCCCTTCCAGTGCTCTATGCAAGCCTCCTGCACCCCCTTGCCTAAAGGACGGTGGGACAAGGCTAACACAGAGAGTGTCACTGCTGTTCCGCCTAACCCATTCAGTGAGACTATTGGACAACACTGGGAAAGCGTACCCTTTCACTGAGAAAGGAACGCTACGGAGGCCACATCCTTCCCTGAAGGAGTTATGTGGAGATGTACATATGGACTAACCCTGTAGGGCTGTACTACATATGGAAGTTACTGGGGTGACTCCAACCTGATACGGGGTGGGTTCTCCCAATGGGAAAGACACGGGCTTCGTTTTGGAGCAACCGTGGAACTACACATATGGGATCCCCATAAGGTCACACATATGGTACCCAGCCTAAATCCGGTTGTTAAGGATGCAACAAAGTATAGGCCTGGCGCCAGATGCTCCACCACGTCTGGCTGCCGAAGGGTAATTGGAGGACTCTGCCAGGTTTGCCTTGTAGGGACTCTCTGGAGCAATAAGCGCATGTAAGTGCAGCAAGCCGACACCAAGCCGGGGCCTCTGACCGGTTGAGGTGAGAACACAGGGCAGTGCTTGCAGGCTTACTACCTGGTCCCTGAAGGGAGTGGTAAGAACCTTGGGCACATAGCCAGGCCGGGGTCTCAGTAACACGTGGCTGTCACCTGGCCCGAACTCTACGCATGATTCATTGACTGAAAATGCCTGCAGGTCCCCTACCCTCTTGATGGAGGCCAGTGCGACTAGCAGCAAAGTCTTCATAGACAGAATCTTTAAGTCTGCTGACTGCAAGGGATCAAAGCGAGCATTCTGGAGTGCTTGTAGCACCAGAGCAAGGTCCCAAGAGGGTATGGAGGGAGGTCGAGGAGGATTTAACCGTCTCACCCCCTAAGGAGCCTGACGACCCTGTCATGCTTACCAACTGACTTGCCATCTACAGTGGGTACGGAAAGTATTCAGACCCCCTTAAATTTTTCACTCTTTGTTATATTGCAGCCATTTGCTAAAATCATTTAAGTTCATTTTTTTTTCCTCATTAATGTACACACAGCACCCGAAAAACACAGAATTGTTGACATTTTTGCAGATTTATTAAAAAAGAAAAACTGAAATATCACATGCTCCTAAGTATTCAGACCCTTTGCTCAGTATTTAGTAGAAGCACCCTTTTGATCTAATACAGCCATGAGTCTTTTTGGGAAAGATGCAAGTTTTTCACACCTGGATTTGGGGACCCTCTGCCATTCCTCCTTGCAGATCCTCTCCAGTTCTGTCAGGTTGGATGGTAAACGTTGGTGGACAGCCATTTTTAGGTCTCTCCAGAGATGCTCAATTGGGTTTAAGTCAGGGCTCTGGCTGGGCCATTCAAGAACAGTCACAGAGTTGTTGTGAAGCCACTCCTTCGTTATTTTAGCTGTGTGCTTAGGATCATTGTCATGTTGGAAGGTAAACCTTCGGCCCAGTCTGAGGTCCTGAGCACTCTGGAGAAGATTTTCGTCCAGGATATCCCTGTACTTGGCCGCATTCATCTTTCCCTCGATTGCAACCAGTCGTCCTGTCCCTGCAGCTGAAAAACACCCCCACAGCATGATGCTGCCACCACCATGCTTCACGTTGGGACTGTATTGGACAGGTGATGAGCAATGCCTGGTTTTCTCCACACATACCGCTTAGAATTAAGGCCAAAAAGTTCTATCTTGGTCTCATCAGACCAGAGAATCTTATTACAAACTTATACAAACTCCATGCAGGCTTTCATGTGTCTTGCACTGAGGAGAGGCTTCCGTCGGGCCACTCTGCCATAAAGCCCCGACTGGTGGAGGGCTGCAGTGATGGTTGACTTTCTACAGCTTTCTCCCATCTCCCGACTGCATCTCTGGAGCTCAGCCACAGTGATCTTTGGGTTCTTCTTTACCTCTCTCACCAAGGTTCTTCTTCCCCGATAGCTCAGTTTGGCCGGACGGCCAGCTCTAGGAAGGGTTCTGGTCATCCCAAACGTCTTCCATTTAAGGATTATGGAGGCCACTGTGCTGTCCCTCAGTGGCGTTCTTGTCACATGACCTGCGGTGCGTTTGCGGCATTCTGAAAAGTTGAGAATTTTTCATCTCGATGCGCCTGGAAAACGCACTGCATGCGCGTCGCTTCCATTATGAGCGCGGCTGCCGCGTGCATATAGGCTACATTTGAAACAACAAATTTGAGCGCCCCTGAGTCCTGTATCGACAACCTGCCATACAAGTGGCTTATATCAGTGGTGTAACATAGTAGTGACGGGCCCCAGTGCAGCTATTATGACGGGCCCCCTGGGCTGCACAGTTATGAAGCACATACAAGCACATAGGCGCTTGTCTAGAAGGGAACCTTACGCAAATTTGTGTCTAACTTACTTAATTTAGACCAACTAAAATATATTGTTAGACCAACAATATCTTAGCAATTAATTAAGTAGCCTACTAAAGACATGTATTTAAGAAATTCAATAAAAACAGAATATTGCTTCAGCCTTATTCAAAGGCCGCGGAAACATTCGTTTGTTATGCACTTCAATCCATTCCACACCCGACGTTCTTGGTTTTCTTCCTATTTATTAAATATAGGCAATTGGTTGATGAAACATTGATTGAAATTAAGATACAATTTCTACAAAACAAAATTCACTTTAAAGAAAGGCTTACTATAAAACAAAATTTAATGAAGTGGTCAAACTCATGTCTGACCCGCTGCATGTCTCCCGACATTGCATGCGCATCCGTCATGCTATTCACTTTTCATAATCAACATAGGTGAAATTTAAAAAATAATATTAGGCTCTATAGCCTAATATATAAATATAAATATGAAACTAATTTGGCTATTTTTATCCCTCTGGCAGACGAATGCGCCGGCGCGTTCTGATGGATTTTTTCCTCATGACAGAAACAACTTAAAATAGGCCTTTCGTCATTTTTGGCGATAGCCTACAGATTGGTGCAAGACTACAAATGGTCTACTTTTATTTGTGTACGCTCACAATAACAACAAAACCTTGTACTTTTGTAAAATAAAATAAATAAAAAACAGGGTGCACTTTTAGCTGTTTTTCTGCGAGAATCTTTCTGAAACGTCTCAAAAATGAACTCAAACACAGCGAATAATTGTACTTAAAAGAAAGAAACATCTCCATTCGACAAGAAATTCGTCTGTGTTAAATAAGAGACGATCTATCCGCTGGAATGTGTTGTTTTTGAAATCATGGCCAGTGCTCCTTGCTGCTGTTATCAGTTCAATCGAGCGTTTCGTTCTGGTAAAAGCACAAAACAAAATGCACACAACGTGTCCTTGCTCTAGATGTACAATCACTGATGAACACCTTTGGTTTTAATGAGGAAAAAAAAGATTATGAGGGCGGATTAGAACCCAGAACCTCAGAAACGCTTGCCAAAAATTCTACCACAAGACCATGAGAGTACACAAATAGAGTTGGCAAATTTTTGTATTTATTCACTGCTGTAAAGAGTCTCGGCACTAATTATATTGTATTATTAATATTTATATTTATCTTAATATTTATATAGTCACTTTGTCGCCAGGGGCTGCTTGTATGGAAGCCCGTTTCCGCCACAATTGAGTAAAAAATATAATTCTGTAAGTCATAATAATGAGAAACTTTCTCACAATTATGACAGTATCTCATTATATTGAGAAACTTTCTCGTAATAATGACTTAGTATCTCATAATAATGAGAAACTTTCTCGTAATAATGACTTACTATGTCATAATAATGAGAAACTTTCTCGTAATAATGACTTAGTTTCTCGTTATTATGAGAAACTTTCTTGTAATAATGAGAAACTTTCTCATAATTATGACTTAGTATCTCATAATAATGAGAAACTTTCTTATATTAATGACTTAGTTTCTCATAATACCGAGAAACTTTCTCATAATAATGAGAAACTTCTACTCATGCTACAAAGTGCAGTCTATCTATAGTATCATTAAATAACATCAGTTATTATAAATTATTAGTATATCTTAAATACTTTTCCATGCGCACGAGAAGGTGGAACGCAAAGTGGTTTCCGTGGTAACGGTGGAAACTGTTGCATGAACGCGACGGCTTACAAAACTGTCAGATTAACGAAGGAATATGACATGTATTCGTTAAGTTTAAGTGCAACGTCTTCATAAAATGTGTGGGTTTATGTGTTAACGTTAACACGTATTTCGCGGAAGAGTCTAGGCTATTTGATGTGCAGGTTTACCTAGACAAGGCACTGGAAAGCTTTTCTAATATAAACCGGGTCCTAAAGCACTTGCCCAGTCATAAACCTTCATTCCAGTGATATTCCTACAGAAAACACCTTTTAAGATGTTTATGACTCATTAGAATGTATGCAAAAGACAGCTTTCCAGGTGAAGCGTTCTTTAACAGACTTGGATATGTAGGTGTGTGCTGTCTTATCATTCCTCCATCTGTTTGAAATCCATGGATCACCACTCTGTGTTTCTGCTTGTTCATACACAAAAATACAAATGAATAAACGACTATATCCCGTCTCATATGGCTACTGATAATTTATCAATAATGTTATTTATTTAATGATATTATAGATTACACAGAACGTGCCATGGTTGCGGAGTTATCGCATTTGACCAGCGGATGTCGCTAGCGTGTCACTGCTCCGCTGCTTTGCGCATGCGTAGAAGTTTCTCATTATTATGAGAAACAAAGTCATAATTACGAGAAAGTTTCTCATTATTATGAGAAACTAAGTCATTATTACGAGAAAGTTTCTCATTATTATGACTTACAGAATTATATTTTTTTTACTCAATTGTGGCGGAAACGGGCTTCCATACGCTTGCAATGTGGCAGGGCCCACGTGTGGCTGCACTGTCTGTAGTTACGCCACTTACTTATATGTGTACATTTCAGAAAACCCCTTGCTCACAAATTACAGGTGCTGGTCATATAATTAGAATATCATCAAAAAGTTCATTTTTTTATTATAAATTATTTTTAAAAATGAAACTTTCATATATTCTAGATTCCCTACATGTAAAGTAAAACATTTCAAAAGTTTTTTTTTTTTAATTTTGATGATTAGAGCGTACAGCTCATGAAAGTCCAAAATCCAGTATTTCAAAATATTAGAATATTTCCTAAGATCAATCAAAAAATGGATTTGCAAAACAGAAAAGTTCAAGTTCTTTAAAGTATGTTCTTTTGTGCACTCAATACTTGATCGGCAGGACATATTACAGCAAATGACTTGCTCCTAGCACAAATTACAGCATCACTGAAGTGTGGCATGGAAGTGATCAGCCTGTGGCACTGCTGAGGCACTATTGAGCCTTCAGATCATCTGTATATTGTTGGATCGACTGTTTCTCATCTTTCTCTTGAAAATATCCCATAGATTCAGGTCAGGCATATTGGCTGGCCAATAAAGCACAGTAATATCATGCTCAGCAAACCACTTGGAAGTGGTTTTTGCACTGTGGGCAGGTGCTAAAGTCCTGCTGGAAAAGGAAATCAGCATCTCCATAAAGCTTGTCAGCAGATGGAAGCATAAAGTGCTCCAAAATCTCCTGGAAGATGGCTGCATTGACTTTGCACTTGATAAAACACAATGGACCAACACCAGCAGATGTCACAGCCCCCCCAAATCATTATTGACTTCAGAAACTTCACACTAGACTTCAAGCAGCTTGGATTCTGTGCCTCTCCAGTCTTCCTTCAGACTCTGGGACCATGATTTCAACATGAAATGCAAAATTTACTTTTATCTGAAAAGAGGACTTTCGACCACTGTTCACTGTCCAGTTCTTTTTCTCCTTAGCCCAGGTAAGATGCTTCTGACGTTGTCTCTGGTTCAGAAGTGGCTTGGTAGTCCTTTTCCTGAAGATGTCTGAGTGTGGTGACTCTTGATGCGCTGACTCCGGCTTCATTCTACTCATTGTGAAGCTCTCCCAAGTGTTTGAATCGGCTTTACTTGACAGTATTCTCAAGCTTGCGGTCATCCCTGTTGCTTGTGCACCTTTGCCTACCCAATTTCTTCCTTCCAGTCAACTTTGCATTTAATATGCTTTGATATACACTCTGTAAACAGCCACCCCATTCAGTAATGACCTTCTGTGACTTACTCTCTTTGTGGAGGGTGTCAATGATTGTCTCCTGGACCATTGCCAAGTCAGCAGTCTTCCCCATTAGTGTGGTTTCAAAGAACAAAAGATACCCGGAATTTATACTGTAGGGATGGTCATTTAATGAAACTCAAATGTAAATATTCTAATATTTTGAGATACTGGATTTTGGACTTTCATGAGCTGTACGCTCTAATCAACAAATTAAAAAAAAAAAAAAACTTTTGAAATGTTTTACTTTACATGTAGGAAATCTAGAATATATGAAAGTTTCATTTTTTAAAATAATTTACAATAAAAAAATGAACTTTTTCACGATGTTCTAATTATATGAGCAGCACCTGTACATGCAAAAAATATTCCATTATCATGCCACGGCGGGCCAGACTAAACACCTATAGCTTACCTTGTATGCTGTCTGTTCTAAACAAGTCAGAGTCGGATGGGTTTTGAATTGAAGATGTTGATATCGTCATAAACTCAATTTCTGTTAGTTCCCGTTCAAACGATAAAAGTTGTTTCAGCGTCCTGTCATCTTTGTCAAGACGTTTTTCTTTATTAAATGCATCATAGATAGCGGGATAGCCATTTTTTAACATAAAAAGGGCACTGCTGGTTGAAATCCGGATATTTGCGCAAAGAACATAATAGCTACTGACGTGTGACGTAACTGAAGAAAAGACGAATTAGCATATTCTTATTAAGAGTTTTAATGCATGAAAAAACAAACAAATCAAATTTTAAAAAGTTATTGAAGAATTGTTAAACGTTGAATTGTTTTATTAAAAAAATATATATATAGTTCCCTGGATCCGACTGGGTGGGCAATCTCTGCACGCAAGATTTGGGCATTGACTGCTTTCACTGAAGTGAAGTGCAAACACCAATGAAGAGAAAGCTTCTTCCTTGAAGAACTGGCTCTTTTTAGAAACACTGCTTGCAGATTAGAGACAGGAACAAAATGAACCGCAAAAAGCTAAATATGCAATGCCCCTGCTGCTCATTATATACCCATGCAGAGCAGGGCAGAGCAGCTGCTTCAAATAATTGCATGCCAATGTGCATTGGCTCGTTTTAGTTACACTCGAAGTAGATTGGCCTCTCTAGCGAGATTCCTATTCGTCGGTCTGTCCGATGTACGCCGAACGTGACCGACTGAGTGGGAACAATGATTAGGATATATAGCAAAATTTGGATTGGTGCATGTTGATCCAGAGTTTGCATCATCTGAAGTCCTCGAAGGGTTGGGGTCATCTCTTCACAAGTGTTGAGGCATCTGAAGTCTTCATAAGAGTCTGGATCCAAACTGGAGCTGATGTACTCTCCTGTCACCTAGAGACGGGCATCCTGAGATAAAACAGAAAAGCAAATGGAGAATAATTAGCGTAGCTGCTGTTCATAACATTAAGCAAAGATAGTCGTGTGCATTTCATCTGATATAATTGTAGTACAAGGATATGAGATGCATTATGTGAATGCTTGGCAAAAGAAATGGTTTTTAATCTAGATTTCACGAGTTCACACTTACAAATAATCAGATAGTAAATAGTATGAGTAGTAGTATGCGTATTTGGCGTGCTGTCCGAGGAGAGGGCTCCGAGCTCGGTATTTTGGCCCGAACCCAGAGTACCCCCCGTATTCTGGTTAAGAAAGTAACCAGGCAAGTGTGAGGAGACGGGGTGGTGGAGGGATGCTGTAAAACTGTCGAGGAATATGGGTGAGTCGAGTTGTCCAAGTCAAATGTATTTGTATAGCACCTTTCACAATACATGTTGTTTCAAAACAGAAATCAGCAAATGTTACATGATGGCAGAGGACAGTGATATCATTGTGTCAGAAAAGAAGAGACAGAGCAAAGACTCAATTTTAGACTGTGAGTCATGCAATACATAAAAGTAAACCTGTATATATTTACAACTATAAGATCAAAACATAGTGAAATATTCTTTTTCTTCATTCCTGTGTCTCGAATTCTTTTCTAGTCAGTTCCGGTGAGGACACAACAATGCCAATAAAAGATGCCAGATTGTCAGAAGACTCATGTTTAAGATCTGAATGTGGTGCGTATGACATTGTAAAATACAATAGCATCAATAAACAATAATTATAATTATAAGCTGAGTATTGGTGTTCTGTGTGGTGAGTCAATCTACTGTCCTTCATCTGAGGATATGCTGAAAAGGCATGTTTTAAAAACATAATTGGCATAATTTGCATTCAGCAATATTTTTGTAATAATCTATATTTTTTGCACACAGAGAACATGAATGAAACCAAAGACAGGAGAGATGCAGTGCAGGAAATGATGAGGGAACATCTGATATGTGTGAGTATAACAATAAAACACATCACTTATGTAAACTGAGTATAAAGTGTACTTGACAACATACAATATATGATGCCACACCATCCTGAAACAAACTTTACAGGGTTTCATGCATTTGGTTTAGTATGTGTAATTTCTAATGGAATAAAAAAAAAAAGTTGATCTAAACGCCTTTCCTTCACAGAACATGGAAAGAAGAACTCCATCAGCTCTATCCATTCAACTGACTCAGGATATGATTCAAGAAAAAAGCTCAAGCCATTTGCTTTAACTTCGAATAAGACCAGCAGCATGGCCACAAGCCACCCCTAAATTTGATTGGCCACTCTAGGTGCCAGCCCAAATATCTGTATGGTTCGTGATTCAGTCAGAATCATTCAGACAGATATCACTCACACTCATTCAGAACATTTTCTCATTCAGTAACGGGTTACTTTTAGGTGATCAGATTTGTTTTTCTCTAGCTTTGAGTTCAGATAATTTCTCTGTAGATAAGTTTATGTAGCTACATTTTTTGAGTAACACCGTCCTAGACCTCGGTTAGAGAGGAGCCACCCATAAACATTTCATTGTCTGACAGACATAAGTCAATAGGTAAACATCATCCGAACCATTTCACATTAAACATTTAATCCTGATGAACTGTGAGGAAAATGTATGCATGCAGGAAATATATGCAGGGGATACACTTATAGGCTATTTAGATTCAAACACTTATTTTCCAAAAAAAAAAAAAAGGCTTCTTCTGTTATGTCCCCAATTGAATATGCTGTATTTTCCCACATTTTTGCATAAAATAAGGCCCCACTTTATATTAGTTGGCCGTAACTACTATGTACTTACATAAAAAAAAAAGTACAATGTACTTATTGTGTTCATATTGTATTACAAAACACAAAACACTGCTGCTATGAGGTGGGATACGGTTATGAGGTGGGTTAAGGTGTAAGGGATGGGTCAACAGTGTAACTATAAATGTAATTACAGAAATTAATTACAGATGTAACTACATGCAGATATTTTTTTAAGTACAATGTAAAAACATGTATGTACACAATAAATGCCTTGTATCAAATGATTAATTTAAATGTAAGTGCCTAGTAGTTAAGTCTACCTAATATAAAGTAGGACCTAAAAAAATTGCATAAAATACACTATTGCCAAAAGTTTTGGGACACCTGCCTTTACATGCACGTGAACTTTAATGACATCCCATTCTTAATTCATAGGGTTTATTATGGAGTTGGCCCACCCTTTGCAACTATAACAGCTTCAACTCTTCTGGGAAGACAAGATTTAGGAGTGTGTTTATGGGAATTTTTGACCATTCTTCTAGAAGCACATTTGTGAGGTCAGGCACTGATGTTGGCGAGAAGACCTGGCTTGCAGTCTCCGCTCTAATTCATCCCAAAGGTGTTCTATCGGGTTGAGGTCAGGACTCTGTGCAGGCCAGTCAAGTTCCTCCACACCAAACTCGCTCATCCATGTATTTATGGACCTTGCTTTGTGCACTGGTGCGCAGTCATGTTGGAACAGGAAGGGGCCATCCCCAAACTGTTCCCACAAAGTTGGGAGCATGAAATTGTCCAAAATGTCTTGGTATGCTGAAGCATTAAGAGTTCCTTTCACTGGAACTAAGGGGCCAAGCCCAACCCCTGAAAAACAACCCCACACCATAATCCCCTCTCCACCAAACTTTACACTTGGCACAATGCAGTCAGGCAAGTACCGTTCATCTATCACGTGTTCTCTGGAGTGACGAGTCACACTTCTCTGTCCATCAGATTGCCAGACAGAGAAGTGTGATTCGTCACTCCAGAGAACACGTCTCCACTGCTCTAGAGTCCAGTGGCGGCGGGCTTTACACCACTGCATCCAACGCTTTGCATTGCACTTAGTGATATAAGGCTTATATGCAGCTGCTCGGCCATGGAAACCCATTCCTTGAAGCTCTCTACACACTGTTCTTGATTTTATACACCTGTGGCCACGGAAGTGATTGGAACACTTGAATTCAATGATTTTAAGGGGTGTCCCAATACTTTTGGCAATAATAGCTGTGTCCCAACTCAGGGGCTACGCACTTTGGAGTGCATGAAAGGGGTGGGGCTTTAGAATGGAGGGTTGCCAGATCTGCACAACAAAACCATCCCAAAAGTAGCGTAATCACAGCACAAGTGTAAAAGTATCCCAATCCCAGACGTGGCAACAATGAGCCGAGCATCGTTACATGGTTAGCGGCTGTGTGACAGACAGCTCACAGTTGATGTTTGTGTGTGCATTTTAAAGTTTTACGACCTTCTATTGGGTTTTGACATGCTTCACTGCCAGCGACGACAGGACACTGGACCAAAATATGTATGTTTAAACTATGTAATGTTAGTTTTATATCGTTAGCAACTAAAGACAAAATTTGAATGGACCATAGATCTGTTTTGTACGTTCAAATATTTTATGGTTTGATTAGAGTATGTGATTTAATTTCTTTTACTCTTCCCCCTTTTTGAAAATGCTTTTTAATGTAAAAACATTTAATTTACATGATGAAAAAATTATTGTATATGTTGTATAGGTTTAATGTTTCATGTAGAATTGTAAGTTCCATAAAAGAAATAAACAATGAACAGAGCAATTCTCTTTTATTTACACATGTGAACATATGTAAAAATAATAATAATAATTAACAGAAATTACTCCGGCTCATTTACAAATAAATTACATTACAAATATAATGTATACAAATGCATTTCTTTTTTAACTTACATCACAAAAATAAACTACAGAAATTAGGCTGTTTCATTGACAAAGTGACATTTAAATAATATTTATATCGACACATTTTAATGTACCCATTTTATGCACTGTATCTGTTCTTGAGAAAAGTGGGGGGGGGGAGCGGCCTTTAAGTGCGATTGTCACCGCGGCGCGAGGAGGGCCGACGTAATTCGAGAGCGACTTCAAGTGCACCCTCTCCGTTTCCCTGTCGAAAGAAGCGTCGATCTCAAGACACTTCGCGGTCTACATTATCCCACAATTCATTGCGCGCCAGTGACGACAGGAGCTCTGTGTGAATTCACATAAATGTAAGCAATGCCCCGGTTTCACCAATATGTAATATCTAAATCAAACTGTATTGTCCATGATGTCCAAAACGTCAGTTTTTCTTAAATACAATATTTGTCTCTGAGATGGAGTGCAGTTGAATAAAATCCTAAAGTACTGTACTTTAAATTTAGACTTAAATACAGCTTAAATACAGAGTAAATGTATAAAAATGAATGTATATATTTTCACAGTTAACGTTTCATTTAACATAAAAAAACAAACAAGGTTAACTAGTTGCTATCGATATAAAACTAACATTACATAGTTTAACCATACATATTTTGGTCCAGTGTCCCGTCATCGCCAGCAGTGAAGCGTGTCAAAACCCAATAGAAAGTCATAAAACTTTAAAATGCACACACAAACATCAACTGTGAGCTGTCTGTCACACAGCCGCTAACCATGTAACGATGCTCGGCTCATTGTTGCCACGTCTGGGATTGGGATACTTTTACACTTGTGCTGTGATTACGCTACTTTTGGGATGGTTTTGTTGCGCAGACCTGGCAACCCTCCACTCCAAAGCCCCACCCCTTTCATGCACTCCAAAGTGCGCAGCCCCTGAACTGGGACACAGCTACTGTGTATCTGCTATGGAAGTTACAGAAGGTGGCGTCAATAGGTGTTTACCAAATTGTATGTTGTGAATGCAGATGTTTCCTGTAGCCAGCAGAGGGGGCAATTGCACTTTAATTAAAGACAAGCTTTACATTCAGAGGGAAGTAAAGTTAATAGAGAGCTTTTGATTTAGCATTTAATTATTTTAACAAAATGATTTTATTCAGAAATTATTTTAAAGTCTTTTCTTACCAATGATGTTTTAGAGAAAACTGGAGCTCATTGATCTCTTAAATCACACCAATATTTCAAAACTATGAAATGTGCAAAAGCATCACTAGTTCCAGCACAACATCCCGAATGTCAAATACAGAGTAGGGTGGGATGAGAGAACATCTAGTGATATGTGTAAGGACTCAAATGACCATGGAATCAAACAAGTGAACTGAGCAAAGAGAACCTACTGGAGTGTAAGTGAAAACATGTACAAGTTCACATTTCATTTCATTCCAAATTTATTTTTATTAATAATAATGCACTTTTGAATGCTTCTCCCTTCACACATAGTGAGGCAGGGAAAAAAAAAACAGCTGTAACTTTCCATCTGCAAGTTCAGGATATGGTTCATTTAAATCAAGAGAGCACGAGGACAGCTCAGTTTTCCTCTTCTCTGATAATGTTGAGCAGCACTTTGAGGATGAGAATGAAGCTTCAGCTCAGAAAAAGACCAGTGAGGAGGACAGAGAAAACTCTGATTATGACCATTTATACACGGACAACGATTAATAAATCAATGATTAGAATTACACTCACATAGTTTAAACACACATTACTTTTAAACAGATAAAAGACCTGAACCGTAAAAATACAAGATTTATTTTGTCATCTTTTTAAAAGTAAGATTTTACCTTTCTTGTAATGTTCTTCCATATCCCCATATGTCAGAATTCCTATAACAGCTTGAGAGTGCAGATGTTCCCTCACCTT
Organism: Ctenopharyngodon idella; assembly: GCF_019924925.1. Taxonomy (NCBI): domain Eukaryota; kingdom Metazoa; phylum Chordata; class Actinopteri; order Cypriniformes; family Xenocyprididae; genus Ctenopharyngodon; species Ctenopharyngodon idella. The sequence goes on from NC_067227.1 coordinate 14,139,429, forward strand.
TTGACTAATGAATTTCCATGATGATTCCAGGACTTTTCCAACCATATAAATTTAAATATATTTGGGAATATGTAGTGTTGTGTGTCGAGAGCAAACTAATCCTCCACATGCCCAGGGGGGGAAAAAAACTTATCACAGAGATTTTCCCCTGTTTTCTTCCTTGAATGATGTCAAAACACTGGAATTTTCAAATCAAACTGAGATTTTGTAGAGTCTGGTGAGTTGTCATTATATTTTTTGGTTGTATCTAAAGGAAACTCAGTATTTCTATAATTCTACTGACTACACAGACACTACTGTAATATACTGTACCTGTAAGTTCATGTACTTGTTTGATGTATCAAGTATGCAAATGCCTGAAATACACGAAAGAGCATGAAAGTTAATCTTTTGTGATTCAGCTAAATAGTTATTCTAAAGCATTATGACTTTCAGACTTTCAGTACCCTTATTATGGATTTTTGAAAATGACCTTTCATGTAGTGTGTAACATAGCTCTAAGTGAATGAAAACAAGTTTTAAATCTGAAAGTGCACCGTGTTTAAAGTTATTGTCTCTCAAAAGTATGAGTCGACTCTGAGTCAATTAAATTTGTAAAACGAATCCCAAGCTGATTCGTATTGTCTAAAAATGTGTAGATTAATACAGCTTGTCTGTCTTATTACTTGGAGTAATGATCAAGGATGGAGCATGACTTTTGTTTACAGAGTCTAATGCATTATCAGCTATTCATGTTTGTGCTCAGCTAACGTGGGAGTTTACAACATAACTGTGGGCTCGGTTCGCTTACATAACTGTAAAACAAACTGTTTTTTCCTCTGCGTTTTTATTATTACAGTAGAGTGGAGCTCTATCTGTAATGTAATAGGATGTTAAGATGCATTGTAATGTCAAACAATGATCTAGCCATTTTTTACTTTGTTAATAGTTATGACGAAACAGTCTGTGTACACATCTGGCCTAAATGTTTATCTTATGTTAGAGGTTTTCAGCTTGGCTTGGCATTCTGATACAGTTCCCACTGGTGCACCTACATAAAGTATAACAGTGACGCTGCTATCACATCTTATACATAACACAAACTAAGATGACACTTACCACAGAGAAACGTCCTACTCCAGTCGTGATTGCGAATCAGTTTCTGGTTGATCGACTACTTCATACGTTTCATCGTTGGACTCGGGCTCAAATTGATATGGTAAAATAGATGCTATCATTTCTGTCTATACACTGTATACAATGTCTTGTGAATTGAGAGCTGTCATTCAGTTATGGCAATGGCCGTGCGGTGCGCACAGTAGACAAATCACAAAGGATTGGGCCATCTGACCAATCAGAGCAGTGTAGGCTCACAGAAAGGAGGGGTTTAGAGAGACTGATTCTTTGAGCTGCTTCTAATGAATCATTTATGAACTGAGCTGAAATTAAATGTATATTATGAGAAAACGAAAGTGTTTTTTGACCTTGCATACCTGTAAACCTGTTGTAGGAGACTCCCATAATAGGGGCACTTTAAAAACACAACTGAATACACTTACAAGTAAATGTAGTTGTTATTTTAAGGAATGATTTCTGCTTGATCTGACCTTTGTTAGTGGAAGCTAATGCAGGTAGGATAATTTGGTCATGTTAAACCATATTTTTGACTTCTAAATTAGATGAAGCATATTTAGGTTACCTGATTTTAAATTTGTACTTGGTCTTTACATTCCTTTAACTACTATGCAATAACATTTAAATACATTTGATACAATGTACTTATTGTGAACTGTACATGCATGTTTTTACATTGTACTTATATATGACATAAATACCTGCATGTAATTACAGCTGTAATTAATTTCTGAAAACCATTGACCCATCCCTTTCACCTTAACCCACTTTTAATCCTAACCACTCTTCTTCCTGCTAAACCAGTATATCACATGAGAAGGAAGTTTTTTTTTTTTTTTTTCTGTTTGTATTCTTCTAGCTTGTTGCTTACCTGCTCTACTCGGAAGAGTGATGGGAATTGTGCTATAAATGTCAGGTAAGACATTTTATATTACATTGCTTAACAGATACAAAATTTCACATGTAAAATACTGTGCCAAATGTGAGCATTGGTAACATTCCTTCTATGAGTACCTGTTTATTTATAGTAATAACTATAGTTTTTATGTCTTCATTAACACAGTTATGAATGTTAGGTGAGTTTCAGCGGTTACTGTATGTTTTCTGAAATTCAGGGTGAATAATGAGTTGAAGTTTGTATGTTGGAGTCCTAAACCTTCCCTTAATCATTCTTCATTGTTTACGGTTGTTCCTGGTTTCTCTTCCTAGTTTGTTAAGTTCAAAAATGCCTGTGTACAATTGTCTTTATTCATTTCTGGCCTTAAAGGGATAGTTCACCCAAAGATGAAAATTACCCCATGATTTAGTCACCCTCAAGCTATCCTAAGTGTATATGACTTTCTTCTCTCAGATGAATACAATCAGAGTTATATTTAATAATGTCCTGGCTCTCCTAAGCTTTATAATAGCAGTGAATAGAGGATGAGATTTTGAAGCACAAAAAACGGAAGCGCAGAGGAGAGAGCAAAACACTGCAACACAAATTAGAAGTCTAAAACAAAAATTTTTGAAGAGAAATGTTTTCAATATAAGAGAAGAAGAGCTTGAGTTTGTTGCACAGCCCTATTTGTTTGAACAGCGAGAAGCATCAAAGCTTACGCTACTCCTACATCACGTCAGGGGTTACTCTTTTAGCATAAGTAGACGAGTTTTAAATATGGATATTTTTCTTACACAAATGCATCGTTTCACTTTAGAAGGCCTTTGTTAACCCCCCGGAGCCGTTGTGGATATCTTTTATGATGGATGGATGCACTTTTTTGTGCTTCAAAATCTCATCCTCTATTCACTGCCATTATTAAGCTTGGAAGAGTCAGGACATTATTTAATATACAGTAACTCCGACTGTATTCGTCTGAAAGAAGAAATTCATATATACCTAGGATAGCTTGAAGGTGAGTAAATCATGGGGTAATTTTCATTTTTGGGTGAACTATCCCTTTAAGCCAGTTCACATGTTGTGATTTAATCTTGCATAGCAAGTTTTAATTTCAGTTGTTCTTAGTATTATACACCTATTGGATTCTAAAGAACTGCTAAAACACTTTATAATGTGTGTTACAATCAATATTGTGATCAATCTGTGTATGTACAGTCATACTGTACAGAATTTTCTCAATAATTTTCTGCATCTTTTGATGCGAAGAAAATAAAAAGTCAAATATGTTTAATCACATTTTATATAGTTATATTATAAATATAATATAATATATCCCCATGAAATGCTTGTAAAAAGTTAAACTAAGAGTTGTAATATTTATTATTCATCTTATATTAGATATTTCATAGAATACAGTGTTACACAGTAAAAACATAACAGAACATAGATGACAATTATTTGATGTGTTTTCTATTTTATAGATTAATGAGTTGAAGAGGTTAAAGAAGTTGATCTAAATCAACCAGTGCTGCATTAATCTATATTTTTATATCCATACTGTACTTTCATGTATTGCAGTGATAAGCTCAAATATCTCATCAAGTCAAATTTATTTGTATCTTTCACATATTGTTTCAAAACAGAAATCATCAAAGGAGCTGGATCACAGAGATGGAGAATGTGGACATGATGGCAGACAACACTAAAATTAATATATCAAAAAAGCCCAGACAGAGCATTGACTATTCTATTAACTGTGGGTCATAAAATATGTGAAAGTAAACCTGTACGTATTTATAAGTGTAAGCTCAAATAGTGAAGTATTCTTTCATCAGTCCTGTGCCTCTTTTCTTTTCCAGTCAATGAGGAGAACCCATTAGTGCAAAGAGGAGCCAGTTTCTCAGATGACTCTACAAGAGATGAATGTGGTGCGTATGAAAACTGCATTAAGTAATTAACAGTAATTATAAGCTCAGAGTGCTGGTGTTCAGTGTGGTGAGTGAATGTGCATCTCAGGTCCTTGTTACAGAATGAATATGATGAAAAAAAGGCATATTTTAAAAACTTCATGACTAGTTTATTTTGCATTCAGTAATATTTTTGTAATCAACAATTTCTACACAAAGAATATAAATGAAAACCAAAGATAGTAGTGACAATAGAAACCATTATAAATGAAGTGCTCAGTCACAGTTACATTGTGCTCTTAAGTACAGCATTTTATTTTATAAATATTCGTTTTAACACTTTAATAAAAGTCAATAGACAGTAGTTTACATGTTTCTGAACAAACCTCTTTTTTATGTAATGGACATTATACAGCCAGAAGCTTAAACCAGAGTGAAACATTTACATCCTGAATGTTTAAGTCCTGAATCTGGTATGACATTGCAAAATGACATTAAGTAATTAACAGTAATTATAAATTCAAAGTGTTGGTGTTGTATTGAGTGAATGTGTGTGGATTGAGTAACTCCTTCATCTGAGTTACTCAATGAATATTTTGAAAGGCATATATTAAAAACGTCATTGACACAAGCAAAAAATAGTTTTACAATTTGCATTCAGTAAAATTGTTGTAATCAACAGTTTCCACAGAGAAAATAAATGAAAACCAAACACAGGAGAAATGCAGTGCAGGACGGCATGAGGGAAAATCTGGTATGTGCGAGTATTCAACTGACCATGAAACACATCACTTATGTAGTAACTGAGTATAATGTGTAAAAGGCTTAACAACATACAATATGGCTGCCACACCATCCTTAACCTCACAAGGTCATGCATTAGATTTATTACTCCTAATTTGTAATGAAGACAAAAAAGTAAATCTGAACTCCTTTCCTTCACAGTACTTGAAAAGAAGAACTCTATCAGCTCTATCCGCTCTATGTGTTCATTTGATTCAGGATATGGTTCAATAAAACACAGAGTTTCCCCCATCTCTGAAAATGATGAAGAGAACAAATAAACTGATGTCAACTTCAAATAAGACCAGCAGCACAGACAAAATCCACCCCTAAAATTTGATGGCCACTCCAGGAGCCAGCATCAATATCTAATCTATGACTTGAATTGTTTTGTGATTCATTTGGAATCATTCGGACAGATCACTCACACACTGAATCCTGCAGAACAGTTTCTCAGTCAGTAAACAACAAGGTACTTTACAGTGATCAGATTTCTGAAATGAAAAGGGACTTTTTTATTCAGTCAATATAATGTTTGTTAATGTTATTAAAGTTGTAAAGGGTTGTCGGTATAATGCATATGAAGAGCACATAAACTGTATGTCCTGAAAATTATTTATGTTATGTGATATTCATACAGAAGGTCTAACTTATTCATGAAAAGGAATATGTTGCTATGACTAAAGTTGAGGCTTATCAAGGCTTATTTCTCTTTAAGTTTAGCTCAGTTGTTCTCTAAAGCAGTTAGCTTAGCTATACTGTTGGAGGGGAACCATAGACACATAGACATTTTGTCACCGGGATCTGTGAATTTGTGACACCCTTAGCATTGTCAAGAAATTATGGGGGGGAAGTGCAGGCAACTGAAATGAAACATTGCTAGACTGTGCAATGTAGATCACACTGCATGTCACAGACAAACACCCTACTGTTGTAAAAAAAATAAATAAATAAATAAAAGGACCTTTTTTAATGCTGTGTTATATGAGGCAAAAGAGTGAATTCATTTAAAAGTACCTGTTGTAACTTGTCAGTTTTGATGTAAATAGGCCTAGGCTATATACTGTGCGTTTTTGTCCACTGAATAAAACTGTTCAAGCAATTGTCCAAGTTTAAAGATTTTGTTTAAAAAAAGAGAATGTTCTTGAAGAGCTTGTTTGTTTTCTACAGTACTTTTTGAAATATAATGCATTTTTGAAATGTTTAAATTTAACTTTAAGCTCATAAAATTATGTTCAGTGTGAAAGTCATTATCTTGACTATATTCTTTAACATCCCAGCTAGAAACATTATGCTATGTTTTCAGGGGCAATTTACATTTACACCTGTCACTGAGATATGCATTATACTCTATAATATAAAGGGAAGACACCAGAAATAGTCTGCATGTTTCTCAACAAACCTCTTTCTTATGTAAGTAACAATGTTCAATCAGCCAGTCATGATCATAAAATGAACTGAATTGTATTTATTCAATTATTGTAAATTGTTTAAAACTTCCACTAAGAAAAATAATCAAGAAGCTTGATCAAGACAAAGCTAGACAAACACTGCAACAATATTAGAATATTCTTTTATACATTCATATTATTATTAATCAGAAGTGCCAGTTACTTGTCTTTAAAGTGGCACAGGTAGGAGATCAATTGCCTGGATACAACGTTGGCCTGGACAACAGTCACTGATTGCATCACTCATGGAATCCCTATAAAGCGTCAGTGGCAGTGATTATTTGGAAACATTGATTTTTACCTCATCCTCTCATAGTACAGCAAAGATTTACAGAATCTTTTCTCAGTGCATATTTTTTTTCTTTTTATGTCTGTTTTCAGCTTCCTCGAGGGATTGTGAGCGTGTTTCTCGGCAGGATGCTTGTGTATCTTTTGCTTTACTGCTCAGATTGAGCAGCTGTGGATTTTGATATCCTTTATGACTTTCTGATATTTTCAAAACAAAGCAACTTTAGTTTGCCCAATTAGCCCAAAAACACCAGTGTGAATGTAAAGTGAGTCCACATACAAAGTCAAGAGAATTTTTTATTGACTTGGTTAAGCTTTACTCTATATTTATGTATTGTGTTAAACAGTCTTCTCTCAGGTGGAAAAAGTGGACATGACCATGTTGTGATAGCAGGTCTTTTCTGTTTACTGGTGTTTGCTCTGTATTTAAAAGAAAAAGAAAAAAGTAAGACCTTCGTTCATTTTTGGAAAATAAAATTAAGATATTTTTGACGAAATCTGAGAGGTTTCTGATCCTCCATAGAAAGCAACATAATTACCACATTCAAGGTCCAGAAAGGTAGTAATAGACATCGTTAAAATAGTCCATATGACTACAGTGGTTCAACCTTAAAGGGGGGGTATCACACACAGTTTCTGCCAATCTCATGTTAATCTTGAGTACCTATAGAGTAGTAGTGCATCCTTCATATCTCCAAAAAGTCTTTAGGTTTATCATATTTATAAAAGATACATACGCTGTACCGAGTATTTCCGAAAACAGCCGAGCTCCTGGAGGCGTGTCGCGTGAGCAGAGCTAAAGAGTGACGAGCACGCGCAGCTTTTGCGTAGCGATCGTCTGCAAGCTATCAATGGTCGCTAAACAAATGTATTTAAACACACACAATACACCATCGCATTATCCCTGGAACTTTTGAATCACTATAATGAATATAGCGTATAGTGAATGATGAATAATGAATTTATGAATTCACTACGTTCGTGTTGTTTACATTATATGTACTTAGGCGCCTACTGCCAACAAAACAGACATTTGAAGCAGTTTTACTCACCACCCGCGGTTCCGACTCATGACCGGGATCATTATCGCTGTGACTGCTTTCAGTTTCAAATGATCTGTAAATCCAGCGCCGAACTGGGCCTTGTTTATAAAACCATAAGCGCCAATCCTGAGGGCTTGAGCAGCCACAGAAAAACACAAGATATTCTCCATTCATTTTAACCAATAAAAAAGCGATTGCAACTATCAGTTTTTATGGTTATTTTAATAACAAATGTCGAGAGCGCATAAATGTATTGCGTTAGCACAAAAATCTCAGCTCTACTTAATGCTGGGTTCTTTGGGAAGCAAGGTTATCTTTCCCTCACAACCAAAAACACACTTCTTTGGTGACATTGTAAATTTCGTGAAGTCCTGTGACCTGTGCAGCGCTGCCGACGACTTCCGTAAACCCGAACGCCCATTGATGGGCGTGCTCTTGCTCTCTCGCTCTGGTCGACGTGTGCGGCGCGTGCCCTTCCGGGAGAAGTGCCCGTACAAGGAATACTGACCTTGTTGACATCACTCGGGCACATGCTCGAAAAAAAGATCCTGAATCCTGTAAGGATTTGGAAGAGAATTTTTGGCACAGAAATACTCCGTCATTCGTCCAACTAATGTTTTGAAACTTTGGCCATGTTTACCATGAGAATCCAACTCTTTAACAGTGTAAATAAGTCAGAATACATTAAATAGCATTATACCCCTTTAATGTTATAAAGCAAAGAGAATACTTTTTGTGCACAAAAACAAAGCAAAAATAATGACTTTATTGAACGTAAAGTTCCTCAAATAAAGTACAACTTTACAATGCGATTACAATAATATTCATTAATTGAATTTATGTATTCTTTAATCTGTAATCTTTATGTATTTTAATTGAATAATTAAAATTATTAAATACAGAGTAAATGTATACATGTGAAAATATATTGTCACAGTTACATTTAACATAAGAAATTAACTAATAGTTCCTATAAAAGTGACATTACACAATTTAACCTTACACACTTTACCTGGTTATGGTCTGGTCTCAGCCTGAGATACATCACCCATCGCTGCTGGCATTGAAAGTGTCAAAATCCAGTAAAAACTCATAAAAAGCAAACAAAAAAGCAACTTTTCTGCCCCCATTTCTCTATTTCTATTTTTAAAATCCCCCCACAAACATCCGCTGTCAGCTATCATACAGCTGCTAGGCCATTTAACGACGACTGGCTACTTTTACACTGTTGCTGCGGGTTGTTTGTATAGTCCGGGCGTTGAAGTGTTCTTTACTTTAGCGATATTTTAGCAGGTTTTGTTGTGCAGACCTAACAACCATGGCCCTCGGTTCAACCTTTGTGCACTTCGAAGGCCATGCCAGCTGCATGATGACACAATTGCGGCCTTCGAAGTATGCAGCCCCTGAACTGGGACACAGCTAGGCTGCGTCCGAAAACTGGAAAATGCTGCCTTCGGAGGACACATTTCAAGGTAGGAAGGCATCAAGGTACGTCCGAATCCAATGTTAGTTTCACTTCCTGTTTCCTGAGATACCTTCTTCTGATCGATTTTTCAAGGCAGCATAGATGTATCCTTAGCTGCTTTTGATATCCCACAATCCTGTGCTTTCCATTCTGTGACAGTTGTGCTAGAAAAATAAAGATGGCGTCTGAAAGTTGCGTTTGCTGGCCAGTTTGTGAGTAAAGGTAAATTTTTGACCAACATTTTCCACTTTTGATGTCATTTCTAGCGAGAATTTACTACTGTAGTTATTAAATATTTGTTTAGTTCTCACCAAAGCTCGCGCTGTTTTGCGGTAGATCATTAAACTGTTACGCTGCCTCAGAAGTCTGTACGAAATCCATTTCATGAGGTGCCTTCATGCACAAACGCTGACTTACAAGTCATTGCTTGATAAAGCAGTGAGTGAGGCAGCAAGTCAGCTACCTAGGTTTTCAGACACAGCCCTAGCTTCTCTTCCTCTCTCTCTGGTTTTAATGTTGGGTCACAACCAATTTGTTCAGGTGCATTTGTTCAGGGCTTTATGTACTTTTGTTTAAAAAATAAACTATATATTCTGTAGGCTTACTGTAATCCTGTATCTTTTAGAGAAGTAAGGAGTTCTTTCACATCCCCAAAATACCTTTCAAACTCTATTATTGTCCCAGCTCATACATCTTATCTTGCAAGATGCTCCTTTCTGAATTTTGAAAAGAAGCTTGCCAGGTTTTTGGTAGGAGAGGGAAAGTCATTGAATAATTTGCAAGCTTTGTTGTCTCCCTCAGGTCCAAGTGCCAGTTCTCTGGAAGCTATCATATGTGCGGTGGGTGATCTGTAAGAGAAAACAAGTAAACAATCAAGAGATAATGTCTATAGACAATTGCGTATTTTTTCTGGTACTGTCTCTACCCCACAAGGGGAAGAAACATTGGAAGGATTGATTAACCCTGAATTATGATTGCTGAGTGTGAGTGCTCTGAAAAGGAGAAGAGGAGGAGGATTGAGAGAGCCTAAAAAGCCTGGGCTTGAAATCATTAAGGCAGTACGATTCTCTAATCCTGAGGCTAGTGTCTTACAATACATAGAAGCACTAAAAAAAATACTTTTGGAACTTCTGAGTCAGGAGAGGATTTGTACTTTGTTTCCACCTGTTGAGCAAATGTTCTGGGGAAGCTTTATCCGATTTTATGCACAGAGCTGACAATCTCTAAAAGAACAAATAAAGCAATTGAAGCAGAAGATTAGTGTCATGAGTGTAGCTCATAGTCAGCTGTCAGAGCAGGCTCAAAGACTTCCCAGCACTTTGTCTGTGCCACGAAGGGGTTGATCTAGACAGACTCAGGAAGATTTCTTCTTCTATCAATGTGGAGAAAATGAACACATTGCAACCAAGTGCCAAGCCCCTGAGAATCCAAACAAAGTTATCCAAAAGCTAGTCTGTTCAATAAGGAAGGCTAAAAGAGAAAAAAAGTGAAACACCAAATGACAGTGGTAAGACTGGGAAACCGGATTGTTTTTCGAAAAAAAAGCCAGGTTGATGTCTTAGAAACAGCCTGTTTTCCTAAAGCAGGGGTGTCCAAACTCAGTCATGGAGGTTAACTGTCCTGCAGACTTTAACTCCAACTTGCCTCAACACACCTGTCTGAAAGTTTCTAGTATGCCTAGTCAGACCTTGATTAGCTGGTTCAGGTATGTTTAATTGGGGTTGGAACGAAACTCTGCAGGACAGTGGCCATCCAGGAGCAGGATTGGACACCCCTGACCTAAAGGATTGGTGGGTCCTACCTCTACTGTGTCCATGAAGCTTAATGGACATCCTTGTAGAGCTCTCTTGGATAGTGAATCTCACATCACTATTGTATTTGTCTCTTGGTATTCTAAATATTTGTCTGATGTTCCAATTTGACCACTTCATGGGCTATACATATGGGACTCAGCTCATCTAACTATCCTTACAGATATATTGTGGTGGATGCCTCTTTCCCCACTTCAGGTACTAAAGTGGAAGAAACCATTTCAATTGTAGCATTGGTCTGTCCAGAGCCAGTCCCAATGATAATTGGGACAAATGCCAGTTCTTTTCACACGGTTGGCTGCACTAACAAAAGAGACTAGTTCTTCCAAAGTAGCCCATAGCTTCAGGATTAGTTCTCCTTACCAGGAGCTGTGCTGCCTGATGATATCGAAACAAAAAGGGAGTGCTGACTGTTCAGAGGGAAAAGTCAAGTGGGTAGGAACAGGGGTTCTGACAGAACCTCCAAAGAGTGAACTCCAGGCTGTATGTCGAGTAGAATGTGAGAAGCCCTTGCGATTCCACTCAATTCCAGCTCAAAGATATTAGAACCACTGAAATCCAAGACCTAGGCTCTAGGAAGCAGTATTTGTGAGTCACAACAACAACACATAAGTAATATTTAACAACTGCACAGTTTTATTGCACCATTCCTTTTAGAATATGAAAGTGCAATTTGATTAATTAAAAGGAAAGTACAATTAAAGTTCAATAATCTATATCTAGTCAATATCTAGCCGGGTAGTAAATATGATCAAAAGTACTTATCTGATCCTCATGTAGGTTCACTCAGGGAAAAGTTCCATGGCTCCGTGGAGACTGAAGATCCTTGAAATCGCTGAGAAATCGCAAGTAGAAAACTTCCTTTCTTGCGATATTTCTTCTCTGGAGTTTCACTGGCTCGCCATTATTGATCCAACAACCTTGTGGCGTCGAAAACCACAGGGAACGGGAAGGGAATAAAAACAATCTGCACATACATATTGTAATCAGTTTCAAACACTGAACTTTTACAACATTATAAGACCTCTTTCTACAGATTTGCATCTATTAAAATGATTTTCACTCTGTTGTACCATGAATAATGTTCACAGGAAATAATTTTCTCCTCATATTAACACATAACGGTTGGTGTCACATTAAACTTGAGTTTTACAATAGAAAATCTCTCATAAACTCAGTTTCGTGCAGAAACACTGATGAATAAAGCAGTATAAACATGAATTTCATGATATTTTGTTTATGTGACTAAGCCGAAAACACTTAGTAAATTAAATGACGCAATTCAACATTACGCATATACATTGGCATTTTCAACACATTGTATGTGAAAAATTGTGGGGGGTGTATTTCCAGAAAGACCTTGCCTCAGAGGTTTCCCCCATTAAATCAGACCACTAGCAGTGGGCCCTTAGATCTGGTGTGTATTAATTTTCTTTCAATTGAGCCCGACTCAGGAGGAATCGTAAATGTTCTGGTCATAAGAGATCATTTCACCAGGTGTGCCCAAGCATTCAGAGAATACATTCAGATCAAGGGAGGGACTTTGAAAGTCCCCTGATTAAAGAATTATTCAGAATGATGAGTATTTGAAAGTCCCATACCTCCACTTATCACCCACATTGTGATCCTCAGCCTGAAAGGTTTAACAGGACCCTGCTGTCTATGTTAGATACCCTTGATCCAGCTCAAAAGAACCGTTGGAGCCAGCATATCAGTGAGGCACATCATATGAGGCAACTGGCTACTCCCCATATTACCTATTGCTTGGTCAAGAAGTGAGATTGCCAGTAGATATATGTTTTGGCCTGTCAATTGATGAGGAAGGAGATGGAACTCACCTGCAGTATTTCCAGAGAATGAAAGGTGAACTGCAGAGAGCATACCAATTGGCTGCAGAAAGATCTCTGAAAAGCCACCAGAGAAATAAACAGCACTATGACACAAACGTGAAACATCAACACTTGGAAAAGGGTGATCGAGTTCTCATTAGGAATCTTGCTCAGACAGGAAAGCACAAGTTGCAAGATAACTGTAAATCTATATATTGTGGCAGAGCAACTAGGGAACTTACCGGTGTACAAAGTAAAACCAGAGCCAGGAATGGGTGGTGTCAAGTTTGATCGTCTCTTTTGCTATTGGACGATCTCTCCTTAATCCCTTCTTATAGTCAGGTATTCTTGACGAGTATACAATTTATTTATGTATTTATTTATTTATTTTTCAAATTTGGTTCATCTGAGTAAAAAGATCCTTTCTGGTGGGTTAGTACATACTATCTCAGTGATGTATTTTGTGTAGTTTGGGTACTGAAAGTAAAGACAAAAAGTTATATACTAAACTTATTTGAGCGTATACTCAAAGTGAAGGCAATTAATTTATTCTCTGTTTATTCAGTTATAAGGAGTTATTCTCGGTTGGTTGCAAGATTGTTATGTAGTTAAACAAAGCTACGTGACTGGTATTTTGAAATATTCCTAAAAATACTGAAATAAGTGATTTATTGGTTTTGTTTTGAGAGACATTTCCATGGTTTCCCTTTAGAATTTTTCTTATGAATGAAAACATGAATACTAATAACATTATATGGATGTTCTGAGAATGTTGTTCTAAGAACGTTTTCTCTCAACATTATGTGAACGTTCAAGTACAAATAACGCCCTAAAGATGTTCCAAGAACTTTGTTCCCAGAACGTTTTATGATTACATTATGAAAACATTCAGAAAATACTAATAACATTATAAGGACGTTCTGTGAATGTTGTTCTAAGAACGTTTTCTATCAACATTATGTGAACGTTCATCAAGTACAAATAACGTCCTAAAGATGTTCCAAGAACGTTGTTCTAAGAACGTTTTCTTTAAACGTTACAAGAACGTTAATAACGTTATAAGAACGTTCCAAAAACATTATTTTAATAACGTTTTGTACTAACATTTACACAACTTTTAAAGAACGTTAGTGAATGTTCTGGAAACGTTCCCTGTTAGCTGGGATGGCATTTTATTTTCCTCTTACCTCCGAATAAAGTAGCTATTTATAAGCAAAGTGCTTTGTTTACAGCGGTAACCAAGGAAACGCTGTATCACTGCTGCTCCATAAGCGCCACCTGCTGTCAGAGAGTGTCTGAAGTTCCCTTTCAGTCGGTCATGTTTGACGTACGTCAGTAGTGACCGACGAATTGGGATATCGCTAGAGAGCCCTATCAGCTTCAAGTGAACCCCGCCAGGTGGTATAAATAGGGGAGCAGATGCAATCGCACTCTGTCTTTCACTTCGGAGCCAACCATTGTGTTCCAGCTTTCAGACTGAGAGTAACTACAAGCCCTTGTGAAGTGACAGCTTGTGTCTGTTGCGATTTGGGCCGGTTCCTCCGTTGTGTTCGGGGAGTGGTGTAACCGAACACATCGTGACACTCCCTGTGTGCTTCAGCACAAGTGAGCTGAACTTGTCCCTTCTAAAAGAGCTTCACAGTCTTTTTCAAGATGTCATTTCGTCTGTGCATTACTGGATGTGGTCGCTCATTGGTCCCCGCTGACGGTCACAATTGCTGCATCACATGCCTGGGCGTTCAGCACGCTGAAGCTGCTTTTGTGGATAGTTCATGTTCTCATTGTGGGAACATGACTATTGCAGTGTTGAGATCGAGACTCTCGTTCCTTGGTTCTCAGGGAGCGGGGGTCCCCTCCCCTATGCCCCGTTCCGCCGTTTTCTCTGGCTTCGGCCGGGATGACGGTGTGTTGGCGTGTAGGCAGGGTGATCTGAGGATCACGGTCAGGGCGTTCAGGGCGTTCAGGGCCCCTGCCCCCTCTACATCACTGCAGCCGGTGATGCTGCCGTTGGACCGTGCTGGTCCCTCTACGGAGCGGCCATCCGTTTCCTTCGGCGCACCCGCGGATGACCGTATGCCCCAGGGAGGTCTTGACCAGCAGCTGCTTGGGGAGCTGTGTGCCGCCACTGACCTCACCCTCCGGGCGACTAGAGTAACGGCACGTTCTGTTGGTCAAGCGATGGCCACGCTTGTGGTCCAGCATCGCCACCTATGGCTGACCCTGGCTGATATGAGGGATACCGACAAATATCGGTTCCTGGACTCCCCCGTATCACAGGTCGGCCTCTTCGGCGACGCGGTAGAGAGCTTCGCCCAGCAGTTCTCTGCCGCCCAGAAGCAGACTGAGGCTATTAAACATGTCCTGCCCTGGCGGTCCGCTGCTGCCTCCACCCCACTGCCGGCCGCACAGCCTCAGCCCGCTCGTCGCCGAGGGCGCCTGCCTGCGTCGTCCTCCGCCCCTGCTAAGTCGGCGAAGCAGCAGCCTACACCCACCGAACAGCAGGGAGCCGGTCGCGGACGCGGCGCCCAGCCCGCTCAGGCCAAGCCAGGTGGCAAGAGATCGAGAAAGTCGCGATCCTGAGACGGGCGACCTGGAGGGGAAGGTTTCTGCTCTTCGGGAGAGGATTCCAGCATCTCTCCCACCCCAGGAGGAGGGCCGGGGGGAATTTGTGTTTCAGTTCGCCCGACGTCCCCCGGTGTTCAGGGGTGTCCACTACACTCAGGTGTTACTGGACAATACACCTGTTCTCCGGGCGGAGATTGCTGTCCTCCTGGCGGAGATTGCTGTCCTCCTGGCGAAGGATGCAATTGAGCCGGTCCCTCCAGCCGATATGAAGTCAGGGTTCTACAGCCCCTACTTCATTGTACCCAAGAAGGGCGGTGGGCTACGGCCAATCCTGGATCTGCCTGTCCTGAACCGGTCCCTTCACAGGCTGCGTTCAAGATGCTTACGCAGAAACGCATTTACGAATGCATCCGTCCCCAGGATTGGTTTGCAGCGATCGACCTGAAGAATGCGCACTTTCATGTCTCGATTCTGCCCCGTCACAGACCCTTCCTATGGTTTGCGTTCGAGGGTCCGGCTTATCAGTACAAAGTCCTACCCTTCGGGCTGGCCCTGTCACCCCACGTCTTCACGAAGGTTGCGGAGGCGGCCATTGTTCCGCTCAAGGAACAGGGCGTTTACATTCTCAACTACCTCGACGACTGGCTCATCCTGGCCAGCTCGCGAGAGCAGTTGTGCGAACACAGGGACATGGTGTTAGCTCACCTCAGCCGGTTGGGTCTTCGGGTCAACTGGGACAAGAGCAAACTCACCCCCAGGCAGAGGATCTCTTATCTCGGTATGGAACTGGACTCGTCACCCAGACAGCGCGCCTCACCGAGGAGTGCGTCCAGTCAGTGTTGAACTGCCTGAGTACGCTCAAACGCAGGACAGCGGCCCCACTGAAACTCTTTCAGAGGCTCCTGGGGCATATGGCATCCGCAGCCACAGTCACGGCGCTCGGATTGCTTCATATGAGGCCGCTTCAACACTGGCTCCACGGCCGGGTCCCGAGATGGGCGTGGCAGTGCGGTATGTTCCGTGTCCCTGTGACACCGAACTGCCGTCGCACTCTTACCAAGTGGTCGGACCCTTCGTTCCTGCGGGGTGGAGTTCCCCTCGAACAACTGTCCAGGCATGCTGTAGTCCACACAGATGCCTCTGCCACGGGGTGGGGGGCCACGTACAACGGGCATGCAGTGTTGGGTCTGTGGACGGGGCCTCAACTCTAGCGGCATATCAATTGCCTCGAGTTGCTAGCAGTACGTCTTGCACTGAGCCACTTCAAGGAGCTGTTGACAGACAAGCACGTACTGATCCACTCGGACAGCACTGCGGCCGTTGTGTACATCAAACATCAGGGTGGTCTACGCTCTCGCCGCATGTCGCAACTCGCCCACCATCTCTTGCTATGGAGTCAGAAGCATCTGAGGTCGCTTCGTGCCATTCATGTCCCAGGCGTGCTCACCGTGCAGCCGAAGAGCTCTCACGGCAGTCTCCGCTTCCGAGTGAATGGAGACTCCATCCTCAGGTGGTCCAGCTGATCTGGTAGCGCTTCGGCGAGGCACAGATAGATCTGTTCGCCTCCCCGGAGACTGCCCACTGCCAGTGGTTCTATTCCCTGACCGGCGGCACGCTCAGCACGGATGCCCTGGCACTCAGCTGGCTCCGGGGCCTACGCAAGTATGCGTTTCCCCCAGTGAGCCTTCTTGCACAGCTCCTGTGCAAAGTCAGGGAGAACGAGGAGCAGGTCTTGTTAGTGGCTCCATACTGGCCCACTCAGACCTGGTTCTCAGACCTCACGCTCCTCGCGACAGCACCTCCCTGGCCCATTCCTCTGAGGAAGGACCTCCTGACTCAGAGATGGGGCGCCCTCTGGCACCCGCGTCCCGACCTGTGGAAACTCCATGTGTGGTCCCTGGACGGGACGCGGAGGCTCTAAGTGATCTCCCGCAAGCGGTTGTAGACACTATCACTTCTGCTAGAGCTCCTTCTACGAGGAACCTCTATGCGTTGAAGTGGAACCTGTTCGTCGAATGGTGCTCCTCTCACCGAGAGGACCCCCGATCATGTTCGGTCAGATTTGTGCTCTCCTTTCTGCAAGAGGGCCTGGAGTGAAGGCTGTCTCCCTCCACCCTCAAGGTGTATGTTGCCGCTATTGCCGCACATCGCTATGCAGTTGATGGTAAATCGCTGGGGAAGCACGATCTGATCGTCAGGTTCCTGAGGGGGGCGAGGAGACTAAATCCGCCTCGCCCTCCCTCTGTACCCTCTTGGGATCTCACCCTGGTTCTTACATCTCTCCGGGGTCATCCCTTCAAGCCTTTGCAATCAGCTGAGTTAAAAGTACTGTCCCTTAACACCATCCTCCTGGTTGCATTGGCCTCGCTCAAGAGGGTAGGGGACCTGCACGCATTTTCGGTTGATGAATCATGCCTGGAATTCGGGCCGGGTGACTCTCACGTTATCCTGAGACCCCAGCCTGGATATGTGCCCAAGGTTCCTACCACTCCCTTCAGAGATCAGGTAGTGAACCTGCAAGCGCTGCCTTCGGAGGAGGCAGACCCAGCCCTGGCTTTGCTCTGTCCCATCTGCGTTCTGCGCCTGTACATGGATAGAACGCGAAGCTTTAGGACCTCAGATCAGCTCTTTGTCTGTTACAGAGGCCAGCAGAAGAGGAAGGCGGTCTCCAAGCAGAGGATGGCCCACTGGATAGTGGATGCCATCGCCCTGGCGTATGAATCCCAGGGCGTGCCTTGCCCGCTCGGGTTGAGAGCCCACTCCACCAGAGGAGCATGGCGCACGGCGCCTCGCTGACAGATATCTGTAGAGCTGCGGGCTGGGCGACACCTAACATGTTCACTAGATTCTATAGCCTTCGTGTAGAACCGGTATCTTCCCATGTACTCGCTTCCACCAGCCGGTAGACGCGAAGAGCCCATTCTAGTGTCGGCTTGCAATGCCACTCCCACCCCCTGGGCCAGATACGTGCATCCTTTTACTCCAGTCGAGTTCCCCGCTTGGCGAACCCTGTCGAGTTCCTCCGCCTCCCCCTTCGGCTCGGACATTGCAGAGTGTCTGATGCCAGGCCAAACCTCCGTCACTGACGTTGACGTTTGGCTGGGTGCCATATGTCGTGACCCCTCCACGTGAGTGGTCCCATGTGTGTATTTGTCCACAGTCAACTCCCCAAGGTGAGCCTGTGTCTTTCCCTTAGCAGAGCCAGCCTGTCAGATGAGTCTCCCCCTATCCAGGTGGAGCCATCCCAGGGACTCCATATGCGTACTGCCCACGGCCAGTCCATATGTGTATTCTCCACGTAAACTCCTCCTCTGCTCTGGTAGGTAGTGGTCTCTGCAGCATCCCCTATTGGTCCGCTTCCCCAGTGTAGTCTAGTTTACTTAGTGGGTATTTCGGAACAGCAGTAGACTCTCTCGGCGTAAGCTCGCCCCCTTCCCCATCCCATTGGTGCGCCGGGTGGCTAGAGCTTGCGCTGGGCACTGGAAGGGGTTCATAACTGTGGCGCTTTATTTGGGATCCCAATTCGTTGGTCACTACTGACGTATGTCTCCGTTCCCTCCTTCAGGGAACGAGGGTTACATACATAACCAAGACGTTTTTGTTTGATGCTTTTTTTGTGTGTAGCATATAATTTCACAAAGATTAAGTCAGACCGTACTGTTTCTGCTTTAAATCTTGAATCTAAAAAACAACTGCTCATGCAAAGTGTGTAGCATCTTTGTTTGGATAGTGATTAAAAAGCAGTTGTTACCTCTAATTTGAAATGGCTATATATTTTTGTTTATAATAATAATAATAATAAATATCTGCAACCAGTATCGGAATCGGCCAATTTGCTTGTAAAAATAAATAAATAAATCAGAATCCGAATTGGCCATGAAAAAATACTAAATACAATCTCGGCTGTCTTTTTCTATCAATAATTCAACAGGTAGATCTTGTCTTTCATAAAAGTCGAGGTCAGGGATCTTGGGCTTAAAAAGGTTGGTGACCACTGCTTTAAGTATAATGATAAGTCTTCAGTTTCTACAAGTAACACATTAGTAGGAGTTGTTTTAATAGCACCAATACAAAGTCTAAGAGCTCTGAACTGTATCACTCATTTCCCATGTTGGGGACCAGCAAACCTGCAACCAGCAACCAGCATCCCATGCTGGTTCCAGCAGGCAAAACATACCTTAAGCTGGTGATCAGCAATGCTGTATTTTTCTTTGTATAATTCTTTAAGCAAAATAAATAAAAGTGTATATAAGACAAGATATAAATATTAATCAGTCACTTAAATAGCCATTTACAGAGAATGATATTACTGTGCAGTGTTACCATACACAAAACATTATTGATATTGGTTATTCTTATTCCATTTTGTTTTTATTTTCGTCAAATAGGCATTTCTGTTCTTCTGTGTCATTTTAACCTCAAAATATGTTCAGAAACAGGCAGTGAGAACTCTGAGAAAAAAAAAAACACCTGGCGTAGCTGATCATACCTCTCCATTTTTATTTATTTATTAATTTATTTTGTGTGTGTGTGTGTGTGGAGGCAATACAATAATTACATTGACAGACTTTAGGAACAACAATTAAGTAAACAGAATGGAAAGGAATTATATAAAATATGTGGCAAAAAAATAAGCAGCACACCAGAAGTATAACTCAAAGAACTGAGATCTGAATACTGTATATTACACATTAAAACATTAAATCTCTCTCTCTCTCTCTCTCTCTCTCTTGTTCTCTCTTTGCTAGTGTGGTAGATTTTCCCCTACGCACCTGACTTAAGTTACTTGTTCCTGGGGCGTCTCCTAATCAACACTCAATAAATTTCCTGATCCTTCGGAGCGTCTCCAAATCGACACTCAATAGTACTCGGAGCGTCTCCAAATCGACACTCAATAATATATGATCTTTCGGAGCGTCTCCTAATCGACACTCAATAATATATGATCTTTCGGAGCGTCTCCTAATCGACACTCAATAATATCTCGGTCAATGTCTTGACCCTCAAAAACCTAGTGTTCCCTAACCTGACTTGTTGCGCAGCAATAACCAGAGACTCCAGTTTTTGTCCTTCAAAGCTTTAATCACAGCCGGGAGAGTTCCCATCAAGCCCAGAGAATCTCTCTCCAAACAAAGGAATACAGCAGGTTTTATAGGATTTCAGGTACATTTCACAGTCAGTATAGCATGATCTATTACTCATAATCATCAGTCTTAATATGATTGGTTCAGATTTAAGAAAAACATCTCAGTTCCTCTGCCCCGCTTACTGGCGGAGTAAATTTAGATTAGAACAACTGAATCACAAGATCATCAAAAAATATCACCGGGTTAATAGTTCAGATTACTCAATAGGTTAAAACAATTTTTCAAAGACTATTTTTTATCCTTAGAAGGATGCTGTCTAGCCAGCACAGCAGAATTTTTCCACTTGTTACAACACTCATTCCTAGTGACTATTTCTCTACTTCAAAGTTAGCTTATTAGGCCTGTAGAAGAAAAGAAATGTTAGTTCATTATTAATTAGTTCAAAATTTCCATCACACTAGTTCTTGCTGTGAGATGTTACTCCACTTTTCCATCAAGGCACTTGCAAATTCCACAGGTGATTGTGCAAAAATTGTTGATGGTTCACCGAACAAGCATGAAAAACATTGTTTAAACACTTTGTAATGAGTAAGGGATAATCGACGGTTAGCTGTGGGACCATATAGATTCACTTTTCATGTTTCATCTTGCACGGAGGCTGAAAAAAATAAAATTATCTTTTGGTTTCATTTCTAGAATGTTTTATTAATTGAATCTTAAAATGAACATGTTGAATTAATATTTCTTCATAAAACAGTGTACTCACATGTAGTAGGGGTGTATTTACACTGTGATGTCTCAGAACCTCGTCCTGAATAAGAGTGACACAGTTAAACCAGAATAAACACAGAGTAACACTACAGAAACATAAAACTGCAAATAGTGAATAGTGAACTAGATTCTCTAAAAATAAATGATGTTTGGTGTGTGTGTGTGTGTGTGTGTGTTATTTATTATATATTTTTTTTAAAAATTGGGCAGAACATTTAGAGACAATTTACCAGCAGCACATCTCTTCTTCCTCCATATAATGAGTGCAGTTATGATGAGAACAGTCACACACATTAACACCAGCACACTGATAACTGCAGACGGACTGAGGGATCCTGGGTCAGATTCATCCACATCTGCAATTGGGCCCCGGAGATAAAGTTAGTTTTAAAAAATGTTCAATTTAAAATTGTAATCAATTATTGTTGGTTTTTCTAAGAATTATAACACTACATCTTATTGTATACAATGACAATAAAACCTCAAACTATGTCTATTTTCTTATTCAGTACATTTTTGTTTGTTGGATGGTTTGTTAGTTTTTTTCCTTACCAAATGTAATGTCCAGTTTGTTATCCAGATTGAGGCGCTTCATTGTGCAGTTGTAATTATGTTCCTCACGTAGTTCTTCTGCGCTGATCACCAAACTCTTCCTCATCTGGTAAGTTCCGTCTCCGTTGGGCAGAATCTCTCCTCCTGTGATCTGATCATCATCCACAGGCTGACCATCTCTGAACAGAGTCAGGTTAATGTGACGGGGGTAAAAACCAGTGGCCAGACAGCTGATCTGAAGCCCTTGAGAGTCTGTGAGTTTCTTTCTCATGAGTCTGACTCTGGGTTTCACTACAGAGATGGACAAGAAGATACTGCTGTTAAACTGTTGGGTTTATCATATAGCATTCAGAGGTAAATGTTTTCTGTCACCATTGCTGTCTAGTCCATATTTGTCAATTATAATATTTTCTATCTTAATTATACTGAAGTTAATCAGGTTGATTCTCTCACCTTTTCTCATCACATTGTTCTTTTCCATATTCAGGTACCTTCGCAAAACTTTAATGCAAACAGGATGATAAATATGTTCACACAGAAACTTTACACGGAGCTGTTTTACTTGGTTCCATGTTATCCATAACTGTTTTATCTGGATATTTTCCATGTCAAAGGTGTACTCCTCAAGATTTTGTCCATCAAAAGCATCCCATGTCCGGAGTAGACCTGGTTTATCATTGTTCAGTAATTCACATCCAGCAAGCCTCTGATGAGCATGCACACCTTCAAATGAAGGAAGAAATTTAATCAAGATAAGTTAGTCCTCACTGACACGGTACAATATAAAATGTAGTGAACTGAAAATAAATATACTGGATTTTTAATAATTACTCTGTCTTAAATCAAAATCTTTTAAGGAAATAATACATAGACTATCACACTCACCAACTGTGTAATTTAGGTGATTCTTAAGATAAAATGCTCGATTTTTCATGCTGTTATACATGTCATGAAATACAACACCAGCATCACTTTGCACTTCATCATAATATTTTGAATCATTGTGAGAGCGATATACAGCTTTCCATGTGACTGAGTCATAATATAGTATTTGCAGATCATCCAACATCAGCACAACAGTAAACTCAGGAAATGGTGTCTGTCCAACTATATATGTCGCCAAAGCCATCAGTGAGTGAGAACCTGTGGAATGGATACACAAGGACAAGCATATAATATTACTACAATGTCAAATTAGACCATTACATATGACAATACATTCCTCCATACCTACACAGAGAGACAAAAGGGTCAAAAACAGTAAAGTCATTTGTATTTGTTTAGTGGTTTTGCTTAGTGAGCAAGCCAAGGAAGATTGTGGAAAGAAAAAAAAATCCATAAGATGCTTAGGTAGAGGAAGAAAACAACTTGGAGAGGACCAAGAATAAAGTAAACTGGTCAGCTTCACAATTGGGGAGGGGAATTGTCACGTTTCCGCTCACTGCTGTTTCCTTCCACTCCCCACCAGAGGTCTACTGTTCACCATTAAGACTTTTTCAATGCACACACACAGTCACGTCACTCTGGACTACATTTCCCACAATTCCCCAGCTAGGCACTAATCACACATTTACACCTGTTTCCCATCAGTGACTCTTTATAAAATGCACTCAGACACACACTCTTTACTTAGTATTGTTTAGCCTTGTATTCGACATTGTCTCTGTGTTACTTGTTCCTTGCCTGTGTTTTTGACCCTGGACTGTTTCCTTGTTTATGATCGTTTGCTGCCTGCCTAGACCTTTGCCTGTGTTTGGATTACTCTTTTGCCTTGCCTTCCTGTATCTGTTTGCTGGTGTTTGACCCTCTGCATGTACGTCTATGCTCATCCTTTTAATTAAAGCCTGCATGTGGATCTCCAACTCCGTTGTCCCGTCCCGTACATTACAGGAATAGGCCTACACTAATAAAATGCTTTAAGTAAAGTAAACTTAATTTACTGTTTATCCAATTAATTTATCAAATTTATAAGTTATCTAAACTTTTGGAACTAAAAGATGCAAAAAGAAACAAAATCTTTTAGTGATCTTACTTTTTCCCATCCAGAGATGCTAAGTAATGTAGTAATTAGTTCTCACATCACTGCTGACGTTGTGATTTTTTGGATCACACATCACTTGAGGTGTGGTTATGAGTACATGAGATGACCACTTTCCCCTTTCCTAGTTCAGGGCATCAGTCAAGGTCTTTTACCTTGGTAGAGAACACTCCCAACATAGGGGCTGTTCAATCATTTAAAATTAATGTAAACTGGACAGAGTTGGTCTACTGATTTATCTGAAAGATTGGCGAAACTGCTAACTTGTAGAACCTCTTACTGTATCATCAGCACAAGAAAAGACACAAGTGTAATAAAA
Organism: Ctenopharyngodon idella; assembly: GCF_019924925.1. Classification (NCBI taxonomy): domain Eukaryota; kingdom Metazoa; phylum Chordata; class Actinopteri; order Cypriniformes; family Xenocyprididae; genus Ctenopharyngodon; species Ctenopharyngodon idella. The sequence goes on from NC_067227.1 coordinate 14,163,331, forward strand.
TACATTTTATTAATAAAAGATAAACAAGAATAACTAACACAACGACTAAATGAATACCATGAATGATAAAGGAATAGATGCATAAAATACAAGTGATTAAGTTGGGTGTGGCTATGGAAGAGTTACGTTATCTTATAGAAACATAAACTGTTGTTGCTCTGAAAGTAATAAGGAGTAGAACCTTATTTTGCATAAAACAAAATGAAATGACTTCAGACTTGACTCGGCTCGGCACAAAAGACTCGTGAATATTTTAAAAACGACTCAAGTCTTTTACCCTTAACTACTGATATAATAAATAAATAATTTGTGTTGTGTTTAAATGGTTTTATAATATCTGCGTCACATATATTTCCTTACGTGTCGTGGTCGGACTCTTGTCATAGAATCTGATTACGTATGTCCGTGTATTGTGCGTAAACTCCGAAATGTCAGAAGAGTCCAATGAAACATGACGGGAGCCACTGTGCCTTATGTTCTTTCGTTTGGGTTTATTATCAAGTCAGATCGGCTAGATGCACAGAATGTGGGAAAACGATTAAAGACACCGGAACAACATCATCAAATTTTATGAGACATCGCATCCACAAAGGTTAGTCACATTAACTCACACAACTAGCTATTATACTGTGGTGTAGCTGCATGGCTCATTTGAATTGCCAGCCTGTTAAAATATGAACCAAAAAAAATCTAGCCTTTAAACCTAGCACTACGTTTTATCAATATTTTCGTAGTATATGCAGCTTTTCTCTTTCTTAATGTGTGTCCATAAGAGAGAGATAGAAAGAGATGTTAATCCATTTACTACTTAAAGCTCATATTTTAACGTAACGTAAAATGACTACTCGTGTTGCCAGGATGACTGTTTTGTACATTATTTGAAATGGATTATAAAGTAACAAGTTGGATGTAGGCTACATTATCCCTTACATCATAGGTCCTGAATTTCAAATAAAACAGATGATAGAAAGATCATATTATTTTGTCTATATAATACAACTAGGATAAAAAATAGGATTTGATTATGAGATTTTTTATTTTTATTTTTTTTTAATGACTCGAGACTCGACTCGGACTCATGACAAAAGACTCCAGACTTGACTCAGACTCCAGTTATAAAGACTCCAGACTTGACTCGGACTCCAGATAAAAGACTTCAGACTTGACTCGGACTCCAGATAAAAGACTTCAGACTTGACTCGGACTCCAGATAAAAGACTCGTGAACATCTCTGCCAAAGGGTCTTAAAATCTGGGACTCACTGATGAGGCCCTGGCGTAGCTGCAGAAGGTCCTTAACAATCAGGAACATGCAGGCAAAGGTACCTTGTATTGTACTGTAGGTTCACTCTCCTAAGCTTAACCTTGTTGCAAATGATATTTATCTTCTGCCTCTTTGGGCTACACTCAGAAATTGGTCAATCTGCTTTTGTCTCTCTGGCATGGAGACAGTGGACGTGCTGTAGTTGTTACTGTCTCTTTCCTCACAGAGGAGGCTCAGAACATGGTCGTATCTGTTGCTGCCTCACAAGCTGTAGGCTCAGATCATGGAATCTGTTGTTTTGTCTCTGGACAAGCCAGAGGCTCAGAACTTGTAGTGTATACAGTTTTTTTCCTCACAGGACAGACTCAGAACAGCACAATTTGGCGCATCTCCATTCCAGTGCTTTGATTGGCTGCTGGCATCAGAGGGGGCACACACAGTGTGGCCACCCTTCCGATTTGAGCCAACAGAACATGGAACACACCGAAAAACTATGTTGGCTGACGCTCAAAAATGGCCCGACATTGTTCCAACATAATGAGTTTTTACAGTGTCTGCTCAGCGTGACCCCTTTCTGTTGATGCATGTAAATTCTTGCTGTCCTTCGTTATTTCAACAGGTTTAATATGCAAATATTCAATATTCAAATTAAAGTATCCACCTTATTCCTGCATTTTAAATTATGGGTGGCACATCCGGTTTGGGGATCTTCCATTCAAAAAGACTGAAACAAATCATTTCAAATCATAAGGTTGCCCTACAAATAAAGCTTATCTGTCAGTTTGAATGAATTAGCTGTCAATTTACCTTCATGTTTTATTTTCAGACATAATTGGAATAACGTGTAACACTTTGCTATTTTAACATAATGTTATAACAAGAATATCTATGGCAAGAGCTCTTTTCAGTCACAGCATTTTTTTCCTCATGATTATTTTCTTTTTTTCTCTTTGCATTCTGCTGTAATAGTATGGAAAAGGACAACATATACTGCATATCTGTGGTCTGTTCTCCTGATTTAATTTACGATATATTCCATTAATAATTCACTGGAATGCATGAATAATTTCCTGTTTTTTTTCCTCAAATCCTCACAGGTTTGTTTTACAGGTAAATACAATGTATTATCTGTCAAAATGACGGAAATCACTTTGAAATAGTATCACACAATGCTGAAGTTAATGAACATTTTTGATTAAGGCAACCCTTACAAACTTGAAGTATACTTCTTTTTAATTATATGATAATAATTAATTTCTAGTTTTAAGTATACTTTATGTGGTAAGTATACTAGTATCAACATACCAGTAGTAAACTTGTAAGTGTACTATTTCAGTACTGCTTGGGACTAAATTGGCCCAATTTAGTATATAAATAGTATATGTTTAAGTGTACTAGAAGTGTAACAGTAGTAAACTTTAAGTGCACAACTAGTTTCTCATTTGTACTGCATCTGTACTACAAGTGAACTTATAAGTATACTAGTAGTTTACTATTTTAATACTAGTACTATATGAAAATACACTGAAGTATACTCTTCAGTAAAACTAGTAGTTTTATACTGCAAGTATACTTGTAAGCTTTCTTTAAAGGGGGGGTGTAATGCTATTTCATGCAATCTGACTTATTTATCAATGCGCTTCGTTCAGGATACGGAAGCAGAGAGATTTTTCAACAATGGCTGTGTCCCAATTCAGGGGCTGCACTCTTTGAAGGCTGCATACATCATCGAGGCAGTCTCATTTAAGAAAAATAACCATTAGATTGCAACGTAAGAAAGAAATTACAGTATTTTACACTTCACAATGAATATCAGTCAATTTTATTATGGTTACTTTTTTACAGTTATTTCGGTTACTATGACATCCTTGATGACGTATGCAGGCGTCAAATGCGACCTCCGGAGGACGAAGCCTCCGAAATGAGACGCAGCTCCTGTCACCAAAGGAGTGTGTTTTTTCAGCTTCCCAAAGAACCCAGCGTTAAGGGAACAGAGGATGAAGTATGTTTTTCCAGGGCAGCAAAGGAGTTGTGCACGTATGTTTGTTTGTTCGCGGAATTTCGGTGATGAATGATTTGTAAACAAGTCCCAGTTTGGCGCTGGATTTGCAGATCGCGGGTGGTGAGTAAAACTCCATCCATCAGCGCGCAAGTGCATATAATGTAAACAACACAAACGTTTTTGTTCCCTTTTTATTTATAATGATGTCGCAGCTAGCATGCGATCTCTACGCAGAAGCTGCACGTGCTTGTGACTCATTAGCCCCACAGCTCTGACGGCAGACACACCTCCAGGAGCTCAGCTTTTTCGGAAAGACTCAGTTTAGCGCATCTATCTTTTATAAATATGATAAAACTAAAGACTTTTCGGAGTTATGAAGGATGCAATACTACTCTATAGGTACTCAAGATTAACATGAGATTTCAGAAACTGCGTGCGATACCCCCCCTTTAAGTGAACATAACATCACACTTATAGTTTACTATATATATATTATTTTTGCACTTCAAGTATACTACTATGTTCCTATTTAGGTATTAATTTTTTATACTTGAAATATACACTACAGGTCAAAAATTTTTGAAGGGTAAGATTTTTGAATGTTTTTAAAAGAAGTCTCTTCTGCTCACCAAGGCTTCATTTATTTGAATATTTGAATATATTTTAAAATGCCATTTATTTCTGTGTTGGCAAAGCTGAATTTTCAGCATCATTACTCCAGTCTTCAGTGTCACATGATCCTTCAGAAATCATTCTAATCGATTTGCTGCTCGAGAAATATTTATTATTATTATTAATGTTAAAAACAGTTGTGTACAATTTCTTTTTCAGGATTCTTTGAATAGAAAGTTAAAAAGAACAGCATTATCTGAAATATAAAGCTTTTGCAACATTATAAATGTCTATACCGTCACTTTTGATCAATTTAATGCATTCTTGCTGAATAAAAGTATTGATTTCTTTAATTTCTTTCCAAAAAAAACAACAACAAACAAACAAAAAAAAACTCTCACTGGCCGAAAAACTTTAACGGTACGGTAGTGAACATTACAAAACGGTAGTGATAATGTTACAAAAGCTTTCTATTTCAGATAAATGCTGTTCTTTTGAACTTTCTATTCATCAAATAATCCTGACTGTAGTAATGATGCTGAAAATTCAGCTTTGCCAACACAGAAATAAATTGCATTTTAAAATATATTCAAATAGAAAACAGTTATTTTAAATTGTAAAAATATTTCACAATAATACTGTTTTTGCTATATTTTGGATCAAACAAATGAAGCCTTGGTGAGCAGAAGAGAATTCTTTTAAAAACATTAAAAAATCTTACTGTTAAAAAAACTTTTGACCAGTAATGTACCAGTAGTCTAACTGTACTTTAACTCTTTCTATTTAAAAAAAAAAAAAATAATAAAAAAAAAATGGAAAGGTAACTGTTGTTCTGGGAGAAAGGCTTTAACCCTGCCACTCCTGCACACCGATGCGTAGCCTCTTAATACAAGAAAGGCTTTTACGGCCTCTTCTGCATGCACAGCAGTGCATTATTCGTTACAACTAAGTTTTCTATACAGTATGTTGTTCCATTCTACTGTCTGTATATTTAAACATATTAATAAACAACTTTGCCTGCTTTAAAGGTTTTGAGAATCTTTCCTTTTGTAACTGATAATGTTGAAAGCTAAATTGATTGTAACTTTTGTTATCTAAACGTTCAAGTTAAATCCTAAGTTCTAAGAAAGACTTTTACCTTTAATGAATAAGAGGTAAAAAATAACAACTTTAATGGAGTCAGATTAATTATATTGGAGTCAAATAAATAACTGAATTATGCACGTCATCCTTCAACTGCTTTTTGTTTCTGATTATTGGTTCAAAATAGCAGTGTAAGCTTCCAGCCTTACAATATATACAGTAGATTGAGTAAATATATGGAGTAGATTGAGTAAATCAGCACCACCAAAGCTTTGCAGTCCTATAGCTCATCCTAGGTTGACATTTCATTCAGTAAAATTAGGCAGTTTTGATTTACATGCTGTTTAATGTATGATGATCACGTTATTTTATATTTGCGTGAACAATTTTCTAACACTTGTATCAGCTTCTTCTCGAGTCCTGTGTTTTGATCACAAGATTCTGTACTCTTTCAGAAGATGCGTAATAGCTTCCCCTGCCATATAACAGTTAAAACACTGATAGCCTGAACATTCAGTCAGTGGCGGGGAAAAAGTAAAGTAGATTTGAAGTAAATTCCTATGTACACTACAAGTGGACTACACAAAAATTCAGATACTAGAATAGGAACATGCATATCTTTTTTCTTTTAAAAATTAATATTTTCAAACAATGTAAGTTTATAAGATGGTGTGTAAAACTATTGTGAAAAAGTATTTAATAAGCTACTCAATCAAAATATTAAACACAACTACAAGCCAAGTATACTTAGAAAACTTAATTATACTTTTAAGTATATCGCGATCAAAAGATTGAGTACAAGTATAGGCCAAATATACTTAGGGCCCTATTTTAACGATCTAAGTGCATGGTCTAATGCGCACGGCGCAAGTGCACTTAGGGCGTGTCCAAATCCACTTTTGCTATTTTAAGGACGGGAAAAATGGTTGTCGTGCCCGGCGCATGGTCTAAAAGGGTTGTCCCTATTCTCTTAATGAGTCATGGGTGTGTTTTGGGTGTAACGTGCAATAAGCCAATCAGAGTCTCATCTCCCATTCCCTTTAAAAGCCAGCTGCACTCGCACCATGACAGATTCGCTATTTACATGGTGCAATTTCCAAGCGGAAAAACTGAATGCTTCTCTAGTGAGAAAACGTGCTTTAACCTTGTGCACGAGCAGACCATCTACTGGACAAGCCAGATTCCACTAAAGCATTTTTATCTTTATGCAAACAATAATAATCTTTTACATTGTAATCCTTGTATTTTTAATATTTGGCATGTTTGTGTGGTGCTGCGCGTCACTGTGTGTGTAATAAGCAGAGTGTATGTGCGTTGTGCACCCGCCTATAGGCCCAGATTACTAACGTGCTTTTTAAATAACAAATCAAATATTGCGCCATTGACTTTATACCAGGTTTCAGCTGGTCATTGGTGCAGACTATTTCAGTTGCCTCAAAATAGCAACGCGCCAACAATGCACCTGAACACACCAGCACGCCCATGGGCGCACAAATGGGTGCAAATGCACTTACTATTTAAACAACGTGGCGCAGGACATGAAAATGATAACTGCGTCGGGCTGAAACTAGCAAAAAACACCTGCGTCGCGCCTGGCGTTGCATTGCGCCGAGTGTATGATAGGGCCCATAGACTTTTCTGTCAGTATAATTTACGTAATTTTAAATATATTTCTGAGAAAAATATAAAAAGAAGCATACTTTTTTTATTTTTAGTTTAAAAGAATTATTTTAATTGCACACTTGAACAAATTTCTTTTTCGTAAGGGAGCGTATATTACAGAAATATGAGCCATTCCACCGAATGGGTGACATTTCTGTCCCCAGGACATTGTATGTATAAATGTGCATGGAAATTAACTTTTATCATTAAGCAAAGTTTCCTGAACATTAATCTAACTGCAAATTTAAAATAAATAATTTAAAACATTAATAAAAAACTACTGAGAACACTAAAAAAATAGCATTTGTTATGTCCCCACTATCTAAACCTAAACTTTATCATGAAATATAATCATAAAAATATTTCAGAAATCTATTTTGTGTGTGTGTGTGTGTGTGTGTGTGTGTGTGAATCCATATACCATCTATGCTTAAAAAAAAAAAAAAAAAAAAAAAAAAAATCACAAGAAATGAATCCATAATGTGTTATATAAAATACACATTTTAGTCATGTCCCCAGGTTTTCACTCAGTCCTGTTACTCTCACACATTGCCCCCTGTAAAAAAAACTTGGAACAAGACATTTTCAACAGGAAGTTGCATCAAGGATCTATGGAAGCCCGTTTCCGCCACAGTTGAGTAAAAAATATAATTCTGTAAGTCATACTAATGAGAAACTTTCTGATAATTATGACTTAGTATCTCATTATATTGAGAAAGTTTCTCATAATAATGACTTATGTCATAATAATGAGAAACTTTCTCGTAATAATTACTTAGTTTCTCTCAATAATTGCTTTTCGTTAAAAACAATTGTTTTCGTTAAAGTCAGTGTAATCTACAAATTCCAATCTCTAGTAGGCCTATTATTAAATAGCATAAATTATAAATTATACTTTTCCATGCACACATGAAGGTGGAAAGCAGAAACAGAGTGGTTACCATGGTAATGAACGAGCCTGCTTGTGCTCACTGGTGGAAACTGTTGCATGAATGCGACGGCTTACAAAACTATCAGATTAGAAGGAATATGATATTTATTCATTGAGTTTAAGTGTAACGTCTTCATAAAATGTGTTGGTTTATGTGTTAATATTAACACACACGCATTTGGCTATTTGATGTGCAGGTTAGCCTAGACATACAGAAAACACATTTTAAGATGTCTTTGACTTATTAGAATGCAAGTTATGCAAAACTACTTGAAAATATGTTTAGGAGATGTTTGTGGACAGCTTTCCAGATGAAGCACTCTTTAACAGACTTAGATGTGTGCTTATCTTATCAGTCCTCTATCGGTTTGAAATCGTCTCAGGTTACATATGTAACCATGGTTCCCTGAGAACAGGGAACGAGACACTGCGTTTGACACGCTATGGGGAGAACGCCTTGTGAACCGGTGTCTGCAAACAATTATCAAATCACGACAATCCTATTGGCCGGCGACAGCCTATGACGTCATCATTGCGCGACCCGGAAGTATATAAGGAGCGCCTAGAGAAGCAGTCAGTACCTTATCGTCTGAAGGGACTGTTCAGCAGGCAGCCCCGACGCATGGCAGGTAACGCAGTGTCTCGTTCTCTGTTCTCAGGGAACCATGGTTACATACGTAACCTGAGACATTCCCTTTCGAAAGGGAACTCAACACTGCGTTTGACACGCTATGAGGGAACCCTAGCCAGTCATTTGTCAGGGGAACATATTCAACCCTGATTGTCACCAGGGAGGCCGACCTGGTCTAACAGAAACCTAGTCTTGGCCAACAACCTGTCTGATGACAGAGTCTCAATTCACATTTTTCAGAGAAGATATCCAGTAAGAAGGACTGCAAAGAGGCAGTAACCAACTCAGACCAGATTGTAGAGATGGGCATCCTGGAGAGCAGGACTCAGCTTAGCGCTTTTTACCCTTACCAGTGAGGGGAGTAAAACTCTGCTCAATCCTAGGATCTACTCAGTGCTTGATTATTTGGACTGATGAGGCTGTGCATTCTAAAGGGACCCAAACAAGGGGAGTACAACCAGCCTAGGGGCCGGTCTTTAACAGGGAGGTCTCAGAGAGGCCTTCAACCACTGACCAGACTTAGGGAGCTAAGTATTGTGCAGAACAACCCTCTAGACAAGAGAAGTACTGGGCTCAACCTAACAGGTAGACCATACTGTAGGCACAAAATCATGGAGGCTCCCAGTGAGCCTGCAACATGAAGTAATTCTACACAATGTAGAATATATCACAGCAGTCTTGCAGAGGCCAGCCATGTGAAAACTACATGCTTAATCTGCTAAAAGACACCCAGATGTAGGGGATTCGCTTACAGGGCGGCCTGTGAAGGCCACAGACCTAAAAGCAACTCAATTGTTGATAATGCAAGAGCCCACAAAACATGGGAACTCGTTCTGATTGAAACCGAGTTTAACTAGCAGATAAGACTATAGAGTGCCCACATAACAGTCTACCTCAACACATTCCAACAAGCAGTGTACTCAGTAAAAACATTTTTTACTCTTTAAGCAAGAGGAGTACAAACTTACGCCATCATTCTCTGAGGGAGGTCCAAACAGGACCTGCAACTTCAGAATGACACGGGCGTCAGCTAGTGGCAGTGTCTAAGCTCTAAGGGAGCCAAATCTAAGAACCAAACTATCCAGTGAGGTTAACTAGTTTAACTCAACCTGAGCTTAATTCTATTCACACATTCCAACAGGCAATGTACTCAGTAAAAACACCATTAACCCTTAAAGTAAGGGAAGTACAAAGAATATTACGCTACCATGTTCTGAGGGAGGCCAAAAAAAAAACAGGCCTACTACTTCAAACGATCATGGGCATAACCTGTGGCAGTGCTAGTTTACAAGTGAGCAAACTCTAAAACACCTACCAACAAGCCTTGTAATACAACAAGCTATTGTGCTCTGAAGGAGGCCCAAACGGAGCCTTCTACTTCAAACAACACGAGTGTCAGCTTGTGGCAGTGTTTAAGCTTTAAGGGAGCCATATATGAAAACCAAACTATGTAGTGAGGTTAGCTTTATAAACTCAGCCTGAGCTTATACATTCCAACAGGCAATATACTCAGTAAAAACACTTTTTACCCTTTCAGCAAGGGGAGTACAAACTACGTCACCATAATCTTAAGGAGGCCAAAGTCAGGCCTACTACTCCAGAACACACGGGTGCTAGCTTGTGGAAGTATTAGAGTTTACTGAGCTCACAGATGTAGGGCAGGAATCAGAACTAACATATTAAAGCACAAAAACCTTGAACAACAAGGGAGTACTATTAATCGAACCCTGAAAAATACAGGGTGGGTACTTCACAACAGAAATTCTCACCAAAAACAGATACAAACTGTACTAAACCCTAGGGAACAGGAGCTTTCATAAAAAGCTACAACCATATCACTCAAGCTTGAACATAGTTCAAGGGGTTCAGAGGAAAGACTGAAGTCAAAGTACCACTGGATAGTTCTGGGGGAGCGGGGCCACAGCAACAAAGTTTCTTTCTCACATAGTGAAAAAGGGGCCTACACCGCCTGAGACAACAGCACCAGGGAGACTTAGCAATAGTCTGCTACCTTAGCTGCTATCTATTTTGCACCTACACCAAGGGGACAATGGGCCTTGGCCTGACAACTCTGATAAGAGGAGGCCAGAACTAGGAAAAACTACATAACTACATTAGTTTCTGTTGAAGATTAGTGAGCAGCAGCAGCTGGCACAGCTGGCATCACATCTCCAGGAGGCAGACGGGTGATGCTGAGGTGATGCTCAACACAGGTGACAAAAAATGATACACATATAAGGAATTATACAAATCTGGAGGATGTTCTAGATTTTAATAGAGTCTTGTGTCTCCTAAAAGAATAAAACGCCTCTTTTTTGTTTGTTTGTTTGTTTATTATTGCACAGACAAAATATATTATAATATCACTTTCAGCAGTGTTTATGTATTTTCAAAGGGTCCAATGGTGAGCCTGAAGTGGTGGTCCGATATCTGGAAATCTGATCTTACTATCTGGGCTTTTGCTTACAATTTGAAACCCTCGCATGTCGTCTACACTAGAAAAAAAAAAAAAAAAAAGCTCGTAAAAAAAGATTATTTATTTCTTTAACATAGCAAATACACTCTTTCAAACCAGACCTCCTAAGAGCGGACCACGAACCAGCGATCCATGCGGTTTGGGAGTCGGGCACTTTAACAAGCAGGCTATCAACTAGTCTACCACATGATATATGTGGTGAAAAATATGGGTGGCATAATGTGAGTTTGATTATCATTCTGTTTTCCCAGCTTTTTAGCTGTAATAAAAAAAAAACAACAATGGTTAATTCACCTCAGAAAATAAATAAAAGTCCACGAGGACATTCAAACTGTCTCATGCAAACAAACAAGTGTATTCTATGACAAAGATTGTTTCAGTCACTCAGTTTGTACTTTAAATAATGTTTAAATTGTGTAATATGAATCCTGTGGTCGCGTCGCGTCTAGTGTGGAAATATGAGAGGCCATTCAAGATATATTTCAAACTTTACTCGCGCACGCACTATCAAACTCTCTCTCATACTCTACTATAATGTCTCTCACACACTATCAAAGCTTTCACACACTATCAAACTCTCTCACATGCACTATCAAACTGTCTCGCGCACATGATCAAACTCATTCACACGCACTATCAAACTCTCTCGCGCACACTATCAAAATCTTTCGTGTGAAATACCAATTCACTCACGGTCTGTACCTTCGATAGTTTTCTCGTTTTTGTCTTCAAAACAGAAAAACTAAGAAACTGTTCATTTATCACACATTCTGTCATGTGGGGTTTTTTCATATTTTTATTTTCGTTTTCATCACACTTTGTTCTAATTCGCGTTTTGAAGTTTATCGTTATAGTTAAAAGATTCTAAACATTAATTTATATTGCTGCTGTCCTGCAGAAACATTGTATCTCCAAATTTCGTATTTTTTTTCTATTTATTTATTTATTTTATTTTCATAAATCTTAGTGGTCATCCTTTACGTCTCTCTGTGGGTTTTGAAATATTTAACCAGTGAAAAGTATTAAAAAGAGCTTGTGACTAAACCTAGTAACTCTATTGGCTCTTCAAACTGTCAGTCAAACCTCATAACTCCACGCCTCTATTGTAAAAGAAGTGCTGCACCCTGTTTGGAGAAATATCTCTGCTTTTTTTTTTTTTTTTACAATATTATGGTAAATAAAGAACTGTTTGTTTGTTTGAATAAATAGAGCGCTTTTTTTCTTTACTCAAGAAACACTATAAATAAAAACTAATTTTTTTATTTTTTAGTTTTATGTGTTTGAGGAGCGGAGAAGAGTGTCTTGGTGTAGCATTTGTCATCGAGTCATAGCCAAATTGGCCCACCCTGTTTTTATGAAGGTCCACCCCTTTTAAACATTTCTTGCCTCGCCCCTGGTTTGATGAGAAAGAGATGAAATGTAGTTGCATCGAATGCCTTACAACTGTAGCAGCGTGCGAAACCGAGGAATAGAACTGATGACGGCACGGTTTAATGTTGACCAATCAGTGGAAAGGGGCGTTTATTTCCCGCTATAGAGTACCTCAGGGATGATGTGTTTTTGTAGGCCAACCCGGAAGTTAGCAGCGCACGGGTTCCCTCGATCGAAAGCCAATGCATTTTTCCCATAGACTTTTGGAAAATCGCAAAAAATAAGTTCTGTGTTTAACAAAGGGTTATGACACATACACGTGTTGTCTATCAAGATAATCTTTACAAATTAACACAACATTTATACATTTTGAAGCCTAAATAAAGCCGTCAGATATAAAAAGCTAACAGTAGGCTATAAACGGACTACAGCACACCATGGTCGCAGATCAACGTCACCACCACCAAGCTTCCTCAAACTTTATTTAGAAAACAACTTTATTTAAAAACATGCTCGCTGATTATGATCTGCGCTGTGTATGAATACTTATCCACTTTTTCATGAGAAATGCTGTCCAAATGTCCTGTTTGTCATGATGACGTCTAAAGTCCCCGCCAAAGGAAGTAGTCCTTCACCGTCTCGGTTAACCATAGACCCGATATAGTCCGGCTATGTGTAACCCACTTTTAGCCAAAATAATCTTTAATTTGGTTACATGTCGTTTTTGCCAAAATAACTTGCGAGATGTATGATATTGCATCATGTAAGCAAAGTCAACAGTGATTACAAGGTGTTTGGTTTCATATCTTTGACATGTTCTATTGCGTAGGCTGTGCGTAGTCACGATTTAGCTCGTAGTCAGACCGGCTATTTGTAGCCCACATATAGTCAATCCTGATTTATTGTAGTTTTTGGACAGGAAGTGCATGAGATGGTTGATATCCCATCATGTTCGCAATGTCAATGATTTCTACAAGATGTAAGTGGCATTTCATGACATGGTCTATATGTAGTCACAATTTAGCTCTGAATTGGATAGGCTATGTGCAGTCTGCTTTTAGTCCACCCGGCGAAATCGAGGCAATCTATAGTCTAATTTTTATGGCTTGGCTATAGCCCTGATTCAGACCATGCAATGAGTGTAACCAAAATAGTGTTAAGTAATTTTCGGCCACAAAGCCTGTGGGATTCATGATATACCATCAAATGCAAGTATACATTTGAAACAGCATATTTTTGCTGTCACACAGTCCTACAAATATATATATATATAATTATATATATATATATATATATATATATATATATATATATATATATATATATATTATATACACCACACAGATGACTGTCTTTAATTTTAAGTTAAGTAAAAATTTACAATTACAATTCTCAACCGCTAGATGGCAACTGTGGCTCTACTGAGACATGACCACTGGTAACGCGAGACTTGAAAGTTAGCTCTCGATCACTGTTGCCAGATCTCGCGATAAACATTTCCGCCATTTTACAACTGTTGGAGACGGAGAGCAAGCAACAGCAAATGTTAAAGCAAATTCTTTCCTGCTTTTGGTCTTGTAAGTATCTGTGTTTTTCATTTTGACATGCGTTCATTATTTATGTACATCATGTGTTATCATGTGTAGGAACCGTGACATTTTAACGGGACTCAGAGTAAGCCATTTTGTGGTTAGATCAACATGCTACATGCACATGTACAGTATGTTTACTTGTGCCCTAAAACCAGTGGTATAGTCTAGTTTTTTGTAGTGAGTATACTGTGATTTTTCCCTCCCAGCCTCATACTTACCTGTCCCAGAGCAACACCCCATAAGCACCGCCACACTCACTAATGCATGTACTATGCATCTGATCTAGGCTATATGTAATTGAGAGCATTCTGAAAGACTGCTTATGTGTGTTTTATCAACATGTCAATTTATTATAATCAACAAAAGACTTTACCAGCCAATGGCATTTACAGCTGGCAAGTTTCAATGCACATTTAAGAGTGCAGGTTGCAACTATTATTACTCTCTAAAAAATGTTTGGTTAAAAACAACCCAAGTTGGGTTGAAAATGGACAAACTCAGCGGTTGGGTTAAATGTTTGCCCAACCTGCTGGGTAGTTTTATTTAACCCAACTATTGTGTAAAAATGCTGTATTGCTTGCTTAAAATGAATCCAAAATATGTTGGAAATTAACATTTATTAATATTAAATATAATAGTTAAACAATAAACATTTATTAAATCGTTTATTAATAAATGTTCACCTTTTGATTATTATTGTTGCCTCTATAATTATGTGTCTGATTTTCATTTTAAGCCAGCCATATAGTCATTTTTAAACAATAGTTGGGTTAAATAAAACTACCCTGCAGGTTGGGCAAACATTTAACCCAACCGCTGGGTTTGTCCATTTTCAACCCAACTTGGGTTGTTTTTAACCAAACATTTTTTAGAGAGTAATAATAGTTGCAACCTGCACTCTTAAATGTGCATTGAAACTTGCCAGCTTAAATGTTTGCCCAACCTGCTGGGTTTGTCCATTTTCAACCCAACTTTAACCCAGCATTTTTTTTTTTAGAGCCTAACAATAATTGAAAGATGAAGCTCATCAGTATGTCACAATATAACTCTGTTTGGACTTTGTTTTCTGTTTTGCACCATTTCCTGCCAGTCTATCATCATAATTATGCATTTCAATTCACTAACTTGCAATTCGAGTCAATATCAGTTATTTTGGATATACTGTATATCAGGTACAGTACATGGCAAATTTTTTCAAGAAAAAAAATCTCAACTAATGCTGTAAAATATACATGGGAATCAGTTGGTTATTGAAGGGTTAAAATGAACTGATTAGTATACAAACTTAAATTACACTTAAGGAATTTTTTATAATAATAAAGTTATAATAGGCCTACTAACTTTAAATTTATTTCTACTCCAATTCGTTTTTTGAAATATAAACATTTAAATGGTGGCTGTCAACTTGACGGATTTATTCAAACATGCATAATATAGGCTACTGAAAAACATTAAAAATTATAGTTAATATGTAATATGGTGTATATATTTAGCTAAATACTCCTCTCTAGAGTTCATTTTCCTAGCTGACTAACGAGTTTATGGTTACTGAATATGTTTGTTCTGAGGTAAATGTGACGTTACGTGACATTGTTTACAAGCTGTTATTAACGTCTTTCCGCGGTTGAAACAGTGATTAAGCGATTATACGAGACATGATATGGATTTCGTTATGTTGTAGTGTATCTTTTATCTTACCTTGAGATGTTCATTCATGTTTATTTCGCGCTGTAACTGGTAGGCTAACTTAAAGCGGAGGAGAGGACCAGTTCACGTGCGCGTCAGGCTGCCGCTTCTCTTGAACTGCTGCTGCGATCTGTCACGATCACATTAAAGAGCGCCAAAACGGTATATATGTTTGTTTTGTTTTGTTTTTTATTCCGAAGTAAAATGGGCAAAAGATGAAATATGAGACTTTGTTTCATGTCAAAAGCAACAAACCACAAATCATATTTTGTGATTTATTGCATGGTTACGTATCCTCGCGCTTTTTTAAGTGGGTATACGGAAATCCTTGAACATTCCTAGTGGGTATACGGCGTATACCTGCGTATCACGTAGACTACACCACTGCCTGAAACTCTCTAATTATCTAAATACAAGGGGGTAAACATGAAACCTGTGCACCCTATTATTATTTGTTACTGAAGCCTTGTATATTTTTAATCTTTTGATCATTATGATATGAAAATATGAGTTTTTGATTTGGCAAGGCAAGTTTATTTTGTATAGCACATTTCAACAACAATTTTCAAGGTAATTCAAAGTGCTTTACATAAAACATGGAATTTATAAACCAAAAAACATTGTTAACCTTTTTTATTTAACTTTTTTTTTTGTCATTTTTTAAATATTTTTATTATTTTAAGTTGTAAAATGTTCCATATTAAAAAAAAAAAAAAAAAAAAAAAAATGTTGTAAAATTTAATTTTCATTATTTTTTTATCATTTTGTATTATCTTGAGTTCTTTTTCTAAATAAAACCTTTATATTTAATTTGTTTGGACGGATTGTCATTTATGAGAACCTGTTATATTTAAGTGAAAAGAATCATTTAGCCATTATTTTGTTGTCTATTACATGTATAGATGTAGTCATTCATTAGCTGTATATTTAATGACTAATCTACTCTTGGGTTATGGTTAGACGTCTATTAGATTTTCACTGACAGCCCAAATTTAGCCTTATTTTAGCCTAGACCCATATTCACCGTCTATTAGACATAAATATGTAGTCGTCTAATAGCCGTCTAATTGAGGACTAGTCTATTCTTGGGTTATGGTTAGACGTCTGTTAGATTTTCACTGACAGCCCAAATTTTGCCTCGTTTTAGCCTGGACGGCCGGGCTATGTTTTGACGGCTATTAGACGTCTATTAGACATAAAATTGCTTGCTGGGAGAGTATGTGATAAATGAACAGTTTCTTAGTTTTTCTGTTTTGAAGACAAAAACGAGAAAACTATCCGAAAGTACAGACCGTGAGTGAATTGGTATTTCTCACGAAAGAGTTTGATAGTGTGCGCAAGAGTCTGATAGTGTGCGCGAGAGAGTTTGATAGTGTGTGTGCGAATGAGTTTGGTAGTGTGTGTTTTGATAGTATATGAGAGAGAGTTTAACAGTGTGTGTGAAAGATTTGATAGTGTGTGAGAGACGTTATAGTAGTGTATGAGAGAGTATGATAGTGTGTGTGAATACTTTGATAGTGCGTGCGCGAGTAAGTTTGAAATATGTCTTGAATGATGGAGCAGAGCCGTTGAAAGAGTTTTTGCGATTGAAGAATTTACGTAGCCTAGACCTATGCGTTTTGAGTGTTCATAAATTTTGTTGTTATTATTATAAAAAGGAGAGTATTTATGAATGGTCATGGCGATGAATATTACATTTGCATATTCTATTGTATGAATGACGAAGTAAAAGTGTTGAGAAGCAGCTGAGGCTCTGTCATTTTTTTTATTTTACTTTATTTACCTCAGAAGTGTTAACTATGTGGCTGCGCGTGGAAAAGAAAATGCATGAGATGAGACTCACCCAGGCCATGGATTAAGAACACATTTACACATAGTTAACCAAATCAGAAATGATTTTTATATGGCATGACACTTAGTAGCTTCAAATGCTTCAAAAGTAAATTAATAGCAGCAATAGTCATACAAATATATAATAAACATAGTTTTGATTATATTATTATTGAACACTAGCCTATATATTCATAGGGACACTGTCGAATGGAACGCAGCTGCGGTGTCATAATCTGAGGCGAACTGCTGAGAAACTCCGAATAGAACGTCACGTCACGTGTTGTCATCTCGAGATTACGGTAATTAGGCGGTGCCACCGCGACTGTGGGCTGCACAGCTGATTTAATGCTGCCTTCACGTGCTCTCGGGATTATCGTAAATACGAGTTTCCTAGGTAAAAAATTGAACATGAACGACCTCCGATTTCGACTTCCGATACCAACTTGAATGCTATGAGCTCGATTTAAGAAATGTCAAATTTCTGATAGCACGTGAAGGCAGCGTGATGTGGATGGCAACAGTGTAAATTAACTTACCTGCACTGACGACTGTCAAGAACGACAACGGATACAGAAGCATAAGCATTCTCTTAGTTAATTCAAAACAGGTGTTGTGTTCTTTGTTAGGCTCAGCAGCCATTCAAAGTTCATTTGGCACTTTGTCAGCACAGAAGACAGCGCGTCTTTCTCTTTTGTTTGATACGACGTATTTCGCCTGTCTGTCCTTTCGTTTTCTGTTGCTTTTTACTTTCTTTTTTGCAGACCGCAGCTGGATGATTCATATGCCTGTCAATCCTTGCTGCTGAAACCGGAAATTTACATTAAAAAAAAAAAAATGGATACAGTATCTTTTATCTCAAGTAGGCCTACAACATTGGATGCCTTGTGATTTTTTTTAAAATACATTGTTGTAGATACAGACACTTTTGATAAAATTGAATAAAATGGACTTTGCTAGTAAGTTTTATAACTGGGTCATACACACACACACACACACATATATATATATATATATATATATATATATATATATATATATATACTGGGTCATATATATATCACCAGATCAATATCCCACGATATCGTGGGATATTGATCTGGTCAGTTAAGTAGCAGAGAGGGTTGTTAATTAGTTTCAGCTGCTTTGGTGTTAATGAAATTAACAACAGGTGCACTAGATGGGCAACAACCCCCAAAGCAGGAATGGTTAAAAGAAAAAGAAAAAAAAAACATTTAAAGGGTTAGTTCACCCAAAAATGTAAATAATGTATTTTATTACTCACGCTCATGCCGTTCCAGACCCGTAAAACCTTCGTTATTTTTTATTTATTTATTTATTTTTTTTGGCGCACCAAAAATATTCTCGTTGCTTTATAATATTAATATTGAGCCACTGTACTCACATGAACTGATTTAAATATGTTTTTAGTACATTAATGGATCTTGAGAGAGGAAATGTCATTGCTGGCTATGCAGGCCTCACTGAGCCATCGGATTTAATCAAAGATATCTTAATTTGTGTTCCGAAGATTAACGAAGGTCTTACGGGTGTGGAACGGCATGAGCGTGAGTAATAAATGACATTATTTTCATTTTTGGGTGAACTAACCCTTTAAGGAAACCAGCTTCAGGAGATTTTTGAGTTTTCTCAACTTGTTGTAAATTGAACTTGTTATACAACAAGTTGAGAAAACTCAAAAATCTCCTGAAGCTGGTTTCCCTAAACTTTTAAGCTTTCGCAACTTTAATTTTTTACAGTGTACAGAGGTTGTCCTCTAGTGTCCTCTAGCATGAGAGAGATTTATCTTCATTGTTAGACACTTAATTTCATATGGTGCTATTTATTTAAAATGAAATTATGAAAAACGTTATTTTTTCCCCGCGACTTGTTGGACATTTTCAATAAATACGAGACAAACTTTGTTGTCATCCTTTCAAAACTATAACATAATTATACCATTTTAAGTTGAGTGATGATTATATCTCCCCTACTGTAATACTCAGCCATTCTTTTAAGATATTTTGAGATAAAAGACAAATCTGTGGTTCTTTTATGTGTGTGTCACACCATAGGACATTATGTCACACTAAAGGACAGAAATGGTAGTTATTGCATGAGTGAGGGGTATTACATTAAAGTAGTTTTATTTAACCTTGAATGTGTCAACAAAATGAGCGGTGACTCCTTGACAGAGCAAATATCTTTGAAACTTTAACACCCCAAAATCTTTTTTTAATGTAACTTATTTGTTTGTTAAAGAAGAAATAACATTTCATTTTGTTACATCATCAATGCTCTTTTTAAGGCATCATTTCGATTCTTTTTTTACTTTGCGTCGTTCTCTAGGATCTTTTCCCTTCTGCGTGGATCCCTGTTAATTTTCTCTCTTATACTTCCTTGTCCTCTCCCTCTTGCTCATTTCTCTCCCTCAATTCTTTCTTTCAAAAACAAAGTAGTATCACATTTTAATGCTTATTTCATGACACTTCATAACAGTACAAATTTTCTGCAAAACATCAGAAATTTTTTTTATTCAATGTAATTATTGCATTTAAGAACACTGAAAATCATCCAAAAAAAAAAAAAAAAAAGAAGTTGAACAAATCTTATTTAATTGTTTAAAATGCTTCTTAAAGAGACCTTGTCCTCTAGTGTAACAGTACAGGTGTGGTCAATAAATGTGAAAAAGTAACTTGCGTTACTTATTTTAAAAAGTAACTTAGATATTTTGTTGTAAATTAAAAAGTAATGTGTTACTTTACTAGTTACTTGAAAAAAGTTATCCGATTGCGTAACTCAAGTTACTTGTAATGCGTTACCCCTAACACTGTAGAAGCTTGTGAACAGTTTTGAAGTGGCTGCGTGCAAGTTATACTCATTCACAAGCCGAGTCTTACAAATGTACTTACAAATATACAAATGTACAAATGAACTTACAAATGTAATGTTAATTATTAAACCAAACAAAATACAAAACTTCCAAAAACACTCAGCAATGTGATTATTTTGATAGGCAGTGGGTTTAATCAGTGACATTATTAGATTTGCCATATGTCGTCTCCCTGTCACCTCCTCAACCTGCTTCCCTTAGTGTTTTTACATGTAGAAAAGGCAAATATTTTACTGCACCATCAAGTTTTTTCCCTGAACAATGATGGGAGTTCCTATTGCAATTCTCGATTCAGCATGAATGACCTACAATGGCAACATTTTTCACAATCACGACAGAAAATAAAAATACTACCCTAAACTCATTAGCAGAAAGGCAGCGTAATATAAACAAACCAGACTATAACTGAACACGGCATGACGGCAGCTTCACATTCTCTATATCTTCTGCCTCGAAAGTCTTTTAATTCAGTAGAAAAATCACTCCTCTTCATAACATAAGGATCACATCCAACACATGTTGTGATTTTCTCTTTATACTTTTCTAAACCAACACAGTACGGACTTTCCTCCATCTCATCCACTCTTATTTTCACTTCCTGCCCTCCATCTGAATTCCGCGCATCATCAGAATCACGTGATTGCAAACGAGCTATTTCACCAAGCTGACGGCTCATTAAAAAAAACCACCACAGTCATCATGTTTGAAGGTCTTTTCAAATTTGATTTTGGCGTGACAAAGCGTGATATCTAAGCAGGTGAGCTGTTTACTTACTTTTTAGTTAGTCTTTCCATTAACACCATTATTTTGTTCACTGAATTTCAGACTGATGTGCGAAATGCGCACGTAAACAAGAAGCAGGATTTATCACACAAAACAATCATGTCCAATCATATGCAATGGAGGCATTGCCTCCTCTCACGTGACTTTCCCCCATTCATTCTCAATTACACCCCACTAAACCCACCGTATGCTTTGGGGGCTCTCTATGAGCCTCAGGGGAGGCACGAGAGATGTGGACTCCCACTAGAACTTTACCTGCTGCTGTCGCTGTTGGACAGTGTGACCACCCTGCATATAGTTGTCACAAAAATATTAAATTATTTTTATATATATAAAATATATTCATTTTGTATCCATATATGTCTATTTTTATTTACATTTATATATAAGAGCGAAGAGAATACTTTTTGTAAAGTATTTTTTTCGCAAAAACAGAACAAAAAATAACGACTTTATTCAACATTTTTTTTCTCTTCCCTGTCAGTCTCCTACACTTTTTATGTTGTATAGGCAGTGCAGTGCTTATAGGTTCTACATCAGAACGCCGACGCATTATTGATACGCATGCGTCGTGCTGCTCACGTGAACAGCATTGGCCAATACTGAGTCTGCGTTCTGATGTAGAACCTGGAACACTGTCTATACAACAAAAAGTAATCTTGTTGCTTCATAACATTAAGGTTGAACCACTGTAGTCACGTGGACTATTTTAATGATGTCTTTACTACTTTTCTGGACCTTGAATGTGGTAATTACGTTGCTTTCTCTTAGGGATCAGAAACCTCTCGGATTTCATCAAAAATATCTTGATTTTGGTTCCGAAGATGAACGAAGGTCTTACGGTTGTGGAAAGGCATGAGGGTGAGTAATTATTGACAGAAATTCAATTTTGGGTGAACTAACCCTTTAATTTATGGTTCTCATGTTTATTCCATCTTATACTGAAGCCAATCATGTTGATTCTCACAACTTTTCTCAGCAAATTGTTCTTTCCAAATTCAGGTACCTCTTCAAAACTTTGGTGCAAATATATGATTAGTTCGCTCGTTCAAGCGAACAGATAGCATAATCAGTTATCAATTATGGGAAATAAATTATCTTCCTGGCCAACAAAGAATAACTTTTTCCAACGATATAAAGTACTAGCATGGTAATTAAGAGACTTTGAATTGTGAGCGTCAACACAGAGACAATAAAGCATGGATATAACGGTTTAATAAACGAAACTATGTTAGGCTACATACACAACTAAACTAAGCGAAGGTTATATACAGAATAAATAAAGTGAAGGACAGTAAAGAAAGAGAGAGAGAAGAGAAGAGAATGGCAAGATTACAAACAGTTAACCACAACCTGCGAGAAACATCAAAGAATCAGTCACCTTAAAAGGGGCACAATAACTTAGAAAAGCATCTAAAGGCTGCAAACGGGTACTTGCATTGACTTCGGTTGCTGAATAAGTCCAGATGCGGTAGATTCTGGAGGTTCTTGATGATTTTGTCAGGAGTGCGCTGAAGCGTTCGCTTGGGTTCTTCTGGGTGGTCCACATTGAATCCAACGAAGTTAACTTGAAGATAAAGTTGCCGGAAGGAGAAGGGAAATGACGAAAAACTGGAAAAAAAAAAAAAAAAAACTGACCGAGAGAATTGTTCTATCTTATAGACCTTATGTAGCCCCGCCCCTTTTCAGCGCAGCGCTTATTGTCTTTTGACTTCCGGCTTGTATTTCCACAGCGATCTTATGTATTTATGAAAGAACCGCTCATTTTAAAATCTTCCCAGTCTACTGACATTTGTTAAGACATCTGTTTTAAACATAACAATGCTCATGATAACTTTCATTAACTCTACAACAGGTAAATCCACTTCACCAGCTAATTATTCTTCAACAGCGATGCCATAGAAATATACAGAGCTACCGCAAAAACGGAAGTTCAAAGACAATATTCTAAAAATGGCGGCGCACTTGTTTCTCTGGTAAATAAGGTCTATAAAACTGTTAGTTCCTGTCCTTGATTCTGATTGGTCAATAGCTGTGTTTTATTCACGATAAAACACGGCTATGACCGATTCACCCAACGGTTCTGTGTATCACTACACAACACCCTTAGCAACCACACTTAGCAACGTAAACTGTTCTCAATGTATATTGTTCATTGAAGCTTACTGTATTATGTAGAAGAGTGTTGTGAGAAAGAGATCGATTGAGCGAGTTTATTACCTGCATTCAGATTTAGCATTGTCCTTCAGGTCAGTCCTATGTTCATAACAAAAAATCTTTTTAAATGTCCACTGCAATATCTTGTCCTTTCAGTTAAGGGGTTTTCCGTGACTGACAGCGCTAATCAAAGCATTTGTCAGTTGTGTCTTGTTCCGTGTTCACAACATTTCAGTCTTTTCAATATAAAAGTCTTTGCAACTGAGTGAATCACTTATAAAAGTCTTTGCTGCCATAATGGCGTAATAATGTAACTTCTGTTGCTGTTCATAGTCAGGGGCTATTTTTCCGGCGGAAGGAAGGCTTTTAGTAATTTTACTTAATTTTACTTCATGAGTTTTTAGTGATTTTGCTTCGCGTCGTGCCTAACAACGCCCTTCGGCCGTGACTTATTCATGATACGGCACAGCCTTTCGTACCTTATTGCTTACTTGTCACCCTATTTGCATGTTTATGTTGGTCTGGAGAGTTTATGCAATATTTTCACAAAAGCATGGTAAGAATATTCTGATGCATTTTATCATAGCATACCATTAATTATGAAATGAAAAGAGGATTCTTTTGATACCAAGAAAGATGGGGATTCAAAGACATTAAAGCAGTCATACAATCACATGCGTTTGAAGTTACCCTAACATAACTAACGAATCATAATCAGGCTAATATAACAAAGACATACATAAAACACTTGAGTCAACAAAAAAGTCAATGTCCATTTTCCGATGCGTATTGAAAGTTTGCCTCTAATTTCTGGCCAAATGGCTGGCACTGTCTGATAATGGGGGAAAGGGGAATCACCTTCTGTCTTTGAAGCTTGCAGAGAGCTCCAGACACCGTCTCTACTAAGGTCATTCATGGGAGCCGAGGTGATAATGGACTTTGAAGAGAACTGGTTTTGCAACTCTTTGAGCTTTTGTGCTATGACTTTTATAAGCGATCGGGTGTACAATGTTCGCCCGGTCGGCAAAAAAGTAGCTAAAAAAGTCCCACAGACTTTGCATTGCGACAAATTTTGAGGAGTCATAGCTCCTAACTAGGATTTCGTAGAAACATGTAGGGTACCACGTTTGAAGAGGCTGGCAGGCTCTGTAAGAACATACCTCACAATAGGGAGTAAGTTGTACCCCTGGGGCGCAAGAGCTGCCCAAAGTTGCCCCATAGACATACTATGGTGAAGCCATGCCCATGAAACAGGAAGTGACTGTATGTGTTTTTCCTACTATGGTAAATTACATAGGGATTTTGTATTGAACATAACTCTGGATCACAATGTCATAGAGACAAGGGGGTGAGCTCATTTTACTCAGGCAACCAATCAGTCTTTCAGGATCATTGTGAAGATATCAAGTCACGCCCTAGCAACCATTTAGAGCACCTTAGCAACAGGTTCCATAGACTTCCATTGAAAAAGATCAAAGGGATATCTTTGGATAGAAGTGTCATAGAAATGGAAAACCCTCATGGTGGTCTTGTTGACCAGGGCCAGCAAACAGCCAATCACGAATCACCTTCAACACTTCCTACCCACACCCTAGCAACCCAAACCCAAAGAGGGATATCTTCAAATCTGAATGTCAGAGAGGCATGGGGGTTGGTTTATATCAATCATACTGACAAGCAGCCTTTGGAGTATCATCACTGGCAGATGCCAAGCCACTCCCTAGCAACCAAACAAAGTACCCTAGCGACCGTTTAGCAAGACCTATATCTACTAAAGCTGTGCCCCTATCAACAACAGGACACTTTCATTTTAATGCATGAAATACGACCCATAGGAGCATTAAAGATGCGCCCCTATCGACAACAGGGCACTTTCATTTTAATGTCTTTTATCTGCTTCATATTTCGGGTTTTGCGTAGCTCAATTGGTAGAGCATTGCAATATACAACAATATGCAATCATGTGATCATGCGATCGTGGGTTTGAGAGAGAGATATATATATATATATATATATATATATATATATAGAGAGAGAGAGAGAGAGAGAGAGATATATATACCAAGGGAGGATAGAAATAAATAGAAATTGTGGGGGCCCTCAGATGAGATCATTATAGGCCCTCCAATGCCTGTACCCCTGTACCCTATACCCCTTTTCCCTGCACTATTGACGCCCCATTCACATTACATGTTGTTTCAGAACAGAAATCGCCAGAGGAACTTGATTACAGAGGTCACAAGAGCTGGAAAGTGTGGATATGATGGCAGAGAACACTGATATTAATGTACCAGAAAATACCAGACAGTGCAAGGAGTATCTTGAAAACTGTAAGTCACACCATACAATATTTTAAAGTAACCCTGTACATATTACATCATAACATTAAAGGGTTAGTTCACCCAAAAATGAAAATTCTGTCATTAATTACTCACCCTCATGTCGTTCCACACCCGTAAAACCTTCGTTGATCTTCGGAACACAAATTAAGATATTTTTGTTTAAATCCGATGGCTCTGTGAGGCCTACATAGGGAGCAATGACATTTTCTCTCTCAAGATCCATTAATGTACTAAAAACATATTTAAATCAGTTCATGTGAGTACAGTGGTTCAATATTAATATTATAAAGCGACAAAAATATTTTTGGTGCGCCAAAAAAAAAAACGACTTATTTAGTGATGGCCGATTTCAAAACACTGCTTCAGGAAGATTTGGAGCGTTATGAATCAGCGTGATTAAACAAAGATTAGTAAATACAGTAACAAATGTATTGCTCATGGTTAGTTCATGTTAGTTAAAACATTAACTAATGTTTAACTAATGAACCTTATTGTAAAGTGTTACTGCTAATGTAGTCAGATTGATTTGGTGACAATAATGTTTTTGTTGTTGTTAAGATGAAGCATTTTTTTTTTTTTTTTTTTTACCTGATTTTACATTTCATTTACATACTTGTATAGATCTTTTTGTTCTGATGATTGGCTTGTTTATATGTCCTGCTAAACCAGTATTGCATGTCATATGAAAAGTAATTTTGTTTTTTTCTGTTTGCATTTTCTGTTTGCTTGTTGCTTACCCTCTCTACTCAGAAGAGTTATAGGAATTGTGCCATAAAAATTAGGTAAGACATTTTATATTGCAATGCTTATATACAAAATCCTTTCATATGTAATCTATTGTGCTAAGTGTGAACATTGGTATGATACATCTATGACTGTTTAATAACAGTAATAGCTATTTTTATGTGATGTCATAAACGAAAAAGTAATGAGAACCTCTGGAGGTGATTTAATTTAAGTGCACTATTAATTTTGTTTTCGCAGTACATTAAAGCTTGAAGGATGTTACAACTTGAAGGTCACAGACACACACCCTTTTTAAATATAAAGACCTGAATTAGACCTGCTGTGTTAGAATGAGAGCAAGAGTGGATGAATTTGAAAGTAGCTGCTGTAACTTTTCAGTTCTTGTTGTTTATTGTGTGTGTGTGTGTGTGTGTGTGTGTGTGTGTGTAAATAAGTGTGTGTACACTGAATAAAGTCTTCCAAGTAAGGATTTTGAGGATTGATGATTTTGTTTGAAAGAAAAAAAGAGAAAAAAATCTATTTGAACAGCTTGTTTATTTTATACAGTATGTCATAACATTAAAATCATTTAGTAATGTTTAAATTTAACTTTAGAAACTTTAGTTTTTCTGAATACAAGATTGAATTTGTACATTTTGTAAGTGTCTTTTCCACTAAGAAAAAAATGAGACATTTCAATATCAAAGAGACTTTCCCTTGTTTTCTTCTTGAATAATGTCAAAACATTGGGGTTTTTTATTTTTCTATTTATTTATTTATTTATTTATTTTTAATTTGTTTAATTTTTGTAGTGTCTGGTGAGTTGTCTTCACATTTTGTGGTTTGTATCTAAGAGAAAGCTCAATCTCTCTATAATTCTACTGACTAGACACTAATGTAATTGTCACGGTGCAGCAAGAATGATAAAAGGAGAGTTGAGTACAGGATCTTTTGCAGCAGTTATAATAAATAAAGACAGTTCAAACAGGCAAATCAAATCAAAATGCAGTGTAACAGCTTTGTTTAAACAAAGACAATAAGTGACAACTTAAGATAAAAACACAGGGCAATATTTTCTAGAGCAAACAAGCAACCAAACAAGACACAGGTGAATAAAATAATCAGTAAGCATAGAAACAATTAGTAACTAAGGAAAATCAGGGAAACAGCAACTGAACACATTCAAAAGTTTATACAAACTGAAAGGCCATGAAAACAGAAACTAAACCAAAACGTGACAGTAATATATTTGTTTGATGTCAATAATGTATGAAAATGCCTGAAATACACATAGCCTATACAGAAGAATATAAACTTTGTCCATAAATGTGTGATTTCAGCTGAATATGTATTCTTAAAGGACATCATGTGTTAAAAACATGACAGAAAGTACACTGCTAAAATGAAATATTTTAAGGAACTACTGTATATTTCTGATCTGACCTTTGTCAGGTTTATTTAGTTGATAATTCTATATTTTTTTATTTAGCCTACAGTATGATTAGGTTACCTGATGAAAAATTTGTACAGTGTACACAATTTTATAATTACATTTTTTCTAACCTTCTAACCTTATTTTTCTGAATGGATTCTTTTGTTTTGATGCACTGTCATAAAAAAGGAATTTTTTTGTTTTTGCATTAATTTGCATTTCCTTCTGCTTTCCTTTTTGCTTGACACACATTGAAAGTAGCCACCTCTCACAGAAGAGCTGTTGAGCAATAACTGTCAGGTAAGACATTTTATACATCAAAATTCTTTCATACGTAAATATTATTTGAACAAATTTCCTTCAATGAGTACCTGTTTAAAACAGTAACGGCTAGTTTTATGTTTTGGTTAACTTTGGCACTGATGTGCTCATCTCTGTGTTTCGGCACTGACATAAAGATGGCGAGAAATCGTCAGCATGATTTAGTTTGTTAACATAACATTGACATTTGTGTGCTGGAGTCCTAATTATTTCCTTAGTCGTGTTCAAAATGGGGTGTCTCTGTAAGATCTTTTGGTTTGCTGATTTTAATAAAGCCTGTGCACAATTTTATAGATTCAACAAACAAACTTAAATAAAAAACAAGGTGCGCTTTTAGCCGTTTTTCTGCGAGAATCTTTCTGAAACGTCTGAAAAATGAACTCAAACACAGCGAATAATTGTACTTAAAAGAAAGAAACATCTCCATTCGATAAGAAATTCGCCTGTGTTAAATAAGAGGCGATCTATCCGCTGGAATGTGTTGTTTTTGAAATCATGGCCAGTGCTCCTTGCTGCTGTTATCAGTTCAATCGAGCGTTTTGTTCTGGTAAAAGCACAAAACAAAATGCACACAACGTGTCCTTGCTCTAGATGTACAATCACTGATGAACACCTTTGGTTTTAATGAGGAAAAAAAAAAAGGTATGAGGGCGGATTAGAACCCAGAACCTCAGAAACGCTTGCCAAAACTTCTACAAGACCATGACAGTACATAAATAGACTTGGCGAATTTATGTATTTATTCACTGCTGTAAAGAGTTTCGGCACTAATTATATTGTATTATTAATATTTATATTTATCTTAATATTTATATTAATATAGTCACTTCGTCGCCAGGGGCCACTTGCGATGTGGCAGGGCCCACGTGTGGCTGCACTGTCTGTAGTTACGCCACTTACTTATATGTGTACATTTCAGAAAAACCCTTGCTCACAAATTACATGCAAAAAATATTGCATTATCATGCCACGGCGGGCCAGACTAAACACCTATAGCTTACCTTGTATGGCTCATGTCTGTTCTAAACAAGTCAGAGTCGGATGGGTTTTGAATTGAAGATGTTGATATCGTCATAAACTCATTTAGCCTATCTGTTAGTTCTCGTTCAAACGATAAAAGTTGTAACGGCGTCCTGTCATCTTTGTCAAGACGTTTTTCTTTATTAAATGCATCATAGATAGCGGGTTAGCCATTTTTTAACATAAAAAGGGCACTGCTGGTTGAAATCCGGATATTTGCGCGAAGAACATAATAGCTACTACTGACGTGTGACGTAACTGAAGAAAAGACAAATTAGCATATTCTTATTAAGAGTTTTAATGCATGAAAAAACAAACAAATCAAATTTAAAAAAAGTTATTGAAGAATTGTTAAACGTTAAATTGTTTTATTAAAAAAAATATATATATATTTCCCTGGATCTGACTGGGTGGGCAAGCTGTCAATCTGGGTGGGCCCGGGCCCAGGCCCACCCGTAGCTCCGCCCCTGGTTTTTGCATGAGCATTATGAACGGTAGCTTGTGAAGGCTCCGATTCAAAACTCACAGGTCTAAGATTGGTCATCCAATATTTTATATCTTTAACACATGCTGTCAACTTGGATAATTTAGAGATTTCATCTGGTCATGATGAAATATAAAACTGAATATCATCGGCATAGCAGAACTAATGTTTTCTTATAATATTACCAAGTGGCAGCATATATATTGAAAATAGCAGAGGGCCTAACACTGTCACAGTTCCCTTCGTTCCCGCACTCCATTTCCCATCATCCTCCTTGTGTCATCACCTGCACTCACTTCCTCGTCATCTCCCCATCATCACTCATCACCTGCACCTGGACTTGATCATCTACACACCCTTTATAATGGACTCACTCTCTGCACTCTCTTGGCGGTTCTTATTTTTTATAGTTTAAGTGTGTTTGGTTGTTCTGTCTCCTTTCGTTGAATAAATACCCTATGTTTGCTGAAGTCTGTGAAAGCTTCATCTCTACTGAACCAACACACCGTAACAGAAGAACCGACCTAAACCGACTGGACTTGATCCCTTCTTCATTAAATGTAATTAACTTTACACTTGGCACAATGCAGTCAGGCAAGTACTGTTCTCCTGGCAACCGTCAAACCCAGACTCGACCATCGGATTGCCAGACAGAGAAGCGCGATTCGTCTCACTCCAGAGAACACGTCTCCACTGCTCTAGAGTCCAGTGGTGGCGTGCTTTACACCACTGCATCCGACACTTTGCATTGCACTTGGTGATGTAAGGCTTGGATGCAGCTGTTCGGCCATGGAAACCCATTCCAGGAAGCTCTCTATGCACTGTTCTTGAGCTCATCTGAAGGCCACACAAAGTTTGGAGGTCTGTAGCTATTGACTCTCCAGAAAGTTGGCGACTTCTGCGCACTGTACGCCTCAGCATGCGCTGACCCCGCTCTGTGATTTTACGTGGCCTACCACTTCGTGGCTGAGTTGCTGTTGTTCCCAATTGCTTCCACTTTGTTATGATACCACTAACAGTTGACCGTGGAATATTTAATAGTGAGGAAATTTCACAAATGGACTTATTGCACAGGAGGCACGGTACCACGTTTGAATTCACTGAGCTCCTGAGAGCGACCCATTCTTTCACAAATGTTTGTAGAAGCAATCTGCATGCCTAGGTGCTTGATTTTATACACCTGTGGCCATGGAAGTGATTGGAACACCTGAATTCAATGATTTGGAGGGGTGTCCCAATACTTTTGGCAATATAGTGTATGTGCATTAAAAATAAGCTTATTATACAAAACTGTACAATAGTAATCATTTTTGATCAAACCATTAAAATATATTTATATATAACTACTGTTGTCCTTCTGTGTTTTTTTTTTTTTAACCTTCATTTAACCAGGAAAGTCTTATTGAGATTAAGAACCTATTTTAGAAGAGCACCCGGGCTTAGATCTTGTTCTTTACTCTTAACCCCTTAAATAAGGCATTTCAATGGCTCTGATTAGGTTTTTTTTTTTAAAAATAGACCACACCATAATTCAGTTGATGACGAATGATGAAGTTTATTGTATTTGCTGTTAAAATTAATGTACGAAGCACACTATTTTCTGATATCCACAAAATAACCACTAACCACTATGACTGTCTTGCTTAAAAAGCATGCTGTAAATAAAAGTAAATGTGTGTAGTTGCTATCTTAAGGAATTATTACTTCAACTGACCTTCAAAATTAGATAATTGACAAAAGTGAATAATATAATATAATATAATTGTTACGCTTTGATCCCCAAGGAAGACGAAGATGAAGATAGTATAATACAAGGTTTATTAGAATAATCCAAATAGACAACCAACTTGCGAAACAGCATGCTAACATGACAATTGACACGAACACAGGCAGGAACTAAATACACAGAGATGATAAACTAAAAGACGAACAGCTGTGATGATGAGTGTTAGTGTCCATAGTAACTGATGAGTGACAGGAAACTAGAACAAAGGAACACATGTGACTAATGACAACAAACCAAAAGTCCATGAAAACTAAAACAAACTGAACAAGACTGTGACATCCCCCCACCCCCCTCCGGCAAGGCACTACCATAGGGAGGGATGGAGGGGGCGAGGAGGGGGGCGAGGAGATGACGAAGTGATGGTGAGAGGCAGAAGTGAAGGGATGGTGGCAGAATTTGGTGAAGGGATAGTGATAGGAGGATGACAACAAGACCCCAGTGGAGAAGATGGATTGTTCCTGATGGCACAGACCCAGAGCTTCCCAGTGCCGACAGCCCAAGGGAGGTAGAAGCCAAGATGTAGATGGCGTGGCTGTTGACATCTGGGGTATACTTTGGGTAATGCTTTTTTATAGGCATTTTAAGCAAATTTTACAGGAATGCTAAGGGGTTAATGTATGATGGTCATGTGTTTTAGAATAAAGATTCAGCTGAAATGACAGCCTTATGGACAGTTCTATTCCAAACATTTTGATGCATGTTTTATATGTTTGACACATCAAACCTCTACATAAACTTGAACATGTACACTGAACCCACTGCACCACCCCATATTGATGCACCTTTATTTAAAGAAACGCTATTCATTTTTTGTTAGTATGTTCCTGAGACAATAATAATGTACATCACTTATTTTAATATTAAAACTGAACCATTAATAATTCTGCAAGAAAACACTGTGGGATACTAAGGTTGCTATAGTATTGATCGCAACTTTCACGTGCATCTGATTGGCAGATAAACCACATGCTCTTTTTGGAGTGTGGTTGTTAATTCTGTGAATATTTCACCAAACAGTTTGCTTTGTTCAGCCACGTTGGTGAATGATGTCACGCAGGTGGTGGAGTAATAACTTCTTAAATGAATCCGTTTGAGATCGAATTAATGCTAGATTTTTTTGCTATAAATCACAGAAATGGAATCTGAAGACTAATTCTCATTTTTCTCAGTTATTTTGCTTTATTTCAGATTCAATCATAGGCTCGTTCTTGTGTACCAGAGCACGTATACACACATGCGCAATGGTGCTTAAAATCTCTTGACAAACAGTGCATTCCAAACGGGATGTATCGCCCTCAGAAGGGCACTTGTTCCAAACCGAAGTGCTCAAAACTGGCCACTTCAACTTTCAGAATGAAGGATTTCAAAGGGTACAACTGATGGACACTTCGGGCCCCCATGATCCTTTGCACAGGGAAGTTGTTTGGCGTCACAGAATGGGTACAGGAGGCTCGGAGTTCGATTTTACCCTTAAATCGAAGTGTTCGACAGGGATGTCCAGTCTCTCCCTATCTTTTCTTGATTGCAACACAATTTCTAAGTTCATACATGAAAACAAGCCATCTAAATGGCTTCAGTTTTGGAAATACTCTGTTCTTACAAAACTCTCTCCAAATACCAACAGCCCTACTTTTTCTTCAGCGTTTCTCTAAAGCTTCAGGCTTACATCTTAATCTTAATAAATTTGAATTACTTCCAGTTAAAAATAGTATGGCTTCTTCAATTTATGGTATTGCAGTTAAAAATTGTGTTACATATTTGGGTATACAGATAACTAAAGATAACCTTAGATGCTCTGACCCTATTATTTTAATTTATTTTTAATTTATTTAGATTTTAACCCTATTATTACAAAAACAAAACAAAAAAAAAGGTTTAATTGCTGGCTACACAGAGACCTTTCTTTGAAAGGCAGAAGTTTACTTGTTAAAGCAGAAGGTCTATCTCACCTTACTTATGCTGCTCAATCATTGTACGTTAATAACCCCACATGTAATCGATGGAATCTTATCTAAATTTTTATGGAAAAACAAGCCCCATTATTTAAAGAAATCAGTAATATTAAATTCTCACAATAAGGGTGGTTTAAATTTTATTGACTAACTCATTGAATAATACAATTAAAATAAATAAGCCTAATCGTTTCCTCAAAAATCCCGCCTCCATTTGGAATATTTTCCCTCAACTTGTCTTCTCACAGCTTGGTGGTCCAAAATTTGTCTTAATGTGTAACTATGATACCCAAAAACTATCAAGCTATCTAACTTTCACCAACAGGTTCTTCTGGCATGGACTCTTATTGTGTCCAATACCCCCCAAGTACTATCTTACAAGGTTTTTCAATTCCTAAATATGTTATTTTTAGTTTCTTTACAGCGGATTCAAATGCTTGCTTTATAACAAACCTAATTCTCTTTCTATGTAGATTTTATATTCATAAATGTAATTTGAATTGTAAACCTATTTTTGTAGTATTCTTTCAAGAGATAAAACATTATTTGCTCACAATTTCATTTTCAAAGCTATCCTTATGAAAGAATGAAATGTCAATCTTACTAAAAAGTTTTGAACAACACAAACTGATGATTTGATTCAGATCAAAACCAAGATTGGATTTTGTGATCTAATCTGATTTCAGTATCTTTTTTTTCTCTTTTGAACAACCCATTTTCAAGATTTGATCCAATCCGATATCTGAAATCCGATCAAATTTCTTTTGAGCAACTGGCCCCTGATGTGAGTTCAAAGCAAACAGCGAATACCAATATATGTCACCAGATGTCACCAAAGTATGTAAAATTTTGTCTGTTTCAACTTACTGGAATTAATATTTTTACAGAAGTAAAAAAATTAAATAAATTAATATTAAAATAAGCATATTTTACATGAAAAAAAAATGGTACTTTAGGTAGGTAAATAAATTTTTAAAAAAAATCACAAAAGAAATGCATAAATTGATAGTTTCATTTTATCAAAGATAGTAATATGACATTTATTAAAAAAAAAAAAAAAAAAAATTGGGGATCACACCTGACTCAGGTGACCTGAGACCCACATTTGTCCATGAAGTGACACTCATTAAGGGCTGCTCTATGAAGGATGCTTGAGGGTTAAACAATTTATTCAATGAATGTGTGATTTTACTGTGAGGGTCACACATTTTACAATGTTTATTACATCACAGTGCAATGTTCAACACAAACTCAATGACACAAATTCCTCTTTTAACATTGCATAGAAATTTGAGGAATTTACAACAGTCAATAGTGAAAACTGCTTTAAAATTGGTTTAATAAAACATTTCTCACATTTTATCAGTCAGTCACTCACATTTGGACAAATTGATTTGCATTTATTTACATAAAAATCAAGAAAGCAAATAAAAGCAAAAAAGAAATTGGCCAAAAAATTCTCCTGATATTTGGTACTGTAGATAGCTTTTTAAAATTTGCTGGAAAAACATCATCTGTAGCTTTATTTTTCAGGAAACTGACAGCATACTCAGTATATCCGGTGCTTGCCTTGTTGTTATTTACTGCAATGTCCACACACAAGTTAATATGCTCACAGTTGAATCCAAACAAACAGTCAATAAATCCACAGTTCCAATTCTTCAACGGTACAGATTTCCTACTTGCATATAGCTTGGCATATCCATCCTAAATAGTATGTGACATTAGTAATATTCAAAACTATTTAGGGCAGATAGGGTGGGTAGTATGTACATTGGGATAAAGGGAGGGTGGGATCGTATGCTTTCAAAGCTAGCAGGCTAGTATTAGCATTTGATCTCCTACTGCACCTTTAAGAAAGTGCAGTAAACGGTAAAACAATTGACCCTTCCCAAAGACCCACCCCCTTAGTTACTGTTGCTTTGTCCGACAAACCAAGCGCTGTCACGCCACATAGAGTGAAAAATGCATCGCGAAGCAAAGAGGACACTGACAACACGTCGACAGACAAGACAGAACAGGTTACTTATGATATTAATCAAAGTCCCAGCCTTCAAATTGTGTAATGTTTTAAGAAATTCGAACAATGAAAACCGTTTTGTGGCTCTTTAATGTATCATGACAGATCGCTGTAGTGCCTCAGCTCAAGCGGCTCGTGAACCGATCATCTCTTCCTACTAGTTAATTTATAGCATCAAATAAACATGAATGAACATGAGAAGGAATGTTGTTTCAAACACTGAAAGATGTGAGTACACACCATTTTTCAAGTTCAAGTCCACCGAGGTTAATCTTCTAACTCCTGACTACTTTGTCCGACAAAATGGCGGATTCGGCGTTATGATTGGTTAGATCGCTTGTCAATCAAACTCCCGGCGAAGGGTCAATTGCACTACAAACACGTGTTTATTAGTATGGTAATAAATTAAAATAATTTGAAAACAAATACCAGTTTACAACATCCAGCAGCACAATGAACTGTTTTTGCACAGATAGGCTACATAACAACTGGAGATTGCTGACACTGAAAGCCTCACACGTTTAAGTTTCAAATGGTCGCACCCGCTCTCGCATTAAAAATAAGGTGGAAAGATAATAAAAAAAAGAATAATTTCCATGTTGTAGTCTTTGTATCTGATTGTTTGAAGTTTGAATCAGTTAAGCACACACATTTGTAAGCCCAAAGTAGTAAATACTTGTCCGTGTTTTGTTCCATCTCTGAGCGTGTGCACAGAAAGCCATCTTCGCAGCTCAATATGTTTTTTTTTATTTTATTATTTTTTTTTAGTATTGAGCACAGCCGTCAGGAGACTGTATATTATAGAAGTCACGTTACATGATTGGACTGATTTGAGTGTTGGAAGGGCAACAGCACACCGCTGTAGCAAAGAAACGGAATGCGTTTTCATAATTGTTGGAAGCCAAAATCAAAAATTAAACTAAAATTCTATTAATCCCTGTGCTAGGCATTAAATCATCTTTGAGAGCAAGGGGGGCCCCCTGGTGGTTCAGGGGCCCTACTCAATTTACTTTGCATATAGAGAAAGCCAGCACTGCCTGCAGTACCTGGATGGGGGACCACCTGGGAAAACCATGCAGTTTGCTGCTGAAGAGGTGTAGTGAGACCAGCAGGGGGTGCTGCTCACCTTGTGGTCTATGTGGGTCCTAATTTCCCAGTATAGTGACGGGGACATTATACTGTAACAAGCAATGTCCTTCAGATGAGACATTAAACTGAGGTCTTGACTCTGTGGTCATTAAAATCCCATGGCACTTCTCGTAAACAGTAGGGGTGTAACAACCGGTTTCTTGGCCAAATTCTGTCCATTGGCCTTTATCAATCATGGCTTCCTTTGAATTAGCTCTATCACTCTCTTTCCTCTCCACCTATAGCTGGTGAGCGCAAGCAATCATTGAAACAATGTTGAGTCAATGTTGATGCATCAATGCTAATTGTATTGAATTAACATTGCAGTGATGTTGGTTCAAAATCACTTTTGCACCCTCAATTAATGTTGAAACAATGGTGAGATTTCAACAACAACAACAAAAAATCAATGGTAATGTCACTGAATCAATGTTATGAAGTGATGTTGGTTTAATATCACTTTTGCGCCTACAATTAATGTTGAAACAGTGGTAAGATTACAACGGAAAAAAAGAAGCAAATCAGAGCAAATCAGGTAAAGAGGTTGAAAATGCCCATCGTGGTTTGAAAACACCTCACTGATTGGGAAACACCCACTAGTGTTCTGCAGAGATTCATACTTGCATGATCTTGTGGTCATCAACTTCAAATCACTGTTAGTTCAATGTCACTGTCTCCTCCCATGTGTGCTGTCGACGTTCATCAAAATTCCAATGCTGATCCAATATTTTAAACATTGAAATGTCAATCTCAACCAAAATGATGTTTGGATCAACATTGTATCAATGTCACCTTGCTATTATCTGGGTAGATTTCACTCGCTTAACTTAATGTTGTTGAAATTAATGTACAAAGCAAACTGTTTGGTGAGAGTGTGTGGTTTATCCATCAATCAAATGCATGCGAAAGTTGTGTTGTCTACTATGTTTTTAAAGTATGATGGTCATGTCTTTTAAAATAAATATTCAGATGAAATGACAACCTTATAGACAGTTCCATTTCAAGCAATTTGATGCATGCTTTATATGTTTGACACTATATGTTTGGCACTATTCATTTTTGTCATTATGTTTTTGAGACAATTGGACAATATGATGATAATGTAGGCTACATCAGTTTCTTTTAATAATATGAAATGAACCATTAATGATTTTGCAAGAAAACACTGTGGGAAACTACAGTTGCTGTTTTCATCTACTCGTGGTCTGGGGAATCTGAGCACACCTAATGCTTTGAACATTTTACAACATTAAAATCAAATTTGTTCATCTCTCAATGATTTGCAGATCTGCAGTCAGAGGGTTTCAAGCTGATAAGTTTTGAACCTTGTGGTGCGTGATGGCTTCTAGCTGTGAGAATCCTTCTCACTCACTGCATGAAAGAATTTGACATTTAAAGGGTTCAATCATTAGTTTATGTTAGCTTTGAAATAATTGTGCGGATTAAATCCTGTTCTCACTTATAAATAATAAATGAATGGTTGTACTCTGGGAATCAGTCCGGTGCACTTTCCTGGAGCTTTGATCTAACATGTAAAAACTAGATTTGTTCATTGTTCTCTGATGATAAGTGCTATTCTTTCCTGGTGTTTTGAGACAAATGTATTGTTTCTGAAGGGTGCAGAAATGGCAAAATATTAATATTAAAACCAAGTGCGAGTCATCAGGTAGTTTTCAATAGTTTTAGGCCATTTTCTACAACCCGAATTTCAGAAATGTTGGGACATTTTTTAAATTTGAATAAAATGAAAAAGACTTTCAAATCACATGAGCCAATATTTTATTCACAATAGAACATAGATAACATAACAAATGTTTAAACTGAGAAATTTTACACTTTTATCCACTAAATGAGCTAATTTCAAATTTGATGCCTGCTACGGGTCTCAAAAAAGTTGGCATGGGGGCAACGACTGGCTGAAAAAGCACGAAATTTTGAAAAGATTCAGCTGAGAGAACATCTAACTAATTAACTTAATTGATGTCTGTAACATGATTAGCTATAAAAGAGATGTCTTAGAGAGGCAGAGTCTCTCAGAAGTAAAGATAGGCAGAGCTGTAAAAGAGTGCGTAAAAAGACTGTAGAAAACTTTAAAAACAATGTTCCTCAACGTCAAATTGCAAAGGCTTTGCAAATCTCATCATCTACAGTGCATTACATCATCAAATGCTTGTGGCATGATTGTGTCAATGACATTACTAAATGGGCCCAGGAATACTTCCAGAAATAACTGTCAGTAAACACAATCCGCCGTGCCATCTGCAGATGCCAACTAAAGCCCTATAATGCAAAAAGTAAGCCATATGTGAACATGGTCCAGAAGTGCCGTTGTGTCCTGTGGGCCAAGGCTCATTTAAAATAGATTGTTTCAAAGTGGAAAAGTGTTCTATGGTCAGACGAGTCCAAATTTGACATTCTTGTTGGAAATCATGGACGCCGTGTCCTCCAAGCTAAAGATGAGGGAGACCTTCCAGTCTGTTATCAGCGTTCAGTTCAAAAGCCAGCATCTGTGATGGTATGGGGGTGCATAAGTGCATGCGGTATGGGCAGCTTGCATGTTTTGGAAGGCACTATGAATGAAAGGTATATAAAGGTTTTAGAGCAACATATGCTCCCCTCCAGATGACGTCTATTTCAGGGAAGGCCTTGTGTATTTCAGCAGGACAATGCAAAATCACATACTGCAGCTATTACAACAGCATGGCTTCGTCGTAGAAGAGTCCGGGTGCTGAATTGCCCTGCAGTCCAGATCTTTCAGAAAAATACGTCAAAGACGACCACAAACTCTTTAGCAGCTGGAAACCTATATCAGGCAAGAATGGGACCAAATTCCAAACCAAACACCAAAACTCCATAAACTCATAACCTTGATGCCCAGACGTCTTCAAACTGTTTTGAAAAGAAGAGTTGATGTTGAAGAGGAGATGTACACCATGGTAAAGATGCCCAACTATCATGAGACCTGCAGCAGGCATCAAATTTGAAATGAGCTCATTTTGTGCATAAAATTGTAAAATTTCTCAGTTTAAACATTTATGTTATCTATGTTCTATTGTGAATAAAATATTTGCTCATGTGATTTGAAAGTCTTTTAGTTTTCATTTTATTCAAATTTAAAAAATGTCCCAACATTTCCGAAATTCGGGTTGTAAATAATAGCATTACTTCTTTATTATTTGTTTCTGTCTTGTCTGATTTCTTTAATACTTCACTGACTGGGCTGGAGTCTGTAAAAATGAAAATTTCTGTCATTTACTAACCCTCATGTCGTTCAAACCTGTATGACTGTATTCATAGGTGGAGTGTGTGTAAAGCTGGGCGAGGCTTAGTCTTCCCCTGGCCACAGATTTGAGACTAGTGTGGGATTTTCTCACTCAAACCATTGACTGCTGATGTTTCTGATTGCTTTTTAGGGAAGAGCTGCCCATAACTGCTAAAGCCCAAAGTATACTTCACTTTTTACATGTACACGGGGGTCAGCGTACAGTGCACGTGACGCAAATTCCGTCATCAGAAGATTACGTGCACCACCGGATTTCTGTAACCACGCATACTTTTACAATGGAGGCCTACATAGACAAGAGATTGTGCGAAGAGGTTAGAAAGTACCCTCATTTGTACAACATGAAATAATACAAAGATGTTTACATGGGTTGCAACTTATGGCGAGAGATTACTCAAAACTGCGCATGTGTCGAACGCCTGTGTATGCGTACGAGTCAAATGAAGTATACTTTCCAAGGCTGTGCGTTCGAATGTGTGCGGAGTTCTCTGATCTCATTTGTGGGTGTATATGTTCAAACCTGCTGGTTTGACGTTTGACATCAGTGTCAGTGATGCCAAAAACTATTGGTTCGCAACACCAATTACGAATATTTTCATGTTATGTTAACTGTTTCTTTAAGAGTGCTCCACTGTAAAAACATTGCATCACAATGCCCCGTTAAGAACGCAATTTAGTTCATTTCTATACTACATATACACAGAGAGAGAGAATTTCAAATGTAAATAGAACGTTGAGACGTTAAAACTTCCATAGCAACAGTAACTAATGCATTTTTTCGAACAAAAGGAAACTGACAAGATGTGGGAGATGTTAACAAATGTAGGCCTATCAAAACAAAATTATATATGGGCACGGTGGCTGCCCTATATGCATGGACTGAAGCCCGACCTCGCTCTGAAGGAGAAGGCCCTGTCTCAACAACAATGGGTGAGGTGGGCTCCATATTTTATTGATATGGAGAGACTAGAAGTGGAACGAATATGGAGGCAGCTGGGTTTTTACGGTAATGTGATTTGCATAAGCATAATATGAATAATATGAAATGCAATCAAATGAGTAGTCTAGGGGGAAAGAATGCACATAAATTTAAAGTCATGAAACGGAAACAGACATAGTATTTTCTTTCCTATTGTAAGTAAGAAATAATATAGAAATTGAAAAATAGTCTTCACTGTATGAATTGAATATACATTTATGTTTATTAAAGCTACTAAAGTTTTTCAGTCAAGAGCAGTGAGTGATTTTTCTCTGTCTTTTGTTGTTTGATTAACATTTTAATTGTACTAAAAAGCTTGATTTGATGTAATGAATTTTTAATTTATACTCTGTGTGTGTGTGTGTGTGTGTGTGTTGTTGTTGTTGTTGTTGTTGTTGTTTTTCCAGAAAGAGCAGGACATCGTTTTATATCATCAAAATGACGATTCATTTGAATGAAGTGGATTTTTAAGGTAAATTGTGTTTATAAGCAGTAACCTATACAATACTACTGTATGGCAATGTTACCTTATTTAATTCTGTTCTTTTGCAGACTTGTGGACAGAAGACCCCATTATTCTTACCTTTTTGTTTTTACTTCTAATTAATTATTATTATTATTATTATTATTATTATTATTATTATTTCCAATTCAAACACTAATTAAAAATGTTAAATGGATGGCTATCAATGCTAATAGCTTATGTACAGGTATTTTTATAGAACACTTTATCAGTATTAATGCTACACAAATGGTAGTAATGTAAAATAAATACGTAACCTCCTAAGACCCAGGAAAAAAGTTTTTTTTTTTTTTTTTTCTTTTCATGTCATTACATATTTTAGAGCATGAGAAACAAATGGGGGAAAACATTTTTGAAAAATAATATTTTATTCATGTTATGCTATGTCCTCGTAAGTGGACACTGGGACTCGGGAGTTTAAAGAATAAAATGTCATGAAATTATATGTATAGGCAAAAACAATGGGATTTTTTTTTTTTTTTTTATTCACCAATCAATTTTTAGGTTTCAGGATTTTTTCAACCAAACTTTGTTTAAAGATTATTCTCAACTATGTTATGAAAGATATAACGGAATTAATTGATATACCGTTTTTCTTTATGCAATATGTGGATAAAAATGGCCATACATGGGTTTTCTTATTCAATGCAATGTATCTATACACTGTATCTAATTTGCATATTAATCTGTTCTTGGAGCAACATGTAATGAAAAAAGAAGTGTAATAATGGTAATAGTTAGCAACATTTTCATAATAATATCTAATATTTCATAGGAATATTGATATGTAATTTTTTCCCCCCTATTTACTTGTTGTGTCTCCTAAAATGCCTGATAAACATGATTTAAAGGGTTAGTTCACCCAAAAATGAAAATTCTGTCATTAATTACTCACCCTCATGTCGTTCCACACCCGTAAGACCTTTGTTCATCTTCAGAACACAAATTAAGATATTTTTGATAAAATCCAATGGCTCAGTGAGGCCTGCATTGCCAGCAAGACAATTAACACTTTCAATGCCCAGAAAGCTAGGAAAGACATATTTAAAACAGTTCATGTGACTACAGTGGTTCAACCTTAATGTTATGAAGCGACGTGAATACTTTTTGTGTGCCAAAAAAAAACAAAATAATGACTTTATTCACCAATATCTAGTGATGGGCGATTTCAAAACTCCGCTTCATGAAGCTTCGAAGCTTTACAAATACTTTGTTTCGAATTGGAGCGTGTGTCAAACTGCCAAAGTCATGTGATTTCAGTAAACAAGGCTTCGTTATGTCATAAGTGTTTCGAAATTTCAATAGTTCACCACTGGGGGATGTGACTTTGGCAGTTTGATACACACTCCGAACCACTGATTCGAAACAAAAGATTCATTAAGCTTGTGTTCCAAACATGAACAAAGGTCTTACGGGTGTGAAACGACATGAGGGTGAGTAATCAATGACAGAATTTTCATTTTTGGGTGAACTAACTAAAATTGTGTAAATCCTGTTTTGTGTAATTGTGTAATCCTATAACCAGCAGGGGGGGCCCTTTTACAAAAAAACAGCATACAGTATACACAGAATTGCATGTCGATTCATATACAGTACATGTCTGAGTCAACAGTGTCTATTTTTAGTAAGAATACATCCCCAGGTGTGCCATAAATGGCTTATAAGCATGGGCGATGGTTCTTGGTTGGAAGTGGGATGACGGTCACAGCTGAACACACAACATTATGTATTCTATTACACATTTCAAGCAATCTAATCCCCCACTGGATCAAATAAAGCAAATATAGCCTCTCTGATTTCAAATTAATTCACAGTTTTAAATGTCCTTTGAGCTAATTGTATGTATTGTTGATTAAATCAGGCTTGCTCGCTCGCTCGCTCTCTCTCTTTCTCACACATACACATACACACACACACACACACACACACACACACCCTCCTCTGCCATAATTAAATCTCTTTCTCTCTGAATGTTCCCATTCTCCAGGGGTCTCTCACTGCTTGAGGTGGGCTAAAAATAATTCTGGTCATTCAAGTCTAGACTTAACTCCCACCCTCACAAGTGCACACAAGCTACACATTTCTCAAAAGTGTGCAACCACTCCTGCCACGTAGCCATTCTTATGTGTATTGCACATTTTTAAGTAACAATCTCAAAAAAGTGTCTCTCCCTTTTAGCTCACACTGTTACTATGCTTCCCTGATATTACTTAGCAACAGTCTCCAAGACAACAAATTCAGCCCTCTCCTCCTCATCTTGTTTTACTTTGCCTCTTTTTTTCTTCATTATTATACACTTAGTTGAGCTAGAAATAATTCATCAACCCCTAAACCTTCTGATTGTGCCATGAAAACAAGTTGATAGTGGTTTGCAGTGTTGGTTTGCAAACTGATAAAGTAATCTCCAATGTATGAGATCTATTTTCTTTGGATTATGTCTGCAGAGAGAAAGCAAATCAGCCATCAAGTGTGAGGAATGCAAATCGTGGCAGTGAAAAGTCAGCTATTTTTAA
Source organism: Ctenopharyngodon idella (assembly GCF_019924925.1). Lineage (NCBI taxonomy): Eukaryota > Metazoa > Chordata > Actinopteri > Cypriniformes > Xenocyprididae > Ctenopharyngodon > Ctenopharyngodon idella. The sequence goes on from NC_067227.1 coordinate 14,206,812, forward strand.
ATGCATCTAAAATTAGACCTGCAGCTCTCCCTAAAAACGAATTATATCAGTGCAGCACCTATGCTTCATACATTGAATTGTATATAGTAGTATAGTACTGTAGTGGTAGTCTGACTGAATTATATCATCGTAATAGTGACAAACATCATTGTATTTACCATATTATAGCAACAAGAGAGCTGTTCTTCTAATTGGTTGTTTAATTTTCCTTCACAAGACAATATTGTACTGAATACTCAAGGACATAACCTTCTTAATACTGTAACACAGGCTGGATGAACAATAGAATCTTTCGCTATGAAGATTATTGTCCCCAGCTATACTAAATCTCCTATAATAATGACAGTAGAGAGAGAAAGAGAGACAGTGGAAGAGAGAGAGGCATCAGCCACAACAATGTCCACTACAATCTCCTCATCAATAAAGCTTGCATCTGCTATTGACCAATGGAACGCAACCAGCAAATGAAGAGAACAGATTTATGACCATATTGCACTTTCTTATCAGTACTACTGTCTTGTTTTTCACAAACAAAAATAAACTATACTTACAACCCAAATTCCAGATATGTTGGGTAGTTTTTTTTTTTTTTTTTTTTTTTAAATTTGAATAAAATGAAAATTAAAAGACTTTCAAATCACATGAGCCAATATTTTATTCACAATAGAACATAGATAACATAACAAATGTTTAAACGGTGAAATTTTACACCCGGACTTTTCTACGACGAAGCCGTGCTGTTGTAATAGCTGCAGTATGTGGTTTTGCATTGTCCTGCTGAAGTACACAAGGCCTTCCCTGGAATAGACGTCATCCGGAGGGGAGCATATGTTGCTCTAAAACCTTTATATATCTTTCAGCATGCACTTATGCACCCCCATACCATCAGAGATGCTGGCTTTTGAACTGAACACTGATAACACACTGGAAGGTCTCCCTCCTCTTTAGCCCAGAGGATACGGCATCCAAGAATGACAAATTTGGACCATAGAACACTTTTCCACTTTGAAACAGTCCATTTTAAATGAGCCTTGGCCCACAGGACACGACGGCGCTTCTGGACTATGTTGGCATCTGCAGATGGCACGGCGGATTGTGTTTACCGACAGTGGTTTCTGGAAGTATTCCTGGGCCCATTTAGTAATGTCATTGACACAATCATGCCGATGAGTGATGCAGTGCTGTCTGAGGGCCCGAAGACCACGGGAATCCAATAAAGGTCTTCGGCCTTTTCCCTTACGCACAGAGATTTCTCCAGTTATGTTATGCACTGTAGATGATGAGATGATGAGATTTGCAAAGCCTTTGCAATTTGATGTTAAGGAACATTATATTTAAAGTATTCCACAATCTTTTTACGCACTCTTTCACAGCTCTGCCCATCTTTACTTCTGAGAGACTCTGCCTCTCTAAGACATCCCTTTTATAGCTAATCATGTTACAGACCTGATATCAACTTAACTTAATTAGTTGCTAGATGTTCTCCCAGCTGAATCTTTTCAAATTTCTTGCCTTTTCAGCCATTTGTTACCCCCGTGCAAACTTTTTTGAGACCTGTAGCAGGCATCAAATTTGAAATGAGCTCATATAGTGGATAAAAGTGTAAAATTTCTCCATTTAAACATTTGTTATGTTATCTATGTTCTATTGTGAATAAAATATTGGCTCATGTGATTTGAAAGTCTATTAGTTTTCATTTTATTCAAATTTAAAAAAACATTCCAACATTTCTGGAAATCGGGTTGTAAAACAAGATTTACTAAGATGTTTTAGCGAATACACCACCGTTCAAAACTTTTATTCAGCAACGATACATTAAAGGGTTAGTTCACCCCAAAATGAAAATTCTGTCAGTAATCACTCACCCTCATGTTGTTCCAAACTCGTAAGACTTTCGTTCTTCTTTGGAACGCAAATGAAGATCTTTTTGATGACGTTTGAGCTTCCGGAAGAGGTTTGTTCTTGTGTGACATTCAGGTTCGGTTGAGCTTCTGCTTATGTTCGCTGATCAATGTTTACATGTGAGTAAAAGCCTAAATTATATCTTTTCATCATAACAAGTGATTGATTCTCTTCAGAAAATTTGGACTAAACCGTTCAATTCATATGAATTAGTTTTCCGATCTCTTTATGGAGTTTTTGAACCGTCAAAGTGGTAGTTACAAAAGCAGTCAATGGAAGGAAATCTGACAGCAGTCATTAAAAAGATCTTCATTTGTCTTCTGAAGATGAACGAAAGTCTTACGTGTGTGGAACGACATTTTGGGGTGAACTAACCCTTTAAGTTATTTCAAAAGGTCCTTACAGCCTACAACAGCAAAAGAACCAAAACCCACAACGACACTGACCAATACAAAAAATATGGTAAACAATAGGTTAAAAACAACAAATTATTTCTATGTTTTAAGTTTTGTTACAAGCTGTTCCCACATTGGCAATAAAAAAGCAATTCATACATGAAAATTCTTACATATAGCCCCTTTAAAATGAAGTGACAGTAAAGACATTTATAATGTTACAAAATTCTATTTCTATTTCAAATAAAGTCTATTCTTTTGAACTTTCTATTCCTGAAAAAAAGTTTCCATAAAAATATTAAGCAGCACAGCTGTTTTCAACATGGATAATAAGAAATGCTCCTTGAGAAAGAAAATCAGCATATTAGAATGATTTCTGAAGGATCATGTGACACTCAAAATTCACCTTTACCATCACAGGAATAAATTACATTTTAAAACATATTAGAATAGAAAACAGTTATTTTAAATTGTAATAATATTTCGCAATATTACTGATTTTTTACAAATTTTTGAGCAAATACATGCAGTCTTGGTGAGCATAAAAGAATTCTCTCAAAATATTTTAAAAGTAGTAGTGCATATTGAAATTTTTAAATATGTTTTAAACAAAATAAATGCTCAGTCTGTTCCTCAGACAAATCTATTGTATATAATCAGAAGACTTGGAATATAGTGCACAAGTCTTTTGGACCACTTTTACAGTGTTTTTGGAGCTTGACAGCCCCAGTCCTCATTGACTTACATTATATGGCATTATAGTGGCCAGGATATTCTTCTAAAATGTGGGTTTTATGTTTCTGGGTTTCAAGGAAATAAAGTAATATAGGTTTCAAACACCATGATGGTGAATAAATTCTTTTCAATTTTGGGTGTCTACTGTCCCTATAAATCCAGTCTTTTAGAAAGGAAGCATCCACAAGATTAGCAATATAATCATAGTTATGACAGGATATTTTTAGAAATTACAGTTTCAACTTGTTACCATGAGGCTCATCATGAGAATTGTGCTCCCAGCCCCTGAGGTAGTGAGGCTGCCCTGAGAAAAAAGTTTAATTGGCAACGTTCATTCAGACAGTAGAAAGAGATCAGGAGAGAGTGAGGGAGAAAACTAATGCTCATTCAGTCGGTCCAGCGGACTCATTAAACGCAGCGTAAAGGGCACTGAGACGGCATGGTGTAGGACAGACACAGCTGCACAGACTAGCACTCTGTTAACACCGTACTGTGCCTCGAGGCTAAATGGATCATTGCCTGTCAATAAGACGTTGCATGTGCTGGTATAAGATTGACGTGGGATTGGCTGAACATTTTCAGAGCTTTATGATGAATGTACATAATAATAAGAAATGGGGAAAAAGATTATATTATATTCAAATAGGATTTTTTATCATTAGATTGAAATGTTTATTGACTGACTGACTGAATGAATATCCGAGTAACTAAAAATGATGGAAATAACTACTGTATAAATGTTACGTTTCGGTTGCAATCAATGTGAGAAAGGATCTATTTGTGGCAGTGTGGATCTTTATTTAACAAAACTCAAAACACTAAGAACACTATGAAACAAATAACTGCTATTCCAGGGGTCGGCACTGGACATATAAACAGTCTAAAACTGGCCTCCTTGGCCGATGCATGACAAGCAGGGCTGTCTGGAACAATTCACTAAATTTACTTAGAAAAAGCAGGGGAGGTGGGAGGCAGGGCGGGAACACAAACTCTAACACCATGAAAACATTTTCTGTACAATTAACAATTAAGAACTATTAACAAATGGAAATATACTGTACTTATATAATATATGTTGAGGGGAAAATTGAATGTTGGAAATGGATCTACTGTTTCTGTCAAAGAAATGTATTAAGTGAACATTCTATCAAAGTCTATAGAGTAACACAAGACGCGTCACTCGTATTGTTTTGAATGGGAGAAAGTTCCGCCTTCTAAATAAGAGCCAATTGCTGATTGGTAAAGTCATCGCGTCACCTCAGCTGCCGTTAGAAGCTCCGGTTCCTATAGAAACAGTCAGACGCGCGCCTCCGAAGTGAGACACAAGCATTTAGGATTGCGCATTAGCTTGATCCAGCCTGAAAAATACCATTTTTTTGTGATGATTCGAGTGTTTAGAAACAAAATTTATGAGACAGTTGTTGTCAGATTTCATTGGTGATATCAAATATGAAATTTAATCGAAAGCTTGGCAAACAGCTTTGGAGAATTTGATGTTTCCCCATTCAAAGAGATAGGAGCTGCACTTGAATGCCCGAGAGGCATTTCAAAGATGGCCGCAGAGTGAAATGACTTGACTTAAAGGGACTTTGACTCTATGCAGGTTGTTTCATACTTAGAAGTCTAACCCAGATCTACACAAAAACAGTTTATCAAGGCAAACTTTGGCTGACAAAGTCCTTTAAACTGGTATAGCCTAGGACTTAAAACATTAAGTGTTGGATAAAACAGATGGATGTAGCTTGAGGAATTACAGTCAGAAATCATCAATAGAAGTCTATAGGATGTTTGATCTTCCACTACAAGAAAACTGTAAGTCTGATCTGCTAGTAAAGATCAAATAACTCGAGTGAGAACAGATTGAAGATCTGTGCTGAGTTTGGTGGATGTAGCCAATGAAAAAACTCAATCCAATGCATTTATTTCATTTTGTTTCTGAAAGCAAATTTTTCTAGTCATACGTTTTAGACCTCAAGCTGGTTGCTCAATACTGCACAATATAGGGGCTTTCGCACCAAACAGTTCTAGGAACTCAGTTATAGGAACTATCAAAAGCAACTTATATTACACTAATGGCAAAATAGTCTCTCTTTAACCTGAGGTTAATTGGCTGGCTCAAGGTTACAATAGTGATAAGAGCAACATATAATGCATCTAGACTCACCAAAACCACATTATGTAGCTGTAATCTCCGTTATGCTCAGTCTTCTTTATGAGCACGATGTAAAGCTTTTGTGGTTTTCTTTTACACTGTAAACCATAATAAGTTGAATATAAGGTACAACAGAGGAAAAATCTTGAGGAAAATGTAATTTAAATGTTACAGTATATGATAAATGGAAAATATACTTTTTATTAATACTGATGTAGGAACCTTGTTTTTCATTTATGTTTTTTTGTAAAAAAAAAAAAAAAAAAAAATCATGTAATTAAAAAGGCAGCTACTATACTATATAGTATAGATATAAGAAGTTTCTTATTTCATAAGAAATTTAAGTACATATTATTCAAAATTGCCTTTCCAAGCAACTGGAATAGTACAAGGGCTATTTATACACAAGGACTAACAAGGCAAATAAGACACACCGGGGAACAGGGAACTAATCATCATGAAAAACTAAAAAAGGACTACAAATATGACTGACAGAATAGGAAACATGAAGTATAACAAAAGTACAGAGACAATCACAGAGAACATATGACAATACTGAAGACTGGAGTAATGGCTGCTGAAAAATCAGCTTTGCCATTACAGGAATAAATTACATTTTGAAATATATGAAACTAGAAAGCAGTTATTTTCAGTTGTAAATGCGGCTTTTGTGAACATAAAAGAAAATTTCAGTCTGTTCCTCACACAATACTGTATGAATTCAGAAGACATGAAATAAAGTGAACAAGTATTCCACATATTATATTGCATAGTGAATGTTCCATAAGAATATCCACTTATTCAACAGGTACTAAAAAACTATTATTGATTCAATCAATAATCTACGAACACAAATTTTGACATTTTGACTTGCTGACCTCATAGAACAGGATCATTTTGTAGTTCAGGGACAAACAGCTATTTAGAAATGTCATGTCGTTGTTATTTTGCTATTTAGTATTTAAGGGAAAAACTGTCAGGATTGGTCAGATCCAACCAGAATACAACCTGAATTCCGGAAATGTTGGGAAGTTTTTTAAATTTGAATAAAATGAACACTAAAAGACTTTCAAATCACATGAGCCAATATTTTATTCACAATAGAACATAGATAAATGTTTAAACTGAGAAATTTTACAATTTTATGCACAAAATGAGCTCATTTCAAATTTGATGCCTGCTACAGGTCTCAAAAAAGTTGACACGGGGGCAACAAATGGCTGAAAAAGCAAGAAATTTTGAAAAGATTCAGCTGAGAGAACATCTAGCAACTAATTAAGTTAATTGATATCAGGTCTGTAATATGATTAGCTATAAAAGGGATGTCTTAGAGAGGCAGAGTCTCTCAGAAGTAAAGATAGGCAGAGCTGTGAAAGAGTGCGTAAAAAGATTGTGGAATACTTTAAAAACAATGTTCCTCAATGTCAAATTGCAAAGGCTTTGCAAATCTCAACATCTACAGTGCATAACATCATCAAAAGATTCAGAGAAACTGGAGAAATCTCTGTGCGTAAGGGACAAGGCCGAAGACCTTTATTGGATGCCCATGGTCTTCGGGCCCTCAGACGACACTGCATCACTCATCGGCATGATTGTGTCAATGACATTACTAAATGGGCCCAGAAATACTTCCAGAAACCACTGTCGGTAAACACAATCCGTCGTGCCATCTGCAGATGCCAACTAAAGTTCTATCATGCAAAAAGGAAGCCATATGTGAACATGGTCCAGAAGCGCCGTCGTTTCCTGTAGGCCAAGGCTCATTTAAAATGGACTGTTTCAAAGTGGAAAAGTGTTCTATGGTCAGACGAGTCCAAATTGGACATTCTTGTTGGAAATCATGGACGCCGTGTCCTCCAGGCTAAAGAGGAGGGAGACCTTCAAAAGCCAGTTCAAAAGCCAGCATCTGTGATGGTATTGGGGTGCATAAGTGCATACGGTGTGGGCAGCTTGCATGTTTTGGAAGGCACTATGAATGCTGAAAGGTATATAAAGGTTTTAGAGCAACATATGCTCCCCTCCAGACGATGTCTATTTCGGGGAAGGCCTTGTGTATTTCAGCAGAACAATGCAAAACCACATACTGCAGCTATTACAACAGCATGGCTTCATCGTAGAAGAGTCCGGGTGCTGAATTGCCCTGCAGTCCAGATCTTTCACCTATAGAGAAAAATACCTCAAAGACGCCCACAAACTCTTCAGCAGCTGGAAACCTATATCAGGCAAGAATGGGGCCGAATTTCAACACCAAAACTAAAGAAACTCATAACCTCGATGCCCAGACGTCTTCACACTGTTTTGAAAAGAAGAGGAGATGCTACACCATGGTAAACATGCCCCCGTCCCAACTATTTTGAGACCTGTAGGAGGCATCAAATTTGAAATGAGCTCATTTTGTGCATAAAATTGTAAAATTTCTCAGTTTAAACATTTGTTATCTATGTTCTATTGTGAATAAAATATTGGCTCATGTGATTTGAAAGTCTTTTAGTTTTCATTTTATTCAAATTTAAAAAACAGCCCAACATTTCGGGAATTCGGGTTGTATATTGTCTATTTATACTTTGTTTTTTCAAACCATAGTATACACTACTTCTGTACATAAGTAGTGGAACTGATCATGAAAATGCAAGTAAAAAATAACCACTAGTGCGGCACATTATAGGGTTCACAGTGATTAACTCAACCTCAGGCGTTAATGGCATATCAAGCTCAACAGTAACGGTAATTTACATATAAATGTGTCAGTTTAGTGCCTAAATGCATGTTTAACAAAAAATAGGCTGCACACTGTAGGGTATTGTGTACTTTCTTTCTTGATATTTTCACATTTTTATATTGTTTTTACCCTGAAGTGCACAGTCTGCAGGAAAGTCCCCTTGGAGCTAATTGTCTTGTGCAACTCAGAATTATGTTCAGCAACATTTTTGTTAGCACGCCAAATCTTTTACTATATAGTCTACTAACACATGCACTGCTACTTCCTTACACTCTTCTGTTCGCCTTGTTTATCAGTTTATTTTGATGTGTGTTTGTTTGTGTGTTTATGTGTGTAATGAGACAGAGAGAGTGATTAATTGGTGTAGAAGCCCCACAGTATCTGCTTATTTGCCAAATTATAATTACAATGTTCTGGTTATAGAAGTTTATAAACATGTCCTAGACATAGAAACATGCTGAAGGTATTATATATAGCTCCCATCTTATGTAACATCAAAATATGACACTGGCGTTTTAGACTATGACAGAGATTACTGGGTTGTGACATTTTTGCATTAGTCATGCATTTCAGCTCAAAACATTGCTGAAAATGTGATGCTGATGACTGGATGGATAATGTATGACATAAAAGCTTAAGAAAATATATTCAAGCTCAAAATATATGGGTCATGTTGGGTCATATATAATATATTATGTCAAGATGTATGCAAGGGCAGGCAGGAAGAGACAAAGGATCTAAGAGCAAAACAGGGAAACACAAAGAACAAACACATGAGATACATCCAACGACTGACAAGCAACAAGAGAAACACAATTACAATAGATATTACAAAATCTATTTCAAGGATGAAGAAAATACTTTATATATATCGTATTCATGATTTAAGATCATCTCTGTAATAGGCATAATGACATTTGGCAACCTCTGCTCAAGCATCCTGGAATATTCATGAACAATAGGAAAATTAATGTGTATATAATGATACTGTATATAATTATCTGCTATTCCATTATACTGCTGAAACAAGAACTGACTGCAATGTTCTTCTGGTTCCTTGGCAGAGACTGCAAGTGATGTCACGGGGGCTGACAGTGCATGTGATGTCCCAGAGGACAGAGAGTGCATGTAACATCACAGAGTGCATGTGAGACTCACTGCAGATCCACAGCCATGTCTATCTAAGCGTCCAGACATGCTATTAGTGGAGGCAGTGCAAATTGATTCACTGACTCATTACTGCACAGAGGAATCTCCTGAAGACTTTTAATTACATTTTGAGAAATGTCTCTGGTCTTTGTTGTTTTTGGTCAGTATAGTACCTATAACAAAGGAACTGCTGACTACATAAGCAAATTTGGAATAGCACCTTACTACTCATAGTATTGCTGGAGGATATGGTACATGCACCATATGCATTTTTAATGCATAGAATATCTTGATGACATTTGCCAAAAATGAGCAGTATACAACTAACTGCATCCCACAATGCAATGCACTCTTGCATTTTTAATGTTATAAATGAACTAGAAGTAATATTGTGATTCTTAGGCAATTTATGTGACTGCTAAACGTTTAGACATTATTTAAAAAAAAAAAAAAAAAAAAGAGGGTAGGTGATTTGTTTCAGAAACATTTTTTGTTATGCTAGTTAAAAGTCTCTTCACATCCTGATAGCAATCACCAAGTTCTAAATGTATTTATATGTATACAGTTGTATGAAAAAGTATGGGAACCACTTGCAGAATCTGTGAAAATGTGAATAATTTTAACAAAATAAGAGAGATCATACAAAATGCATGTTATTATTTATTTAGTACTGTCCTGAGTAAGATATTTTACATAAAATATGTTTACAGTCCACAAGACAAAAAAATCTCCAGTTTTCAAGGATTTTTTGCATATTTGAACCCTTTCCAGCAGTGACTGTATGATTTTGAGATCCATCTTTTCACACTGAGGACATTTAAGGGACTCAAACACAACTATTAAAAAAGGTTCAAACATTCACTGATGCTCCAGAAGGAATGAAGATGTCCAAATTTTTCTTATTTTGTTTAAATATCTTCTTTTCTCATTTAGTACTGCCCTTCAGAAGCAACAGAAGATACCTGCATGTTTCCCGGAAGACAAATTAAGTACAATTTACCTTGATCTTCAAATTCAAAAAGTTTTCACCCCCCAGGTCTTATTTCATTGTGTTTCCTTCTGGAGCATCAGTGAATGTTTGAACCTTTTTTAATAGTTGTGTTTGAGTCTCTCAATTGTCCTCAGTGTGAAAAGATGGATTTCAAAATCATTCAGTCACTGCTGGAAAGGGATCAAATATGCAAAAGATGCTGGAAAACTGAAGAATTTGCAGGACCTGGAGGATATTTCTGAAGAACAGAGCTCAGTTTAACTGTTCAGAACAAACAAGGGACTCATTTTGAATGATCTCTCTTATTTTGTTAAAATTATTCACATTTTCACAGATTCTGCAAGTGGTTCCCATACTTTTTCATGCAACTTATATATCATCTGTGGAAGGCATAGGACCATAAAATGTCAGTCCGAATGCAATGATACAATATCCTATCCAACGTATGTATTTTCATACCTCTGTGCACCCTGCTCGCGCAGACATCACACTTCATCAGTGCGTTTCATGTTATTCAGACAGACGTCAGTCACCAAGCACCCGCAACCAAAACAGCAGCCACCTTTTACAGTTCCTCCTGAACCAAAACAATAAAAAGCTTATGCTGCGTTCACGTCATAACTACCGTAATTCGGAAGAGATGGAAACCCGTGACGTTGTACTCTGAGCAGTTTGTGACTCAAATTTATGCGTTTCAATGGCAACGCTATCAACGCTGAAATGAATCTGCAGCAGTCAGGTGGTACAGGTCAGAGCTCTTTAAGTTGTTTACATTCATTATTATTGTAATGTTTGTTTTATTGTGCTTTAAAACATGAGGTAGTTTAATGACGCTTTTATTTTTTTTTCCCTGCTGTACGTGTTCATGTGTTTTGAAGGAGGCGTGGCTTTGGAGACACTCTGAAGGGAGGGTGGGATCTTATCCTTTTCAAAGCTAGCTCGCTATTGCTAGCCTCTACGAAAATTGCCTACCATACCTTTAACTGGAGGCCACTGTGCAGTAGGCCTATTCAGTGAGTAGCAAGCTAATATTTAAACAGAAGTTGCGAAAGTTGTTTCTTCCCTATTGTGACGTATATCCGAAACTGCTTCTCAAACAAGAAAAAAATATAGGGCTATGTTTGATTTTGAACACTGGGAATTGATTGGGTTGTTGGCTTGTTGTGGTTTGCTATTGCTGTCATGTACTTGACAGGTTGTCCCGCCCTTGCGCCCATAAACACGTCATCAGAGAAGAGATGCCGCTGTAAGAAGGAGGGGAAGTTATTTTGATTTAGGATAAGGAGGGCACATTAATAAAAAATAAATAAGATGTGCAAAGACAAATCATTTATAATACATACTGCAATATTCCAAAACAGTTATCAATTTTGATTTCATGGTGCTTGCTTTAACCAACCAACTTACATCGCATAAGATAAATGTCGTTTCAGTTCCTCCTGAGAGTCGAAACCATGACATTGGCGTTGCTAATACCATGCTGATCAATCTACAGGAAAACTAATGGAGTTTTCTCATAAAGCAGAAGGTGGGAAAACCAGCTCTTTTAACTTCAGAGTTCGTTTTATTGCCACTTTACGGTCTCGACATTACAGCTACATGCAGATTTGCATCCTATCTAGCAGCGGAGGCTTCTTTTTAATCTGCCAAGATAATAAATTACTTAAAATGGATAAAGCCACAGACACACATTTCATCCAGTCTGTCTGGGCGCCCACTCTCTTTGACACACACACGCGCGCGAACACTCAGAGAGGAGAGAGAGGCTTGGGCATTCCCTCACATTCCACTTGACAGATCTGCGCGGTGAAGCTGCTGCTCCTGTAGCGAGTGCAAGAAAGACATTTCTCCTCAGCGCTTGAGGAGGATTCATCACAAGAACATAATGCAGGTGAGGAATTGATCATATCACCTTTATTCTTAACGGCTGCCTTTTAAAAAATAGAAAAATAAATGCTGTGGCATCTTCAAGGGTCACAAGTAGCCTAGGAATCACACAAAAAAACGTTTAACGATGCAATGACGCTAATAAATTTGAAAATATATTCCAAATATGCTTGTATGTATAATCATTGTGGCTTCAAATACGATCATTCGCTGTGTAAGAGACTGAGTTGATGATAGTTACATAATTTCACTCGAACTGTAGCTCGCGCGTCCTCAGAGCGCGAGAGGTCGCGGTGTCAATCATCTTGTCCTCGAAGTTGTGTCTTAATGTGCCATATATGATGCGTATTATTACATATAATTTATGATTACAGTTCGGGCAGTGATAATGACGGACTCTCCACTCTCCACTACAGAATACAGATGCTTCTCGCGCGCGCTTCAAAGCCACTGAGTGCCCCTGCAATTTAGTCTGGTGTAATACTCATGGGTGAAAAACCTCTTCAAATGAAATGACATGCTCTTTTAGTGAAGAGGAAAAACACGGGGAGTCAGAGGGATGACAAGTTGTGCAGAAACAACTGCACGACTATAGGTCGAGTGAGGTCGCGTAAATTTAGAGAGCACTGCGCGCGAGTCTCTGAAGATAAGAGGCTTATTCTCAGATTTGATTTATTTTCCCCTTTTTCTTGTTTTCATCTCCTCTTGGTTTGGGGAATCTGAGCACACCTAATGCTTTGAACGTTTTACGACATTAAAATCAGATTTGTTTATCTTTCCATGATTGGGGTGATTTGCAGATTTTGCTTTGGACCTCAAGCATTATTTAATATAATGAACGGGTGGCTTCAAGCTGTTGACTCATGTTTGTGAGTCAGAGGGTTTCAAGCTGATGAGTTTTGAACCTTGCTGTATGATGGCTTCTAGCTGTGAAAATCCTTCTCACTCACTGCATGAAAGGTTTGGCATTTAAAGGGTTCAATCATTAGTTTATGTTAGCTTTGAAATAATTGTGTGGATTAAATCCTGTTCTCACTTTGACAAATGATTGGTTGTACTCTGGGGATCAGTCCCGTGCACTTCCACAGAGCTTTGATCTAACATATAAAAAATAGATTTGATAATGATGATAATGAGCGCTATGCTTTCCTGATGTTTTGAGACAACTGTATTGTTCATGAAGGGTGCAGAGAATGGCATAATATGAATATTAAAACCATGTGTGTGAGTCATCAGGTAGTCCTGATTGGATTTTAGGCCATTTTCTAAATAATAGTATTACTCCTTTATTATTTGTTTTTGTGTCTTGTCTGATTTCTTCATTAGTTTACTGACTGGATTTGAGATCAACATTCAAAAATGAAAATTCAGTCCTCATTTACTCACTCTCATGTCATTCCAAACCTGTACGACTTTATTTTTTTCTTTGGAACACAAAATGAGATGAAGAATATCCATGCTGATGTTTTACATACAACAAAATCAAATAATGTCCAAAAAAGAAATCTTTTTTGTAGAAAGGTTAATTTTTTATTTTTTTAAATAGTAAAAAAAGTCCTAACTAAATAAATAAATATTAAAATGGATCAAAACAATACAAAAATAAGTAATAAAAAATATATAAAAATAAATAATGAAAATAGATTTAAATAATACATCTATCAGTGCATGTAATAATGTAATGTAATGGAAATTTAAATATTTTTGCACTTAATATTTTCCACATATTAAAATATACATTTTTTACATGAAAATATATACAGTAGCTACATTTTAAATTTTAGGATGGGGTCCCTCGCATGAGGAATGGTCACATTTGGGGGTCCTGGTCTAATGACCATATTTTGGATGGCAGGTTTGATATCAGCGATGCCAAAAACTGTTGGTTCACGACACCAATTATGAATATTTCATTTTATGTAAACTCTTTTTTTAAGAGTTAAACCATCTCTAGCTACTGATTAAATATATGACAGAGGTCTTTTGTGAGTGATTCTTCAGATTTTGTTTTTGGCTTATTGGCAAAAAAATTATATGTTTTCATAGCAATATTGATAATCAAAACCTCTTTAGTTTGTGTCCATTAAATTTCATCAAAGTGGATGTCAGGGCCATGGTGCCCTCAGTTACTTGTATATGGAAACCAAACACCATTCTTCAGCTATTCACACCAAATCAATTGGTATAGATTAGGTTCTTTCATTAAGGGTAATTCAATGTCCCCTCACACACACAACCACACAGTGCCCTGGTCTCAATAGGGTCCAGGTGAGTGAGAAGCTGAATAATAAATAATTTGGGGTGGTGTGTAATCCATACTACTGCCAAAGTGAAAGGGAAAGGAAATGCCTGGAAAAGGGGAACAGAATAACACAGTGCTGCAGTGAACCAGAGCTGGTGCTACCGACACCGGCAGGGCTCATTTATCCTCTGATGAGCATGATTGAAAGTGTTCAGTGCGAGGTCAGTGCTTTTCCTTCTGTTTACAAGTGAGCGCGTGTGGTCATGAGGTAGCAGCAGAGAAAAAGATTGCAAGCTGCTGTTTAAGAATCACAAAGTAGTAGAGCCTTGTTGTAGTCCTTTGATTAAACTGAAAGAGAACTTTCTTTTGGCCTGCTTCACCCATAACTAAGTTGGCTGGCTGCAGTGTACTGTTTGGCCTCGCTTCTCTGAGTTTTAATCAGTCTGTGGTTCTGAATTTTAAGTCAGTGTAAGCCTTGGAACAGCGATACACACCGTCCTGAATTAAACAAGATGGACATAAATTGGAAGAATGTAGACAGAGTACTGAATGTAGTATCAGCTTGTGCAGTATAGTCCCAGGGCCTCATGAATTAATGCTGATGTGTTCAATGTGTACAGTATCTCAGTAAAGATGCAACACACTGTTAATTGACAGTAATGATGATATAATGTGCTTATTTCACACCCAGAACATGCATATGGCAAATAAATGCAGTAGATGCTCAATAATTTAACATATTAATATTACAACTACATTATCAATCACTCCTTCTCTATCCAGATGGTCTGACAGACATGGCAAAAGGCCTGGAGATCTATGAGTGAAGCTTTATCAGCCATGTGTCACTAATTATGAAAAATTGCTACTGTACTTGGATCAAACAAAGTGAATGTATCATATTTTCAAGTTACAGAAAAATCTCCTTCGTCTGTAGTCTTTTAATGTAGCAGGACCGACCTGCCAGCTGTTAACAGCAGATGAGAAATGGTGCGTGTTCTCTATTGATTCTAACCTGTCCCCGCAGACCCATTATCAACAGACCTGTGCGTATAGCTGGCCAGAGACAGCAAGCCAAAAGCATTATTAAAACAGGGTTTTTTTCAATGACCGTTCCTCAGAGAGGCAACCGTTTGCTTAGCATCAAACATGCATAGAGTTTGCACATTTTGTATCATGTATGTATGTAGACATTTTTCATATAAATATGTATAATCTGACATATTTGCACTAATATTAAAAATCTGCCTTATATCAATACCTGAAGCCAATAAGCAAAATAAGTGAATGTTAGTTGATGACATCTAACTATCAATCTATGGACATTGGTCTGTCTATAGAATAGTATTCAGACAGACCATGGTGTCTATATACACCGATCAGGCATAACATTATGACCACCTTCCTAATATTGTGTTGGTCCCCCTTTTGCTGCCAAAACAGCCCTGACCCATCGAGGCATGGACTCCACTAGACCCCTGAAGGTGTGCTGTGGTATCAAGTTGCAAGTTGGGGCCTCCATGGCTCGGACTTGTTTGTTCAGCACATCCCACAGATGTTCAATTGGATTGAAATCTGGGGAATTTGGAGGCCAAGTCAACACCTCAAACTCGTTGTGCTCCTCAAATCATTGCTGAACCATTTTTGCTTTGTGGCAGAGCGCATTATCCTTCTGAAAGAGGCCACAGCCACCAGGGAATACCGTTTCCATGAAAGGGTGTACATGGTCTGCAACAATGCTTAGGTAGGTGGTACGTGTCAAAGTAACATCCACATGGATGTCAGGACCCAAGGTAGCAGAACATTGCCCAAAGCATCACACTGCCTCTGCCGGCTTGCCTTCTTCCCATAGTGCATCCTGGTGCCATGTGTTCCCCAGGTAAGCAACTCACATGCACCCGGCCATGCATGTGATGTGATTCATCAGACCAGGCCACCTTCTTCCATTGCTACGTGGTCCAGTTCTGATGCTCACGTGCCCACTGTTGCCACTTTCAGCAGTGGACAGGGGTCAGCGTGGGCACTCTGACTGGTCTGCGGCTATGCAGCAAACTGTGATGCACTGTGTATTCTGACACCTTTCTGTCAGAACCAGCATTAACTTCTTGAGCAATTTGAGCTACAGTAGCTCATCTGTTGGATCGGGGCCAGCCTTCGCTCCCCACGTGCATCAAAGAGCCTTGGCCGCCCATGACCCTGTCGCCGATTCACCACTGTTCCTTCCTTGGACCACTTTTGATAGATACTGACCACTGCAGACCAGGAACACCCCACAAGAGCTGCAGTTTTGGAGATGCTTTGACATTTACATTTACATTTACTCATTTGGCAGACGCTTTTATCCAAAGCGACTTACAAGTGAGGAATACAAGCGAGTCGTCATGACGAGGCAAATAGACACAAAAAGTGTTCACAATACAAGTCTTAGGTAATGCTCAGAGTATCATAAGCTACAATAGAGAGGGATTAGAGGAAGTGAAAGGATAGGTATAAATTATATATATATATATATTTTTTTTTTTTTAATTATTAAGATGAGGTTAAGTGCTCACGAAAGAGATGAGTTTTCAGCTGTCTTTTGAATATTGCCAGGGATTCTGCATTCCGGATAAAGGCAGGAAGATCGTTCCACCAGCAAGGAACAGTGAACGAGAAAGTCGTCTAGCCATCACAATTTGGTCCTTGTCAAACTCACTCAAATCCTTACGCTTGCCCATTTTCCTGCTTCTAACACATCAGCTTTGAGGACAAAATGTTCACTTGCTGCCTAATATATCCCACCCACTAACAGGTGCTGTGATGAAGAGATAATCAGTGTTATTCTCTTCACCTGTCAGTGGTCATAATGTTATGCCTGATTGGTGTATATACACACACACAGAGACCTGCACTCCTGCGGGACCCGACGCAACGGAGTGCAGCGCGGGACAAGATTTGATGAGCGAGTGTGGGCGATAAGACACTTATGTGTATAAAGGTTGCAGGAGAACAAAATGAATCGTGGGACTCCCGCGATTTCCGTGGGACTAAAAATAAATAAATTGTTATACATCTATTGTACAAAAGCAAAAAGAACAACTAAAATAAAACAAACATGATTAACAGGCGCAAGAATAGTCGGAGCGTCTGTAAGTCTGGGCAAGGCTTAAGCCTAAAGTATACTTCATTTTTTATGCGAACGAATGTATATCCTTTCAAAGTATACTCCATTTGACAGTGTGTGTGAACACAGGTATTCGACACATGCACTCTAGAAAGTTTCATCTTTGTCAAGTGTCTGTGCTATTTGTTTCCAGAAGTTATAACCGATAAAAATGATTTTGTGTTCTTTTAAACTAAAGTATCTGCTATCTCATAACCCTCTCACACAAGTGCTTTTAATTGTGGCCATCTGTTGTTGTTCTGTCTCTTTAGTTTTCTACTGTGAAACAATGGCCCGGGGCATCGCTGCCACCTTGTGGAACAACTGATTAGTGCAAAACAAATTAAATGCACATGTGAGACCTGCACGTACAAAGTACGCACAGTTACAAAAATTGGGCAGCACGTGTACATCGGGCGGCTCATTGCTCACTGTACACGGACCCTTGCGTACGCATAAAAATTAGCCATCCCCTGTTTGCCGCTGCTTCTAATTGCTTTGAGAGGGAAAAGCTGCCCATAACTGCTGGTTTAGGATCAGTTTTCTCCATAATATAATAGCATATTGGCGAGTGATCCAGTGCTTCTCTGTGTATACAACATTTGACGGAGAGCATCAAAGGTTTCTATTTACAACATGTTTTTGCAGCATTGAGCAATGTAGATAATCCCAAACATATCTGTTGATTTAACACAATGGCCAATTAGAGGTGTTTAAGTTAGAATCCACTCACTGGTCAGAAAGCCAAAGTTTTTGTTCAGTGCTTAGTTCTGCACGCTCGCAAATCATCTCATAACAAACGAAGTGTAGACACAATGTAAATAAATGATTCATTGTGCAGTGTAGAGAGTTTCAGTGATTATAACAGAACTTTGTAAGATCGCAATTAACTAAAATGAGTGACAGCTTTTTTGTGTTTATAAAGGGAGTGCTCTTTGCCCGCTTTCTGCCATGCCAAATCACGCATGCAGTAGCCTATGCTTACTTTTCTGTTAAAATTATCAGTGGTTTGTGAGTGTAATGCTTTAACAACAAATAATTTATCGGAAGCGTTTATGCTGGGATGTGTAGGCGACTCGTAACTTGAAACTATTTCATGGACATACTGACAAAATCTATGTATACTTTTACCTGTGGGCTTTTGCGGGGCAAAACATGAATTACGACACTAAAACAAATGTTAGTGTTAAAACCAACAATTAATGTTAGTACAGGGTACTTTTAAGTGAGTGTTATGATGGCACAGGTAATCTAACTGTAAAATATAATACAGATACAAGCATAGATTTAGATTTAGTACAGATATATCAGGATCTCTAAAAGAGGAGGATTACAAGCAAGCACAAATGGATGAAGGAGCCATTTGTGCATACAAACAAGGTACACTGCCCAGAACAATTGCTTTCACTGCCCCCCACTGTTCCCTGCAGCAACACACAGTCATTCACACACTCGCACACACAATGTAATAAATAGATGTGCTCCCCTAGCAGACCTACCGTCCTACCCAGACATGCATATGGAGCTGCCGTCCACCCACTCACAGATGCACCATAAAGCACAGAGAAGCATGCGCTTTCTCCTTTCCCTCACAGAGACACACAGCCACAAATAGCATCTCGGCACCTTAACGCACCGAGGCTACACAACACCCCTCCTGCTGACTATCAAGGGTTACTGTAGACACGCTAGTCCACTATTACAAGAGCAGAGGAACGTCAAGATGGATCCTCTCTGAAAAGGTCATTACTCCCTTTGTGTGGAATCATGGACGAGGCATTTCTCCGGAGGCAGGGGCACGCAGAGGCATCCGAATGTTTGAATTTCCTGAAAGAGGAGAGAAAGCTTTGAAATCAATCCTCTTTTCTAGCCTTTGTCCCTTTGTCCCCATCGGTGTGCCTCTGAATCTTCACCTTATGAGCTGTTTTCTCTGTTTTCTTTCCAACTTTTCAATCAGTCTCTCACTTAGGCTGGCAAAACAATGCCAGACATCTCTCAGTCCAATCAATCAGTGATCAGTTAAGACCAGTAAAGTCCACCACTAGGATTTAGAGGCTTTCCATGTCGATTAATTTTGTCTAATCCTGAAGGACACAGGCAGAGTGAAATAGACTTGCACTATATAACAGGGCGAATGTTTCGTAAGGGGATTTTACAGGTTGCGAAAGCCATTTGGGATGAAAATGCTCAGCTACTGTCATTCCCCTCAGATACTGTCATTTAGGGAATTCTGGGAAACTGATTCTACCTATAAGTGCATTTCTCAGGAAGGAGATTTTTGCTTTATTTTGATATATATGTAACTGGACGGTCCTGGATGATTGACAGAACTGTGTGCTTGTGGTAGATCAGAGGGATTATATAAGAGACGGGATTTAACAAGGCAACACACATTCAGCTTTTGATATTTAGAGAACGCGTTGTTGCTCTCATGTGGTAACAGGAAAAGAAGACAAGGAGGTTGTTTTTAGGAAAAGCAATACAAAGGGAAACTACTGGAGAAGGATGAAAAGGGGAAGATGGAGAGATATGGTATCTGACATCAGGCGTGGGAGGACAGGAAGCGAGTATGGGAAGGGAGAGATTGACAGCAAAAGATATTGAGCGGGAAAGGCAGATGGAGTTGGAGCAGGTATCAGGAGGAATAAAGGAGAGAGACATAGATAGCGGAAGATGGAGAGATTATGCGTTACTTTAAGCTTTATTTTTGTGTGTGTGTGAGTTTGTCTCTGCAGAAAGAAGATGAGTGTAGTGTATCATTTACAGTACAGAGGCTGACGGCAAGGATCGAGGAGCAGCAGGTGTGTGAGCTGATTGCGGGGCCTTTCTTTCGTCTCTCCGTCTCAGGGGAGAATGTGCGCAGGGTGGTCTCAGCTAAAAATAAACTCCTCCGTGTCTGTGGGACTCGTTCTGGAGCTCAAGGGCCCCTCATTGAAAGCTGCAACAAGTCAGGACCAGATGCCAATCAGAGCAAGTAGTGATATTTAACAGCAAGGCCTATAGAAAAAAATTAGCTGGGCACTCTTTAAAATAAAGGTTCTTTATTGGCATCAATGGATTCATGAAGTATTTTTAACATTCAACCTTTACATTGCACAAAAGGATCTTTATAGCGGAAAAAAGGTTTTTTGGATTATTAAAATGTTCTTTATGCGAATTTTAAAAAATGGTTCTTTTAAGAACTGTTTACTGAATGGATCTTTGTGGAACCAAAAAACCCCTTTGGAACCTTTATTTTTATGAGCAGCCAGCTTTAGGGTTGGATTAATATCTGTAAATAAATATTTTAGACAACCATTATACATCCTTGAGCAACTGATGTTTCATTATTAATATTTGCGATTCATGCGTTTTGTAGTTCAAACAAACACATTTAGATACATTCATGTGTGAATTTTTGGTTCTATAATTCTTTTGCATGACACTTGATGAAATGTGTTTTTTTGTATTGGAATATTTATACTTTTTTAATTCCTATTAACAACTGTATAAAAATAAGATATTACATAATGGTTGAGCTTAATTCATTTCTTTCTTTTCGATTTCAATTCTTCATTAAATCATAGTGTAACGCGGTGTGTAGTAACTCAGACGAATAGGAAGGGGAAGATTAATCACAAAAAGACTTTACTTAGAAATCCAACAGGTTGACACAGATGAAGGCAGTCACAAACACAATCCATAAACGTACGAGACCCGAACAAAGACAAACCAACTGAACTGAACTAATATACACAGACGAATTAACTGAAAATGACAAACAGCTGTGATGATTAGCGCAGTGTCCATGGTGACTGATTGTGGCGGGAAAACCGAACAAAGGAGCACATGTGACTAATGAAAACAAACAAACAAACAAACTGAAAGTCTCCCGGAAGGCGCGTCATTGTGCCATAGAGAGGAGGCCGTAGAGAGGAGGCAGAACACAAGAGTCCAGGGTGGAGCAGATGGTGGTGAAAGCCAAGTGATGGCCTTGAGCAGGGGCTGCTGGATGTTGGTCCAGGCCACAGCCAGGGTAGTGCCCCACGGCGGCATTGATGGAGGGAGGAGCCATGGTGGAACGCAGATGAGGGCCGCAATGGGGATGACTAGAGACAATGACGGTGAGGATGGAGCCCACCGCGCAGCCGAAGAGCCGAGGTGGTAGAGAGATGGTGAAGATCCTGGCGGCCACGACGGAGCCGCAGCGACGACCTCCAGAGATCGAGGAGGGGATCCAGAGGTCTGAGGATGAGCTGGAGCGGCCGAGGGCAGAGGCGGAGCCTGAGGTAGGGCGGAGCAAGCCATAGTCGAAGGGGTGTAGGACCAGAGAGCAGCGGACGGTCCGCAATGTCTGCAGCGGAGGTGAAGTGACGTCTGACCCATGTGGAGCCGACATGCCGAGGGAGTCCGGCACGGCCGAATGGCCGATGGTCCACTCCGAGGTCGAGGGCGGAAGGAGCACAGGTGCAGGAGCCAGGGCGTAAGGAGCGCAGGTGCAGGAGCCAGGGCGTAAGGAGCGCAGGTGCAGGAGCCAGGGCGTAAGGAGCGCAGGTGCAGGAGCCAGGGCGATGGGTTGAGGCGGCTCATAACCCTCCGAGGCTGGAGGCGGAGCTTCGGGCTCCTCGTGCCCAGGAGGAGACGGTTCCCAGCAAGCCCAAGATGGTGCCACACTACTGAGAGGAGGTGGTACTGAGGGACTGGAGGGAGACGGAGATGACTGGGTGGCACAGATGGCTGGAGACTGGGGAACAGACTGGAGAGATGGTGTGAGAGGCATGCTGGGCAGGATCAGTGGGGCAGGAAGAAGACCGGCAGGTTCAGGTGACGGTATTGGGGCTAGGAAAATGTCCACTCCACATCTTGAGTCGAGCAGTGATTCAGCCAAAAACTCACTCTCAGTAGCGGGGGGGTGGGTGGGGCTCACTTCCGAACCCTTGACGTCTACCAACACTCCTTCGGCGATGGATGGCTCGGCCGGCTCACACACCTGGTCAGGCGCATGCTGCTCAGGCTCCGTGACGATGTATCCCCCATCACTCTTGCGGGCTTGGGCTCCATCGCGGCGGTCTCCGTCGCGCTACCTGCGGTGGGCTCAGGTCATTGATCCTCGCTGTCTCGCTGGATGGTTCTGGCTGGGCACTGGATGGGGAGTGGGGCTGGCGGCAACCTCGATGGTGAACGCTGATCCACAGGATGCCAGCACCCACTCCACATAGGACGCGAAGCTCCCTCGAGGACCCTCCCCGGACAGCTGTGCTCGTGTGGCGGCGTTGAGTCTAACATAGAGGAACGAGCACAGGCAGTAGTCCGGGAAGGTGGTCTGATGGGCGAGATCCAGAAACTTTTCTAAATGTTTCTCGAGGGAGCTTTCAGTGCCAACAGGGGTGAAAACAGAACAAAAAAAAAAAAAAAACACGAAAAAGGAAAGAAATCACTTTCTAGGTTGGGTCTTCTGTAACGCGGTGTGTAGTAACTCAGACGAATAGGAAGGGGAAAATTAATCACAAAAAGTCTTTACTTAGAAATCCAAAATTAATCACAAAAAGTCTTTACTTAGAAATCCAACAGGTTGCCACAGATGAAGGCAATCACAAACACAATCCATAAATGTACGAGACCCAACAAAGACAAACCAACTGAACTGAACAAATATACACAGACGAATTAACTGAAAATGACAAACAGCTTTGATGATTAGTGCAGTGTCCATGGTGACTGATTGTGGCGGGAAAACAGAACAAAGGAGCACATGTGACTAATGAAAACAAACAAACTGAAAGCCCATGTGGTGAGGGTGTGACACATAGTCAAGACTGCTGATATTTATATCAGTTTCCTAGTTGAAAGCTGGACATGAACAAACAATTGCTGCTGTGACTGTTATTTTTTATAAGTTTTTTCCACAACAGTTACATTGCCTTGTAGTGCATATTTACATATATGAATAACCATTTGAAGCATATTGTATGTTTTATACACAGCAAAAATATCATGTATTTGACCAGAAAAATTCTTGTCAATGAATGCTCACTTTAATAAGGTTTCCCCAAGAAATTGGCAATAATAAACCTGGTGTCCATGATTCACATTCTTTCGAACAACAAAGCACTTGATTGTGACAAGCTTGTAATCACGACTTCAGAAGTGGGAAGTAGGACATTTTCAATAGCATGTGAAGTCAGCATTAGTTCAACAGCATTGGGACTTTGGGACTTTTTTTAAGTAGAGATTTTTCAATTAATCTTTTTTGCAGGTTACATTGTTAGATAATAGGTGGAGACAAGTGATAGTGTTACAGTAATGAGTGAGTGAGTAAACTGATTAATTCAAGAGATGCATTCAAAAAAGCTAAATCATACAGGAACTAAAGTGTTTTATAAGTGAGTCATTGAATCATTCACTCAAGCAATTCATTCAAAAACACAGTGTTAGAATCTAATAATTCAACTTAATAATACAATTAAAGAAGATATGTTCAGGTTGAGCGATCTAGCACAGAAAAGCGGGTACCCGGGTATTAAATGGAAGACTCAGACACAGAAAGTGTAGTTCAACCAAGATACAAAGTTTATTTGGCCAGAGGGTCAATATATATTGAAAATATAGAAAGTGAAAATGACAACTCAGCATTAATACAATAAGTAGGGATTGTACAATACTCTAAGAAAAGCAACATGTTCTCTAAGCATGACACAATGCCTAGACAGAGATACAAAGAAAGAGAAAAACAGGCACAGGATGTTCTTAGATTCTTACACACAGAATCATTCAGAACGAAATACCACTGGTTGTTTGGATACGCTGTGAAAGTTCTGAACTATTTCCGTTGGTGGAGCAAAGGTAACTAGCAATATTATGTCTAAAATGTAAGCTACTCAATTATATTATTAACTTACTAACAATATTAACAATATTAACCCCACCTCTTGCAGTGACATCTCTTCTCTTCTCTGTGTGTTCACTGGCGAGGGCGGGACAACCTGTCACACACATGAGATCACAGCTATAGCAAAACCACAGTGATCCAACAAACCCAACCAATTCCCGATGGACAAAATCAAGTCCCGCCCTATATTTTTTCTTGTTTGAGAAGCTGTTTCACTCGGATATACAGTACGTCACAATCGGGAAGAAAGTCTATCGCAACTTCTGTTTCATGTCAACTTTAAAAATGTTTAGCGGCAGGACAAGCTCTTCGATAACAGTACAAGGATTCATTTGTTGATGTTTACTTGCCTGCGCATGTTCGTGTGGGGGGTGGTGAATATCTTATGCGTGATCTGAAGAGGCACTTACTGTATATCACAGGGCCCTTGACTTGTACTGAATAATTGATTTATCTAGCAACATTCCTTCCTCACTTTCTCTCTCTCTCTCCCTCAGTAGTTAATAGGTAGAAGTCATTTTTGTTCTAAAAATGCAGCGCTCATGTGTGAGAGACAAAATGTAATAACAGTATAGTAATAACAGAAATGTTTGACCTTGGGACATGTAAACATGAGCTATTCGAACGTGTTTGACCATTGCGTCTCACATCTTTTGCAGCGTCTCACGCATGAGCGCTGCATTTTTAGAACACTGGGTCAAGGTAAAATATGTTCATCTTTTTAGAAAATGTGACCTTGCTTTTTTTTGTCCATTTCACCACCTTGTATCTTGTGTTTTTAAATGCAAAAACCTGTTCTGTGTGAATGGCCATAAGTAGTTAAGTATTTTGAGAATGTAGACTTAGGCCACATATTAACTTTAAAGGTTCAGGAGTGAAAACTGCATTTAAATATGGGAGTGACTCCCCTAAATGAGTGTTTTGTATGTACAGAACATCATTCCCGAAATTATGATGATTGAAATTGTGGTATCCATAGCAATGTTCTGGCATCTCACGCATTTGCTCTTTTTGACCAAAGTATCCTTAGTTTCAGATAATTTATTAAGCCAAAACACCATTGACAGAACTGTCGAGTTTTGTTTCTGATTAAAAGGATGCTTCACAGAGAGAGCGGTTTTAAAGATTTGTCATGTCCATTTATTATCAGTGTTTTTGGGCTTGCCGTATAATGCAGTCCAGTTTATGGAGTTAGTAAAGTGGGCAGATGCGGGTCACGATATATTGGTCTTGTTTCCAATATAAAGCATTTGGATTTATTTAGTTATATAATGGGCTTGTTCTGGTTTTCTAGCAAGACCTGGCAACATGTGAAGGCTCATACCTCAGTTCCGTAAATAAACTGCATAGAGTTTTGTAAATGCGGTTGTCACTACCTGAATTTTTCGGAAGTTAATTTGGTTGTAGAATGCTGTTGTCAACCAAATTTAGCTGCAGTGCGTACATGGCCTCAGCGTCTGATTGATGGAGGTCTTTTCAGAATTATGGGTAATGTAGTTTTTCCACCAGTAAACTGAATATTAAACATGAACCTAAAAAAAAAAACCTATACATTGTTTTGAATGTAGTTTATACTATAGTAATCTCTCTTTGTAGAAAATGAATGAATTTTTGCTTCTGTAACGCTACTCTTTCCTTTACAGCAATGTTGGGCCAAGGAACACTAATTATAAAGATATTATATTTGATTATATCATCAGAGAAAGGAAAAGGAAACCTCTCACATGCTATATCATCTTAGCTGTCGTTCTGCTCATGGAAGCGGACTCAAGGGCAGAGAGCGTTATGCATGTTTGATGGTGTTTTAATGGAGCACACGGTCTTATCTAGCGTTCAGGTCCTCCTCCCCAGTACACGTGTAGCTCTATTCTTATTAATTATGCAGCTTTCCCAGCATTTAATCTATTTGTGATCAATACTAAGCACTGGTTACAATAGGAGGTTAAACAGCACTGTCTTGGGTTTTTGTTTAGAATAGCATGCATCCATACTACTTCTGCAGTGTGCACAGTATGCCAATATTAGAATACCCTAAAGACCTAATACATTTGCAAAAATATGCAGTAAACAACAGTCTCTGACAATGTCATGTGCTCGACTTCACCTTCCACTTTCAGAGTAACTGAATTAGAATTATTAACCATTTTTATTGCATAATACATTCTGTTCCACATACTATTGTTAAAAATAGTAGACTGTACTGTATATGCAGTACAGGTACTGCACAGTATTCAGTAGCCTATTCTAAACATCATATGCAGTAGTCCCTATGTTTGTAGTGGATTGCATCTTTTCCATTTATTCTATGCATTTGTCAGATGATTTTATCTTTTTAATTTAACTTAATTTAAAGGTATTCCTTGGGAATCAAACCCATGACCTTGTTTTTTTTGTTTTTTGTTTTTTTTTTTAAGTGTTTTTTTTTGTTTTTTGTTTTTTAAGTATGTATTTGTGTGGGTGATCGTGAGCGGATTTAGGTTGTTCAGTTCATGTTTTATAATTGTGACTCTGTACCTGATCTAACACACAGATCTTCCCTTCCCTTTGAAAAGAAAATTTTCCCTCAGGCTTTAATTACACAGTTCTGTCTGCTTCTCTGGCATTAAATACTAAACAAGGACATGCTTTGTATATCTGTAAAATTACTGAATGGAAGAGTGGCTGGAATGTGTGTGCATTTGTTGGCAGAACCTGATTTTACCAAGTACAACATGTTCCTGGAACAACATTCCAATCAACCAATCAGTTTGAGGGAAGGTTTACAGTTTATGTCAAGTTTAGGCTTAGAACCATGGTTAGGTGTGTGTTATTCACCTATCATTTCCCTCTGATTTTAGGGATAACTTATGGGTAGGGTTAGGTTTAGGGGTAGGGATATGGTTAGGGTTAAATGTTCGAACAGAAATGATGTTCCAGGATCAACAAAATATGTTGACCCAGGAACGCGTCTAAATCGGTAAATCAGGACGTGCCTTTTGTTGAGTGAAGGATAAATACATTTTTATGTTTTCTGAAGAAATTGAGATAAGGTGCACAACATGCTGGCATGATGCCAAGGTGTTGTCTGTGGTTTCCAGCACAGTGCTATTAGTGTAGTTTGGTTTATGAACTAATCAGAGCTTTTGAATGAACCTTTAAGTGAAGAAACTGTTCATTAAGTGAACAACATGTTCAATGACTCATGTGAAAGCAATAGCATTCGAGTGTGGGTTGTGAAAGAGCAATTCATTAGTGAACGAATATGAACCAGGTGGATTTTTCCATGCCATGCCTTGCAGTTGAACAAAATATAAGAAAAAATAGATCTGCACTCTTAAAAATAAAGGGTTTAAAAGGGGGCTTTTGCAGCGATGACATAGAAGAACCACTTTTGGTTCCCCAAAGAACCTTTCAGTGAACAGTTCTTAACTCTTTCCCTGCCATTAACAAGATTTTGTGTCATTTATGACGACGCTTCCCCGCCATGGACAAGTATTTCCTGAAATCCATGTTTTCACTGTTATTACGGTAGGAGGCGCTGTTACGGACCGTCTAAAATAGTACAGCATTGCAGAATCCAAAAACAGGTGAAGAAGAAGATCTGCAAAAACCAGAAGGGCTGATAGTAGTTATTTATGCACAAGTAAGCTAATGTGATCACCAAATATTCAACAGCATATACAGCCTGGTCTCATTGTTAATACGTAGGTATTAATACGTAACTTTCAAAGACACAAAACGTACATTTTTGTACATTTAGAAAGGTGCTAAAACGTACAATATTGACGTAATTATGGCACTAAAACGTAAAAATGCTTACGTTTTTACAGCGAAAAAATGTAAAATATTTACGAATCTTATCATGTCTTAAAGATATATGTATAATTTCCCTTTTATCATTTTGTAGATAAATGTAAGATCCCTAAACCCCATCCCAAACCTAAACCTACCCATTTTATACAGAATGTTAAAAGAATAAATCATAATGGGCAGAAATGTGTAGGAAAATGACAATTTTAGTAAAAATATAACATTAAAATGATATTTTGAGCTACTAATCCTACACCTACCCCTAAACCTACCCATAACCATTTCTTAAAACTACCTACTGTTATAAATAAAAGAATGACAGACAAACAAGCGTAATCACAATCTTTTTTTTGTTTTTTGCGAAAATGTCAAAAGGTACCAAAAGTAGTTCAAATGATGATGAGTTCCAGTCACAGTCCTCTCTGGCGGTAATAGTTTTTTATAGGGTACAGAGCAGAATTTAACTTATTAATCCATGAAAATACGATGAATCCGGCTTCTCTCCGTGAAGGCGCGACACTCATTTCAAATGTCAATCCACTGAAACACGGCATGTCGTAATCTGTGACGAAGGTGAAAAACAATGAGCGTTTAATATCAGTGCCGTAAATCATGTCGTAACGCTTCTCGAGGGTGGCGCTACTTTCAAATTTGAATCATAACGAGCGCGAGCTTTGACTGTGACGGTCGCTGTTGCTGAGAATCAAAATGAAGATCGATGGATAAAGGGCTGAATTTGGATCTGTTCCGTACAAACATATGGATTCTAAAGATTGGGAGTACAGTGAACAAATAAAATTGATGTGATTTGTGAATTTATGTTGTGTTTTGGTGTATCTTATGGTTGTATTGTCAGTCGCTGCATAGGAGAAAACGCCTTCTGTGTCGCACAGCAAACAAACTAAATATTACAAAATGGTTAAACAATTACAGAAAATGTATTCATAAGGTTTTAAATTGTAGTCTTGTTTAACATTATGCAATCCTCCGAAACGAGCAGCACAAGTCACGAACAGAAATGTTATTTCATATTAAGTAGATGAATAAACTGCTTTCAATAAATTCAACTAAAAACAACATTAAATCATTAAAGCCACGATTTTAATATTAATACATGGGAATTCATATACATTCACACTTTACGTTACATGATTTACGTTTTTATTGCTGTTAATACGTAAGTATTTTTACGTTTTAGTCCTCTAAATACGTCAATGTTGTACGTTTTTGTGTGTATGAAAACGTAAGTAAATGTACGTGTGGTAGAACCACAATTTACGTAAAAATACACACGTATTCTCATGAGATCACGTTGGCATATAAATCAAAACTGCCTATATCGTTACCGAATTAAATGTCGAACCCACAAAAAGATAAATGACTGTGCAAGCTTTGGGGGTGTTGATGGACTTGATCTACTTGATTTATATTTTGATTTTTTTTTTGGGTCAAAATACACATTTTAATTAAGAATCAAAAGAGTTGTTTGGTTGTGAACAACAGCATATTTTAACAAATCATTCAATTAAATGATGCAGTTACTACCTTATAATGCACAAAACAGTCACTTGTTGCCACCTATTACAATAATTATGTAACCTGGAGAAAGACAAACATTAAATGGCTGTTACTTTTTATAGCAAAGAGGATGGATGTTCTCAAATAAAGGCATAACAAAAGAGTAAAGTACATTGTGAACTTCACACATTTCCTTTCTGTTTGCTTTAGTTTGCATTAAATTAGTTTTTGATACCTTTCTGGTTTTATTTTATTCCTCATCGAATCTTTTTCACTCTCTGTTGCTCTTTCTTTCTCATTCCTCTCTCCTTTTCTCTCCCTGCTTTCTATTTCTCTCTGTCTCTTTCTTTCTCTTCCTCCCCGATGAAATGAACAGAAATAGCTATGCAAATTTTCCCCCTTCCAAAACGGTTTCATATCATCTCTATATTTTCCAATAAACCTCCATTCTCACTGTCATTTATCTGTTTTCTTCACTCCTCCACTCTATCTTCCCTTTCTTTTATTGTATTTCTGTGCTCATTATGCTAATTGGCGTCAGTGTATCTAAGAACAAAATCCAGTGGTGGTTTTTTATTTCTTTATTTTACTCTATATCTGTTATGTTGCTTCCCTCTCTCCCCCCTCGCTCTCTTCTTTTCTATTTATATCTCTGCATGGTGGGAGTGTTTGGTCAGAACGTTTACACTACTCTATTTGCCTCCTCCCTTTCTCCGTATTTCTCATCCTTCGTTCCTGTCCCTTATGAAAAACAATCCTCCTCTCCTGCACTCTTTCATTTTGTTCTCTCGTTTACATGAGTCTATTCTGCATTCCGTCCGTTTCCGGTGGTCATCAAAGCTGTCAAATGCTGCTAGGTCAATAATCTGTGTGAAATTAAAGTGTGTGTGTGTGTTTGAGTGCAAATATGTTCCCATACACATGTCTATGCTTGACAGCATGACTCCATGTGTATGAACTAAATTGTGTGTGTGTGTGTGTGTGTGTGTGCGTGGGGAGATGAAGAGCAAGTCAGACAGTGTAGGGTCAATTAGAGGGATCGAGAGAGATTATCATTGGCAAGTAGTACTGCGATTATCCCACGACTGAGGCATCATGGGAAGGTTTGTGAGAAAAATAACGGAGCTACAAAAAGGTCTGAATGGCCCACACATTTTTCATGCGTTCGTCTCTCTTGATGATTTGTCTCATATCAAATACAAATGAGCTTTATTGCCATGACTGTGTGGTTGCAATCCAAGGGTAAATGAACTGTTTTTTTGTTTTTGTTTTTAATATGTTCAGCATTTTCTTTACTCAACAAACACTATAGAGTAAAAGCTAATGTTCTATGTATTTGAGGAGCAGCATTCTAGCAATTGTTGTCGAGTCATAGTCAATACTGTCCTAAATAGCCTGTGTGAAGCTTCATCTTCATCTTTTATAACATGAGATTTTGGCCAAATAACAGAAAAGAAAAAGAAAAAAAACTGAGCGCCCACATAGCTACAGTAAACTTTATAATTGGTGAGTTGATGAAAACGAAATGCATTGCACTTGCTGCCTCAGATGTGGTCGTTCTAATGACAGACAAAACGTCTCAGGTTGCAAATGTAACCATTGTTCCCTGAGAAGGGAACGAGAAGCTGTGTTGATGACGACACTTTGGGGAGCACCTCTGCATAACTGGCATCTGAAGCATGTGTGCAACTAGTCCAATCTTGATTGTCGTTGCGTCAGCGAGCGATATTCACAATATATTCACAATGATTTTAGTGCTGATATTAAATTAAGCAACATCATGAACAATACTGCAAATTGTGCACTTTATATTTGAACATTTCCTAAAGACTGTCATTAGACTTGTTTTGTTATCCTACAGCATTAATGAGAGCATTAAGATTCAGGTCATTTCCGTGAATCCGTTCAACAGTTCAACTGATTAATTTCATCAAATCTTTTAGTAAGTAAATATTGCAGTTTATTTATTGATACATTAGTGAATCGTTGCAAATCCCTGTTTTCATAGTTAGAAACTGAGAAAAATGCCTTGGCTTTTACTAAGTTTGATTCCAAGGCAATATTCAACAATATTATTGATCCGACTGTACTGACGCTGTTGTATGAGAACTAAACTGAGGTGGATGATTTTTTTTTGCAAAAAAAAAAAAAACTTTATAGGTGAAATGAACTAATTTAATAATTGATGATCTTTACAACGGAACTGAATCAACACTGAACTGACATCAGCACTGAACAACAGCCATAATGCATCATTTTCCTGTTATCACTGTAAAGCTGCTAAATAAATGTAACTTGATTTGACTTGACTTGATACGCATGCAGATGAAAATTGTATGTTAAATGTGCTGTAAGTTTGTAATTGCAAGATTTATATTTCAAATAAACACTGTTTTTCCATTCACCAAATATTCTTGAAAAAAAAATGTATGAGACACACAAATATTAAGTAGCACAATTGATAATAATATTTCTTGTGTACCAAATCAGCATAGACTGATTTCTGTTTTTTGAAATGGTGCTGGGTCAGTCAACCCGATATTAACAGTTTTTCAGTTTAAATAATAAAAATGCACTTTGTTATATATGTAGGATGGGAACATTTCATATACAACATTTTGTTTTCAATATCAAGTCAGTGTTTTACAATAAAAATAAAAAAAAAACTCAAAATGATTGAGTAAACGTTTTAGGATGTGACAGGAGCAGCAAGAGCAGCCAATTTCTTTCTGTGGAAAGAAAACTGGTATCAGTAGGCTTGACCACAGCTGCGACACTAGCTCAGATCAATAGCACTTCTATTGTCAGTGGAGGGCACAACAACTTTGTTACACATGTTAGCGATATCAATTCGTGTTTCAGCCCTGGTCGCGAATTTGTTAGGCATGTGGTGAAACTTCCATGCTGGCGCCAGAACATCATTTGCTTTAAGTGTAGTTTAGGTGTATACTGCATTTGTAGGGGGGCTAGCATTCCATGCAGGTGTTAGCTGTGATGTACTTGTAAACAAAAAAGCCAAAATGTGAGACTACAGATGTTTTCCTGTTTGTACAGCAATAATTTGTTGATCAAAAGACTGAAAAATGGACTGAAAAATCAGTCCACAAAAATTGCAAATAGATGAAAAGGTAAAAAAAAAAAAAAAACAGGGTGAAAAATAAAGTACATTTATAGTAAGAAAGTTGACATGCTGTCTATAAGATTGGCTTTCTCACCAGATGGGAAAGGTCTGAATAATAATATGTGTTAATTCAGCAGAACAAATATGATGCAAATGTGTCTCTTTATTCTAATTCTAAGTCGTTCTAATACCTAATTTGCCATTTTTATCAGACACCCAGTCATTAATCCCAATGACACTTTTAATTCAGTCTTCTTAGACTTTATGCAGCGAGAGCAGCGGCTCTTCCATTTTTAATTTAGCCGATTACGCTCACTGTCAGGATTGATCCCCCCCGCCCTTTCAGAATCTCACTGCAGTGGCTGACTGATGTGTCATTTTCTTTGACAGTCCCTCTCTCACCTGGTATTTAGCTCCGCTTCTAGCGATTGTGTTTCGACCCGGCTCATGCTGCTCAGCATTTACAGCGTGGCCTAAACCAACCTCTCCCTGAGAGCCAAATCAATGTCTGTGTTTATCTCTATAAAAGCCCTCTCAGGATGATGACGGGCTCCTTTGTGAGTTTATGAAGAGCAAGGCGGCTCTCCAACCTCTACCTGCCATGCTTTTGTGTGTGCATGTAAAAGAGGCTTTTGTCCTACCGTTTCCTGCTCGCGCTCTCTCTCTCCGATCTTTTATTGATGGGGTTTTTATAGAGTTAGAGTCTGAATAATTGAGTGCAAGATGAATGAGCGGAGCTCTGCTGTGCAGGAACGAGGTGTAGTACAGTACGTGTCAAGGGGATTCCTTTAGTAAACAAGACCCGTCCTGGTTTTTAAAGCGCGGCGGTGACAGCTGTTTCAGCGTGGGGTCGTCACTGGAAGCAGGGGTTAAATTGACCTAAAATGGTCTAGAACCTGCTACAATTATTGCCAGTTTGTTCATCTAGTCTATTCTGTATGTGTATATTGTGTATATTGCTCCAGTCCAGGTTTTGCTGGTTCCAATACAGGTGATACTGCGGTGGGCTGAAATAACTCACGGGAGCAGTGAAATGCCACATTGTCCCATTAAGTTGCTCAAATGTTGGTATTTTTCATCTTACTCTCTATTTCTTCACTTGGCAAAGGTCGTTCTGAAGTCAAACGGTGTGTATTATATGATCCGGTTACAGGTTCTTCTGGTCACTATTTTTCAATAAGAAATATTCTGACTATACAAAAGGAGCATATTGCTGTTTAATTCAGTTCACTCTGTTACATGAACATGCACTACTGTTCAAAACTTTGTGGTTGGTAATTTTTTTAAGTCTCTTATGCTCACCAAGGCTGCATTTATTTGATGAAAAATACATTAAAACAGTAATATTGTGAAATATTACAATTTAAAAGAACTGTCTTCTATTTTACTATATTTTGA
This sequence comes from Ctenopharyngodon idella, assembly GCF_019924925.1. Classification (NCBI taxonomy): domain Eukaryota; kingdom Metazoa; phylum Chordata; class Actinopteri; order Cypriniformes; family Xenocyprididae; genus Ctenopharyngodon; species Ctenopharyngodon idella. The sequence goes on from NC_067227.1 coordinate 14,240,820, forward strand.
AATGTAATTTACTCCTGTGATGTCAAAGATGAATTTTCAGCATCATTACTCTAGTCTTCAGTGTCACATGATCATTCTAATATGCTGATTTGGTGCTCAAGAAACATTTCTTATTACTTTGAAGATCTGATAAAACGGTGGACAAAATTTCCGATCCGATTGACCAAAACACATCTTAATACCAGGTGTAACCAGGGCCTATAAGTAATCATTATACTTTTTCAAGATTCTTTGATAAATGGAAAGTTAAAAAGAACAGCATTTATTTGAAACAGAAATATTTTATAATTATAAATGTCTTTACTGACACTTTTGATCGAATTAATGTCTCTTTGCTGATTAAAAGTATTAATTTCTTTAAAAAAAAAAAAAAAATCTTATTGACCCCAAACTTTGGAACGATAGTTTACATTCAATAGCTTTGAAACCATTATGTAAAGCTGTGACATTGGACTGTAGATGCATAGAATTTTAGTGTTTGAGAAAATTTTTTAATGTGTTTTTTTTGCAAATTTTACATTCTTTACATTCACAATACTTAAAGTTGATGGTTCCCATTTAGACATTCTACTCACTATGGCCCTATTTACACCTGGTATTAAGGTTTTGGTCGATCGGATCCAAAGTGGAGGACGCTAAATACAGGTGTAAACGGGGTCTAAAACATTTTAAGCTTGTCCACTTTTGACCACTTCCAGAGGTAGTCAAAAATGACCGGATTGCTTTCGTAGAGTAAATGCTCATGTGGTCGAATGTGTTCGAACAGCCACAAAAGACCGCCTACTCTCCACATACTGACCTAATGCTTAAACATTATGGGAAGCATGCTAGCCAGACAGGATTTAAACTTTGTCAGCTAGAGACCCAAGTTTGGTTTGAAGACGAAAAACCAAACACAATGTTCTCTCACCATTCCTGATTTCTAACACACACTGGACGCGTTCAGAAAACTGCTGCTCTCCTTTTGTTTTTCCGTCGTCTCTGGTCACGTTCATATGTAAATTGAACAAGCTTATTTTCTCCAGTAGATCGAAAGATCTGAAGAAAAAAAAAAAAAAACATACATTTACCCACCCATAGACCCTCCCCTCAAAGAAATATGGACAGAAGTGGTTGAAAGTGGACAAAAGAGATGAATTAAAATACTAGGTGTAAACGGGAATGTGTCTCCCTCGTTTACTTGTGATCCGATCGACCAAAACACATCTTAATACCAGGGGGTAAACAGGGCCAATAAGTAACTTTGCAAGTAAGTCAACTTGTTCTACTAACCCTAACCACTTATTCCACTAACCTTAACAGTCTTCTAATTCTCTAATGTAAGTTAGTTGACATCGGTGCAACATTACTTATAGTCAACAGACTGTCTAAAGGGGACTAAAAAATAAAGTGTAACCAAAGTTTTTCCATGATGTGAATAAAATGATCCTCCATTCTCTCAAAACAATACTGTAAAACCAAAACTGTATTCAGTAGCTAAGCTGAGTAGCCTAAAATGACAAAAAAAAAAAAATTCAGCGATACTTTTGTTTCTCTCAGCTTTACACAAACCATCAATAAGAGTGAGCAGCGCCAACAGTGCATGTGTGTAAGCTCAAAGCAATGAGTCATGATTAATAACAAAATAAGACATCTTCACACAGCACCCGCAGCATGAGAGAAAACAGCATTAGTTCTTTCAAAACAAGACGTAGAGCAGTTCTTCAACAGTAGAAAAGTCAGCAAGAGTTGAGAATACTTGATTAATAGTTAAGATCTGTTGCAACAGTGATGTAACAGTCCCTCTGTATTGTTCTGTGTGATTAATTTTTGATTGTCCAATCCTAGATAAACAGGCAACAACAGTGTAAAGATAATAGTCAATGGCTTGACAGTTGCATTTGTGGATCTTACAGTATCATTGTGTAGAAGCTATTATGCACACAAGTGTGTATGGGGGATTGGGAACTGTCACAAGATATTTCTTCTATCAGTGGGAAATGTGATCATGGCGCCCACCAGGGCCATGTGACTCAATAATATGCTTTATGAGATTGCTGTTCAAAGCAATGCTGATATGGCTTCAGAAACAATTGGTTTTCATCACTTGTCGAGATGTTTGAAATGAGTCTTGGCTTGAGTTGGTAATAGTGAAGAAACAGCGAAATAAGCTGTGCACGAAGGAAACATAAACTGAATTATAGTGTAATCAAGATATTTTTGGCAGAAACTATGATATAGTTTTGTAATTTTTATAGAGCTCAAAGCATCACATTTTATTCCAGTTTAAAATGTTACAGGCTTAAATCAGACGTTAAAAGTATTGGAATTTAGCCTCTATATCTTGATTTGAATGTTAGCCCTTTAGTTCTGGCAACTATAGTTGCCACAGTGTATAGTTGTCATTTTCCCTTTGTAAGTATTTTTCTAGATGTTATCCATGTTTTATGTCTCAATGACATGCAAGAAAACAACCAAATAAAGGATTTCAAGAACAAAAAAAAAAGGTATTCACTTCCTTGAGGCTGTCAACTTCCTACCCCTACTTCCAGGAAGCATGGCGAAGTCAAATACTCCCAAAGAAATGTAATTTTCATGTTACTAATAAATAATTTTTTGTTGACATATATATATATATATATATATATATATATATATATATACAAAATCATGAAGGTCTCTAGAATCATCCAAACAAGACAAATCTTACAAGAGATCTATAGTTTTTGGCATACTTAGTCAAAAGTCCTTGTAAGTACATGTATCATGGGGAAATGGGGTATACTGTGGATAGGTTAATAAATCAAGGTTATATCCCACCTAAAACATACACTCTAAAAAATAATGGGTTAAAAACAACCCAAGTTGGGTTGAAAATGGACAAACCCAGCAACTGGGTTGTTTTAACCCAGCAGTTGGGTTAAATGTTTGCCCAACGTGCTGGGCAGTTTTATTTAAACTATTGTTTAAAAATGACTATATGGCTGACTTTAAATGAACCCAAAATAGGTTGGAAACTAAAAATCAGACACAAAATTACTAGAGGCAACAGTAATAATCAAAAGGTGAAGATTTATTAATAAGCAATTTAATAATTGTCTATTGTTTAATTATTATACATTTAACTTATTAATAAATGCTCATTTATTAAACCTTAAATAAAGGACTATATGCATGAAACCATTCAGAAAAATTTGGGCACAAATGGGATTCTAAGAAGGTGTGATATAATCTCTAATGACAGATCATCTTGTGACATAATTTCTGATTATGTCATAGTCTGCCAGTGCGCTATGATGATGTCAGTGAGGCTGATGGCAGGGTACAGAGCTTTGCAATGCATTACCTTTTTCATATTTTATGGTTCATGCCTGTATATTTGCAGCAGACTAAGTTTAGATTCAGAGGCTGATATGAAACATTTCTATATGTTTGCCATATGCACAACATGTCTCATAACAATTTGTCATTTTGCTTGTATGATGATTTATTTATTTTTTTACCAAATAAACAACCTGAGGACTATAAATGTTGATTTTAGATTCATAGACTGACGTAAACCTCATTTATTCGCAACAACATGACAACCTCCTGAAGAAAAATATGTAGGCATATTGGGCCTCATTTATCAATCTAACGTAGAAACGAGCGCAGATCCGAGCGCAGAAATCATCTTGTGACAGGGTTCACGTGTGATTCATTAAACATTCGTATGCTGGCAATCCTATCATAAGAATGATCGTAAGTTGATAAATGTGGCGGCTGAAAACAATCGTCATTTAAATATCATGCCCCTAAAAATTCATGGTTTAGAAACCTCACCCCTAGAGTTTACGACATGGAGGAACAGTAACTCATGCAAGAGAAATTCATTTTACACCAAAAACACCCGTTAACCTTGTAATTGCAAACAATTACATTAATTTATATGTATATTTATTACATATTCATAGGCCATTTATTCAGTTTTTCTCCGTTCACACAAGCACTGCAGGTGCGCAATGAGACAATGTGTGAATCCTCATGTTATTTTGTTCATGCTGCTATTTGCACACGGCTAAACTCCTGAAAAAAAAAAAACATTTTATGATCGTCAAATGATAATTTGATCGTAGTCACCGCTCACGTCCATATTGATAAATGCCACGTTTTGCGTGGAAACAGCCGTACGCACAGTTTTCTGTCGTACGCTCGTTTCATAAATGAGGCCCAATGTGTTTTTGTGTTCAATTTGTTACATCAACACTGTGTGTCTTGATATTCCTGAAAGGGATAGTTCATCCAAAAATTAAAATTCTGTAATTATCATGTCCAAAACTGTATGACTTTCTTTCTTCTGTGGAACATAAAAGAAGATATTTTAATAAAAGTCTCAGTGATTTGTTTATTGTTTTGTTCATACAGAGGAAGTCAATTGTAACCAAAACTGTTTGATTACCAGCATACTTCAAAATATGTTCTTATGTTCCACAGAAGAAAGAAAGTCAAGAAGAAAGAAGAAAGTTTTGGAATGACATGAGGGTGAGTAAACGATGACATAATTTTCATTTTGGGGTGTACTGTCCCTTTAAACATTCTGATTGGCGATATCATGATAATATTTTCATTGTGAATACTGATTGGTCATCTTTCTTCTGTTTGCATACTGAATGTTTGAGCTTGTCTTTTTATAAAAACAAGTGGTTAACCGATAATGCAACACGCTGCGACTGAAGAAAACACATGCAAATAGAAAAAACACCGGCAAATTAACCTGTTAATGTGCCACTGTACCGCCCGCAGTAGAAGAGACCAAAACTATATGAGATATACTTCAAATGGTTCAAGAACAGCATGCAATTTACTTTGGGTATGCCTTTTTTAGGTGTTTTTGGCAAATTTTACAGGAAACTTGAATGTTAATTACAGTTGTTTTACCTTAAAAAATGGCACAAAAAAAGGCAAATATCAGCTGTTATATTGGCAATATATTAGTCAACCGCAACTATTTATTCATCTATTCCCCACAAAGTGGCTTAAAATCTTCTATACTTTGGCTGCCTTGCAAGAACTAGCATTTTTTTTAGCTTTGTCTATTTGTGTTGTTGGCAGTCATCCAAAAAAAAAAAAAATGCAGAGAACCCAAAAGCGAATAAGTCAATTCACGTTTGAGTGATGTCATCTGCAAAATCTGTCCTCTGAACGCAGCAAAACCATCTGCTTACATATGCAATATTCACACCCCTGAGGACAATCTTCTCTGAAGTACTTTCAACCCTTAGTCAAAGACCACATTGTAATACTAGCAAGACACATTGTACCATTTGCCGTTCTGATGCTGAGTAGAATTTAATTTAAAACAAACACACATCTAGCAAGATTGTATTAGCTGAGTGAGAAGAAATAGGCTCTTTATCATTGTCTGTTTCTCTCCCAGGAGGATGGCAAGGTGCTGGATGGCAGTCTGCTGGGTGATGCCAATGGGGTGGAGCCTGGCACAGGCCGACAGAAGGAGAGTGGCAAATGGCAGAGGCCTCGCTTCACACGGAAAGCCCTCATGAGGTGCTGTCTGGTCAAATGGATCATCGCCAGCACCGGGCCCAAAGAGCAAGGTGAGACAGAGAAGTGGAGGAAAGGGCACAGGAGGAAATTAGGTTTTTAGGAAGGCCCGCTGATGGGGTATTTCTGCATATATGACGGTGTGACACGTCATATGTTGGACATGCTGGACACATGTTGTCCAAAAAAAAAAAGAAAAGAACATAAATTAAATAACAGTCAGATATTTAATAGAGGAAATGCAAGTGAAATGCAGAGAAGGCCAGATTAAAGTATAAATTCATGGCATATTTTAAACTTCTGCACAATAATATTTGAGCACATCCTTTTACTTGCTAGATGATGTGAGCCACATAGGCCTAATCACAATTTTGAATTTTTGTACTGCCCTTTTCAATGCAGTTGCAATGAATGATGACTGAAGCTTTCAGTCACTAAAAATACTCAATGTCCAATAAAATCAAAAACTGTCGGGTGCAATGTTAACACAAATATGATATACAATAGACAAGGTACGTTCGCAGTTGCACACCTTTTTTCAAATTCACACCACAGTTGCACACCACATTTTCAAATTCTCTATGATTTTTTTTTTTTTTTTAGGTTTCTCCTATAACTGTAATGTGTGCTCTGGTTCTGATTCTCTGATTCTCTATAACATCCTTGATATGTAGTTCCTATCTGTATGCTTGCATACACAGCTAAAATATCAAGCATGCAATAACGCAACAACAACAACATCTAAACTAATAACTCTCAGTCATTTTCAAAATCCTTACCGGCCAGTTGGTAAACAGTAGGCGCAAGCCTTTTGATCACATCGCTTCACCTGCAAAGAACCAGAAACTTCATCTATTTAGACCTAAATGGAAAAAGGAATTTACATGCCTAAGATACGAGACTGTCAATTGAGAAACAAAGTGTTGCTCACACTGGGCCTCATCCGTTAAACCTTCATAAATATATGAGTAAATTCAGAGTAATTTGCGCATAAAATGGACCTTCCTGAAAACTTGTCTCCGGATTCACAAACACTTCGTAAACATCAGTTAAATGTACGTTCATGAATTCCAATCATTCATAAATAGGACGCGTGAGCACATGCATTCATTATTAGCATAACTGAATTACAACTATGTAAATTAAGTGTCCAGGAATGCTGTGGAATCTTCTGGACTCCCTTCTCAGGTTTGGCTCCAATATATTGCATATATGCAAAAGAGACTAATAGGCCATATGCCTAACAATAAATATTCAATTAACGTGTGTCCACCAAGCTGAAAAAATGCCTGGTGCTCTTCTTAAAACGGCCAGCTGGTGGCGCTTGAGAGAGCATTGGAGGTGCAGAATTTTTCCAGCTGAGACGCTTCGGTTGCTATGATTTGGAATATCCATGGCTGTAATGTGTATCTCAAGAATATTACTGAGTAAAAAAAACAGTAACCAGCAATACTAACTTCTCCATTGTTGTTTAGTCGTTGTACAATTAGGATGATTGGTCAGTGTAGTATTTGTCCTGCCCCTTCTCCACTGTGATTGGATGGCTGCGTAAATAGTGACAGTGACAAGTGCTGCGTTTTATCCAAAGTTGAACAGTTTTCAACTCTCAGCTACAAATAAAAAAAAAAAAAAAAAAAAAGAAAGACAGGGCAAACGAACTTGTGAAAAATAATTATGCTACATAGTGCATCAAAATACAGTGTCATTATCGGTTTGCTTGAAAGTACACAGAAAGTTCAAATGTTTTACGCACCATTTACACATGGTAGGAAGCAAGTGTAAATTTGTTTCACACCAACTAAAATCTTGAAAATACGAACATTTTCAATGGATCCGAAAACCTACGTCAGTACGCCTTTACGAAAGATTTACACAAAAATTCGTTCTGCTCGTGTTTCATGAATTATGCCCACTGTTTGACTTTGAGACAAAAGAAAATAAGTGTTTTGATACAACTCATGCTCTATATTATTAGTCCTATATCATATGATAGCTTTCTTTGATGAACAAACCAACACTTGGCAGAAATCCCCTTAAAATCGTCCCTTCCAGTGAGCTATTAACTTGAGAACTGCTTCAGCTGTGAACTCAAGAACCATACCAATCTGATTCATGAACAAATCATTCAGGTTAGTGTTTCTTAAAAGCATCTGAAGCTTAGGTAGATCGTAGAAACCAATGGCACAAATGGTCTCTACTGAGGCTTACAATGCTTTTGGGAAATGCAGGCCAGATTGATTTATTTTTGCTGTTTTTGCCTTTATTCAGACAGGACAGTAGAGAGTTGACAGGAAGCAAATTGGGAGAGGGTAGGAGGGGATCAGAAATGACCACAAGCTGAGATTTAAACTCACATCTGCCAATGCACAACCGCGCTACATGTCAGAGCACTGCCCACAAGGCTATCTCAGTATCTCAAAGATCCAACTCAAAAGAAAGATTTGTTCACAAACATGCTGTGGAGAGCTGAGGCTGATGTCAAGATTTTCATTTCAGTCTGTTACTCACACAAAACTTGGAATATGAGTCATACGAACCATTTTAATGTTACTTTTATGGTGCTTTTTTATCGTCACCAGCAGAGAATGCATGCAAATAGATGCAACCTACATATATGACATCCTCCACCCGCTAATCATAGCGTCTCCATCAGTAAATGAGTCCCCAGTCAGCTTGTAACCACATATGTTGGGTCTTGACCTCGAGAGGGTGACATTGATCAAACAGACCTCAGCAGAAGTTTCTCTGTTGAACATGGCACAGGGAATGGATTCAAGTTAATTCGGTTTTGATCGATCTGTGTTGCCACTCTCTTCACGGAAGCTAGCCCTCTGTGGGTCATTAATGAGATTGTATCAAAATAGAGGTTAAAGCCAGCCTTCAAAAAAGTACTGCTTCTTCAAACTTTGTTGGTTTTATTAGCACCGTCAGCTTTGAATGCAGAAAAGTTTTCTAGCTTCTACACAGTAATTCTGCCAGTTCAGGGTAGGATATCTTACATTTCATGATGGTTACAATAATCTGGAGCTGATTTTTATGATTTATAGTAGGCTTTGTATGTCTACAGTTTTTGTATATTGTATTTTTGTGTATTTAAAAATTGTTAATTGGTATCTAGTGTTGGGGAAAGTTACTTTTAAAAATAATGCATTACAATATTGCGTTACTCCCTAAAAAAGTAACTAATTGCATTACTTAGTTACTTTTTTATGAAAAGTAATGCCATATTATACATATACATTTTCTTACCTGGGCTGGGCTTGCTTGTTTTTTTGTTTTTTTTAATAACAAAAAAAAAGTACTATTCTTGGCAAATGTGCAGGCCCTTTCACACCAAAAGTGAAATGAATAAGCCTCACGCTGAAGGAAATGCATATATACACCTGTACAGTAGAGGGCGCTGCTCAAACAAACCTTTTAGCTGTGCTGCCTTTTTGGATTAAAGAAGAATAGGATACAGGAGAAGGAAGTTCAACACTCTTATTTCTAAATCTAATCTAAAGTCATTTTTGCTTATTAGTATGGTTGAACTGGATTATTGAAGGTCAGCAGCAAGGACATTGGTTAATAAAGTGAGATTAAAGTATATTTGTGTAATTTAATATAGTTATTTATTACATGTTTGCGTAAAATTCTGAGATTGCATTTCAATGTTTTTATTCATTCTGAGGAATACTGAATGTTTTCGTGCAAGTGAGTAAATGCACGTTCACATTTAGTCTAGAACTACAATAACCATCATGTTCACACAGCGCACACAACGCCTCTGCACTCCCGATTTCTCTCAACATGGTGTAAAATGTGAAAAAGTAACTTGCATTACTTATTTGAAAAAGTAACTTTTGTTACTTTTTGTTATTTTGTTACTTTTTGTTGTAAATTGAAAAAGTAATGTGTTACTTTACTAGTTACTTGAAAAAGTAATCTGATTACAAGTTACTTATAATGCATTACCCCCAGCAATGTTGGTGTCGTTAATAGGGGTTTAGTTCTGTTTGTTGATCTGTTTATGAATGTGTAGTTCTATATTAAATGATGGGTCAATGGCATGCAGTTCTTACATACAATGCTCTAACCACTTCTATGTCATTTTCACGAGTTCACACGTATGTAATTGAATAGAGTAAAGATTTAGCGCTGTCCGGGGGAGGGCTCGGAATTTTGGCCCGAACCCAGAGTACTCCCCCCATATCCCTGGATGGGATAGGAACAGTTGAGAGTAAGGAGTTGGGGTGGTGGAGGGATGCAGGAAAACACTGTCATGGGACAGAGGTCAGTCGGCTATTTATATATAGGCTGATAGGGTCATACTGATTGGGTAGATTATCAGAACGTGCTGCTCCCGAACTTTAATAAAACATCATTTAAAATTTATTGGGACATAAACAAATTGTTCAGATAATATAAGATCATTTGACTATTACTAATTCATGATATTTGTAAAAAATCACATTACACACTCACATTACAAAAATCACACTCACATTAAGGTGCAAGGAAAAGATGTTATTCATTTTTAGTTGATGGTTAGGGTTAACGTCATTTTCAGAGTCATTAAATATGAACTTTTCTTGATAATGATGTAAAATCAAGGGCGTCCTTTATATTTACACCCTAAAGGTGGCATGTCTAGTGCCAGATGTTGCTTATCATTATGTTCTTCACAGTGCTCAGCTGGTGCCGTCTAGTGGTTATATGGGGAAACAGATTTGTGTAATGCATTAGCTCATATGAAACAAGGACATTTAATTATGTTGTACACATCATTTTTTTGAAGACACAATGCTTTTATGAATGTTTATGAATATTTAATGAAGTGTTATTAGCTGTGATTTATATGTAGTAAGTGTTTGTCATAATGCTTTATTGATTTAATTGTTTTTTGCTCTCAAGATTGCTGAAAGAGCTGAGATAATCACTTATAACAGCGTAGAAAGAGACACTGAAATAGTTTGTGGCACCATTAAAAGAAAGTGGCAGGATCAGGAAATCAGAGATTGGCTTGCAAATGGGGAAATCAGAGAGGGCTATAGGAAGAGTGAAATAAGAGAAGAAGGATGAGAAGTGTCTCAGAATCAGGCTAGTGGCCTTATATATCTACGGTGGCCCTAAAAAGTATTTGGATGCTTAAACCACACTTAAAAACGTACCAATGCACCAGATTATGAAATAGCAACATATTAAAGCAAGTGAACATAATAAAGTATCAATTGAAAGTATTAAAGTAAGATTCATGTATTTGAACAATTCCAAATTGTCAACATTTTGTAGATCAAATTCGTTTTTAATGTAAACTCTGCTAGGACACCTGTGTGAACTTCAGGGAAATTTAAAAATCATTTTAGTTTTGAGAAGTTGTAGCATCATTTGTTTAAAATCCACTTTGTTTGATTATTTGATGTCTTCTGACTGTACAGCATACTGTACATGCTTCCTGCGAAACTTGAGCATTCTGCTTGTCATCCCCCCACCTCTCTCTCTCTGATCAGTGCTACTTCCTGTTCATAGCTTTAATTCCTAGACAGTCCATGATATGTTCAGATATATACAGCAGAACTCTGTCAGGACACTGAAGACCTCACTAGCTGTTTGGTTTGGATTACTGTCCACGTCTGGAATGGGAGGTGTAACGTTATCCAGATAGCAAATCAGCATTGTGTTCTACATTGGGTCACATTGAGACTTTTCTGCACTTCGCAGCAAAACACTCCAGCACTGGATCTCAAGAGTTGGTATGGATTTGTTGATTAATTGAGAAAGAAATGGATAAAGTCTAATTTGACAATCACAGCAGCCCAAAGGAAACTCCTCTTCTAAATTTTATCTTGACTGACTAAAACCTGTGCCCTGGGAACTCTCTCCTAAGTGAGGAGGAAGTTTGAGGACAAAGTAAGTGTCAGACCGTTTTTGAGGTGAAGTTTTTAGAGATTTGTCTGTGTGCTGGTGATGGTTTAATGGACTTTTTCCATTGTGTGAGTTGCTGTAGTTTAACAGAGACTGTTCGGTCAGCATTTGAAACATTACTGAAGGACAGGAGACATGGATGCGGTGAAGGACTGCAAGAATGAGTGTCAGAAGGAGTTGGCCAGCATGCTGAGCTGCTTTTTCGGCTTGGTCACCGGCTCTTTTGCCCAAGGTACTTCCTTTGCTGTGCTCTGTCTTTTTACATTCTTTTAAAATTATTTGACTCCTCACTCTCTTATACTGAACTTTATGAAGTTGCTGCACAAATGAAGTTTTATGTTGTCGTGGAGATATAAATTGTTTCTCCATAACAGATCTAAGACCATGTTTAATCTGTATTTTTTACTTTTTTTCCCAGTAAAAAATCCTACATTTACCTGAGAAGTAGAATTCGTTTTTTTTCCCTCCTGGGAAATAGCTTTTTAAGTGAAAAACATACAAATCATTGCGTTGCATGAGATAAAAATTAACACATTATTTCTGGACAGGCAGATCTATTATCACCCTATGATGTTTTTATCTGCTGATGGTGCAATTGTGCTGGTCTGTTCATCTACGGGACTCTGATTCAGTGTAAAATGGTCTCTGACAGTTATTCTGTGACTGTATGTGTGTATATGTGTGTAACAGGAGCCCTTTAACTTTCACCAAGTACCATAACGTTGTTCTGTCTCACTTCTGGTCAAAGGACAGATGCTCTAGTCTTCCAGGTGAATAATCGAATCAGTCATGTTCAATTTGTCCTGTCTTTTCCTTGACACTACTGAGACTTACTAACCCTCATGTCTCTCCAAACCGGTTCCTTTCTTCTGAGGAATACAAAAAGATACATTTGGCAGAATGTTCATGCTGCTCTTTTTCAATGAAAACCATAGCTTCGGGGGGAAAACATACCTCTCAACCTTGTCATTTTTGTCATTTGTTTGTCTCTCTTATTAATTCTCCACCAAAATAATTATTCTCTGTTGTGTTTCCCTAGTGAGATCTGCTCTTAGCTTCCAAAAACTCCCAGTAGCTCACCTCTTGGTCTATTAGCTAAACATGATTATCTTGATATGTTCTTCACTGTGCATGCTGATTTACACCACAGAGACAGAGTCTATTTCATTTCCGTTTTGCACATTCATATAGAGACGTGAACTCCAGGGTCAGGAGAGAATGAATCATTTCCAGGCCAAGACAGAAATTAGTCATTTCTGATTTCTGCTCTGATTTTGTGTTGAAAATCTTCAGAAGACTGTGGAATGGATTTAAGCATGGGAAAATGTGTTAAAATGGAGCTGAAAGCTATTTTTGGGCCTAATTATTGGGCCTAATTATTATAAATCTTTAGAAAATGCCACATTTCACAAATCTTCCACATTGATGTCGTTGAGCTCTGTATAGATCAGGCCCAGCTAACAAAAAATGTTCTGAGAATGTTTTGCCAAGTAACGGCATTAAAGGGTTAGTTCACCCAAAAATGAAATTTCTGTCATTAATTACTCACCCTCATGTCATTCCACACCCGTAAGACCTTCGTTCATCTTCAGAACACAAATTAAGATATTTTTGATGAAATCCGAGAGCTCTATGACTCATCCATAGACAGCAATATAATCACCACTTTCAATTTCCAGAAAGGTACTAAAGACATTGTTAAAATATTCAACGTGACTGCAGTGGTTCAACCTTAATTTTATGAAGCGACAAGAATACTTTTTGTGTGCCAAAACAAAACAAAAATAACGAATTTATTCAACAATATCTTCTCTTCTGTATCATTCTCATACGTTGTTTACGTCCAGCGCTTCCAGATTCTACGTTAGAACGCTGGCATTTGGACGTAAACACGTAAGCCTTCACTGTGCTTACTGTGTCAACTGCATAAGAATAATGACAGGGAAGAGAAGATATTGTTGAATAAAGTCATTAGTTTTGTTTTGTTTTTGCGCACAAAAAGTATTCTCTTCGCTTCATAACATTAAGGTTGAACCACTCCAGTCACGTTGAATATTTTAACAATGTCTTTAGTACCTTTCTGGACCTTGAAAGTGGTGATCATATTGCTGTCTATGGACGAGTCATATACCTCTTGGATTTCATCAAAAATATCTTAATTTGTGTTCCGAAGATGATTAAAGGTCTTAAGGGTGTGGAACGACATAAGGGTGAGTAATTAATGACAGAAATTTCATTTTTGGGTGAACTAACCCTTTAAGTTATGAAAACACTTATTCTGAATGTTTTCTGCACATTCAAAACATCCAGTTTTTTAAATGTTTTAACTTTTTTTGTTGTTGGTTATGCGAACGTTAAGGGAATTTTGTCATTTTGCAAACATTATGGGAACGTTAGTTTTAAATTTTCTCTGAATGTTCTGAATAAAGTAGTAACATTAAAATATGTTAGACGAACATCCAACTAAAACTTTTCAGGAAAAAAAATGCTCCATAATTGATGTATAAATAATGTTTTGTGCTAAGTTTTGATAACATTATTAAAGATCAGATAACTTTGAACAAACGTTCTATTAACTTTACTTGAAGAACTTTGAGAGAACCTTGCCAGAACAATAGCCAAAGTTCTGAGAACGTTCCATGTTAGCTACGGGAACCAAAAGCATTAAAATCTCATGACTATTTGACTGAAAATTGCAAATTCGTATAAAAAGGGTCTGGTTTTCCAAAATTGAAAGATAATAGAGTCATGGACAATCTTAGAAAGAATCTGTTGGATTTTATTTGTAGTGTTACACTGACACCACATTTTTGCATTCTGTCTACAAATATCTGTTTAATATATTCTCTTGACTGCTTGCAGGTCAACAGATTTTTTTTTTTTTAAATCTGCGACAGGAAAGGAAATTGCGGCGTCAGCAGGGGCCGTCCAGGTTATGCAACAGAATATGCATAAGTCTTGCTAATTAAGCATTTATATGTGCCTTAAATAGTCAGATCGACTCAATCTATTGTCTCATGTTTCAGTGGCCTTCAGCCAGGTCAGCCAACGAGGACACAATAGGCAGGAAAGACACTTGTGACTGTCGTGAATGTATCGCATGCATCACACTGATACACTAGCGCCTCACAGTGGCCAGTGCAATCCATTACACTACACACTATTGATGTCAAGAGTTTATAATTATACTACCATTCAAAAGTTTGGAGTCAGTAAGATGTACTTTAAAGAAATTAATACTTTTATTCATTGAGGATGCATTAAATTGATCAAAAGTGACAGTAAATACATTTATAATATTATAAAGATTTCTTTTTCAAATAAATGCTTTGAACTTTTTATTCATCAAAGAATCCTGAAAAAATGTATCATGGTTTCCACCAAAATATTAAGTAGCACAACTATTTTTAACATTGATAATAATAAGAAATTAATTTCTTAAGGACCAAATCAGCATATTAGAATGATTTCTGAAGGATCATGTGACACTGAAGTAATGATGCTGAAAATTCAGCTTTAAAATGACACTTTTAAAATACAGTCATATAGAAAACAGTTATTTTGAATTGTAATAATATTACCCATTATTACTGTTGTTACTGTGTATTTGTGATCAAATAAATGCAACCTTGGTGAGCATATAAGAGACTTCCTTTAAAAATATTAATAAAACCTTACTGACCCCAAACTTTTGAACGGTAGTGTACAAAAGTGCACACAAAAATGGAAACAAATGTAAAAAGAAAGAACAAAGCTAAAAGAAAGTAAACAAAATAGAGATAAAAATAGAAAATTGTTTTTGAATTTTAATATGATTTCACAATATTACTGTTTTATTGTATTTTTGATCAAACAAATGCAGCCTTCAAGAACATAAGAGACTTCTTTCAAAAGCATATACTATGGAATTTTATATTTTATCAATAATAAATATAAATTTAAATTATAATAAATAAATTAGACTTGAGTTCATGGATTGAAAAAATAATTAAATTCATAATAGGTGGATTCCCGGCAGTACCACAGAAGATCACTGTTGAAGACCCTTGTCTTACTTATATAGCTGATACTAAAAAAAACTGCCCATGCACATTTTTAAAGACGCTTTGGTCTGTGCTCGACGCAGGGGTCTTGAAGCACATCTGTTTTATTCATATACTCGTATTAATATTTCCACCTCTATGGTGTGGTCTCGGTGTGAGAAGAAAAAAAAAATTCAAACATAGGCCGCAGGAGAGAGAGGGAGACTGTGTGTTGTGTTTTAAGTGAAAGGTCATTGTAGCATGGAGTCTTTGAAGTGTCTTTCTCCCTCACATGTATCTACCTGAGTGTCTGACCCATAGTCACCAAACAGACTATTCAATGTGCTTTTTCACTGACACTAATACACACACACATTGTCATCTGGTTTCTCGGAGATCAGCTGTTGGTTCATGCTCATTGTGGTTCCTGTTTGTAGCTAATCTGGTGTGGTTTCTGTATCAGTCTATAATGGGGAGTGTGATGGCTACGCTCTCTTTAGAAGCGCGTCGGCGTTTCTCTCGACCCAGCTTCCTGGCTGATTGTCGTCACAGTACGGCTCGCTATCATCGCTCAGGTAACGCTTATCAGAACAACACTCTGTCTTTGAGCTGTCTGTGTTTTGTCACTTTTAATCATTTGATACCCAAACCCGTTCTTTTTGGCTTGTTAAGTTGGACACAGTGTTACTTTTATTGTAAAATTATTAGAAAACATTAAAAGTTTTTTTCTGGAGTTCATTGTAAGTTTATAAAGTTTATTACATAGAACAAATATGGATGAAATGCAGATACATAGCTGACATGGAGTCAAGCAGTGTCCTCCTCCTGCAGTGTATCATGCTATACTACATTTTTATATTTTATTTTTGTTGTTTTATTACTATTATTATTATGCATATAGCTGTTGGAACTAGTATTAAGTAAGAGAATTATCCATTGAGAAAAATTATTTTGTCACACAACTGGGTTATTTAGTTAACTATCACACTCTTTTTTAATCATAGATCTGAATGTTTGTAATTCTTGAATGCTTAGACGATTATGGCAGAAGTGAAAGCAGCTTAAAAAAATTAAAATGTAAAAAAGTTATAGAAATTTAAGTTTACTGTAAAGCAAACGTATTGAACAAAATATTTTTATTTTATCCTGTTAGCGTTCCACTGTATCATCCATGGTACACTGTAAAAAAAAATCCCTGTAAAATTTAAGGTAAAAAAACAGCATTTGTGGTTACAAGAACCTTACCGTAAAAATACAGTAGCAACATTTTAGGTTTTACGGGACAGCGCTTAGTTTACTGTCTATTTTACAGTTCAAAACCATATAATTTAAAGGTTTATATTGTAGTAATAATTACAGTTCATAACTGTTTATTTTACATACTGTTAAAAAAAAAAAAAAATGTTACATTTACGGTAAAAAACCTGGCAGCAGTGGTTGCCAGAAAAATACAGTAAAAAATACAGTAGCATCATTTTAGGATTTACCGATTTAACCTAAATTTACAGTAAAAACGTATTTCCTTGACTGATATAATGTTAATTTACCAACCTATTGAAGTACTAATATCTGTTTTGTACCTTTGTAATACACTGACAACCACCAAAAACAGTGGTGATGAGAGTCACATGATGAATCAAAGCTCATCACAAGCAGCTTTTCCACCAGCTGAGAAGGACAATACTAATATATAGAAGGTGCACACCATGTCATTCATACAAACACTAGACAACATGTACAACATGTTCCTGGATCAACATCTTTGTTGATCCTGGAACAACATTCCAATCAACCAATCAGATTTGAGGGAAAAGTTTACAGTTTATGTCAAGTTTAGGCTTACAACCAGGGTTAGGTGCTTCTACGTCAGTGTTATTCACCTATCATTTCTCTCTGATTTTAGGGATAAATTATGGGTAGGGATAGGTTTAGGGGTAGGAATGGGGTTATGACTAAATTTTCAGACAAGAATGTTTTTCCAGGATCAACAAAATATGTTGATCCAGAAACATGTCTTACTTGGCAAAATCACGGTGACCAAACAGGATCATGGTAACACACGTGAAATAAACATTAATTTAACAACATTAGATGTAACATAAAACCCTAATGCACATAACTGATTAGAAAAAACTACACTGTAAAATGTTTATTGTCAAATTAACTAACTTCCTGCAACAATTATCCAGTAGTTGCTGTATTTCATACCGAAGTAAAATTACCGTAAAAATAACTACAGTAGTTTTAAGCATACTTTAAAATAAAGTACAGCATTATACTATTATTTTTATTATTGTTATTTTTAATTTTACTGTTATATACTTCACATCAGTGGCGTGGGGGGGGCTTGAGCCCCTGCCCCTTTGATCCCCCGCGTTCCCATTTCTCCCCCCCGGAACGCAATTTCTATCTAGAACAATCAATCAAATGAAGTGACTACATGTGTTTTAAAGTATACCTATTTAATGTACTTCTATGACTTTCATCTTCACGACGCTGAGGAAAAGGCCAGAAAATAAAAGCTTTCTCAAATTTTACGGAAACGTATTAACTCAAACGTAGCTTTATATCTTGCAAATAACATCAGAATAAACCATATAAAGCAAAAAAATTATAAGTTAACCTACCATAATCTTGTGGGCTTTAATCTTCATCAGTCTGTCACAGAGTTGTTGCGTGTGAGATGTGGTTGTTTTTCACGGTCTTTTAGTACTGTATTTAGATTTACAGTAGGCTAATATACAGTTGCAAGAAAAAGTATGTGAACCACTTGCAGAATCTGTGAAAATGTTAATAATTTTAACAAAATGAGGGAGATAATACAAAATGACCCCCAAAATTTTCACCCCCCGACTCTTAATGCATTGTGTTTCCTTCTGACGCATCAGTGAATGTTTGAACCTTTTTTAATAATTGTGTTTGAGTCCCTCAACTGTCCTCCGTGTGAAAAGATGGATCTCAAAATCATTCAGTCACTGTTGTAAAGGGTTCAAATATTCGAAAGATGGTGGAAAACTGAAGAATTTTTGGGACCTGGAGATTTTTTCTGAAGAACAGAGCTCAGTTTAACTGCTCAGAACAAACAAGGGACTCATGAACAACCATCACACAACAAAAAATCAGTCGTAGATCATCCAGGTAACCACACACAGTATTAAGAATCAATGGTTCACAAACTTTTGAACTGGGTCATTTTAATAAATACAGCTATTTTTTTGTCTTATGGATTATATGTAAACATCTTTTATGTAAAATATCTTACTCAGGACAGTACTAAATAAAAAATAACATGCATTTTGTATGATCTCTCTTATTTTGTTAAAATTTTGCACATTTTCACAAAATCTGCAAGTGGTTCACATACTTTTTCTTGCAACTGTATTTCCCAGAATGCAGTGAAAATCTACAGTAACATACTGTACACAGCTTATACAGCTTATACAGAAACTGTTAAGAATACAGTAATAATGTTGTAAAAAAGACTAAATGTACAGTAACATACTGTGCTCAGATTCTACAGTAGGGAACTGTTGAGAACACAGTATATTACTGTGAAAACAACAGAAATCATTTACAGTGTAAGAAGAGTTATTTCAACAAAAATACATAAAATGTGAAGCGTCACGCAGGGAATTGTGGGAATGTCAATTTACGTTTTTTCACTGTAAATTATACAATGACTTATTTTTTACTTCCAAAAACTGTAAATTTTTATTTTACTGTAAAATAACATTAAAACATTAAATGTACTAAGAATGTGAGTAGTAAAATAACATTAAATGTAACTGTCACTGTATATAGTACGGAAACTTTATGTAAACCAATTAACTGTTTTTCACCATAGCATTTTTACAGTCTTTTACCTGTTAAAATCACAGTCATTTTTTACAGTGTACAAATACCATTCAAAAGAGACCTAAGGAATGCTAAAAGGGTTATACTAAATATATATTTTACATAATTTGGACTGTAAAATTGCTACAAAATCAATGCCCTGTCTAACCAATTTGTGTTCCAAATTTGAAGTTACTATCACAAAAAAAAAAAATGTTTTCCCTACGCACCTGACTTGGAGGTGTCCCCTGACACCTCTAATTATCCTTTAACCACATTGGAAAACCAAATGCCTAAGAATAATATTCTGACTGCATAAGACACTATATACACTGACTGCATAAAATGCTTAAATTAAATATTATTATTATTATTATTATTATTGTTATCATTATTATATTATGATGGCTGGCCGTGAGACCGTGGGTGTCCCATTTGTCCCCAGAGGACTTTTTCCCGACAATCAAAGTAGTGTTACGTCACAAAAGTGGGGACTCGTAGGAAGAATGTCAGTGTTTAAGGTTCCATTTAGGACAGGGCCTATATACTGTAACACCTAAATACTTCCTTGATGTGGAAAAAGAATAGAAGTAGCATAGTTTTCCCAAGTCTTTGGGAAATAGATTTATGGGTCATAACTAGGCTGTCAATTTTAGACTTTAATTTAGTACAATTATATAAAATAATCCATTAAAAATGGTCAGTAGTCAAATATTTCCGCCTGCATGTGTGTTTAGCTATAAAACTTGTCGTTCTGACTCTAAATTTTGAGCCACAATCGATTGTAAAATGACTATAAACACACACATGGGACAGCACATTATATATTGGACTCTTATATCTGAGAATAAATGTTTGTTCCTTATGATACATTTGGCTATTAGTTGAACATTGATATTTTTCTATCTGTTTTTTTAGCTGTTCAGTTTTAAAAGCAATAATCCATTTGGGTCTGTGCATTACAGTGATTTTACCATCACTAAAAATTCTCATAAATTTCTGGAATTTTAGTTCCCTCTTTATAAAGACTCTCATAGATTGACTGTCTCTCAGAGGTGGACAGGATGAGGCTCTGGTAGACGGAGCTCATTCTGACACTGTTATTTTCTTGGAGTACTGCTGACGATGAGTCGCACCCATCCTAAACACAAGAGAACCGATCAATTCCACAGACTCTAGTTTGCATGAGTATCTTTGAAGTTAAAAACTCTTTTTTTACTATCACCCTACTTGCCTTTGTGTTTTCTGAGTTGCAGTCTGGATTAGAAGTGTCGCCCAACTCCAGTGTGACTTCTGCTGTTCAAAAGAGTAGTTACTATTTTCTCTGTTAAGATGGAAGCTAATTATTGTAATTACTATAATAATATTTTACCTGTTTTACAGTTTTGCCTGCATCTCTTGGAGAGTCCATTAAAGCAATGACACAAAAGCACAATCACCGTAACAGCACAGATGCAATATAGCATATAACTGATCCCCTCTGAAAATAATAATTTATTAAACTGATTAGCATTGAAGCCATAATTTTAACCTCATGCCCCTGTTATACACTCAACATACAGTAAGGTCCAAAAACCTATTTGGATCTTTAAATAAACAGTTTTTGGATTTTGGAAAAAGTAAAACAAAGAAACATTAAGATGTAAGTGAATAAGTACTTCAGATTTTGCATATTCTAGGCCACTAATCAAATAAGTACATTTGTGACACTGATCATGTGACTGTTTGTACAGATGGTGAGATGTTCTTCATGCATTGATGCTCAAGATGCACTTTAGATCATATCATTATGAATCATAATGCTGCAGATGATCATTAACCCTCTACTGCACACGTTGATGACATGAAAAAAAATATGAAGAAAACTTTAAGAAACTTAAGAAAACTTTCCGTTGCCTGAGGGCACCGCTGTGCTGTAGAGGGTTAAGTTTTATGCCGCTTTTGTGCTGCTGTCATTAAAGCAAAAAGGACAAACCAAGTAGTAAGGCATTCTGAAATTCATGTACAGTTGAACTCAAATCAGCTTATAACAGACAGTAACTTGAAATGTAAAAATTTAATTACCAAAAAATGCAAAATAGAAGCATTTTCACTAAAGTGTTCTCAGACCCTACTGTATGTTTTCTCAGTTCATCAGTATCTTCACCATACTTATATTTCAAATGACTGTGGCTCTTAAAATACTGCAGAATGACTATGACTATTTTGAGCTGAGTATGATTGGTGGGACATTTGAGTACATACGTGTCACTAATAAAATGCCATTGTGTGCAGATGTAGATGCTGGTGCCTCTGTGGTCCAAAACACTTGTGGAAAAATGAACAAAAATTAAATGCAGAGATTTTCAAGTAATAATCAAGCAATCAAGTTAAAAAATTATTTAAATAGCTAAAGTAATAATTCCCCCCAAAAATACAATTTATGTCGTCATTTACTCACCCTCCTGTTGTTACAAAACTTTATGACATTTTTTATGACACTAACGTTCTTTAAAACATCTAATTTTGTGTTCCGCAGATGAAAGAAAAGCAGGTTTGAAACAAAACAAAGGTGAGTAAATCATGACAGAATTTGTATTTTTAGGTGTTCATTTCTTGAAATCCTTCAGAGAGGTGCATTGGGTTAAATTATCTGGATATTTTGCAGGTTGCAATATATGCAATTATATGGAAGCAAGTATGTCAGCATATTCAAACCAACCACAAAGACAAGCATACATGAGGCATTTCATACTTTAAGACTAGAGCTTCATTAGAAGATATTTTATTAAAAAACAATTATTGAACAAAATTAATGGCTACTCACTTGTGGTAGAAAATCTGAGTAATGTTGTCAAAGCTTCTTACTTATAAGAGCTTCCGAGGGTCTTTTTACTTTTGGGCAAAAAGAGACTCCGCCTTAAACATACAGAGCACTCCTTCTCACTCAATCCAGAAGACAGACAGACAGACAGATAGACAAACAGATAGATCAATAGATAGATAGATAGATAGATACATACATACATACATACATACATACATACATAGAACTACATAGATACATAGAATACATAGAATTGATTGATTGATTGATTGATTGATTATATTTTGCCAATATAATTGTGTAGTTACTGCACCCAATAAAGCAGTCACTGTACTTTATTACAAACAAGAAACTTCACATTTCTCTGTTGATCCTTCCCAAAAAAGGTTTGCACAGTAATGTGTATTGTCCAGCAGAGGGCCCTGTAGGACATACACAGTCATCTGAAGTGGGCTACTTCTCAAACGGAAGGCAACTTCCTAATGAGGCTGTATGGCTAGAGTTCTCCTCAGCATTAAACGCCAAAATGAGATGGTGTAGTAAGTGCGCATGGCTATGTCCCACATGTCCCCGCCCCATAGTCACGGCACGAAAATACTATTAAAACTTAATTTTGGAATAATTCTTTGTATATAGCTATACACCGATCAGGCTTTTGTGGGGTGTTCCCAGTCTGCAGTGGTCAGTATCTATCAAAAGTGGTCCAAGGAAGGAACAGTGGTGAACCGGCGACAGGGTCATGGGCGGCCAAGGTTAATTGATGCACGTGGGGAGCGAAGGCTGGCCCGTGTGGTCCAATTCAACAAATGAGCTACTGTAGCTCAAATTGCTCATGAAGTTAATGCTGGTTCGGATCAGAATATCTGATGAATCACGTTTTCTTTTACATCACGTGGATGGCCAGGTGCCTTCCAAGGATCCTTCAAAATGAGACGGCCTTCGGCGGCACTTTTTGGCAGCCAAGATTTGCAGCCTTCCGTTTGAGAAGCACCTCTACAGTTGGCTTTTCTGGGCAGGAAATCAAGAAGTTAAAATTGTTCAATTATCTATGATACTTTTATTTTCTATTGGTGACCTCAGTGGAAAGAATTCCATAGACTAACACCACAATTGTTACAATTATTTGATTAAAAATAAAAAAGTGATTAAAATGTAACTTTTCATTAAGAATAAAATGTAATTCAAATGCTAAACCAAGTTTTCATTGAGGTTGTTTTCTGATACCAATGAATGTTGTGCAGAATATTCCTCAAAAAATGATCACCGCAAATGCACAAAGAAAAAAGTTGAGCCACAGATTTTGTTGAGCCTATTGATGGGTATTTGATGTGTATGCTAACTCTAGGTAACGTATAAATGTCACTGGAAATGGGTAAATGGGCCAAGTACTTATCAGGAGTAATTAGTCATTTCCCTTCAATCAATGGGAGCCCATCCCCGATTCCCAAACTTTGTTTGTTGTTGTCATAAAAGTTATTTTGTCGGTGCATTCCAGGGTGTTTTTATCATTAAAAAGTCGATCCATCACACCTCATTAAAAGAGAGGGAGAGACAGAGAGAGCACTTCTGTCGAGTCTGAGGACTTAAAGAGCAGGGCCGTGTTTGGCCTCAGAGTGCTTATGTATTAGATAGAGGACCGGCTGCCTTATATCAGGTTTCATTTCTGTACGTGCAGAGTTACTGAACATGTAGAGGGGAAGTGCAGTGTTTGTATACATTGAGGGATCGCTTTGCCAGACTATTCCTTCGTAGTAATAGCCTTATGCCGGTTTGTTTGCCGTGAATGAATACTACAGCACTGATGGATAAATCCAAATTTTGCTGTTTGTAATAGGAGTGCATTGGATCAATACTCGAAAGCACATCTCCCTTTAAAGCGTGAAATGAAAAGAGGGGGATGGATTTGTTAAAATTATATTTTAAAAGAAAATATGTGCTCTTTTCCAAGCATCTGTGCTAAGCTATCAGATTGTACCATTGTTTTCCTAATGTCTGTGTTCAGGTTCAATGAGTTATGTTAGACCATAGTGTCCTGTCAGCAAAAGCCTCATGCTTTAGCTCCTATTAAGAAGTGTTCATCTTCTAATGGCATTACTGGAACCTGCCCCGTTCTCCTAAAAGCTCAACATTAATTCCTATACACAACAAGCACTGACGCCAGACATAAATACATCTGCTTAGTCAGAGCATGTGTTATTATATTATAATAGTGAAATTAAGGTACATTTCCAGGGAAAATTTCTTTTTAAATTTCCAAAAATCAAATATCAAAATGGTTCAAATAAGAGTCCTGTAAGAATTAATTTTACTGAATTATCTGATATCCTAGAATCAGAGTTCAAAAATGGATAAATAAGAGTTCATTGGGATTCTGATAAAGTAAAAATTCTGTTACTAAAATTTAATTCAATTCATTTACTCACTCACTCACTCACTATATTGCAGCCATTTGCTAAAATCATTTAAGTTCATTTTTTTTCCTCATTAATGTACACACAGCACCCCATATTGACAGAAAAACACAGAATTGTTGACATTTTTGCAGATTTATTAAAAAAGAAAAACTGAAATATCACATGGTCCTAAGTATTCAGACCCTTTGCTGTGACACTCATATATTTAACTCAGGTGCTGTCCATTTCTTCTGATCATCCTTGAGATGGTTCTACACCTTCATTTGAGTCCAGCTGTGTTTGATTATACTGATTGGACTTGATTAGGAAAGCCACACACCTGTCTATATAAGACCTTACAGCTCACAGTGCATGTCAGAGCAAATGAGAATCATGAGGTCAAAGGAACTGCCTGAAGAGCTCAGAGACAGAATTGTGGCAAGGCACAGATCTGGCCAAGGTTACAAAAAAATTTCTGCTGGACTTAAGGTTCCTAAGAGCACAGTGGCCTCCATAATCCTTACATGGAAGACGTTTGGGACGACCAGAACCCTTCCTAGAGCTGGCCGTCCGGCCAAACTGAGCTATTGGGGGAGAAGGGCCTTGGTGAGAGAGGTAAAGAAGAACCCAAAGATCACTGTGGCTGAGCTCCAGAGATGCAGTCGGGAGATGGGAGAAAGTTGTAGAAAGTCAACCATCACTGCAGCCCTCCACCAGTCGGGGCTTTATGGCAGAGTGGCCCGACGGAAGCCTCTCTTCAGTGCAAGACACATGAAAGCCCGCATGGAGGACTCCAAGATGGTGAGAAATAAGATTCTCTGGTCTGATGAGACCAAGATAGAACTTTTTGGCCTTAATTCTCAGCGGTATGTGTGGAGAAAACCAGGCACTGCTCATCACCTGTCCAATACAGTCCCAACAGTGAAGCATGGTGGTGGCAGCATCATGCTGTGGGGGTGTTTTTCAGCTGCAGGGACAGGACGACTGGTTGCAATCGAGGGAAAGATGAATGCGGCCAAGTACAGGAATATCCTGGACGAAAACCTTCTCCAGAGTGCTCAGGACCTCAGACTGGGCCGAAGGTTTACCTTCCAACAAGACAATGACCCTAAGCACACAGCTAAAATAACGAAGGAGTGGCTTCACAACAACTCCGTGACTGTTCTTAAATGGCCCAGCCAGAGCCCTGACTTAAACCCAATTGAGCATCTCTGGAGAGACCTAAAAATGGCTGTCCACCAACGTTTACCATCCAACCTGACAGAACTGGAGAGGATCTGCAAGGAGGAATGGCAGAGGATCCCCAAATCCAGGTGTGAAAAACTTGTTGCATCTTTCCCAAAAAGACTCATGGCTGTATTAGATCAAAAGGGTGCTTCTACTAAATACTGAGCAAAGGGTCTGAATACTTAGGACCATGTGATATTTCAGTTTTTCTTTTTTAATAAATCTGCAAAAATGTCAACAATTCTGTGTTTTTCTGTCAATATGTGTGTACATTAATGAGGAAAAAAAATGAACTTAAATGATTTTAGCAAACGGCTGCAATATAACAAAGAGTGAAAAATTTAAGGGGGTCTGAATACTTTCCGTACCCACTGTATATATATATATACAGTTGCAAGAAAAAGTATGTGAACCGCTTCTTTTTTTGTTAAAATTATTCACATTTTCACAGATTCTGGAAGTAGTTCACATACTTTTTCTTGCAACTGTATATTTATATATATATATATATATATATATATATATATATATATATATATTTGTCTGTTTCTGATGTCATGTCTGATATTTATTGTCTTTTTATGGCTCTTTTAAATAGAAAAACAGCTATTTGATAAAGGGGGAGGGGGAGGTGTGAGAGATGGGCTGATGCTGGCAGTAGACACAGTGTTTGATCTCACCTTCCGTTTGGTTGACTTAAAGCTACCATTAAGACTTTATTGATTCTTTTATCTAACTGAGCTATTATAGCTCTTTCCTCTTCTCTCCTGCTATACAATAAACAGGAAAACCTGTAAGCTAATGTTGTCTCCTCTGGTTGTCCCATTCCATGCAGAGGCCTTGCCCTGCTTCACTCGAGAGGAAGGAGAGAGAGAAAGTGCTCCAGATGGAACAGATATGTGGGTGGATGGAGGCTGGGAAATCGGTAGGGGAGGGCGTCCCTGGAATCTGATCCCCCTAGTATCTCTCCCTCTCTCCTGCATTCTGCCCTGTTTGGAAATGTGACTTTTCCCCAAGTCCCCAGGCAGAAGGGAAGGAAGGTAAAGAGAGATAGAAAGACGGAGAAAGGGATTGTGGCCAGGGGAAAAAAGGACCAGTTCTCACAGGGGTCTGACTTTGCAGTCAGGGGTAGTGAGGCTAGAAAAGTGAGCGATGGATAAAAGAAGAGATGGAGTGGTCATAGATGAGCAGAGAGGAAGAGACACGGAAGGAGGGGTGGTATGGACAGAGAGGTGAAGATAAACTGCCCATTGCAGATTATTACGGGACAAGAGAGGGCAAGAGAAGCGAGGGAGGGAGGGAGAAAGAACGTGAACTGTACAGTACAAGTTGAAAGAAGAGACAAAAGCACTTGATGCTGACTCTGAGAAAACAGATAAGGGAAAAGATGAGCAGTGCTTGACTGACGGCAGAACCCCTGAGAAGGAGGAGACGAGAAACCGCATTCTTTGGGACCACTCCCAAGACGTATCACCGAACTTAATGGGCTGTTTGAAAGGTTTGACGGGGGCCAAGAATTGAGAACTTCACTGGATTTGCACCCAGGTAAAGAAGGATTCACTGCAAAGGATTGGGGTATTTTTTACCACTGCCATAGGAAGTACCTTGTAGCTTTTTTTGCTGGTTTGCACCAACCTGGTGTGACAAGCAGGAGGCCGCCGAATGCTTTGGACCAGGATTCGAGATGCCAACTCAGTTCTTGTCGCAGTGACCGAGGCAGTGCCAGATGTTGATCCTGCAAATAGCTAAACTGAGTGTTTCTTTAATGACTTCTATTATTCATGTTTGAGGCACTAAGGTGCCCATTAGTCTCAAATTTCTGTGTCAACATCAACAAAATCCGGATTTACGAGCCACTTAGGACATGAAATGAAATATGATCGTTTTAACAGCAAAATTAGCACAGCGTGTCCGTTGCTTCCAAGTCGTAATTCCACGTTGTACTCGTCTGGATCTGTGGAATGATTCTCCGTTCTCTTGTGCCTCTTGCTTTTCACCGAAACGTACACTTTCGGAGCAACAATCTTGAATATCACAGCATCGTCGCAGCACTTCTTCACGACAGAGTTTAAAATGCTCTTGTCTGTTGTTGACACTTGCAAATAACATTTGCGGCCCAGGATGGCTTTTACACATCTGGACTGTGTACGAGAACTGCAATCCAGCTCTTTATTTATGCGATGGGGCTTTCAAGAAAAAATGACCTAACATGGAAACACTGACTTCTCCTCTCATCTCCAAAATAAGTGTAACTAGACCGGACTCTTTTTCCCATGCACACTGCTAGCTTGACGTTCTGCCAAAAATATCCCCTGATTTTCCTTTTAAATATTCTTCTGAGGAACTAATGAAATGACTCTTTCCTTTTGAGACACTCTGCATCTGGTGCCATGCTATATCGGCCAGTTGGCTTTGTCCTGTGTTAGTACACAGATTAATACTTTCACTTCCAGTAGCTCTAGAAGTTCTTGTGCCAAGTGTCGTAAATCATCGCAGCCATGGGTATTCAGGGAATGGAGCTGTTTGCCATCGGAGTGGTCATCATTCTGTTTGTGGCTGTTCTCAAACAGTTCGGCATTCTGGAGCCCATGTCGCTGGAAGGTAAGGAGCATTCTAGAATTGAGGTCCTCCCCTTTGTTGTCATGGTGATATGCTTGACCAATGAGGTCCGTGGGGCCAGGGTTGTGTCAGGTGCACCCCGATGATGGAGATAACAAATCTGATGTTTATTCTCTAGTAATGTTGTGAGGTTTGTGTTAAAGTCAAGGAAAGGTATTGTACTCTCATAGTACTTTAGAATGCAATAATAGATTGTTCCTGTTGAGGTTTCATTGCTTGTGAGTTTTGAAGGTCATTTGGGTCTTATTTGGCTGGTTGGAGATGAATTGAAGTTTAAAGCATTTTATTGCAATGTTTGCTCTACTGTATGCAAATATAAACACAACACATACCTGTTACACCATGTGTTACAATGAGACAGCATCATGTGACAATGTTACTCATTGTAACATAATATATTATTGAATTTATAAAAACAAATGAAGGCCACATGTCCTCATTTAAGTAGTATGTTGTAGTAGTTGACTTAAAAGTGAAATAAAGTTGACATGCTATACATCTAAAACTGTTTTTAACAGCATTTTGTCTTTCATAATTATTATGCTTGCTGCTTTTATGGCCTTATTTGTGCTTAACATTTTGTACTTAAAGGGGTAGTTCACCCAAAAATGAAAATTCTGTCATTAAGTCCTTCGTTCATCTTCGGAACACAAATTAAGATATTTTTGATAAAATCCGATGGCTCAGAGAGGCCTTCATTGCCAGCAAGACAATTAACACTTTCAGATGCACAGAAAGCTACTAAAGACATATTTAAAATTAGGGATGCACCCGGTATCGGGCCCGATACCAAGCTCATGTACTTGTACTCGTACTCGTAAAAACACCCCCGATACCAAAGACCGATACCTCACATGACGTAACTGACAGAATTTCCCGTGCACAGAGACACCGGTGGCAGTAGCAGAAACAATTTCAGCCTCAGAGGTGTGGAAATACTTAAAAATTAATGATGACAACCCACACATTGCGAACTGCATGCTTTCAATCACAATTCGTTATCGATTAGTGAAGGCGGGATAGGCGGAATCGCGCTGAATGACACAGACCAGAAGCGCTCCCTCTCGCGCGCACGCTCTCTCTTTCTTGCGCGCGATCAGTTCTCCTTGCGCCTGAATGGTCAAATGCACACATAGTTGTCAAAATGTCCATCGTGTGGAGTATCTCACGTAAACACAGTCGGTTATGGCTTAAGTGGACGTAAACATTTGGGTGAAAACAGGATATGTGTCAGTATCCATGGATTCGGTCTTAAAGGGACCGTAGCCTATATTGTCATTAATGTTAATAAAACAACAAAATATGTTAAATAAATGTATACATGGTAAATAAACCTACTGTATCTGAAAAACAAGTTTATTTAATTTTTATCTCTATAGTATTTGTTGTATTGTTTGTAATTTGTTTGTAAATTTCTTTTTATATAACAACAATTATATATATTGGTAATTATGCCCTTTGAAGGTTACTGGACACTGTGAAATTTTTGTTCTTTAAGTTTGTGACAAGCACATAAAAATTATTACTTTTTTCATTAGAGTAATAACATTCATTAGTCTCACTGTGTTGTGCTTGGAAAACTGCAACATCACCCCAAAAAAAAAAAAAAAGAGAGAGAGAGAAATTAATAAATGTATAGGCATCGGTATCGGTATCGGTATCGGCTTCGAAGCTTCATGAAGCAGTGTTTTGAAATCTCCCATCACTAGATATTGTTAAATAAAGTCGTTATTTGTTTTTCTGGCACACAAAAAGTATTCTCGTTGCTTCATAACATTAAGGTTAAACCACTGTAGTCACATGAACTGATTTAAATACGTCTTTAGTAGCTTTCTGGTCATCTGAAAGTGTTAATTGTCTTAATTAAGTGTTAATTGAGCCATTGGATTTTATCAAAAATATCTTAATTTGTGTTCTGAAGATGAATGAAGGTCTTACGGGTGTAGAATGACATGAGGGGAGTAATGACAGAATTTTCATTTTTGGGTGAACTAATTTCACACTTTAATGTCACACTGCAGGACCGTTTAAAATAATGATGGCCAAATGGTGATTAAAATGGTGAAATGGTGCCCAGTCAAATAAGAAAAAGCTGTTTTCCTCTTGGGGACCAAAAAATGTCCTCACAATGACAAGGATTTTGGATATTGCCATCTTTGTGGGGATATTTTGTCCCCATAACGTAGGGTACACCTGAACACACACACACACACACACACTCTCTCTCTCTCTCTTTCTCTTTCTCTCTTTGAATCAAAACCCAGTCTAACATTACCCTTCATTCATTATGTATGCTGTATCGAACAGGCTTTCTTTACGGCTACCTAAAAATGGGTCCGTTGGTCTCTGGTCCTGAAGGGCATTGTCCATTTCCCTCTCACCCCTCGCTTCATCACAAGATCATATCCGCTCAATCACTTCTAAAAGTATATATCAGAGTCAGCGCCTTCATATAGATGCATTTCCTCTCAGTCAGAAAGCTTGAGATTATTTTTATTTTCTTCACTCTTCTCCACATTTCTTCTGTTGTTTGGTGGACGTGCCCTGTGTCGTGTCGCATCTTTGTTATCTTGAATTACTTCAAACTATCAAAACATAAAGTGTAATGTGAAGATTGGCCTAGTACTATGTGAAATATTTAGTATCTGGGTGTCATGTTTTAACATTCATATTATTGGCTGGTTAATCTGTTGGTACAGTTGTTTATTTTTGATCGATGTCCTTAAATGGTCTTGACATTTGTGTCTCTTCTGTTTGACTTTCGGGAACAGAAGTATTTGGGCACTGTTATTGACAGCCAACAATCTAAATCTTATTCTAGATTCATTCTTTTTTTCCCCTTCTTTTTCTTTCCTTTTTTTAAATATAAAATTTAAATAATTATGTAGATCACTTTCAGTGGCTTAAGCTGGTTTGCTGGTCTTAGCTTTACTCCAGACCATATCAGGCTGGACTGGTTTGCTTATTTTCAAGGTGTTTTGGCAACCGGTCAGCTGTCAGGCTGGGAAATCAGGGTAGACCAGATTAAACCAGCTGAGACCAACAACCCAGTTTAGGCTGGTTTATGCAGTTTTTCTGCAGGAATATACAGCATAGGCACTAGAAAGGTCATATATTCGTCCAGTGACACAACATTTCACCTGTTTTTACATATAGTTATGCAAATAAACACTTCATCAGCTGGAAGGGTCTGAGTGCCTCATGTAATCTATACATAAATCTTCATCCATTATTGGCCCTTAAGCCGGACCACCCAATGGATCAGCATGGGACTATTTTTAGCTCAGTGGCATCACTTACTACATCTCTGACTATTCCTGAGTGCCGTGTTTCAGGAGGGTGATGTTATTTTGGGTTTCTGATTGGGTTTCTGGTTGTGTGAATCTTATACGTAATGAGAGACTTTGAAGTATTACTTGTGAAGGGAAGTGTGTGTAATGATCAATATGTGCCGGCTCTGTTGCATGAGAGGAATTTGATCTGTCAACTCTTATTTATTCACCTTCTTTGTCTCTGTTCTGTTCATAGTATATAATGCAAATAGTCTAGTCATCGCCACCAGAGGGCGATGTTTCCTTACATGATCTCAAACTCAGGCAAGGAGTTTTGAGTTCAGGCAAGCTGTGAGTTCAAACCAAGGGGTCAAGATTTGACTGATTAAAAAGCATTTCTTTATTGATGGCCAATAAGATTTAGGGTATAGGGATCACAAATTGTTGCACTCTTTCACTTCAAGCATAAGCAGAATACAATGAAAATATATACTACCATTCAAAAGTTTGGGGTTAGTAAGATTAAGAGTCTTAAAAAATCCATTTATGCAGCAGAAATTAATCAAATGTGACAGTAAATATATTTATAATGTTACAAAAGATTTCTATTAAAATCCTGTTCTTGTTAGTTTTTTGGCTATTGATCAAAGAATCTTGAAAAAAAAATGTATCACGGTTAAAAAAAAAAAAAAAGCAGCACTCATAAAGTAGACATCTAAATTAAATTTATAAAATATAGCATTATTTTAAAATGAAATTAATTTGAATTAATGAATTTTAATTATTTAATTAGATTTTATTTTAAAGGTGCCCCATAATTGACATTTTACAAGATGTAATATAAGTCTAAGGTGTCCCCAGAATGTGTCTGTGAAGTTTCAGCTCAAAGTCAGCTTAGAGTTTGATAGTGCTGCACGGCTAATGGGGCTAAAGCTACACAGCTGGAGAGACTTGAAAGTTTCAGCTCAAAATACCCCATAGATTTGTTATTATACCATGTTTTAACTGCCTATTTTGGGGTGGAATTAAAAATGCTCTGATTTGGGGTGTGAACACCTTTAAATGCTCGTGCTCCCCGACCCCAAGCTCGCGACTCCATTAAACATTGCATAAACAATACTGAAGTTCACAATATAACTCTCAAAATGGATCATTACAAACTGTTGGTGATGCAGCATATCAGATCACGTAAAGTATGGCATGTATTTTGTGGTTGTTTGCTAACTTTTGATTCTGAATGAGTTTGATAGTGCTGCACGGCTAACGGGGTTAAAGCTACACACAGTTGGAGAGACTCAATAAGAATGCAGATGCGTTTATGAATTATACAGACTACAAGCGTTTTCAGGTTAAAAATGAAAATAACAACATGGCTCTGGTATCCGTGAATACAGTAGGAAACAATTTCTTCATCCACATTTAACAGTACATTAGCGATATGCTAACAAAACATTTAGAAAGACAATTTACAAATATCACTAAATATATCATGATATCATGGATCATGAACAGTTATTATCGATCCATCTGCCATTTTCGCTATTGTCATTGCTTGCATGCTTCACAATACCAGCAGAACTTCTGATGATTTGGCTGTGCAGCTCCACGACATTAATACTGTCTTGAACATGGGCTGGTATATGCAAAAGTTTGGGGCGTACATATTAATGACCCCAACTATTGCGTCACAGTCGGTGTTATGTTGAGATTCGCCTGTTTTTCACGCACAAGATTTACATATGAAGGAGGAAACAGTGGTGTTTGAGGCTCATGGTATGTCATTTCCATGTACAGAACTCTTATTATTCAACTATGCCAAGGTAAATTCAATTTTCAATTCTAGGGCACCCTTAATTTTTTATGCACACTGTTGTAAGCCCTTCTGTTTAGAAAGACCCCTATATCACAACTGATGACATTACTTGAAGGGCTAAGTTCAATGGTTGAACATTAGAGTTGCACTCTAATGGTAAAGATTCATTGACCTTTGACCTCTAAAATACATTTATACTGTTAATGAAATTACAAAACTGAAAACTTTAGAAGCTGAACCTTTAAAGAAAATGTCAGTTTTTGAAAAGTTTCAATTCCCTCTGTAAAATTGACATTTTCTTCACTGCTAAAGGTACTGGTTTTTGCTGTCATAAATTTGTTGTGCATAACAAAATCTAAAAGATCACACTTGGCAAGTGAGCAGTGAATAAGGCTGCCAGTAGGAGGATAAATGAAGAACAGTCT
This sequence comes from Ctenopharyngodon idella, assembly GCF_019924925.1. Taxonomy (NCBI): domain Eukaryota; kingdom Metazoa; phylum Chordata; class Actinopteri; order Cypriniformes; family Xenocyprididae; genus Ctenopharyngodon; species Ctenopharyngodon idella. The sequence goes on from NC_067227.1 coordinate 14,274,652, forward strand.
CTGTAGATCACTGTCATATCACAAAGGCTGAAATACAGAGAGAACAATTAGTCGTGGGAAACTGGTTCACAAGGCAAGGGAAGCAGGATTTAGGGCACCTTGTGAGTGTGTATCTGTTCCAACAACTTTAAATATTAGAGAGGACCTATTATGCTTCTTTTATATATATATATATATATATATATATATATATTCAACTTTCTTTAGTGTGTAATATTGCTGTTTGAGCATGAAAAAGGTCTGCAAAGGTACAAAGCACAAAGTTCATTCCAAAGGAAGTTAATCTCTATATCAGGAAGCACTGTTTGCATTCGACTGTAGTCTTGAGTTTTCGGGAACATACATGTCACAATAGTCCTCATTTAAATAATTCCCGCCCAAGGAATATGCAAAATAAAGGGATGAGGCCTGGTTGAGTTGCATCAGTAGTGTGTTGAAACTTGTGTTAAGGGGCGTAACATTTCCAAAACACGCTCAAAACAGTCACAACACTGATCCAGCCCACCAATCAGAGGACATTGTGCTTTTCGGAAGGATGGGCTTCATAGAGACAGGAACTAAACAGGGGTGTGTTTCCCGTACAGTGACATAACTCACTGCTTAACCAACATACTATGATGTATTGTTGTAGAAACTAACTAGTAACGACTGTTTCCCGAAACCAGTCTCTGTTGTTTGAACCACATTAGTTCAACAATATAGGATTGTCATTAATGGCATGACTTGCAGGTGATGGAGTAATAACTTCTGCTAATTAATTGAGTCAAGATTTCAATGAATGTATTTAATAATATTGTAGTTAATTTATAAACAACAGAAAGCCGTTCATTTTTAATTACATTAACATTTGGCATACAATTTATTCCCATATATATGCGGTTCATTCAGTCAGCAGCTTTCTCCACGTAACATAATTTTTCTGTTGCTGTAATGAACTGAAGACTACTTCACTGTTTTGGTTTCCTGACATTTTGCTTTATTTGATGTTAATTTAATTAATCGCAGGTTCCCTCATACGCCATTCTCTGGGGTTCCCTTATGCATTTTTGCACATGCGCACTCCTCAAAAATGGCGCTGATTATTGACACACTAAAATACAGATTCAAATGGAATGAAAGATATGGAATGTACAGAATGTTAGCTTGCTTACTGTGCCCAAGATCATGATCTATTTAAAGGGTTAGTTCACCCAAAAATGAAAATAATGTCATTTATTACTCACCTTCATGTCGTTCCACACCCGTAAGACCTTCATTCATCTTCGGAACACAAATTAAGATATTTTGATTAAATCCGATGGCTCAGCGAGGCCGGCATTCACAGCAATGGTACTTCCTCTCTCAAGATCCATGAAGGTACTAAAAACATCCCAGAGCATTACAGATAGATATTTTTTAAGATATAATTTAAGTCTTAGGTGTTGCCAGAATGTGTCTGTGAAGTTTCAGCTTAAAATACCTCACAGATCATTTATAAATCCATGTTGTAAATACCCTTTTCTGACTACAGTCAAGAACAGGCTGTTTTCGTCCATGTGCCTTTAAATGCAAATGAGCTGCTGTGCCCCGCCCCCTCTCTATGATCACAGTTCCTGCATCAATCGGATTCTCTGCCAAATATTAATTGTCGCTACAGCTGCTCGAGCGTGGAGAAAATGGCGGACAGCGTACAACTCGCTCAGGGCGGAAACCATGGTAATACAGGACTGTCAATCAGCGGCAGTGGGCGGAGCATGAGTAATGTGACGTCACATTACTCAGAGGATCAAAACGGCTTGTCTAATGAGACTGCTTTGGTTTAATGGGGATTTTAAAAAAAGGAGTGGGTGGATTTTTATCATTGTGGGGTGGTTGTGTTCACACACTGCTAACACACATTTATATCCAAACACCTTGTAAAACTGGATTTAGCATAATAGGTGACCTTTAAAATAATGTTGTTTTTGAACATTCAAGCATGAAAGCAGAGTATACTATTCTAGTAGACCCCAAATCAAAACCAAGACTTTGTAAAAGGGCATAATATTAAATTCCATTCCAGACTAAAAGCATTGCAAAAGCTTAAAATCATTTTACTTTTGTCAGGGAACATGCATTTGAAAGATTTATGTACCACAAAATGTAATGCTCTGCTGTGTTGTCTCGTTTAAAGTATCATTTTGATCATCATGTCAGAGTTCAAGATTCATGTTAGGGTTGTGTCTAAATCTAATTGGGACAAACTTGTCTCCTGAGTGGGAGTTTTCTCAATTCCCTCTGAAAATTGTGTCAGAGTGAACTTTTAAATAGACGTGAGAAGAATAGAGGCAAAGAAATAATGAGAGAGGAGAGTTACCAGCATATATATGGACTTCAGAGTCATTTTAGACACAAGGCTAAGACAAGATGACATCAACATAAGACACTTTTTGTTTCATCCAGGTTTTATTGACTTTTTGGAAAAGTGGACTAAATGTTTATCGAAACAGGACATCTGCCCGCCTTTGTACAATCAAATATGCTAACGGCTTTACAGGATACTTGATTTATTCATGAAGCTTGTGGAATTAACAGTCTAAAACAGGACTAACCAGGAAGAACAAGTGTTGGAAGACGTGCAGTGAAAGAGTGTTGAGGGACAGAGTGTCAGGATGAGTGTGAGGTGGGAGACAGAGGGGTTACAGACCGTGGGCATCGTCTGTCTGGTCTTCATGTTTCTCAAACTCATGCATCTGCTCGGACTCATAGACATAACTGAGACAGGTGAGAGAGAGAGTCACTGGCAAACATCATTCCAGGGGTTGGTTGAAAATAGAGCCTTTTGATATTGTTTATAGATGTATACAGTACAAGTCATATATTTATATGACTTTAAAGAAATATTCTGGGTTAAATACAGTCTCTGTTGACAGCATCTGTGGCATTTTATCGAAATATCTAAACTTAAAACAAAATTATTTTAGAGCCAAACTTTGGAGAATTTATCTTGAATTTAGTTTTTAGATTTTTCTTACCCCATAACAATTTTATTATTATTATTATTATTATTATTTGTTAGATTGAAGCTTAAAACAAGAAAGCTAATATTTTGGTGCAATTTAATTAATATTAATATCTTTTGTTCCCTAATGCTTCACACAATTATTTGCAGTGATATTTATTTAAATACTATTGTAGTTTTATTAATATTTTGAATGAGCTATTTTTATATTTTTAGTGTTCATTTTAATTTTAGTTGAAGTTTTAGTAGTTTTGTTATGTACTTTTGTCATTTTTTTAAGTATTTATGTTTAGCTTTAATTAATTTTTATTTCAATTTTAGTACTTCAACTTTTTTTAGCATTTTTAAGTTTAAGTTTTTCATTTAATATTTATATTTTATTAAATTTCAGGTTTATTTAAATTAACAAACTATTTTAGTAGTTTTGGTTTGAGTTAACAATAACACTGATTATCTTTTTTTTTATTATTGTTCTAATTTTTGTGCTGTTTTTGACTTGACAGCTGTTCTCTTTTCTCTCTCTCTCTCTCTCTCTCTCTCTCTGACCCTTTCTGTCCTTCTTTTACTTCCCTATCTCACTTTTTGTCTGTTTTTGTTAAGACGGTGAGTGTAAGCATCGGTCTATTATTTTAGTTATCAATCTTCTTTTCTTTGGTTCTTTCTTCATTATGTGATTGATGACTATGCTGCTGGAACTCGTATCCAAACACTACCAGAGCTGAGAAGAAACAAATAGTTAAACCCACCAATTATAATTGCTTTAGTGTAATAGTATTGGAACTCTAAAACTGAAGTCATTTACATCAGCAGTCAATCACATTGAAAAAGAAAGTGCCACCCTGTCTATCAAACCTCCATCTCTTTCCTCTTCCTGCCTTGTCTTTGACTTTTATGCTAACTCTTTTGCTTTCACTCCCCTTCCTCTTCTCTCTCTCCTTGCAACCACTGTCTCCCTCTTTAAAATGCTCTCTCACCTCATCCCGTCCCGCATCCCATACACTCACCCCCTTCCCTCTTTTTGTCTCTGCTTTCCCCTTCTTCCTCTCTCTTTTTTTGCTCTTTCTCTCCCATAGACAGCAGTGACAGTGACCTAGAGCTGTCCACGGTGAGACATCAGCCTGAGGGTCTGGAGCAGCTGCAGGCTCAGACCAAATTCACCAAGAAGGAGCTGCAGTCCCTTTATAGGGGCTTCAAAAATGTAAGTGTCTGTGAAAGAGAGGGGTTGAAATAAGGGTTAAAGTTGAGGTTAAAGTTGTTTTATTTTTTATTTTATTTTACAGAACAATTACAGACTATATATTTATATTATTACATCACAACCTTTGCGATTTGATGATTGCACTAAGCCATATCACATTCTCACAACCATGCATTGTTAAAATTCATAAACAAATGTTACCGGGCAACTGGCGAGTAACACCATTTCAACGTCAAATTTTACTTGCGTTTGACGCTTTGAACTCTGGCTAACACGCGAAGGGTGTCCCGCAGATGGTGCTGCAACCTTGTAAAGCGCTGTCAGAAGCAATACGTGCATGAAATTAATGTTAGGGGTGTGACTAGACAGTTAGCTCATGAGATGAGATGAGACACATGATTGAGTTCACGAGAATGAGACGAGACGAGATTTTTACACAGTGTTTTTAAGAAATCCTCAATGACGAAATACATGTCTAGAAAAATAGTCTACTTGTGCATTTGAAATGTTTTAACTAATCATCTTGTAATAAATGTCTTTTCAGTTCTACTTTCTGAGTATGAATTATCATATGCAGTAAAAGACAACAATACTCAAGCACTGTAAAAGGTTTTGCCACAAACTCAACTGACTGGCTTCTCTCCTGTATGAGTCTCTTCAGATCTTAGAAGTTAGAACTATACATGATTTATGAGCTTCTACAACTTTTGACCTCCTAACTGAACTCCTTTCCACAAAGTGATCATAGAAATAAAAACGGTATAAATAAAAATGAATAACAGTTTCTCTTAGTCCTAGGCTAGTGCAAACAATAAGTGCAACCATAATCAAAGTACTCTATTAATATTCAAAGTGCAAATAGAGACCAAATTTTTCTTCAAGCATGATACAGAGCTAAGAGATGGTTACAACTACACAGCCCAGCCTATAGCTTTCATATTGGGAGACATCAGGGAGCCGCTTTCAAAATGCAGGTTATTGAAATCGCGTTTGAATGCGCGCTCGCATTTTACTTTAGCTTTTGCGATCGTGCGTACTCTGTGAATAGGGAGCGGCGGTGCTGAGCACGCATTCTACAAGATGAGACATTTGTCAGACACTTAGACTGTTGTGGAACGAATCCTCCGGCATGGTCTTGTCAGTCATCTCGCCTTACTCTCTTCACGTGATCAGTGAACTCTGATTCCTGCTGCACTATGTACGACTCTGCAGCTTGATGAGCTGGGTGAAATTGAAGTGACCTGTTATCCAACTGAATTAAATGTTTTTTATTTCTATAAAAAGGAAAATTACAGTGGAGGCTTAATGTTAAGGTAGCAGTGGCATATTCTATCCTAATTTCACCATCACACTTCCTAATGGTAATATCGCGAGACAGCTTTTCAGCTCGATGAAATCTTGTCACATTTTAATCTTGCGAGATCTTGTGGCACAAGATCTCGTCACACCCCTAATAAATGTATTAGAAAATGTAACATTTTGTTGAATATTTAGTCATTGTCTATGGCCATTTTGCAATTTTAATCATAAAACAGTGCTAACATTAAAAAAAAAAAACATTAGATGAGTGTCCAACTAAAATGTTTATATCCATGAATAATGTTTTGTGCTAATGTTTTGAGAACATTATTAAAGATATCAGACAACTCTGAACAAATGTTCTATTAATGTTACTGGAAGAATGTTTGCTCATAACTTTGAGAGAACCTTGCCAGAACATTAGCTAAAGTTTTGTTAACATTCCTTGTTAGTTGGGAAGAAATTGATGATATGAAAAAGAGATGTGCTGAGAACTAAATATTAACTAAGCACTAAGTTTAAAGATAAAGGATTTTGTTTTTGCATGACTAACTCCAAACAGAACTGCAAAAAATCCAGATTTTTCACATTCAACTACACCACAGTGCTAGGGTGTTTGTGTTGGATCATTGTTAGTGTGTTACTATGTGGTTGCGAGGTGATTGTTATTTTACCAAGTACAACAAGATCCTGGATCTTTGTTGATCCTGGAACAACATTCGAATCAACCAATCAGATTTGAGGGACAAGTTTACAGTTTATGTCAAGTTTAGGCTTACAATCAGGGTTAGGTGCTACTACTTCAGTGTTATTCGCCTATTGCTCCTTGCAAATTCTGGGGTTTTGCCAGTGCTTTGATAAATGTTTTCTAGAATATTCTGAGTGGTTGTTGGTTTGTTGCTAGGTTGTTTCCAGAGTGTTCTGGATAGTCGCTTGCTAGGTGTCAATCAAGTCAAAAGAGTCTACATCCAAGTCTCTATAATATTCTGGGGCCTCATTTATAAAACGTTGCGTAGATTTCATCCTAAAAGTGTACGTACGCGCAAAAGCTAGATTCTGCGTACGCACAAAAAATATCAGATTTATAAAACCATTCGTACGCCAGAATCTGCGCACAAATCCCTTTATAAATCCCAGTCAGCGGAAGATTGTGCGTACGTGCATCTCCACCCTGTCTCCTCCCCGAAATCACCATATATGGAGCTTACAACGCCTAGTTTTACTATGCATAACCTCATCTGCATATAATTTCCATGCATGTTCCCATCCACTTAACACCATGGTTAACACCGTCAAAGGTACAAGACATCGGAAAACAATACACTACATTGATAAAAATCATCCAGTATCCTCTTTATGTTTTATGTTTAGAATAAATACATATCAAAATATCCATAAAAACAAAATTGTATAAAATACTTCAGGTAAAGGTTTTAGAATAGAGTTTTTAGAATTGTAATTGTTTTAGACAATTCTAATCAAATTTATGCAGTTTTACTGATAAGGTGAACATATCTTTTAGGATGTTTATAGGCTATTTTAGTGGAAACAGATAGGCGGCGGCCTACTTATTGCAGTGTAAATACAATTGTCTGACTCGGCGTGTCACTGACAAAGTATTTTAAAAAGGAAACGTGCAAATCTTACCATTTTTACCAGCGGTAATTGTTTGAAGATGCCTTCACATGACATGAACACCTCCGTGCAGCTGCGGTTGTACCGTAAGCTATTATCACTGGACAACGGACCGTTCGACCACCGAATCCAGCAGTGTCTTCCATAATATCGAAATTAAGTGTGCATCACTGATCATCGTTCTCGCTAAAATATTTTGTCTTAACATCTAGTTTGAAGAGGAATTATTGTGCTCCTAGTGCTCCTCGCTGTCATTAAAACAGCGTCTCACAGGAAACGTGATCGAATGAAGCACATCTACTATCTAAATTCATATCAGTTTTGTTTAACTTCTGCGTAATGTAATTCAGTGCTTATTGCCATTAGTGAAAGTGTAATATTAATGTAAATGTGTATATCAAAATTAAAACGTGAGTTTCCACGCAAGTTTAAATCATTCTTTTATTTATTTAAACTGTTATTGTGAACATGCACTGTATTTTTGATTAGGACTAATAATGAGGATTTAAAGTGGTTCCCTTTCGAGGGAACTCGCGCTGCTCCCCTTCAGCGTAAGCGCTCCTGAAGACGTGTACAACTAGTCCAATCGTGATTGGTGCAACGTCATCCCGTGACGTATGCCAGCGGAACGCGGAAGCTGTAAAAGAGCTGTCAAACACAGCTGTTTCAGCTTTCTGATCTTCAGCAAGCGTTCTGTGTCTCTGTCCGTCATATTTGGTGTTGTTTGTCCCGTAGTCTATATATTACTTAGAATGGCGAGTGAAAGCGGTAACCAAAACTTTAGACCGTGCATTCCTCCCTGCCAGCGCTTTATAACGCAGGGAGATGCACATGAGTTTTGTGTTTACTGCATGGGAGCGGAGCATGCACGATCAGCCTTTGAGAAGGCTGACTGCCCAGCGTGTGAAGCATTCCCTGTTAAAACGCTCCGCTCCCGACTGGCCTTATTTTCTGACAGTGGCCAGTTTGGCGTTCCTCGTGACTCAGCTCCCACGGCTGCTGAGGCAGCTCTCCGTCTGCAGTCATGGGGTTCGCAGATGGACCTGGCGGCGGGGGTTGAGACGGCTGCGGCCCTTTCTTAACCCTCAACCGCTAGGCCCAGTGCTCAACACCGGGATCCGGAAGCCCACTCCGCGGCTTCTTCCGCCCCGTGCGAGCCTTTCATGCTGAGTCCATCTGCTTCTGAGGAAGTGGATGTTCTCAGTATTGATTGTGACATGAGTGATTTGGATGACTCGCCAGCCCAATCACCACAGTATGAGGAGCTTGTGGAGGTTGTTTCTCGGGCCGTGGCGAAATTAAACATCGATTGGCCGTAGGAGCGTAGTAAAAGCAAGCTTGATGAACGTTTCCTCCAGTCAGCACAACAACCTCCACGTCGGGGTTTGCCGTTCTTCCAGGATCTCCACACCGAGGTGGCGAGATCCTGGAATAAGCCATATTCATCGAGGCTTTTGAGCCCCACCGTCCATCTTTATTCATCTCTGGTGGGGCTCAAACAGAACGGTTATGGGACGATGCCCAGGGTGGAGGAAACCGGGCCACTGATTTATCTCTCCGTGCCACAAAGGAGACGGCTCGTGCCATCAGCCGCTCCATGGCAGCTTCAGTGGCAACGGAGAGGCACCTCTGGCTGAACCTCTCGGACATTAAGGAGAGGGATAGAACTTTCCTCCTTGATGCCCCGCTGTCGCCATCTGGTCTCTTCGGCGACACCGTTTCTATGGTCGTCAAGAGATTTCAGGAGTCAAAAAAACAGGCGGCAGCATTTCAGAGGTTCATCCCGCTAAAATCCAAATCCCAGAGGGCTGCAGCCGAAGAGCAGCCCCCCCCATATACGCCGAGCTCCTCATACCGGCAGGCACAGAAGGAGATTGTAGCCTCTCGAGCGCCCCCTGCAAAACCTAAGGCGCAGAAGCAACACTCTCAACCAAAGCCCCAAAGAGAGAAGACGGATCTGAGGAACGTCATTCTCTCTAGACGGGCTTCAGGAAAGAGGTCCTGACGATTTTGTCAGGCCTCTGAGGGCTCCCCCTCCAGGGCGGGAGCTTATTACAGCTGCTCCCCCGTGGAGCCCTTAGGAAATCGATTTGTTAACCCCGCCGCCCTCAGCGCTTCGGGGCACAGCGATTTCCAACGAACCCATAACTCAGTGTTCGCACAATCTTGTGACGTTGAGGGGTTCGCTCTCAATAGAGAGGCCTGTAGAAAATTTAAAACAGTTGAACCCTGCCGCAGACGCGCTTCAGGGCACCCAACCTGCTCCATCAAGTATGGCTGGGGCCAGCCCCGAGAGGCTGGTACCCTTAGTGAATTTCCTTCCAGCATGGGAAAATTTAGCCAATGTGTCAAGCTGGGTCACTCGCACCATTCGCAAGGGCTACAGACTTCAGTTTGGGTCTCGCCCACCCAGGTTCAACGGAGTTTTGAACACGGTAGTGAGCCCCGTGCTGACACAAGTGATGGAGGAGGAGGTTCAGTCTCTACTGGCAAAGGGGGCCATAGATATCGTTCCCCCCCCAGAGAGAAACACCGGGTTCTACAGCCGGTATTTTATAGTTCCGAAGAAAGATGGAGGATTACGTCCTATTATAGATCTGCGTCAGCTCAACCGCTCTCTGAGGAGATTTCGGTTCAAGATGCTGGCGTTGCCTCTCATCATGAGTCAAATCAGGTCCGAGGACTGGTTTCTCATGATAGACTCAAAGGATGCGTATTTCCACATTTCCATCCTTCCGGAACACAGGAAGTTCCTGAGGTTCGCTTTCGGGAGCATAGCGTACCAATATCGGGTCCTTCCGTTTGGCCTAGCTCTTTCTCCTCGCACGTTCACGAAGTGCATGGATGCTGCTCTAGCACCCCTCAGACTTCAGGGAATTCGAGTACTCAACTATATAGACGACTGGCTTGTGTTAGCTCAGTCTCAAGAATTGGTGGCACAACATCGAGATGTTGTGCTCGACCACATGAAACACCTGGGGCTGAGACTGAATGCGAAGAAGAGCATGCTAACTCCCGTCCAGAGGACGGGGGATCTAGGAGTAATATGGGACTCGGTTACAATGCGGGCACGGTTGTCTCCCGCACGTATCGAGTCGGTTCTGGCAATGGTGTCCAGAATCAAGCTTGGCCAACTCATCACTGTAAAACAGTTTCAGAGACTGTTAGGGCTCATGGCAGCAGCATCCAACATGATACCTTTTGGCCTGCTGTACATGAGACCCCTACAGTGGTGGCTCAGGACCAGAGGGTTTTCCCCGAGGGGCAACCCATTTCGTATGATCAAGGTTACGCGCAGATGCCTTCGTTCCTTGGTCATATGGAAGAAACACTGGTTCCTGTCCCAGGGCCCTGTTTTGGGGGCGTACTGTCATTGCAAGATAATTTCGACAGACGCATCCAACACGGGGTGGGGGGTGGTCATGGAAGGCCGCTCTACCCAAGGTCTGTGGAGCGAAAAGCATCTTTCATGGCATATAAATTGCCAGGAGATGTTAGCCGTTTGGCTAGCCTTGCGGCATTTTCTCCCAGACCTCAGAGGCAACCATGTCCTAGTCAGAACAGACAATACGGCAGTGATTGCCTATATAAATCACCAGGGGGGTCTGAGGTCGCACCCCTTGTGCAAGCTGGCGCATCAGATCCTCCTTTGGTCTCAGGGAAAATTGCTCTCTCTGAGGGCAATGTATATCCCGGGACATCTGAATGTGGGGGCAGACGTCCTCTCGAGGCAGGGGCTGAGGCCCGGGGAGTGGAGACTGCACCCCGAGACGGTGCAGCTCATTTGGAGAAAGTTTAGATGGGCGCAAGTGGATCTCGTCGCAAACCAAGAGAACTCGCACTATCCTCTGTGGTTCTCCCTTGCTCATCCAGCCCCTCTGGATGCGCACTTCAGTGCTGGAATTCCTCCAGGACCGCTTTTCGGCTGGTCTTACACCATCTACTCTGAAGGTGTATGTGGCGGCTATATCTGCCTTCCACACACCTTTAGATGGTGCATCCCTAGGGAGACACCATCTAATAACTCGTTTCCTCCGTGGAGCTTTGAGGATGAGGCCTACGGCTCAAGTCAGAATTCCCTCCTGGGACCTGACTGTTGTTTTAGAAGGGTTATCTTTGGCACCCTTTGAGCCTTTGGACACAGCATCTGACAAATTTGTCACACTTAAGTTGGTGTTTTTGTTGGCTATTACGTCCCTCAAAAGAGTTGGGGACTTACAAGCTCTCTCTGTGGCTCCATCTTGTTTTGATTTTGCCCCTGGCGGAGTCAAAGCCTTTCTGCACCCTAGACCGGGATATGTACCAAAGGTACCCACCAATGTGGCAAGGTCCACAATCCTCCAGGCCTTTCATCCTCCTCCAACGTCGGCTGAACGCGAGAGGCTGCAATTGCTCTGTCCAGTCAGAGCCCTCCAGTGCTATGTCAGGAAGACTTCTAACTGGAGAAAATCAGATCAGTTATTAGTATGCTTCGGGCCCCCAAAGAAGGGTTGCCCGGCTACTAAACCTACCATCAGCAGGTGGATTGTAGAGGCCATATCCAAGGCATATGAGGTGCGCGGGTTGCCTTCACCTCTGCCTCTTAAGGCCCATTCTACTCGAAGTATGACATCGTCCTATGCATTATGGTCGGGGGGCTCCCTCCAAGATATTTGTGATGCAGCGAGTTGGTCTTCCCCTCACACCTTTATTAGATTCTATAGTTTGGATCTACCGGTCACGCCCGGTTCCCAACTGCTTATGTCCTAGTTTGTGCCATTTTTGCTTCACATCAGGACAGGCATTTCGTCAGTATGGCGACGCGGGTATTCGCAGCGCGTCTCCATGGCAACGCTTCTGAAGCAAGCGGTTGACAGGCATGCAGGAAGTATGGCAAGGGGATGCAGCGTCTTGTTCCCCTCTCAGGGAACCATGGTTACATGCGTAACCTGAGACGTTCCCTTTCGAGGGGAACGAGACGCTGCGTCCCCTTGCCATACTTCCTGCATGCCTGTCAACCGCTTGCTTCAGATCAGTAGCTGAAACAGCTGTGTTTGACAGCTCTTTTATAGCTTCCGCGTTCCGCCGGCATACATCACGGGATGACGTTGCACCAATCACGATTGGACTAGTTGTACACGTCTTCAGGAGCACTTATGCTGAAGGGGATCCCCAAAGCGTTGCCATGGCGACGCAGCGTCTCGTTCCCCTCTCAGGGAACCATGGTTACATGCGTAACCTGAGACGTTTTCCTTCATCTGCCGTCAGTCCCTCAGCTCACCATCGGTGTCGCCAAACTGCTCTGTCTCCAAAATGTTCGTACGCATGGGTCAGAGTTTGCGTGGAGGTGCGCAAATTTTCCCGTCAAGTTTGTTTTTATAAATCACAACTTATGTGTAGGAACTGGCGTACGCCTCTTTCAGTGCCTGTCAGTTTGTGCGTACGCAACGGTTATAAATGAGACCCCTGGTCCCTAGATATGACTCGAGTTCCTCCCTTTAACATATAAGTGTATTTTTTTTTCAACCATTTTATGGTCCAACAGGTGAAAACTTAAACCGATTGTTTAAAAAGTATTAGCACATCTATCCTCAACAAGCAGCACGATCGAGTTATGAAAATGTTGTTCTTTCTGTTTGTAAAAGCAGATGTGTACAATATAGGGCAGAAAATTAGCACAATGCTCTTATTTAAAGCCTTCATGAGCTGCCGATGTGACACAGTGAGAATTAGTCCATTATCTGTTTAATTATCTGTTTAATTAGATGTGCCTTTCTTTCCATTTAAGGAGTGCCCAAGTGGTTTGGTTGATGAGGAAACTTTCAAGACCATCTACTCTCAGTTCTTTCCCCAAGGGGGTAAATACATATGATTTTCACTAAATCTGTATATTGGTGTTCAATGAATTCTGATTGGGGACTAATTTGAAGTTTATACTGTTTATCTTACTGATCTATTTTTTATTATTCCCTCAGATGCCACCACATATGCCCATTTCCTGTTTAATGCATTTGATCTTGACAGAAATGGCTCTATTCGTTTTGAGGTGAGAATCTCTTTACTTATAATGTTTCTTTATTACCCTCAATTTTTATTTTTTCATTGTCCACTCTTTGCCCTGACTCTGCTGCTCTCATTGGCAGGACTTTGTGATCGGCCTGTCCGTGTTGCTGAGAGGATCTGTCACTGAAAAGCTCAACTGGGCTTTCAACCTTTATGACATCAACAAGGATGGTTACATCACTAAAGAGGTGCTCACAAAACCTTCATGCTTTAATGCTCCAGAGGTTCCATCACTGATACTTCTGTCAAGCGGACTCAAAGAGTAATAAGCGGCATGTTTGTGTTTGTGTGCATGTAGGAGATGCTGTTAATCATGAAGTCAATCTACGATATGATGGGCAGGTACACCTACCCCAGTGTGCGAGATGAAGCTCCATCTGAACATGTGGAAAAGTTCTTCCAGGTACCAATAACAAACACATTTATATGTAGACACTCAACACACTCAATCTTACTAGAGCATTAAGATCTTCTACACTTTATAACTTTCTTATAGAAAATGGACAGAAATCGAGATGGTGTGGTCACTATTGAGGAGTTTATTGAGACCTGTCAGAAAGTAAGTTGATGTTAGTAGTTACTCATAAATGTAAATGGTTGTAAAACCATACTTACATGAATTAAAAATTTACATGGATTGTTTGAAAATTAAAATTATTAAATTATCACATTCAATTTGACGAGAAAATTATGTAAATAGTTAAAACCAGTGTGTAATTACATGAAGTACTTGTAAAATGCTTATTTCGTAAATTATAATGTTGATGTTCCTAAAATCATATGTAATGAAAATCATTTGTAAAACAACAATTCTACATAAATTAACACATTCAATTTAATGTGAAAATTTATGAGTTGTTTGTAAAATGACTTTGACATCATTGACATCATACCATATTTGAATTGAACATGATAACAAATGAGATTTGATAACAACAGCAGAGAGGTTAACTGTCTCTCTAACTCTTTCCCTGCCAGCGTATATATATATATATATATATAAAGTTGCCAGCCACCCTCAGCATTTTTTTTTTTATAATTTTTACAAAACTTTAATGGCCCCCAGAATATTTTGTTGTATGAATATCTGAACATGCAATATATCAAAAGAAAGAACACCCTCTGCTTTTGAAAAACAAAACAAAAAGTTTTATTCTAGTTTCACACTTGCCTAATTTACCAATAAACCAGTTTTATTGATTGCAATAAAGATAACGCTAATGAGAACGTTTAAATAAGAAACACTGTGTCTGTAATTAGACACGCACAAGAAACATTTTTCTAGCACTTCAAATGTTACTTTTAATGTGATGACCAAAAACATTATTTGTTCATTCTTCTGAGATTGTCCTCATTTGTAAAACTGTACATTTTAAGATGTAGGAAATTCAACATTTGATAGAAAACACTTTTATCTAAAAATAAAAAAGGTGTTAATTACCACTATAACCAGCAGATGGCGGCAGAGGAGCATGAATTACACAGAAAGCGAGCACCTCGCTCTCCCTTTATAATCACAAAAGCTGTCAAGTCATTGCAGCTCAAGATCAGTGATTTTGGCACACTTGTGAAAACTCACATTTTATTCATTGAATCTAACTAAAGTGCACAATAAATCTCACAGAAGTGTGAAAACTGATGGTCAAATTAAAGTTTGCCGAGGAGGAACACTGAGACACGTCTTTTTTTATGTCGTCTTAAATTTGAATAACTAAATTAACGCTAGGACTGACTATTTAAGTGACTTTTTTTCTGATTATAAACTAAGTATTACACTATTGATGCTGTTAAAGCTACTTCAGGACATTGAATATACCAACACACCAACAAGTGACATTTCACCGGAAGTTTTCCAAATGGTTTATATTATTGCGGAAGTTCTTAAGAACATTCTGTGCATATAGTCAATTCCTTCAATGGTGGGGAAGTGTTGTCTCATAAATGACGGAAAATTCCATCAATGGCAGGAAAAGAGTTGAGGTTGATGCCATTACATAACTGTCATAACTGTTTCTTTCTGCTTTCCAGGATGAAAACATCATGAACTCCATGCAGCTCTTTGAAAATGTGATATAGGACGGGTGTGGAGCAATCTAAAGCTAAAACAGCCCTCAATGTCCCAAACCACATGTCTATATACCAAACTAGCACAGCAGTCACTCTCCGTCTTGTCCTGTAGCACTACTCCCATGCCTGCTGCACTCCGTAGAATCGTATATAGACCAACACATAGCCTACAGTATGGCATCACAGTTTGTACTTCACAGCAGGACTGCTTTTAAAAAGAAAAGCCTGGACGGCTGGGATCCTTCCTGTTGCTAAATACTGGCAACCATGTGGTGGAAACTACTGATCAGAATGAACAAATGAAGTAGCAAAGCCACATTTTGTATCACTGGTTGATGGATTCCAATGGAGTCTCCAAAACTCGTATGAAAACCATCACAGCTCTGGACTGCTTTCTTCTGCCTTATAAATGAGGGACATTACAAGACTTAATCTCAACCTTCCAAGACACCATAGTTTGAAGGAGAGTAAAGCAACTATGGATTTCAAGGGACCCAAAGGAGCGTCTAGCAACAATGATGATTTGAAGCACACCAGAGACTACACGTAATACTCACCAAAAGAACAAAATAAATGTGATGAAAAACGACCTGAAGCATGCCTGTCCAAATATGTGAGATATTTGTGATTTTCTTGCATGGAGACTGAAAAAGTTGTACATTTTCTTCCTTGTAAGCCAGTAGGTCCCACAGAAGACTGTAAGCAAACTAAAGCAACTGTATGCGTGAAGTTAGATAGTGTACCAGTGTTTATAAGTTCTACTCAAACCTGTATTGCACATATCAGTGGGGCCAGGATGATTTGTTTGGTCACATTTGATTCTTGCACAGCAATGAGGTATATAAAAAAGTTATATTTACAGTATAGGCATTTTAGAAGTATTGAAGTATGTGTTTTATTTTCAGGAATGTATTTATTTGTCAGGTGGTGTCTAATGGAATGCAGGGTTTGGGCATAAACGGATAAATGTCCAGGTTATTAAAAATGTGGTTTACAAATGCTATTATTATTTAAATATATATATATATATTAATTTCGATTTTGCTATATATATATATATATATATATATATATATTTGAAACAGACTAAGATATACTGTATGAGAGGCTTGTTTATCTTTAATTTGTTGCTTTTGCCCACATATTGTTTTGTAAAGGTTACATTTTATTATTTCATGAAGTACAGTACATGATGGCAACTTTGAGCATCTGCTGCTTATATGACAGTTATATTATCAGGAATATGGGGCAGTTATTGTCACTTTACTCTTACACAACATCCCCTTTTATTTTGGGGATGTTGGGTAACTATTTCACACCTATAAAAGAACAAATACTACAACTAAGGTGAAGTTAAAGGTTCAAAGTTTATTAAAAGTCTGTTTTCAGTTCACTTTCAGCAACATCTAAATGGTAAAAGCTCTTATTTATTTAATCTTTGTTTATTTGATTGGAACAGATACAGATTCACATAGATCCAATGAATAAAAGATGCACTACTCTTAACCAAGACCAGTGTGTTTCTGTTTATGTTACTGATGCTTTTAATGATAGTCTCACTCTAAAGAAAGATGGGAAGTTGTGTGTCATTTAGCCAATGACAGTGAGTTATTCTAAGAGCTTTTCTGTAAACAGGATACTCTCATTTCTCAAGGTTCTTCTTTCTTCAGATGAAGAACAACAGTTTCTGCCAAAAAATAGCGTCCCTTGTTGTCAAATGCTATTTACACCAGCTCCGACCACCAATGTCTGGTTGGGCCACTCAAGTCTACAAAAAGACATGCTGAATTCAACGTCTTTAGTGGCGCAGCAGTAGCGAGTAAGGCTTGCAGTCCTGGCTTTTAACGCAATCGACGCGGGTTCGAATCCGCTTTTTGCCGAGCTCACATTTATTTTCAATAAAAATGAAAATAATGTTCTAAAAGTGGAAATAAACTGCGAATGAGTGTTTAATAATAGTAAAAGTGTTTATTGGGTATGGTTAGGGGAAGGTGTAGGGAGGGTTTTTATTCTCCCAATAAGGCAGCATCCATTTAATAATTTTTACTAATATAATCATTTACACTCTATGATATTATTGCATCCTGTTAATGTACAAAAATACTGAGGTGCAAATAGTATCTGCCAATATAAAGTATAGATAGCATCTAAATACTATTTATTCTTATTGCAAAGAACTGATACTTTACATGGTGTAAATAGAATCTATCGCTATTTTCACTTTGTGTAAAAAGCATCTACAGCTATTTGTACTTAGTGTAAAATAGCATCTATTGCCGCTGCCTTAAAAAAAAAAAAAAAAAAAACAGTGTTCAAGATCATTTAGCCTTTTTGAATCATGTCCACAATTTTTTGTGTGTTCACATAGCAAGTGCCACAAAAGTCACCAAGTTTTATACAACCCGTATTCCGGAAATGTTGGGACGTTTTTTAAATTTGAATAAAACAAAAACTAAAAGACTTTCAAATCACATGAGCCAATATTTTATTCACAATAGAACATAGATAACATAACAAATGTTTAAACGAACAAATTTGACACTTTCATCCACTAAATGAGCTCATTTCAAATTTGATGCTTGCTACAGTCTCAAAAAAGTTGGCACGGAGGCAACAAATGCCTGAAAAAGCAAGGAATTTTGAAAAGATTCAGCTGAGAGAACATCTAGCAACTAATTAAGTTAATTGATATCAGGTCTGTAACATGATTAGCTATAAAGGGATGTCTTAGAGAGGCAGAGTCTCTCAGAAGTAAAGATGGGCAGAGCTGTGAAAGAGTGTGGAAAAAGATTGTGGAATACTTTAAAAACAATGTTCCTCAACGTCAAATTGCAAAGGCTTTGCATATCTCATCATCTACATTGCATAACATCATCAAAAGATTCAGAGAAACTGGAGAAATTTCTGTGCGTAAGGGACAAGGCCGAAGACCTTTATTGGATGTCCAGTGGTCTTCGGTCCCTCAGATGACACTGCATCACTCATCGGCATGATTGTGTCAATGACATTACTAAATGGGCCCAGGAATACTTCCAGAAACCACTGTTGGTAAACACAATCCGCCGTGCCATCTGCAGATGCCAACTAAAGTTCTATCATGCAAAAAGGAAGCCATATGTGAACATGGTCCAGAAGTGTCGTTGTGTCCTGTGGGCCAAGACTCATTTAAAATGGACTGTTTCAAAGTGGAAAAGTGTTCTATGGTCAGACGAGTCCAAATTTGACATTCTTGTTGGAAATCACGGACGCCGTGTCCTCCGGGCTAAAGAGGAGGGAGACCTTTCAGCGTGTTATCAGCGTTCAGTTCAAAAGCCAGCATCTCTGATGGTATGGGGGTGCATAAGTGCATGCGGTATGGGCAGCTTGCATGTCTTGAAAGGCCCTATGAATGCTGAAAGGTATATACAGGTTTTAGAGCAATATATGCTCCCTTCCAGAGGATATCTATTTCAGGGAAGGCCTTGTGTATTTCAGCAGGACAATGCAAAACCACATACTGCAGCTATTACAACAGCATGGCTTCGTTGTAGAAAAATCCAGGTGCTGAATTGGCCTGCCTGCAGTCCAGATCTTTCACCTATAGAGAAAAATACGTCAGAGACGACCACAAATTCTTCAGCAGCTGGAAACCTATATCAGGCAAGAATAGGACCAAATTTCAACACCAAAACTCCAGAAACTCATAACCTCGATGCCCAGACGTCTTCACACTGTTTTGAAAAGAAGATGAGATGCTACACCATGGTAAACATGCCCCCGTCCCAACTATTTTGAGACCTGGAGCAGACATCAAATTTGAAATGAGCTCATTTTGTGCATAAAATTGTAAAAATTCTCAGTTTAAACATTTGTTATGTTATCTATGTTCTATTGTGAATAAAATATTGGCTCATGTGATTTGAAAGAATTTGATTTATTCAAATTTAAAAAACATCTAATATAAAATAAGTCTAAAATGACCAAACAGTACCAGAGGGTTGAACCTTCAAGGTGTATATGATCAGAAAGGTGTCAGTTATTATAAGGCCATTAAATCCCATATATTATAACAATACAAAATTCACCCAAGCAAAACAGAAAGGGAAAATCAGATTTCACCTCTCCATGTGTGATTTGCCTTCAGAAACTAGATATCTGTGGGTATGAGAATGTGTTTACATAGAATATCATGTCCTTACAGAAACGTTTTCCCCCATTTGCTGTGTTTATGTAAATCTATGTGTGTTTTGGTTCATGCTGGAAACACGTATCCATTTTGTTTGCTTTGGGTATCTAAACTAGGGAATATAATCTCTCTTCTCTAACCTCTGTACTTTTCACCTTACTCTCATGTATCTTTTCTATTGGCTGTTCATCTTAACATTTGCCATAATACATTTTCTATCTTGTTTCTATCTTATAGCATCTTCTATGTGATTGCGTGAACTTCAAATCAGATAACCTGTAGAATCTGAGTGAGGCATGTAGACCCACTAACCTACATCTATCAATTAGCACCATAGATTAGCTACTGATTCAGGCCGTTGAGCTCTTAAATAACCAGGAAGACGACGAAGTCAACACTGTCTAGTTCTTGTTCGTGAAAGCACTATTGATAACTGGGATTATTTCCCCGTCTGTTCAGGTCTGTCTCGCTCTCACCTGCTGCTATTTCCAGGAGTGACATCACTTCCCGTATGTGTATTTCTGAGCAGATACATGTATTGATTCATGCCATTTACAGCCAGTGCAGATATTAAATTAAATTAAAGAAGACGCACGTGCAAACTCACATCTTTGTGTTGCGTCTGTCCTCAGTGTCCTCATAACAATGTTTGTGATATAAGCAGGGTGGGATTTATTTAAAAAATATATATTTTTTAAGGGCTTATATAAATTATGTAGGGCTACATGGTTAGCCTACTCTTTCTTCTACAAAGCACTCATTTTTACCAGTCGACACGAAATGCATTGTCACTTCGCGGTCAACCTGGCAAGAGATTGTGCAAGAGAGAAAGTGGTGACGCTTCAGTGATGTTCCCCTTCTCTGCTGCTTAAAAATATCATACAATAAAACGCTTTTTGTGTCTGTGGGAATTAACTTTGTATTTACTGTACTGAAAAATAGCACGATAAGACTTATCGATTACCAAAGCTGGGGTGTTTAACAGAAATGTGTCTTTGATGTGCTTTTTTTATTTTCAGGCTTAAATTTTGGAATGTATATAACAATACATTTACAATTATTTATTTTATTAGGGAAATACCATATAGGCTACATGAGGACAAGTGGTCTCTTTGCAAACCAAATTTCTTTCGTTTTTCCATAGCATTATTCTCACCATCAGGGGGCAGTACGAAGTCATGTTGAAGGTATGCGTTACATTTACTTCCTTTGTAAGTGTATTTGGGACTGCTCATATTTAATAATTAATATGTGCATTACAGACATGCCGACTTAATGTAACAAAATTATTAGGCTTCAAAATCCTTCTAAAGAAATTAGTTAGCCTATATGTAGACATTAGTGTAGCATAACACTGCTCTGTATTAGGCTACCAATGATAAAGTAAACGTAGCTATATAATAAAAGCACCTAAAACAAGTTTCTGTATTTATTCAGTGCTTCTATTGTAGGTGTTCAGATCAGATGTTCAGTGTGCTTAGTCACTCTCTTAAACCCTTCACTGAAAGCTTAGCAAAAACGCATAAGGAATTACACAACAAATTCTGCATCTGCTTCTTCAATGGCCCTCTGTTGAGCAAACATAACATTCATTCAGTGACCTTCCTGTATGCCTGCATTACATGTACTTTTAGTGGTTTATTCACTCAGATTTAGGGTTGTAATTATATAATTTGTTTTATAATGAACATGTTTAGTAATAATGATTATGTAAAACAGGTCAAGTGTTGTTACTTTCAAAACTGCACTCAAATAGCATATAGTTTTAAAACTGAGAGATGCTTCCCAAACGTACAATTCTCACTAATAATGCGAAAAATGCAGCTCAGATCATTGGTGCCATTATATCAGTATGGTGACATAAGAACATAATGTAGGTCAATTAAGTAATGACGTAGTGCAGTCTGAAGACCACCAGGGGGCATCGAGGAACACCACGGATGTCTTTAGTGAAACTAAGGGCTCTTTTTTAAAAATATCGTTATTTATATTTTAATAATGTTAGATGTGTTTATTTCATTCATATATGTGTTTAAATATATTTTCTGTCTTTTTTCTTAACCCCTCTAACTTTTGTTTTTCGTTATTTTTATGTTGTATGTTGTAAATATGGCTGTTCGATAGCCTACTTTTAAGAAAGATAAAAAAGAGATTTTAAAGCGCCATCTTTACTGTTACACCACACCGGAGGAAACGATAGTCCTGTGAGGCAGATAGGGGGCGTGTGAAGGAGGTTACACTGAGTGGCCTTTTGGAATCAAAGGTGCAGGCGCTTCACCGGCAAAAGATGACTGGAGTGTTGCGTCATCGCTTCTGAACAATTCTATTGGCTGAGAGTCATCAGAAGGCGGGGCTTCTGAGCGTCGCGACGTAAGGGTTTGTTTTGAGCATGCGTTGAAATGCCACAGTGCGCCTGTGTGTACGTCCGTGTGTTGATATATAACAGGGAAAAATCGTTTCAGTCGTCTCCTGCTCATCATATGTAAGCCCGTGTAGTCAGAAGACTCAATCCTGCCGAAGGTGTTTGATCAGAGAAAGTCGTTGTTTCTGTATTTACCCTCAGTAGGGCTGAAGTAGGACACTCAGTGTAGCTTCCAGGCACCACGACAGACAGAACACAAGGGGAAATTACAGAACAGGAGGACACCGATTTTTTCTTCCCTGAAAGGTGAGCAATAACGATTGAATGTATTTTGTGACACAAGTGGTGTACTTGTAACTGTAAATATATGTTTTCTTAATGTCAAATAGCGTTATAATTATGGAAAATGTTCTAGTCGCACTCGCATCCCATCAACACCTCATTCCAGTCCCAGAGATGCGATACAACTATGCAGAATCTGATTTATAACTGGCTTGATTACATATACAATAAAGACGACGCTGTTACATGAACACTTACAGTTTTTTCATGTTTTTGTTCTATGGATTATGTGTATATAAGATTTAATTTTGAGGTATGGATAACGTTCAGCACTATCGACCTGTCTGGTGAGCTGGGCCATATAGATGTTGAATCACTGGCTCTTTTAAAGGACCACGTGCTTTCAGCCGGTCTGGTTTGAGATCTTATAATATACATCTTATAATAACTACAAGTGACAGCGAGTTAATCTCTCTCAGTTTTCCAATCTGCGCACATGCTTAAACACACATGGTTGATCACTTAATTAAGATTTAATAATGCAAGAGGACATTAAAATGCCACATTTAATTAAACCAAACACAAGAGTATTAAGTATATGGTTTTCCCCCCTCAAAAGTAGTGAGAAATTTATTATTTTTCTGTCATTCATCCAGTATGGTGAAATGATAGTTTAAATATTAAGCGTTCTTATCTTAGTTGATCAAATAAAGGGATACTTGTTTTGATAATCTTTGAGAGGTAAGCCAAGGTTAGTAATAGTTTGATAGAAGAGGTGACTTAAGGTAAAGCATGTGAGGAAGATGTGGTAAGGTTCATGCGGTTCATGCCTGACGTCATCACCTGTGACTCATGTGATACAACCTGGACTTAGTTTAAAAAAAAAGAATAAATAAATAAAACCTGGACTTGTGCCTCATTTATTATCATGAATTGATTGGGTAATTGGTACATGTTTTCCAGCAGTGATTTCAAAACTGTAAACGGTCTCTATGGCAACTTTAACCTATCCCAATTGTGCCCTTGTGCTAGATACTTTACTTAGGCTATTGTTCCTGTAATAACATGGATGCAGCGGAAATTGCTGAATGGCAAATTAGTAGGACAAAAAGTCAATGGTGTTAGTATAAGGATTTTACGGCTTTTGAAAATATTGAAATATTGGGAAATTGTGATGACTTCTAACATTATTAATATCTTTAGTGTAGGGCTGGCTAAAAAATATTGAATTCTCGATTCTCATTTTGATTAAAAAAAAAAAACAATATCGATTCTTAAGTCCTAAGAATCTATCTTTTAGTCTATGCTGTTTTCAGTTGGTGAATGGAAAAAAATATTATGGCGTGCTTCCCATCCAATAAATCACAATAAGCTTTGTGCTTTGTTACTTTTCATATGAAACAAATTCTCAGATTTCATTATTTCAGATATCATAATTCTGTCCATTTTATTATGAAATTCAAACAAATACAGTTTTGGTGCTCTTTAAAGGGTTAGTTCACCCAAAAATGAAAATTCTGTCATTTATTACTCACCCTCGTGTCGTTCCACACCAGTAAGACTTTCGTTCATCTTCGGAACACAAATTAATATATTTTTGATGAAGTCTGAGAGGTTTCTGTCCCTCCGTAGAGATCCAACGCAACTACCACTCCAAGGTCCAGAAAGGTAGGAAAAACATCATTAAAGTACTCCATGTGACTCCAGTGGCTTAACCGTAATTTTATGAAGCGATGCAAGTGCTTTGTTTGGCAAAAAAAAAAAAAAAAAAAACATAATTTACCACTTTATTTACAAAAAAGCATGTTGTTTACGCAACGTCTCTCGCATGAACAAAACACGCATGCGCCGTGAAGCTCTTGTGAACGAGTGTTGCAGATCAGTATTTTTGTAAGTAAAGTGGTAAATTATGTTTTGTTTTTTGCACTCGCATCGCTTCATAAAATTGAGGTTAAACCACTGGAGTCACATGGAGTACTTTAATGATGTTTTTCCTACCTTTCTGGACCTTGGAGTGGTAGTTGTGTTGGATCTCTAGAAACCTCTCAGATGCGAGGTTGAGTAATAAATAACAGAATTTTCATTTTTGGGTGAACTAACCCTTTAATGTGGAATTTAAGATCGCTGTTGCCATCTCATTTCAAGCGCTTTGTGAATGTGAACGCATCATCTCTTCCACTTTACTACAGTTAAAGCACCAAATAAACATGACTGAACATCAGAAGGATTGTTAAAAGGGACAGTACAACTTACCGAAATCCGTATCATGTCTCATGTAATCGCTCAATCAACCATGGAAAGACATCAATAAAACAGCTTGAGAACAATGTCACATTATGCACATCTACATAGGAAAAGCAATTCAGCGACCATAAACTTGGTAGTTAGCTAGAAAAGTAACTCTAGAGAGGAGCATTTTCATAAATATATGCACCATATTACATATTTACTGTTCTTTAATATTTAATGTATTTTTGAATAATATTTTTTATGACAGACACCATTTAAATATTTACATTTCAAAAAACTAATTGAATTAGAAACCTACTGTAAGCCAATCGAATTGCAAGCTTGTGAATCATGTATCTTTGCTGACTAAAAGTATTAATCATACTGAACCCAAACTTTTGAGTGGTAGTGTGTTTGTTTATAATGTTAAAAAAAAATTGAATCAGCATGATGTTGATCTTTGTAGAGTAAAATAAGTTAACATCAGCCTGTGTGTTGAGGGTCTTATTAGAAACATGGTAACACTTTATAATAAGGTTCATTAGTTAACATGAACTAATAATGAACTGCACTTATACAGCATTTATTAATCTTTGTTAATGTTAATTTCAACATTTACTAATACATTATTAAAATCTTGTTAACATTAGTTAATGCACTGTGAACTAACACAAATGATGAACAACTGTATTTTAATTAACTATGTTAACAAAGATTAGTAAATACAGTAACAAATGTATTGCTCATGGTTAGTTTATGTTAGTTAATACATTAACTAATGTTTAACTAATGAACCTTATTGTAAAGTGTTACCGGAAACATTTGGACACTAAGTAAAATCGTCGAATAATATCAAAGCTTGCTACATGACATACAAATTTAAATCTTCCTCAGAAATCTTCCTCAGAAATCTCTATGAAGTTAATTTTACTCAGCAATCATAAATGGAAATGTCATGGAAATGATTTGGTCAAACGATGTGCATGGGAACACTGCAGAAATAATAGCAAATCATGACCTCACGAATCTTCCAGTTATGTTGACTTAACAGTTTTATAAACGTCTACAAACACTCAAGTCTCAGTTAAGCTCAAGTGCTCAAAAAGGACACAAGTAAACTAATATCCTTCAAAAAAATTCTCTTCAAAATAATGGATAAATAAATGTTAAGTAAAATAAGTAAATGTTAAGTAAAATGAAATAGTCAAAGCCTGCTTGCACTGGACGTGCTGGTTTCGGCCTCATCACCGGCTGCATGTCCTCATCTCATATACACCCTAGATTCACAACTACCTGTTAATGTACTCACATTTGTGTAAAGTAGCCTTGTTAAGTTTGGGTGAGTAAGGCCAAAATGCACAAGATACAGTGCCTTCAATGCCCTGTAGATGGCGATATCACTTCTTTTTGTAGCAGAGATAAACTGCTGCAGAAAAAGTTAGGTGCCATGCAAAATGTAACAAGTAATTGCATTACTAATGCTCATTACAGATGTATTGGAGTAAATATACTTATTCAAAAATGTAGTCAAGTAGAGAGTAAAAGTAGTAAAATTTTTGCTACTCATTACTACAAAATAGCCAAATAGATCCAGTACAGTAACTAATTACATTTACTCAAATACTTTACACCACTGCATTTCTAAAAAAATAGTTGATTGTACTCTTTTTTTTTTTTTTTGAGCCTATCCTTTAAAATGATATAAACTGAAAGACACCCAGGACTGCATAAACAGTTTAGATAAACAGATGTAGCTCAGAGGAACTCAGTCTGGATTGTGGCAGCTGTATTTTATAGCATAGGTTGTTGAGCAGCAGAAGACTGTTTTGAGTGGAATGCTTTGCTTAAACAAATCTGTTGTGCTTGGTTTTGACTTGCCTAAATATTGTACAGAGAAGTTAAAGGCGATGGATCCTGAAAGTTATAGTCTTATTTTTTTTATCTTAGGCCCTGTTTACACCTGGTTTTAAGATGCATTTTGGTCGATCGGATCACAAGTGGACGACGCTAAATACAGGTGTAAACAGGGTCTAAAATGTTCAGAGCTTGTCCACTTCCGAGCACTTCCAGAGGTAGTCGAAAACACTTTTGACCGGATTGCTTGACGCTCAAATGTGGTCAAATGTGTTCGAACAGCCCCAAAAGACCACATACTCTCTGCCTACTGACCTAATGCGCAAACATTATGGGAAGCACGCTAACCAGACTGGTTTTAAACTTTGTTAGCTGGAAACCTAAGTTTAGTTTGAAGATAAAAAACATACCAAAGCACAATGTTCTCTCACCATTCCTTATTTCTAACATGTACTCTTGGCATTCGGTGTGAGAGTGGACAAAAGAGATGGATTAAAACACCAGTTGTAAACGGGTATGTGTCTCCCTCATCTACTTGTGATCCAATCGACCAAAATGCATCTTAATACCAGGTGGAAACAGGGCCTTAGTTTGAATCAGCATTTGTCAGCAGAAGTCATTGCTCACTTGTCTATCCAGACATGCCCAGAAGTGGATTGTTTAAGAAATTGCCAATTAACTGTATTGATTTCTCAGACAGCTTAACTAAGTTAAGGGAGAGCCATGTAATTAAACGGTGAAGCTGAGAGAGCATGTTAACACACCAGCAGGCTGACACTCACAAAATATTATGCAGCACACCTCTGAAAAACAAGATGGTATTTAGGTCTTCCTCTTTTTGATTCTTTCTTTTTCTCAGTCATCTGATCACTCTCAAAATGAGACTTAGTCTCTTGAAGCGAAAAATATGCCATCACTCACGCACTCTCACTCACGCTATTTCAGTCTTTTTTTCACCAATTCTTATTCTCTCTTCCCTTTTCTTGTCTCTTTCCGTTTTTTAAACATTTGAATTTGCCTAAGTCTGCTCATCATTTACTGAATGAGCTTGTACAGGTTGTTGTTTTAAATAAGAGTCTTGGTAGTTGGGGTTTGGTAGTTGAAGGATGCAAACCAAAAACTTATTCATGACAAATTAATAAGCTACATTACTTAAGTTCAAAACAAAAAAACTTATTTTTTTTCCCCCTAATATGGAAGTCAGTGGTGCCCCAAAGCAGCCTGGTTACAAACTTACTTCAAAATATATTTCTTTGTGTTCAACAGAACAAAAAGATTTATACAAGTTTGGAACAACTTGAGGGTGAGTAAATGATGACAGAATTTTCATTTTTGGTGAACTATTCCTTTCATAGCTCATAGTTTGCATTGTGAAATAGTCCAGCCCTGAGACTGATTTAATAAATACATGAATATTTAATTCAAATCATCAGCTTCTGTATCTGATGATTCAATACACTAAAGTGACTTTTAATGACAATTGCTGGTAACTGTCTTTATTTCCTGTCAATATCATAGTTAAAGGGATAGTTCACCCAAAAATGAAAATTCTGTTATTTACTCACCCTCATGTCGTCCCAAACCTTTGACTCTTTCTTCTGTGGATAAAAGATCATTTGAAGAATGTTGGTAACCATTGATTTCCATTGTATGGTCAAATTTGTTAAAAATATCATCTTTTATCTTTCACAGAAGAAAGTAAGTTATGATGACATGGCTTTTAAAGAATGGAATTCTGTAGTTGTATGTAATAACAACCTATGACCTATAACCCCTTATTGGCCTCTGATTGGGATCCTTTCAATAAACCACCCCTATAGAACTTGCAAAGCTGAGATCCTGTTGGTTGGCCTCAATGTAAATTTTAGAGTATCACACCTTGCATGAGAGAAAGGTGTTAACCTTTCTCTTATGTCACTGGTTTCTTATGACAGAAGGCTCCACTGATATTACTCAGTTCATTCATTGGCTTCACTCTTGCATTTATTAGGTCTGAGTTTTTCGTGTCTCAGGAAATTTGTCAGATTTGACATTTGTTTGATTTTCACATCATGTGAAGGGGATTTTGTGCTTTTTGTTTCTTTTTTGAGTTACTGGATGAGTCAGGGCTCCTAAGAACTGCCAAATCATGGTTGAGACAAAAATCTGGTTCATATTCTAAGAATTTATCACTGGTGGTATATTGCCATTGCTCCTACAATCCTTGCTTTATTTATGTATTTATTTTTTAAATAAAAGAAAATAATATAATAATAACCTCAAATGATAATGATTATGTACTTATGTTAAACTTTTGCCATCAGCTTTTAAACTTCAGCGCTTTGTATGACAAACTTTACTTTTTTTTTTTTTTTTTTTTTTGAGAATGACCATGACCTACCATAATGTTGAAACAACAGCAGTTAGGCAGAGGGTGAATTAACTATTGCTATATTTTCGAATGAAATGATTTTACAGTATTTTGCTCTAATGTATGGGGCCCTTTTCAGCAGCTTTCATTCATTTTCATGTAGTTGACCAACTTGACCTTATAAAAGCAGACAATCAGGGTCACATGATGTGCTTGACTGCATGGTTTTTAAATTTGTCTGACGACGTCCTTGATAGTGCCTTTTTGTGGTCACAAAATGTGCAGACAGTGTTTTTGTGTCAGATTGATCTATAACCTGTTTGATTCAGTCTATTTGAGTTGATATCATTAGGTTAGGTAAAGAGATTAACTGTTCGTTTTAAATTTTAGATATTTTTTTTTTTTTTTTATCTCCCTGATATAGTTAAACTTATTTAGTTAAGCTCAGACTTAAAGCACTGCATTTTGACTTTCACCAAAATTCTTCTGTTCTTTCTGAACAGCATCTGTTGAGATCCTGTAGTTGATACACACCTCTATAAATTTCTCTTTCTGTGCTGCAGTAAATGTTGTCATGCTATCTGGTGCAGACTAGATTTAAGTCCTCCTGAGCCCTCCTGATACCCCTGTTGATTTAAATGCCCCCTTCTTTCCCCTGGGCTCCCTGTTTAATTGATGTTCATTCAAGGTACCCTATGGATATATTCATTTCTAAAGGAATTTGTCATTCTTTGATATTCACTGTACTAAAACTCAATAGTTTGCCCCTGCAGAGGTGCGCTGTGATGTTTAAATCTCCCCTCACAGTGGTGCAGGGCAGCGGTCCAGTGATGTCAGGCTCCTACAGTGCTGCAGTATTGTCACTAAGCTCACTTCACCACTGAGAGGGCTAATTAAACGGCATATTTGTGGCAGTTAACTATTGAGGAATGTGTTGTCATGGGTGTGGAAAGGTCGGCTTCTTTCCCGGAAAACCAGTGAAAATCACAAATTACGACTCAGGGCACGGGTTTTCAAACTTTTTAGTGCTAAAGACAATCAGATATAAAGCCAGCAATTTATTTGTACAGACCCATTATACTGTCTGAAAAATATCAGTGTTGTTTTAAGTATATTATTTATATACTTTTTACAAATATTTATAATTAGCTTAATAATTAGCCTAATGAATACTTTTTATAATTAGCGTTTATTTTTATTTTAATGTAGTTTAAGTTTTAGTACTTTTGTTTGTGCTTTTGTCTTTTTTTTTTTTTTTTTTTAATTTGTTTTAGTCAGTTTTAGTCATTTTAGTATTTCAACTTGAGCATATTTATTTCAGTTAGTTGCCAAGGCAACATTTCTAATTTTCTTTAATTAAATTTTTCATCTAATATTTATAGTTTTATTTATATTTAAAGAAAAGGATTTTTAATCATTTCTTTTAGTTAACAGTAACAACACTGAAAATAGTAAATGTTAATATAACGACAACACATTGTATCCAAGAGTAAATCATATTTTAAGTGTTATTGAATAAATAAATATTAAATTGTTTGACTTAAGAGCAGTATACAAAAATACACTAAAGCTAAAGCCAATTATTTAAATGTTAAATGGAAAATATTATATTAAGTAAAGGTACTAATATAATTACTTTTGCATCTTCCCTCTAATTACAAAATGCAAAGTATTTTGTTTGCCCAATATTAGAATATTACATAAATGTTTAGTTGAAGTCAGATTTATTTCTATAGCATTTTTTGCATTAAATATTAAAAACAGTAAATAATATCAATTTAATTTAGTTAATATCGAAGCAAAAGATAATGCCAGACAAACAGTGAGCGAGTTAAGGATAACAGTAGTGACGAAACAGCACCTTCGAAAGAGGCAATGTGTTTACTAACTATTCATATGTACCTTACATATCTTATATCTTACTGTTAAAATACCTTTTTTTTTTTTTTTTTTTTTTTATTCGTCTGTGGACCCCCTAGCACCCTCTTGTGGACAGCTGTTGGGTTCTTAGACCCTAATTTTAAAACCCTTGACTCAGGGAAGGACGAGTCACATTGTTGTGCATGATCTTGGCAAAGCTTATTAAGTGGAAGTTTGTGACTGTATAAATGCTGAGTTTAGCGTTGTATAAAGAATGTTTGTGGAATCTGATGAGTTTTATTAGTCACGAGTGACGAGTTCCTCTAAAGCTATTGACAGAGAACTATTGAGTTCAATTAAGTCTGTTTGGACTGATTATCTCAGAATACCCTGGTTTCAGTTCCATGAACTGTGGTTGACATTTGGTCATGGAAAAAAAATAAAATAAAAATCATATTACTGTTCAAAAGTTTGGTGTCAATAAGATTGTTACAGAAGATTTCGATTTCTTATAAATGCTGTTCGTTTGAACTTTCTATTCATCAAAGAACCCTGAAAAAAAATGTATAACAGTTTTTAAAATTAAGCACTGTTGAACTGTTTTCAACATTGATAATAATAATAAGAAATGTTTCTTCATTTCAGCCAATTAGAATGATTTCTGAAGGATCATGTAACAAATTAATAATAACAAATGTATTATATATTGTCTTGATAGCTAAATGTCTTGTTCTACAAAATGTATTGTTAGCACCATTTTGTTTAGCTTTGGGACTGGCTTTGTCGCATCTTAATTCCCATGAGACAAAAAGTGAAACTTTCAATGGGCACATTATGCTAAATGTGTATGTGATGAACTGACATATTCTGACAATCTCTATCGATGGCCTTCACAACCGTCCGAATGTCTGACTAGTTTCATCATTAGGAAAGCAGCAGAAATGAGCTCAGTGTGTGTTTTGTCTATAAATGTGCTCCTGAAGAGGCTGGTTGTCTAGGTTTAACCGTTTAAACACCAGTAAGCTGTAATTATGAGGTAATAGGAACATTAGTGCTTCAAACGTTAGTCACCAGTGTGTCAACAGACATTGTTGTGGGAGTATTACAAAACTGATGTCTGGACTTTATTTTCATTCAAAAATAAAAGTCTGTAGAAACTAGTGCCGAATTAAAGCACCTCAAGTTCATCCTTTATTCTCTTCCTGTGGTGTCTTAAAACTGTTATGAATTTGTTGGATTAGTCTTGCTCCAGTAATAATTGTTTTCCAGAGAGATGGTGATCTCCAGGTTTAAGGTTTCTTTCTTCTTTTTTTTTTTTTCTTTTTTTTGTTATTTTGACCTCACATGAGTTAGCCAAATATTTTTGTGACTCAATTTTTCCACCTCGGGCTCTTTCCAGATTTGTATGGATGCTTCGTCCTTGTTTGTAATGTTGGATTTGTTGTTGTTTGTCTGCCTGCCTTATAGTAAAATGGATCTGGTTCTGTTTGAAATCAGGACTTTAAAGGGTTAGTTCACCCAAAAATGAAAATTCTGTCTTTAATTACTCACCCTCATGTCGTTCCAAACCTGTAAGACCTTCATTCATCTTCGGAACACAAATTAAGATATTTTTGATGAAATCTGAGAGGTATATGACTCATCCATAGACAGCAATATGATCAACACTTTCAAGGTCCAGAAAGGTACTAAAGACATCATTAAAACAGTCAACGTGACTGCAGTGGTTCAACCTTAATTTTATTAAGCGACGAGAATACTTTTTGTGCGCAAAAACAAAAATAACGACTTTATTCAACAATATCTTCTCTTCTGTGTGTGTGTGTGTGTGTGTGTGTGTATATATATATATATATATATATATATATATATATAATTTTTTTTTTTTTTTTTTTTTTTCTAATTTTATTTTGATTAGATTTTTTTTTCACTGTTATTTTTTACTTACTGTTGTAGTGGCTGATTATTTGTCTTCCTCATTTTGTGTGTTAAAACGATATCAAAACAACAATAAAATATTTGTTCTTAATGTAAAAGAATAGCAGAGTCCACATCACAAATATAACAATACTGGCACAGAGGAACAATGTCATTTGAATCAGCTGATGAACAATAAAAAGATTGACAGCCAATCAGAATCCATCCTGCTTTAAAAAGCTTGAACATTTCAATCGACTGATGACATAACTGCAAATAAACTTATAATAAAAAGAATGTTACTGTGTGTTAGTGCGGACTCTAATATAGTTATCATTATAGTTACCTTTATAAGCCACATTTCCACCGCAGGAACTTTCCCTAGAAACTAGGGATGGTACTCTGTGTGTTTCAACCACAGGAACCAGAGTCTAAATGAAGTTCCAGGTAAAAATTTCCCCCTCAGAAAGTCCCTGCTCGCGAGGTAGTACTTTTTCAAAGTTCAGGAACTTTCTGGGGTGGGATTTGGGCTCTGACCATGCTGATTGATTTGTTGACTCCACACAGCATTTTATTTCAATTACCATTTTTAAAAGCCTGTTGCAGTGTGTGCAGTAAAGGACAATTCCCACCGCCCAGACAAACGCCAGCAAACACCAACAAACAAGTTGGCCATTGGATTTAGAATTTTATGAAAAATAACTGTCATGTTCACACTGCCCCAACAGATACCAACAAACGCTGATTGAACATGTTCACTCGGGTGAAAACAAACCCCGACCAACGGCAACAGACACAGACAGGGTACACTGATCCAACAAAGCCCAACAAACCTGTTTGTCTGTGCGGTGTGAATTGGCCTTGAGTATTCGAATCAACAGTGGAGTATAAAAAATACGGCCGATGGACGAAATCCAGTGGGAACTGGAAAGTCACACACAGTCCTACGTCACCGGACTAATTTGCCTAATCTTCACGGTACTTTAGACCGCAATTAAAACGCAGACAGCAACAGATCTGGGGGGAAAAAAAATTCTGGGCCAAATTGTTCTGGGTAATTTCGGTGGAAACGCGGCTATAGTTATCGTTCTTGGTGTGAACAGGCCTTAAATCTGCTCCGATAAACCTTGTGTGACTGCAGTGTCTGTGGGTGGATCCGTCCTGCTGTGTTTTGGACCGTCCGCTGATGATCACATTACTAGGACACATATTACTTGATGGGTCATGACTAACAGCAGTAATGCTGAATGCTGATATAAACCGACAGCTCACTCTGTTTGTCTACGTGCCTCGCAGGCACACACACACACACACGCACACGCACACGCACGCACACGTACTTGTACACATGAGCCCCTTCCACACATTAAACCCTGTAAATTACCAGATAGACACTTCCAGGTAA
Organism: Ctenopharyngodon idella; assembly: GCF_019924925.1. Taxonomy (NCBI): domain Eukaryota; kingdom Metazoa; phylum Chordata; class Actinopteri; order Cypriniformes; family Xenocyprididae; genus Ctenopharyngodon; species Ctenopharyngodon idella. The sequence goes on from NC_067227.1 coordinate 14,308,297, forward strand.
ATGCACAAATGTGCTGTTCAGCGTTCTGTCTTTTTACCGGTAAGATACAATTCACACAACTGTGATGTCAGTCATCGGAAATGACCTTTAAACTCTGCACCGTTTTCTTCGTCCACGTGGAAGAGAAGCACTTTAGTTTCCACTATCAGTCCAATTTTACTTTTTTTTTTTTTTTTTTTTTTTTACCCTGAGTGACAGGTGTAAGTTGTTACAGCTACTGTACTTAATTTTGGATAGAGCACACTTTTACCCAGCAGTCCATATAGCGAAGAGTAAATTCGCGCAAAGAGGAACAGAACAGAACATTTGGTAAATGATCTTAAAGTGTGGTCACATTTACTGTTGATCGGCAAATTTTATTGTCATTTCAGTAGGAAACCGGGAATGTCTCGTGATTTAGCAATGGGTTCACCACACTGACCGACAGAAAGCTGCTTGGTTTATTTGTACAAACTAAGGGAAGAGTCCAAATTGTTGTCTGTGGCAATCAACTGCATGCCAAAGATCTTGTTTGAACTTTTTAGAGCTGAACAAATTTGTTTAAGCTTTGTGAAGTATTAGGCACAGATTTGCTTATATGCAAGCACTTTCAAAATATCAATATGTTTATTAAACCGCTTAGATTAGATTATTATTTGAAATTGAATTAAAAAAGGTGTGATTTGTGATTTGCATTTTGGCTGCTGATTAACACCTGTCTCCTCTATCTTTCTTTTTGTCAACCCTTATTCCTTTTCCATGTCCCTACCTCTTTTCTTCTGTCTTCTTCTTTTGCATCTTCCCTCTATCCTTCTCCCAGTTTAACCCCTCCCACACAGATGCTTACGGCCGACCTGATTGGTGGGAGTGATGTGTGAACTAGGTACTCATTTCTTTACTGTCCCCAGCTGCACTTGGATTTGCACTTGGACACCTGCTTTCCAAATAAAATCAATAGACTGTCACAGATATCTAGTATCAACATTCTCAGTATCAATTTGCTCAGTAAACTGTAAATAAGATTTTGTTTTAAGAAGACGGTAACTCTTTAATGCCATATCTAAAATGATAGTTAATGTTAGATTTAATCACAATTGGGCATATTGTAAATGAAAGATTGTTCTAAGGGTATATCTTTTTTATATATTGGACATAATCCATGTCATTGTTTTGATTTACATTGCGCGAATCACGTCTAGTGTAATTTTAGTTTTAATGAAGGCAACCTGACAACCAAGCGTTAATTTTGGTATATGTTGGTCAAATGAAAGAGAGAAAAAAAATGCTGCATGATTAATCATTAACTCATTGCCTGCCACTGGCGAGTTATCTTGCCTTTTGTGAGAAAACATTTCTCCGCCAAACACAATATTTAACGGCTTTCCGTGTTTTCACTGTTATAAGGTAGAGGGTGCTATTACGCATCTTCTGAAAGAGTACTGAATCTCCTGATCAAAACACAGGTAAAAAAGAGGCAGAAACAAGCAATAGCATATGTAATCATAAGCATATGTATAATAATGCGATCATCAACATTAAACAGCATATAAATCAAAACTGCCTAACGTTACTGAATGAAATGTCGAGCTACAGGACTGTGCAAGCATTAGGGGTGTTTATGGACTCGATCTACTCCATCTATCGTTCTGAATCTCATCCAGGTGTAATCTTTGACAAATCATGATTTTTCTCAGCTTTTTGCTCAAAATGTTGCTTTTTTATTAAACTTACCCATATGATATATTGTATGTATCTTTAGATATTCGTACAACAAAATATTCTGGGGGCCATGAAATTTTTTTTGAAAATGATCAGCGCCGGTGGGGAAGGAGTTAAAAGATTGTGATCTTGATTCAAACACTCATGTGATCTTATTCCTAAATGACAACGTTGTCTATTAAACCTTTTACAAGTATGATCACAGCAAACATTCAAATCTGCTTCAGTGCTGCCGCTGACCCAGAGAGAGCAGTTGTCACATTTAGTTATGAAACAGATTCACAAATGGTCTTTTCAACCACACAGTATTGTTATTTCTGTGTTACAATCATTTAAATTATCACAGAAGTACTGGGATAAACGTTATACGTGCGTGTGTGTGTGTGTGTAATATATATATATATATATATATATATATATATAAAAACATATTTCAAGACACTTGGTCCTAACCAAAACTATATGTATAATAGTTAATATGTTAAATACATAGTATAATAAAATGTTTAATACACAGTTATGAGGAGCCGGATTTTTTTTAGACCAATGAGATTTGGCTTGCCACCCAGCAAGAAATAGAAACCAAGTGATTGACAAAATATCTATAATTATTATTAATAATTATATCTATTAAATTCCATGTAAATATCTAATCTATATCTAACATAAATTTATAAAATACTATATATATATTAATAACATTATATTAAGTACATAACATATAGTTATATTTATTACACATAACTTAATATAATGTTTATAAAATAATGAATTATTTCGATGTTTCATGTTCAGTTATGTGAAGCTGGATTTTGGACCAGTGAGATGTCACAGTGATTGTGACCACACAGCAAGAAATAGAAACCAAGCGGTTGACACAATATCTTGTAGTTTGCCGTGACCGTTCCTTGTTTGGATAAGTGCAAGAGTCTGGCACTGCATGTGTAGCTCTGATGGGGGGGGTTGTGGACCCAGATGGCTTCTAGATACCAAGCAGATGTGATTGTCCTGGAGTTCAAGGCTGCTGAGGGATCATGGGCTGTAGGGGGAGGGATGAAGCCGTTGGTGGTGAGATGACGCGTCTAATCACTGTCATTAATTGGGGAGGGTGCTGCTGGCCCAAGGCCACAAGAAAAGTAAACAGGACTTGACTGTTACCAAAATCAACAACATCCGCTGATAAAGCGTTCTGACCTTCGCCAGTCACTCGCTTTCTTTCATTTGCTTCTGTTTTACATCAAACCCATCCTATCTTCGTCATCCCTCTTCCCCCCTGTCCTCCAACTTCTTTCTTTTTTCATCTCCTTAGCCTTTTCTTCTTTTTTATTATTCTTTACCTCTCAACATTTTTTCCAAATCCTCTTTTGCTTGTTTGTTACTGTAGATGTTTGATCACACATTATTGTTGAATAAATGGTTGTTTGAGTCCAAAACCACAGTAATGTAAGTGTGAATATGTGAGTATGTGAATTCGAGTATGTAAACCATTATTCATTTGATATATGTTCTCAGATTTCATTGCTTAAATTATTTGTCAGTTCATTCTGCCTTTTGACTGTGAAGTACTCCATTTTTATTTGACAAAAACATGAGATTTAAAAGGGACGATTTTCAGTGAATTATATTGGTTTATGATTATATGGATTGTTTTATTTTGTTGAATGATTGCAGGAAGTCATCAGATGATTGCTTCAATTTCATAATTAATTCATGAATAACATTGCTGTGTTGTTTCACCCTAGATGATCTGGCTGGACAATCAGTGGAGCATGAGTGTGTGCTGACAGGCAGAGCAGCAGTGTTTCTACCAGAGCGTGAGAGGGAGCGGAGGAGAGGAACAGAGGAAGAGGAGGAGGACGACAAGGCAGAGGAGCAAAGGGGAGGAATGGGTGTTGGTAAAAACACCACATCTAAATCCATGGACTCCACCGCAGAGCCTGGCAAATATGAAGAGGAGAACAAACACAGTGCACACTTCTATCCCATCCCTGTGAGTGTGTGTGCTTGTGTGTATATATGTGTGCGTGTGTGTGCGTGTGTGGAATTGCTAATCATAGGGCCAAAAACAATGGCTTCAACCCTGTCATTTGAATGACTCTACAGGACAGTGTGCATGTCAACAGCATGTGTGCATGGTCACGTGTACTTTTTAAGTAGCACAGTATAGTATGCAAATTGCTACTTTAAGGAATTGGCTTTCAAGAATGCCAACAAACTACCACGAATGACAAACAACAGATTTACCATCATGGCATACATAACATTTATTTTGAAGATGCACACACAACTCATAAATGTAATGGTGACACTTACCATTCAAATTTTTGGCTTCAGTAAGATTTTTGTGGGCAATTTTATTCAGCAGGGATGCATCAAATTAATCAAAAGGGACAGTAAAGACATTTATAATGTTACAAAAGATTTCTGTTTCAAATAAATGCTGTTCGTTTCAATGTTCTATTCATCAAAGAATCCTGAAAAAAAAAAATTAAGCAGCACAACTGTTTTCAATATTAATAATAATAATAATAATAATAATAATAATAGGAAATGCTTCTTGAGCACCAAATCAGCATATTAGAATGATTTCTGAAGGATCATGTGACACTAAAGACTGGAGTGATGATGCTGACAATTCAGCTTTATCATTACAGGAATAAATTAAATTTATTGAAATATAGTATATATTAAAATATTTAAAAAACTGTTATTTTACATTGTAATATTTCACAGTATTACTGTTTTTACTGTATTTTATCAAATTAATGCAGCCTTATGAGTATAAGAGACTTGGAAAAAAAAATAAATCTTTGCAACTTTTGAACAATAGTGTATACTAATACATTTTTAATACTACATTTTAAGTTGTTGTATAAAGTAACATTATTGTATTAAGAACAAGCATGAATTAACAGTGAAGAATAATCTGTAAATAAACTTTAACCAAGATTACTTAAATGATTAAATATATTTTTTTTTGTGCAATACCTAATGTTAACAGGTCCTTGTAATGCTTTGCAGTTCTTTGTTCAATTCGCACCATCAAAATGAACCAAAAGAAAAGTTGGCCTCAAACATTTCTTTAGAATAATTCACAAACGGATAATTGTCATTCAGTTTAATTTTGATTCTACAAGTTTGGGTTTTTGCATCCGAGTCTGAGTTTTGAACAAACTGATTTTTACACTATAGTATGTCTGACATACTATAGTGTAGGGCAGGCAATAAATTACTGCATGGCCAGACGTGACATAGGCCAATACATAACGCTACAGCGCTCTGAATACATACACCCTACTCCATCCCCGGCGGTACTGGTACGATCCAACTGCGAGCGCTAATTATATAAACAGAAAATCAGAATAATGGGTCATTTTTTTTTTTTATGTTTGTTCAAAAAATCTGACTCAGAAGCAACAGCCCAAACTTGAAGAATCAAAAATTAAACTGAGTGATAATTGAATTATTCTAAAGAAATAGAAAATGAAAGTTTGTAGCCAACTTTTCATTTGGTTTGTTTTTATGGTGCGAATTGTGAACAAAGAACTGCAAAGCCTTACACGAAACTTAACAACATATAGATCTGTATTGGATAATATTACTAATTTAATTATACAGTTGGTATTTGTAAAATATTGGACCCTCAACATGTGGGTCTAAACCTCCTGTTTGTGTTATCTCATCACTGCAGGACAGATTTATTAAAAAGGAATACAAACCAAACAACTTGAAATAACTGCTGCTTTTTGATAGTGTTTCTGTTGTGAAACTTGCTAATTTAAACATTAATGAGCATGTCAAAAAGCCTATGTTTACTTTCTTGTGTGCGCTCCTCTATAAGAGATTATCTTTTTTTATCTTTTTTTTTTTTTGTCCTTCCACAGAAGTGCCTCTTTATCAGTCGGTCCACTATGGACTGTGCTCAGTAACTTTATCTGTTTTCTCATTTAAGACATTCATGTCAAGACTCAAGTTTCCCTTAGTCATGCCCAACACTCCGTTGAAGACAATTACATGGCAAACACTCTTTTGTAACATTTATGTGGATTATATCATTCTTTTAAACTGTTGATTAATTATTAGGGACTCGTGTTCTTTTCCAATACTCTAGTCTTTTTGCTAAGATATTTCTGTATGTAATTATTGTTTGAAAGACAAAAGGTTGTTTGTGCAGTCATATGAAACTTCGTTCTAGTATGATGTCATAAAAAACCACCAAAAACCCTTGTACAGATAAACCACATGAAGTCATTGTTTTGGTGAACTCTTCCCTACATGATTGTGGTCACTTTCTGAAATTTGTGTGAAATTGCCCTGGTGGACTTTAGTGAGCTGATAAGTCTAGTAAGTGTAGGGGTGTAATGTCATGAGGTCGTAAGGTAAAACTAATATGCTTGACACTGAAACCCTGGTATTTAAATTTGGCAAAAAGAACCAAAGCATAGCTAACCCTTTGTGTGCCAAGCTAACCTACATATTGTTTGATTTCTTAAACAGAAGTCCACGTCCATTTTTATATTTTGTGATAAAGAATAGAAAAGTTTGCAAGTAGTGTCACCTGTTGTCCTTGTTTTGTTACTTGGTAAATATGTGATCTTTGCAAATATCTCTGTATTTGACAGGTGGTTAACGGTGCCGTGCAAACCCCTGGTGATCAAGACGCAGAGGACACACAGCTCATGGCCATTTACGCGAAAGACAGCCAGACTGAGGACAAGGTGAGACTGATGCTGATGCTGTTGGTGTAGAAATGACACACTTCACCTTTAAATCAAGGGGCTGCTCGTACCAGTCATGCTTATCCACTCCATATTAAGCCCTGTTCTGTAATAGCTCAGTCATTATGACTCGGCACTTTTCCCCCACAGAGGGATCAGGGATTTGGGAGGTCACAACATTGCAGTGGAAATTCTTCAGTGTTTGCCTTCAGTACAGCAATGCTGATGCAACACGTTGGGTTTCTGTCTCTTTCTTTGGTTCTGTGTTGTCAGTAATATTTGTCTGAAATTAGAATTATTTGGCTGGTAATCCAGATTTTCATTGTCTCAAAACAATGATAGCCTCTGATATTGTCCCTAAAACAAAGATAACTGTTGCAAGGGTCAGCAGAAGGCTAATCTTACTGCATCTCAGAAAAAAAAAATGTTCAAAGACAGACAAGAATTTTATGACTGTACTGTGTCTTTGCATAGTGTTTTAATTAGTTAAATTGTTTTCAATAACATACATTTGATACATTACAACATATTTTAACATTTAACTTAATGACTCTAATAGTGAAGTCTTTCAATTTGGAAATGAATTTATGAAACCATTTCAGTTCATTTCAGGATAATTTCATATAGTGTCACTGATCTCCCTCTGATGCCTTTTGAATTGCCAGCAGGTTTGTTTGTGTGTGTGTGTGTGTGTGAGCACGCTGATGCCGTTTATAGTGTACAGCTCTCACTCAGGTTCTCTGTAATAGTGATGGGTTACCCATGTGTCTAACTCCCATGTGTCTTGTGTTTCCTCTCCCCTTCAGTGCTCCATGTCAGAGACTGTGGACAGTGCAGACAGCATAGATACCAGGAGAATGGACATGATATACACCATAGAGGACACACCACCTTGGTATCTGTGTGTATTCCTGGGTTTACAGGTACGAACACATACACAGTCACATGGGGACCTACATATTAGGCCATTCTTCTGTAGAGTGATGAGCCCCAGACATTTAAGATGTTCATATACGAGCTATGACTCGACTATAGAAGTGAACCGTAGCAGTGACTGTAGAAGTGGTCCTCAAATTTACAGCAGTGACATGCAACATTGAAGCAATGACCCTTGACTTTACAGCAGTGACCCTAGACTTTTAGGATCCTCGACTTTGAAGAAGTGACCCTCAACTTTCACCAGTGAAACCTAGACTTTTCAGCAGTGACATGCAACTTTGAAGAAGTGACCCAATATTTACTGCAGTTACCCTTGACTTTTGTAAGATTTGAAGTTCTCCATCACAGAGATAAAGAGCTAGATATATTTTTTCTTTCCACCATTTCTCCTCAGCACTACCTTACCTGCTTCAGTGGAACTATCGCTGTGCCCTTCCTGCTGGCTGAAGCCATGTGTGTGGGTTTTGACCAGTGGGCCACCAGTCAGCTCATTGGCACCATTTTCTTTTGCGTGGGCATCACCACCCTGCTGCAGACCACCCTTGGCTGCCGGTAAGTGTGATTTTGTTAAAGCAAGGTTTAGCGGTTAGAGCATGTTCCAGACATGTTGAGCAATGGGTTTACAATGGAGGATACAGGTTTAAATCTTGCCTGCGTGGTGAATCCCATGCACTGCTCCTCTGTCAGTGGAGTTTACTCAACTTACTAACAAGTAAGCACAGCAGTTAACATGTAACTTTATACTTTATACCGAATGACACTTTTGGTTATACCGAATGACGATATTTTCAAAAAATGCTAACAGGCTGATATCTAGCTAGCTAGCTAGTTAGCTTGCTATCTAGCTAGCAAAATAACAATCAAACATTTTATATTTTAGTACAAGTTTTTAAAATATTACAACATTTTCCATGTTTTATAGCGGTTGTACCGAATTACCTGTTTCGGGACATTCGTCTGAGCAAGTGAAAACATTAATTTTTCAAATAGTTAAAAGAGAGTTAGTTATTTTGCTTTACGACCACGTGGTCCTTTGTAGGTGTATGAATGATGTCACATCCTGTCACATGATATTGACCGCATGACTTCTTCTTCTTCTTTTGATTTTATTGGTGGATGGCAAACCAACTTAAGGTGCATTTACCGCCACCTACTGGACTGGAGTGTGACCTCATGACTTGATCCAAAATGGGCCCTTTATATTGGTTACTCCAAATGACATCAGTGAAATTCATTTTTCCAGACATTCTTTCTCATAACAAAGCAACGACTTCGACACATAATTTTAATATGATTTTGCACTGTTGATATATGATGTTATAAAATCATGCCAGAATAAAAAATATATAAATTTATTACATTTTAAGATATTTTAATCACAAATGAAGTGGCTGTATTGGTCTTTGGATGGTTAAATCGAATGACGTTTTGACACTTAAAAATCTTTAAAATACCTTAATATGTAGCAAAATATCATTAAAACCTTTTGGATTCGGTAAGAGATCTAGTTGTACTACCTTACATACTTTGGATATCATATCTTTGTTTTTTATTATTATTAAGGCCTTTGGACAAAAAAATGACCTGTCATGTCATAGACTCATTCATGTATTCTCGTAGTACTTATACTAACACTATAATGGACCTGTGCGTCAGGTCTTTAAAGTGACAGCAGCCTAATATACCAGCTGCCAAATTAGGCTCTGAGATGATGTTAAAATTATTTAAATGGCAGTTTTTCCCCATGGTATTGATGTCAAAATTGTGAAAATGCTGAATGGCTAGTAACTATGAAAAACCACTATCCACAGTGGCTGGTGAGGAAGAAAGTTAATGTCAAGCCCTGATTGATAATATGTGATTGAAACACGAGAGTTTTCAGTAAATGGCAGAAACCCATCTGTTGTGTTCATGTTTATAGTACTTTGTGTAAAGTATTTTGTGTTGTGTGTGTGTGTGGGTGGTTTTATTGATTATTTTCAGGATGTTAGATTCAGGCTTAGTTTACAAGCGCACTTTAGTTCAGCAAGTACTGCATCTGCTTCACTCTGTTTTTGTTCACTCTCAGAAAATACTGTAGAGAAGATCTGATAATAACATCTACTGTAGAATAGGCTTGCTAAAGTAGTCAGTTACACGGTGTTCGGCCATACACAGATTACATTACCTGCCCACCGCGGCACCGCCCCCACTGTCGATTTGCTTTTTTAATACGAATAAAAACCATTTAATTCAGTTGGACAACTGACCCTGCAATTATTAACTGAAAGCTTCTGCTCTCAGAGTCGCAGCACAGTGCAGCAGGTGTCAGATTTTACCCTTGTTCTTGGGTTGGGCAGGCAAGTCAGAACAATGGCACAAACGTCATGACCTCAAAAAGGTGAGCTTGGTGTAATTTAAAGTGAAAGGTGAGAGTTATCATGGCAGGCAGAAGTTGGCATCATTGATTGATCGCAGGCTGTTTTTTATTTTTTTTCCTGTGTATGTCTGGGCATGTATCATGACGTGTTATCTTGTGATAGAATTCTACTCTTAAATACAGAAGGGCTGAGTGATGTGGCTAGAAAAATCTAGATATTTTTCAGTCTTTTGTCAATGTTCAATGTATATTTCCATGATATGTATTTTCACAGAAATAGCTAAAAAAACAACAAAAAAAGTGTCTCTTTCTTCCTCTTTTTACCACATTGTTGTTTCGTTAAATGTTTCGTACTTTGTCAGGTTTTTTTCCTGTTGTTCCTCCACCTTACATTGTTATTTTGCTCTCTCTGTCTTTATTACTCTCCTTTTCCATGTCTTTCTCCTCCCTCTTGCTGAAAGTGAAGTGACCCATTTACCTAGATTTGAAGAGGAAGGGCGTTCCTGTTGCATAAAGGGGTTTTTTTTTTAAATTCTTCTTCCACTGGCTTTTATTTTGCACAAATTCAGCCAAAGACGCAAGCTCTTAAAATGTGCTTTTAAAAGCATTCTCTCCTCTAATTACATTTTTGAAGGCCGGTTAAATTTTTTGAAGAGCTGCTTTTGTTGGAACAAAAACTCAGTTGTGTAGCAGGAGGACTGGAGAAAATGGGTCAGTTCAATTTTAGCTGTGGTCTTCTGTGGACCTTTATGATTTTGGTTCCAGGGTCTTTAATCGCTCGGTAATAAAGGCCTTCAGCTCTTTATAGTGCTACAATTCAGACAGCAAGCTGGTGCACGAGGAAGGGACACACTGTGAGAGATTTAAATCGGTGTTCCAAGCTGAAATTGGACGAACAACTGTTCTGTGCCTTCTCTTATTTTTCTTATGCCTATAGTTTGCTATTAAATTTGTTTCTAAATGTATGTATTATTTACATGGCCCATATTTTTTAAAAAAAAATTAAAAAAAATTGTCATCTTAGTTTGAAATTCACAGTAATATCCATTATCGTGTGATACTAATAGATCATTTTAAAAAAATATCTAATCTAATCTAATATCGACCAATAACTGTTGTAGAATTAATTATAAAGACATTTATAATGTCACAAAAAAATTGTATTTCACATAAAGGCTGTTCTTTTGAACCTTCTAGTCACCAAAGAATCCTAAAAAAAATATTGTTTCCACAAAAATATTAAGCAGCACAAATGTTTTCTAAATTAATGATGATAATAAATATTTCTTGGGCACTAAATCAGCATATTAGAATGATTTCTGAAGGATCATGTAACACTGACTGAATACAGGAGTAATCAGCTTTGCATTTATAAAATATTAAATTTTAGTTTTTTGTTATGGCATTCAACATTTCAGTAATATTAATAATATTAAATAATATTTCACAATATTGCTCCATTTACTGTGATTAAATAAATGTAGCCTTGGTGAACATAAGACATTTCTTTCAAAAACATCATAACAACCACAGATTTTTTGTAAATATTAATCAGAATCATGATTCATTAAATGTGCTGTCAAAATTCAGTTTCTTCTTTTGTATTTTCATGTAATTTGCACACCATTAGACACTGGGTGGATCATAGATCAATCTGGAATGTCCAGTGCCTCCATGGCCCTTATGTGGCCTCACCTCTGATTTGAATAAGGATTATTAAAACAAATGAGTGCATGCTGGTCCCTTATAAAATAATCACTGCTTCAGTGTCTTATCTACAGTTTGGATCTGTTTAAGCCTGTACCGACATATAAAACACCAATCACAGCAATTCAGGAAACTGTTATTTCCTCCATAAGTTACCGCTGTTAATCTTTTGCTGTTGTAATTGATGTTGCAATACCGTTTTACGTGACATAAAACCCCCAAAAGGTAAGCATGAATTGACAGTGAGGAATCTGGAACAGACACATAGTCTATAGATTGCAGGATTGGGAGAGTGAGTATCTGTAGAGGTCTGATCCTTTAGGCTGTTCATGTCATAAAGACATTTAGCCGTGGCCTGTTCTGTGTCTTGGACTCAATGTTCTTTTGTGGCCACTTTGCCCAATTTGTAAGAGGGCAGTCTGATGTCTTTCTTGCGCATTTGATCCCTCTGTTCTGACGTCACTTGCTCGTGGCACATGCTGTCTCCAAGGAAACCTGAGCGAGTGACCAAAAAAAGGGAAATAGTAAGAAGATAAGAGTGGAAAGGATCGGGCAAGTGTTGCCGTCAGACCTGTGTGCTGAGTCACTGTATGTGAGCGGCCTTCATGTTCTGCCCATATGAACTGGTATATTTCTATATAGCGCATTTGTGTGCCTGAGGGGCTCTGTATGCACAATTTGTTGATCATTAGCACATGGGTTATTATCATTAAAACTAAAACCATAAAAAAAGCATTAAAACAAAATAAACATTAACTCAAATAAAATAATAAAAAAGAACCTTATTTCTGCTAGTTGCCAAGATAAAATTTCACATTTCTGTTTAGTTTAACTTAAAGTACTAAAATCACTAAATAAACTAAAGTAAATCATAACTATATACACATTTATAAAAAATTTACTAAAACATGAATCTAAAATATTAACGAAAACTATTATATCAATGATACTAAAACAACACTGCACCACTGATACCTGGTACGTTACATCTGACTGAATACTTTTCCACTCAGAGAGGATAAAGAATTGATGTTTTGACCTTAAATATTCTCTCTTTATGTGAGCATACATAACGCAGACCTTTTTAAATATAATCTGTGTTGTACTGTGTTAAATCTGCTTTTTGTAAAACTTTTTTTTTTTTTTTATATATATATATATATATATATATGTTGCCATATTCATTGTCATGGCTGGTTCATAATGATCCTCCCTCCCAGCTGTTACTCTCCAAATTAGCAACAAGTGTTAGGTAAAGATAAGGGGGAAGGAATGAGAGATAGAGAGTTTGGTCCTTTTTGTTTTTATTTAGCAGCAGTCGTTACAGCACAAGCAAACAGACTTTGAAGTCCACATCAGTGACGGTGTGAGAAGTGTGTTTGGAGACATCTAGTGGTTAGAGCAAAGCACTTCTGACTGATTACTATGAATATGAATCTAATTCCTCTATTGGTTTTAGTTATGACTCTAGTTTTATAAATTACTCTAGTTTTTCTAAAATATCCTTTTGTTGTATTTTGCATGTTTGTATTAAATATTATATAAGTATATTTGTTAAATATAAAATATTTAGCTGTTAAAATATTTTAATATTTATAAATAATAATGAATATATCATTTTTTTATTTTGATTTTAAGTTTGTTTTTCTAAAAAGTCCCTGTGCAGTATTTTGCATATTTTTGTTCAGTGACATTTAAATATTATTTATTTGATAAATACAAAAATTGTGCTAAATGAATACATTAAGTATTAATAAATAAGTAATTACAGTTATTAATAAATTATTTATTTGTATTTAGATAATTTTTTTTTTTTTTAATTGTCAGTGAATTTGCCAGTGCTTCTCATGTTAGTGGTATCAAATCTTTGAAAATATTTGTTGCTTCATAGCAAGTTAACTAGATAGTTAACTGCAGATCTGCATGTACTCTATATGGACAAAAGTATGGGGACACATATCTTAATTTTTCAATCAGACCCATTGCCACAGGTGTATAAATTACGCAGGTGTAAATCTAGCACTTAGCCATGCAGTCTGCATTTACAGACATTTGTGGAAAAAAATGAGTTGTTCAGTGAATTCATGCATGGTACTGTGATAGGATGCCACCTTTTCATCCCTGCTAGATATTACACAGTCAACTGTAAATATTATTAGAAAGTGGAAGCAATTAAGAACAGCAGCAACTGTCACCGAGTGCTGCGGAGCGTGGTGCGTAAAAGTTGCCTATACTCTGCTGATTCCATAGCTGAAGAGTTCCAAACTTCCACTGGTATTAATATCAGCACAAAAACTGTGCGGCGGGAGCTTCCATGGCCGAACAACTGTATGCAAGCCTCACATCACAAATATAATGCCAAGCGTCGGATGGAGTGGTTTAAAGAGTTAGTTCACCCAAAAATGAAAATTACCCCATGATTTTCTCACCCTCCAGCCATCCTAGGTGTATAAGACTTTCTTCTTTTAGACAAATACAATCAATGTTATAATAAATAATTTCCTGGCTCTCCCAAGCTTTGAATAGAGGATGACATTTTGAAGCCTAAAAAGGTGCCACCATCCATCATAAAAGATAACCACACGGCTCCAGGGGGTTAATAATGTCCTTCTGAAGCGAAGCGATGCGTTTGCGTATGAAAAATATCCATATTTAAAACTCTTAAAAAGTAAAAAATGTTGCTTCTGACAGACGGCCGTATGCATCAATTTATGGCGAAAGAGTGAACTCTGACCCCGTATTGACGAACATGGAAGCGCAGAGGATAGAGAAAAACAAAACACCGGTCATAAATTAGAAGTATAAAAGAAGAATTTTTGAAGAGAAATGTTGGAGGATTTCGATATAAGAGAAGAGGAGCTTGAGTTTGTTGCCCAGCCCTATATGTTTTTGAACTGCAAGAGGCGTCAAAGCTTGCGTTACTCCTACATCACATCAGGGGTTACTCTTTTAGCATAAGTCGATGTGCATACGGCCGTCTGCCGGAAGCCAGTTATTTACCTCTCTCTCTCTCTCTCTCTTTAGATCAGGGGTGGGGAACGTTGATCCTGGAGGGCCATTGTCCTGCGGAGTTTAGCTGCCCACCGCTGCTTTAGATGCATGGACATTTCTCTCTCACAAACGCATGGTTTCACTTCAGAAGGCCTTTATTAACCCCCCGGAGCTGTGTGGTTATCTTTTATGATAGATGGTTGCACTTTTTTGCGCTTCAAAATCTTATCCTCTATTTACTGCCATTATAAAGCTTAGGAGAGCCAGGACATTATTTAATATAACTCCGATCGTATTTGTTTGAAAGAAGAAAGTCATATACACCTAGGATGGCTTGAGGGTGAGTAAATCATGGGGTAATTTTCATTTTTTGGTGAACTATCCCTTTAAAGCACACCGTCACTGTACTCTGGAGCAGAGGAAATGTGGATCTTTCTTTCTTTCTTTTTCTTATCTTATCTTTACAACAGTAGTACCAGAGGTCCATATCATCTTAGATAGGATTTTAGGTCTTTGAATATGTCTTGAAAAAGGGGGGCCTTGGAGTCAAAAAGGTGGAGAACCACTGCCTTAAAACACATGTAAAATGGTTGGTCATGTGGTAAAGTCTGTTCCTGTCCAACTGGCAGTGCTTAGACAAGACAGGCTGCAATGAGGACCAGATCTTGCATTCAGTCAAAGGTCTGATTGTCAAATTGTCCATCCATCCATGTCAAATTTTCTTCTTTACAATAGAGTGATTTACAAAAAATAAAAAATCAATAAATGGAACTGAACGATTTGTTCTGTTATTGGTGGATCATCACTGATTCAGTGGAGTGAACTCAAGCTTTTCTTGGTACATGTCTTTTCTCATCAGGCGCACATAAATGCTTCCAAGGCACGAGAGTGGAGTTTCGTTGTTGTTGTTTTTTTTGAGCGTATGTGTTTGTATGAGCAGTTCTTGTGATTGATTATTGTGTTTTTGTGTGTGTTTTGCCCCCAGACTTCCATTGTTCCAAGCTAGTGCTTTTGCATTTCTCGCCCCAGCAAGAGCCATCCTTTCACTGGAAAAGTGGAAATGTAACGCAACAGGTACATGTCGCACACACAGGGCTTCCCACAGGCATTAAAAAGTCTTAAAAGTCTGAAATTTGAATCTCCTGATTTTAAGGCCATGTCTTAAATATGTGTATGTTTTTGTGGTGTAGCCTATTATGCAGTTTGAATGCATCCAAAACTCAAGATATACAGAGGCATTTTTGCCCCAGTTCATGTCTTTTATTAATTAAGCAATATCACAAGAGCAGGAGTGCCTTTTACCAGAGTATCATCACGATTGAAAATGTGATATTGATAAAAAAAAAATTTATACAAAAAAAAAAAAAAAAGTAACATTAGGAGTTGGGAGTAACATTTTAAAGACAATATTGTCTGTTTTTGCTTCATTTCTTCAACAAAAATATTGCAAATGATACCACAAGTGGAACTTTGTGCAACTCTGAGCACCAGATAGCTGTGCTTCATTACTGAATAAATTTGTGTTTTGAACGAAACAGTTTAATGAATGATTCAATGACTCAGTCACGTGCTTTGTTCCTGAATGAATCAGCGTTTGAATGAATCGGTTGAGTGAATGACTCAATGACTCAACTCGCTCATTAAGACAGTCACTTGCCGCCATCTACTGGCAGTTTTTGTTACATATTTAAAGTAGCATTTTTTTTATTCATATTTAAATATTAATTTTTTTTTAACCATTAACAGACGTAATAGAATTCATAGAATTAAGCTATTTATGTAATTGTAAAGTAAGCTATCATTTACATTTACTTTACATTTCTATATTCAAGATATAATTTTTAAAGCATTTATTCTCATAGCATTTTATGCAATTATAATTGCAGTAAGTGATGCCACCTCTAAGCTGCATTAAACAGTCTGTGTAAATGCATTTAAATTCAGCTTCTGTGCCACTGCTGCAGTGCTAAAATGGATTTTGTTGGTACTGATTTAATTTAATTTAATTGGTAACAATTGATTGTTTTAGGGTTTTTTTATTTAGTTTGATTAAATGTAAGAATTTGACATAAAAGATGATGCATATATCTAATAAGTTTAGAAAAAAAAATCCCCTTGTAAAGGTAAATATGCTCCTGGAAATCAATTTGTTGGAAATCAAATGTGGCCCCTTCATGAAAAAGTCAGTTTCTGTCAACTGTCAACACAGTATTAAAAAATATTAAAGGAGAATTATCTTCAGCAATCAACTGTCCATGACAGGCAGCTCAAAAACACACTCAGCAAAATATTTTCTTATTGACAAAATCCCAAGAAATCATTTTTGTCAACCCCCAGCGTATTCATTTTAATTTCTTCAGATCTTAAAAAGGTCTTAAAAAGCCTTAAAATTAACTTTAAAAATGTGCAGCAACCCTGCACACACTCGTGTACCTTCTCAGTAACACTTAAAACCATTAATCTGATTGTCATGTTTCTCTGCAGCTGTTCCTGTATTAAATGGCACAGAGCTGCCACACACAGAAGACATCTGGCACCCCAGGATACGAGAGGTGTGTTAAAACAAAGAGACCGAAAGAGATGAGAACAGAAGTATTTTTTTTACTGAGGAACATTAACGTAAAACCGATAGAGGAACTGATGGTGTGAAACTAATGAAATGAAATGAGGTGGAAAGTTAAGGTCTAAAGTGGGTTTTAACAGGATTGCCCAATAGGATTGTGGATTGTAATAATTGTAAAAAACCTCTATAGGACCACTGCAAACATTACTAAAAAAACTAGATTACTAAAAAGACTAGACCGGACACAGGGTTTCACAACAGAACGTTGCCTAGAGCATCTCCCTACACCGGCTTGTCGTCATCCCATAGTGCATCCTGGTGCCGTCACTTCCCCAGGTAAATGCCACACATGCACACGGCTGTCAACGTGTTGTAAAAGAGAACGGGACTCATTGGACCAGGCGACCTTCTTCCATTGGTCTAAGATCCAATTACGATGCTCTCGTGCCCATTGTAGGCTTTTCCGATGGTGGACAGGGGTTATCATAAGCAGTCTAATTGGTCTGTGGCTACGCAGCCCCATTGTGACACATTCCTCCTATAAACATCATTAAAATTTTGAGTGACTTCAGCATCAGTAGACCTCATGTTGGCTTGGACCAGACAGGATAGCCTTTGTTGCCCTCGTGTATCGATGAGCCTTGGGCGCCCAATTTTTCAAATGTTGATGGATGGATGGATGGATGGATAACAGCTGTGCTGCTTAATATTTTTGTGAAATCTGATACATTTTTTTTTTTTTCAGGATTCTTTGATTAATAGAAAGTTCAAAAGAACAGCATTTATTTGAAATAGAAATCTTCTGTAAAAGGTTTACTGTCACTAGTATATACAATTTTATATAGTAATGTACATATAACTTACAATAAAATGTAATTAACGCAAAAATAAAAGTAATAACTGTAGACACAGACCTCCTTTTGAAGTATAATGCAGTGATAAGTGTGGCTGAAAGGGTTAGTTTACCCAAAAATGAAAATTCTGACATTAATTACTCACCCTCATGTCGTTCCACACCCATAAGACCTTTGTTCATCTTCAGAACACAATTTAAGATATTTTTGAGGAAAATCCGATGGCTCATGAGGCCTGCATTGAGAGCAAGTTAACTTAGACTTTCAAGCGCTCAGAAAGCTACTAAAAACATATTTAAAACAGTTCATGTGACTACAGTGCTTCAACCTTAATGTTATGAAACGACGAGAATACTTTTTGTGTGCCAAAAAAACAAAATAACGACTTTATCCAACAATATGTAGTGATGGGTGATTTTAAAACACTGCTTCATGAAGCTTCGAAGCTTTGCGAATCAGTGGTTCGGACCGTGTATCAAACGATCTCAAACTGCCAAAGTCATGTGATTACAGTAAACGAGGCTTCGTAACGTCATAAGTGTTTTGAAATTTCAGTGGTTCACCAGTGGGGGGCGTGACTTTGGCAGTTTGATATGCGCTCCGAACCACTGATTCGAAACAAAAGATTTGTAAAGCATGAAGCAGTGTTTTGAAATCGCCCATCACTAGATATTGTTGAATAATTTTTTATTTATTTTTTTGCCGCACAAAAGTATTCTCGTCGCTTCATAACATTAAGGTTGAAGCGCTGTTGTCACATGAACTGTTTTAAATATATTTTTAGTACCTTTCTGGGTGTTTGAAAGTTAACTTGCTCTCAATGCAGGTCATTGAATTTTATCAAAAATATCTTAATTTGTGTTCCGAAGATGAACGATGAAGGTCTTAGGGGTGTGGGACCCTTTAAGTGTTCTAATACTTTTTATGGCCACTATAAATATTGCTTGAACGTTACGTACATACATTTTTGTTTGTTTTTTTGTTTATTTATCTGTCTTTTAAGAGATATTTGTGTAAACAGATTTAATAGTGATTTTGGCCTAAATGGTGACAGACATGAAGATTAATCAACTTAAGCTGAATTAGATAAAATGGAGCTTTGCGCTGTCTGGAGGACTTGTCAATGACACTGACTTTAATGGCTTTTAACCTTTTTTGGTTGTAGATTCCTCTCTTTTTCTTCTTTGTTTGGTTCTTTTAGATTATTTGTATGACTAGATTTACCCACTACCTCTTTCTCTCTCTCTCTCTCTCTCTGTAGATCCAGGGTGCCATAATAGTCTCGTCTCTGATAGAGGTGGTCATAGGGGCCTTAGGTTTGCCAGGTGTCCTGTTGAAGTACATCGGGCCCCTCACCATCACCCCTACTGTCACTCTCATCGGTCTTTCAGGCTTCAGGGCTGCTGGAGAGAGGGCAGGCAAACACTGGGGCATTGCCATGCTGTGAGTACGGCTCGCACACAAACACGTTTGGATGTGTATGTAACTGATCTTTGGTGCTGTGGACTCAGCGTGTAAACTCTCTCTCCCCTCTTTTAAACAGAACCATATTCCTGGTGCTGCTGTTCTCTCAGTATGCACGTAACATCCAGTTGCCACTCCCCATCTACAAATCTAAAAAAGGCTGGACGTCTTATCGTTTGCAGCTGTTCAAGATGTTCCCAGTGAGTTTCTCAACATTATTCCATGATAAGAAAGCTAGAGAATATATATACACAGTACCTGTCAAAAGGTACTTTACAATTGGAAACATTACAATTTTTTTTATGTTTTTGAAAGACATCTCTTATGCTGCACTTATTTAATAAAAAATACTGTAAAAACAGTAATATTGTGAAATATTATTACAAATTAAAAAAAAACTGTTTCGTATTTGGATGTATTATATTTTAAAATGTGAGTTTTCAGCATCATTACTCCAGTCTTCAGTGTCACATGATCCTTCAGGAATCATTCTAATATTCTGAGTTGGTGCTTAAGAAACATTTCTTATTATTATCAATGTTGAAAACAGTTGTGTTGCTTAATATTTGCGTGGAAATTGTGATACTTTTTTAGGATTCTTGGATTAATAAAAAGTTCAATGAACAGCATTTATTTGCATTTATTAAATAGAAACCTTTTGTAACATTATAAATGTCTTCACTGTCACTTTTGATCAATTTAATGCATCCTTGATGAATAAAAGTATTAATTTCTTTTTTTTTTCTTTTTTTTAACACAAATGTTTGAATGGTATCGTTTCCACAAAAACTGTTTTCAATATTGATGATGATAATAATAATAATAATAATAAATTGTTTTTTGAGAATAAAATCAGCATATTAGAATGATTTCTGAAGGATCATATGACACTGAACACTGAAGATCCCAGAAGCGTGAGTTGGCACTTTCAGAATCTTGGCACAGCTCATAATCCGCCGTTAGCTCTGATGACAGCCATAATTACCCTGCTGTTTCAGAGATGGGGTCTTTTTGGCCTGGGTTTTTAAATAGAAGCACAGCAGACAATGACATGGCAATAAAAGTGAGCGTGGGTTGCAGATAGAGGCAAGCCAAAATACACAGATTGATCCTTGACGATGGTTTGTCATTGCAGTGTTGTCTGCTGGTGTGAAGGTTAGTGAAGGAGGTTGGATAACATGTCTGGCTTTGTGTTCAGCAGTCTGGCTTACTCATCAGAATTTAGCTTGAGTTTTTTTTTTTTTTTAAGTTGTTGGGTTTTTCTCTCTTTCTATCTCTCTGTAGATCATCATGGCTATCCTTGTGTCATGGTTTCTGTGTTTCGTCTTCACGGTGACTGACGTGTTTCCTCCTGAGAAGGACAAATATGGGTTCTACGCCCGTACAGATGCTCGACAGGGCATCCTGGCAGCTGCTCCCTGGTTTAAGATACCCTACCCATGTAAGTGTTTGTTGTTAGGTGATAGAAAATATTTATATATTGCAATGTCCTCACTAATATAGTTAAACAGATGTGTGTGTGCGCGTTGCTTTGTTTCAAAACCTAGTGAACTGCCCATGTTTCTGTATCTCTTCAGGCCAACCCTTGTGAACAAAAATAAGTACACTTCAGCATACTTAAAAATACTTATTATGGAAATAATATACTTTAAAGGAACATACTTTAGTGTGAACTGAATGTAATATTTTAAGAGACTTAATTGTATGTAAATTGCACCTGAACTAATATGTATTATATTTTAAATTTATATTTAATACAACTAGCTGAACTTCAGTTTGACTTAAGTACACCTTTTATATGTAATTTCATAATTTTTGACAGTACTAAATTGTACTGTTGAATGTTCTGACAAGCATTGATGGTAAATTACAATACACTTTAATGTAATTTCTATTAACTTGTATGTTGTGTATTTTAAATATCTATCTTTTTTAATTTCATATTTGTAATGAAGTTTAGTACAATTAAAATATATTAACTTGAAATATAATATTGTACAACACTACATTTAAATATATAATCAAGTACTTTACATGTACTTTAGTGTGTTACTCTACTCAACACATCAAAATAAGTGTACTTATTTGAAACGTGACTAAAGATTAGTAAAACATAATGCTTTTAAATGTACTTTAAGGTAAAATTTTTAATTTGACTAATATAATGAGCACTTTTTAAAAATGTGTTAGAAGCATAATCATGGAAGTGTACTCTAAGTACACATTAGTGTCCTTTCATTTCAGTAATATTATATTAAATCTTCCTATATATCCTAATCATTGTTAACATGTATTCATTACTTCCATGAAGCTCATTGTTTCTATACCTTAAATTGATACATTGCTTAAATACATTGTTAGTTAACTGTGTGATTTGCATATGTACATTTCTGAAATTACATAATTTGGACACATTCAACTCTGATAACAGATCACTCTAAATTGTAATGTTGACATACATTCTCTGTAAAGCTGCTTTGAAACTAAATGTATTGTGAAAAGAGCTCTAAAAATAAATGTGAATTGATTTGAATCTTCAAGTACAGTTTTTAAAATATATTGGATAGGAAGTCCATACAAGTTATTAGAGTTTAGTGCACTTCTTTTTTACAAGGGAAATTATAAGGCAGCCTCACATGTATCCTTTATGGTAAAGACAATCCTATAATACGCTGCAAGCTGGGTGAAAAAATAGATATAAAAAAAAAAAGATAGCAGGCATGAAAATGATTTCCTTCAACACTAAAATTTGTCACACTGTGTCTACACTGGATGCGACAAAGCGCCCGTTGCACAGCATTTGTCCTTCGTCTCAGTACGTCATAAATAGAATGAGGCATCAGTTTACTGTTGGAGATTTGTCGCTCGCGTCGCGCCACATCCAGTGTAAACAACATAACTGATTATAATGGGTTCTATTGTCTTTTGTCGCATCGCGCCGCTCGCGTCCCTTGTAGACACGGTGTTAGTGTAAATAAAAATGTTGTTTTATCCAATATTTGTGTTTTCTATTTACTTTTGTGCTAACATTTACTTTTAGCATGCTAACATGCTAAAATTCTATTGAAATCATTTGTTAATCGAGCCAGTGTGGCATGTGGAGTTGTTCACTACGTAGATTGCTCCATGACATTTAGGATGCTGCCTATGTAGGCAGCTCACTAGGTTTTGGAGAACTTCTGTGTGTTATATATGAGCAACCATCCGTTCTTACAATTACACTCATAATATTTCTGTATACTAATACATATGACTGGTTGTGTCTTCTAGTCCAATGGGGGTTGCCCACAGTGTCAGCAGCAGGGGTGATTGGGATGCTGAGTGCTGTGGTTGCCAGTATCATAGAGTCCATCGGAGACTATTACGCCTGTGCCCGTCTCTCCTGTGCCCCTCCTCCACCTGTACATGCCATTAACAGGTACAACACAAAGACACAGCAGCATGTGATATAAAAAACTGATGAGACATCTAGCATGTTTAATGATGAGAATCTAATTCGCTCCACATTCCCATAATGGAATCTCTTTTTCCCCAGAGGGATCTTTATGGAGGGCATTTCCTGTGTCCTCGATGGTGTTTTTGGGACAGGAAATGGCTCCACATCTTCTAGCCCAAACATCGGAGTGCTGGGAATCACAAAAGTAGGATCTTTTCCTATTTACCCTCTCTTATATTTCTTTTGTGCATTTATTTGCAATGAAGGAAACAAAAATATCACTATCTAGCTTGACTTATAAACCAGTTAAACCATCAACAATGCTTGGCTTCAAGGAGCTGGATGGGAAAAGCACATACAGAGAACAGCCCATGTGGCACATAGCACATAGCAGCATGTGTTAGACTGGCCTTCAGTGACTGCAGTGGATCATTAGCACCCTACAGACCTTAATTGCTGAAGAGAGCAGCTCGAGTTGCCAGCGAACCTCATTAAAGAAATAAACTCTGACCGGCTATGTACTCCCACAGGGTCGTTCCCACAGGAACTATTTATTACACACCCTACTACTACCAATGAGCCCACTACTTTTTAATAATTTTAGTATTACAGTTGCATTTAGTATTACTGTGATGACGCACTAATCACAGCAGTTTGGGAATTAAACTAAATATCAGCTTGTTCATGGACTCTACCATTCATAATCTGGGGTCATTAAGATTTTTTTTTTTTCTTCTAAGAAATTAATACTTTTGTTCTTTAAGGATGCATTAAAATGACAAAAAAGACTGTGACAACATTTATAATGTTACAAAAGATTTATATTTCAAATAAATGCTGTTCTTTTGAAATTTTATATTCATCAAAGAATCCTGAAAAAAAAACAAAAAAAAAACAATATATCACAGTTTCCACAAAAATATTATTTCTTCTGTTTTATTGTGTAGGTGGGCAGCAGGCGGGTTATTCAGTATGGTGCAGCACTGATGCTACTACTAGGAATGGTGGGAAAATTCAGTGCTCTATTCGCATCATTGCCGGACCCAGTTCTGGGAGCGCTGTTCTGCACATTATTCGGCATGATCACTGCTGTTGGCCTTTCCAACCTGCAGTTTGTGGATCTCAACTCGTCCCGCAACCTGTTTGTCCTTGGCTTCTCCATCTTCTTCGGCCTGGTCCTGCCTAGCTACCTCAAAGAAAACCCCCTAGTCACTGGTAGAGGCACAAACACGAATACATACATACATTAATAGGAAACGATTACGTTTGCGTCTTGAGGAACAATGTGAGCATCCTTATTTTTTTTTCTTCCATCATAGGTATCGTGCAGATAGATCAGGTGCTGAACGTTCTGCTTACAACTGCCATGTTTGTAGGAGGTTCTGTGGCGTTTGTGCTGGATAATACTATTCCTGGTAGGTGCAAATCTCATAATACACTGTTTGTCTAGAGCTCTATTTGTTTTTAGTCTGTGTCCAATCAATTTTTGCTGCAAATTCATGTAATTTAGTAGCTCTCATCCTTGAAAATAATCAAACTATGCTGTACTTGCTGTAGTTCATGTATAATTTGAAACCTCAAACAATTTCTCAATTTTTTTTTAACAAAATGGTGGTTAACGTGGTAACATTGTAATAACATTGTAATAACAAGGTAATAACATGGTAACTTTAAAAAACATTTAAATATTTGCTCATTTACATGTTGCTAAAAAGTTTTTTTTATCAGATACAATATGGTTTTAGTTGAAATTTTAAGTTATGAATGTTTTATAAGCTGGATCAGAACTGACCTGGGAATGCAAAAGCTGTATGCAGATTTTTAATGCATTGTGAGGACTTTTTTTTTTTGTATGATAAAGAGTTATTTGCTCTGTTTAATCATGACTTAATGTTGAAATTATAATGTTAAGACTTTTATAGTACTATATAATATTTGGAGAAAAAACTAATTGCAATTTTTCTAAAAAGAAAAATTTGAGCAGCACAATTTGGCCAAAAAGTTAAACTGTAAAGTTACAATATAGTACTTTTTTATAATACAACACTTTATAATGAAATACTAATATTTATCCCTTTATAATTTCTTCATTTTCACATTATACCATCAAGCTTTTATTTTGTCAGAAAAGCTTCTCTTGTGTTGACAAGTTTACTTCTCGTTACAATTTTGAGAAGATGGTTTGCATGTGTTGTGTTTTCAAATGCACATTATAAGTGACCCAAACTCATATTTGGGACCCAGATGCAGAGATGAGCATGTGTGGAACAACATTTACTGTGAATAAAGCCTCTCCAAGACACTGGATCATGAGCGGCTCGCGTGTAAAAGAACGCAGTGCCATGTTTCATTCTAAAACACACAGTGCATTAATTAATTAAATCCCAGCCTTTGTGATTTGAAAACAGCACGAAGCCATTTTACAATTCTAAACTTTTTTTTTTTTCTCTTGTTGGTTATGTTTTAGTTAATTCTATTTCTATATTATTCCAGGAACCCCGGAGGAAAGGGGCATCCGTAAGATGAATCGTGGAAACAGCGCATCTAAACGGGAGAGAATGGAGTCTTACGACCTTCCGTTTGGTATGGATTTCCTGCGGCGCCATCGCATTTTCCAGTACCTCCCAATCAGCCCCACTTTCGCTGGCTACCAATGGAGCATCTTCACCCATGGCTGCCATGAACGCCATGCCAGGAGAGAGGACGAAATGCCAACAAAGCCAGAACTGGGAGAAAGTGGGGTATAGTGTTTAGCACTGGTAGGTTTTTAGATGGCTTCATTCCACCCAGTCAGTGAAATCTGCAGTCCAGTCCCTTAATAAACAGCTGGCTATAAACTCTTTTCATCCCACAATCCTTTAAAAACGCAATCCTTTTTGATCCACTCATCAAATTGGTCATCAACACTAAAGTTGGTTTCTATATGTTAATATGGCTGCTAAAAACTGGCAGCGCAGCAGCTCGGGAGCTGATCTGAAGGTGTCTCCATGACAACAGCAAGTGGATGCAATGCAGGATGTACTTGTTCATCTCTTTCTGTGTGGGAGGATATGACAACAGAGACTTGATAGATGGAAAATCACTTTATAAAACCTACCGAATTTCCAATATCAGTGTTCCTTTTTTTGGCTGACCTAAACCGCTCCGTCTGCACAAAGCATCAGTATGTAGATAACTGGATGTGTTTGAAAAATAAATGATGTACTAATGAGTGCCTGCGTGCACACGGTGGCCACTGTCACACACCTTCACATTTACAACACACACGAACATGTCCATATTCGCTTTATGCATGACACAGTTCTGAATCCCGTTAAAGCGAGTGGTTCGTTAAGGTTTACTTAGTGATGCAAGGTTATTGTGCTTTATGTTTGAATTGCACTGCTTAAATTAACGCACAAAATGTAGTTTGCTTGTTCCTAATTTAACTTCCAGTGTCCGAGTCTTGCTTCCAAACGCGCAAGTACTTAAATTGAAATGAAATTTAAGTCCCAATGCCTTAAATGTAAGGAAAATGATTCAGTCATACAAATTTGTTTTAGCCATGTCGTTTATGTCGTTAGTTAGCTGCTGTTTTGATAAATAGTTAATGTTGAAGGGGGCGTTTCTTATCACCAGTTATAAGTACTGTTTTTTGCAACCTCGAAATTGTAGTGATTGCAAGTTTCAGAGGCGTACACTAGCTATGCAGTAGGTAAAATGACACGAAAGACGAATGTATCAGTGCATGGTTTGCTTAAGAAGGAAGACTGGAAGGGAAAAACTTGATGGTTGCACTCAGGCAGTCCCATTGGAAAAATGGTGGGGAAAACATTTTTTGTCAGAATCTATTGAGCCCTCCTTTGGGCGCCACTTTTTTGGTCTGTCATTTGTTTGACTTGTTCACTGCTGTACAAGTGAATGTGGTTTGTAATGTAGATCCCACAAGCACTGCAGATGTGGTTGTTTTTGGGCACAGAAAGGAAGGGTGGCGAGGGGCATTTATTTGGCATTATCTATTGACAGGCAACTGTATAGATCCTATTGAAGGGTTAGTCCACCAAAAAATGAAAATTCTTCAAGTCGTCATTTACTCATCCTCATTATTTCTCACAAAAGAAGATATTTTGACTAATGTCGGTAACCAAACAGTTGATGGACCAACCCAACCTGTTTGGAACAACTTGAGGTTGAGCAAATGATAACAGAATTTTCATTTTTGGGTAAACTATCCCTTTAAGGCCAATTCACCACTGCACCGACAGACACGACCAATGACATGACACATCGGCGGCTTTTGACGGATCCGTGCGTTACCCCATTGAACGTCTTTGTTGAGTCATGGAATGTTTGAAAAGTGACGTATTCTGCTGATTGTCCACGTTGGTCGCCGTTTGTCAAATTGGCCTTTTATACCGTATTATCACAGTAATTGCTATTCATTACTATTTAGCTGTAACTATAACGTTTATGTTTCTCATTTTTGGTTTACAGACATTTTTATAATCTTTACAGTAACATATAGCCTACAATACAAAAAAAATCTTTAAATGTACACTATCAGTTATTGTCACACGATTGAAACCCATTTTTGAGCATCTGCAATTTCACTCTGTCATTGGAGACTCTGATGTCGCGACTGTTGAAAGAGCCTTACTTGATTTAATAGTGTGCAGTTGTGCTTTCACCTCTGTGATAACCTCACTTAGAGCTCCATCTGATGGTTGTATCTGTATCAGAGGCTTGCCATCTCATACTGTATCTACTTCAGATGCAGAGTTTCTTTTGCTGGTGTGTAATTTATTTATTTATATGTACTGCGTCTACTATCTACTTTATCCTTTGCTGCCTGTAAGATTGAAAGCAGGAAATGGGAGAAATAACTCTCCTTTCTAAATGTTTGATTTGATCTGCTGAAGTTGTGCATGTTGCAGCTGCTCGGCTTGGTGCAGAAAGAAATTGCTGTTTTCTATTACCACAGTCTGAATATTTACAACATAACTGGTGCTTCCTCAGCGATTCATTCCAACTAACATGTTAGTTTTCTCTCTCGGTCTCTCACTCTTGCTGATCTGTAATACAGCCTTCTGATCTGGTGTTGGTTTGTTAGATTTTCTTTTGTAATTGTTTTGTTTTAACCCGAAAACCCTAATTATGCAAGGACCATTTCACTTGGTAACAATGTTACAACTGTTACTTTGTTTTCAGCCTTATGTTTTTTTTTTAAAGTTCTGTGCATTATCACAGGAAAGAACCAATCACAGAGTGTTTTAACTTGTTTGAGGTTGTTTAAGTGACAGTATTTGGGACCTAAAAGCCAGATCTGAGTGCTTTATAAAAGGCGATAATAAATTACATATTGTTTAGTGAACACTTGGAACTGCAGTAATTGAGTAGAATAAGATTTACAATCCAAATCACTAATGTCAAAACATAAAACATACTGTATGTCATAGGGAATCCATTACTATAGCACTTTTTTTTTTGTTCCTAAAAGATTTTATTTTAAATCATTTAGCACTCTGAAGTGTGGTGTAAAGATTGTCTGAGAATCCAAAGTAAATGCAACTGAGAAAGTGTGCAGTTTGCCTCTAAAGACCCTTTCGTTCACACCGATAGTGCTTGCAGTGGTGTCAGTCCTCATCTCCCAACTCTTTAATCCTTAAATAGTTTATTGTAATGTTATTGAAAACAGAAAATGACCACTTATGAAGACCTTTTACATCCTGTGCTGTTTATTTATCTGTTAATCATAAAGGTTTCTATGGCAGTGACATACATACTTATTTGTCCAGTGATGAGGATTATATATATATATATATAAGTTGATTTTAAAAGAATTTTAACATCTGTCTTTGGCCAATATTCACATTATTATTATTAGCACTTAATATTGATGCTATATGGTTTTGATATGAGAATATTTTGGTAACACAAGCAGTTGTGATGAATCCCAGTATCCACTGAGATTTAAAGGTTGTAATGGGTCTTAATAACATGGTTGCATGTGATTAGAAGAAAAATAACCCTTCAATTATTTTGAAGGGGATATATCTGAAGAATATATTTGGTCTATATCAATAGTAATATCTTTTTAATGTTTTATTGTTTTTTTATACATCATTTTGTTTTTACAGACAAAAAAATAAAAGATGTTTGGAAAAAAATGCATTTAATCTTAAATCATCATGCTGCAAAGCGCACCATTTTGTTACATTATTATTTAAGAGTAAAACAAATTCTTCTTTGTTGTTGTTTTTTTGTTTTTAAATCTGTAGTTTGATTGAATATTTTTGTTAACTAGACTGTTTTCATATTGTATTTTTCTAACATTACTTCCTGTTCATGTTAATAGATTTAGAAAGAGGTGCAATGCTTTGAGACTATTATAAATATAAGAATATATATATTAAGTGCAGAATGTGCTCTATTCTTGGACCAGCCATTGCAACTCCTGTTAGTAGAAACAGCAGAAATTGTTTTGTTCCATCTTCCTAAAGATATTTAATAAGATGTTTCTGAACAAATCATAATGTCTTTTGTCTTTTTTGTTATTTGAGTGTATTTGTTTGTGTATAATGTGTGGTTATGTGTGTAAAAAAAAAAAAAAGAAAGAAAAAAGGAACTATTAATATTGTTAAAGTTGTGATTGCACAATTAATCATTAAAAGATCGCAATCTCAATTCAAACACCCACACAATCTTATTCCCAAGTAACAATGAATCAGCTTTGTCTTTTAAATCATGAGAGCTGTTATGTAATATTTTCAGCTACACAGTATCATTATTTCTGTCTTTCAATAATTCAAATTATCACAGAAGTACTGGGATAAAAATTAATAGTTTGGATAAACACTGATGTCTACAGGTACGAGCAGAGTCCCCTTCAAATAACGATTGTATCATTACATTGTTACACCAGTAGGTGGCGACAAGTGACTGTTAAAAAAATGTATTTGTCATTGAATCACTGCTTCAAGAGATTTGTTCAAAAACACTGATTCATCCATAATAAAACAAGTGAAGTATTTATGAGTGAGCCATTAAATCACTGATTCAAGAGATTTGTTCAAAAACAAATCTTCATCTAAAATGAAACAAAGTATTTAGGCTTGTTCGAGATGCATCGGCGCTGCGCAGACCGATCGGTGTGACATCAAAGTATCAGAGCGATTGGAGAGCAGACTACTCTTTATGATTTGAATTGCTTTCACGGTACTTTGATGTCATACGCTAATCGGTCTGCGCATAAAGTGAGATCGGTCTCACTTTATGAGTGAGTCATTGAATCATTCATTCAAACCATTTTTTTAAATAATTCATTCTAGTTAAACATTTTTAAATAAACTGCAGCAATTCATGTTTTGTCAGAACTGCTAGCAAAAACTGTTATTTTATTTAGTTTAGTTTTAGTTTAGTTTAGTTATTTATTTTATTTAGTTGTCTGTTTAGTTGTCTGAGTTCGTAGGAGAATCGTGATCTCAATCAATTTTGTCCGACTTGAGAGCGCCGACGCCATGTGACTGTGACGTACAGCTTCAAAGTACCGCAAGAGCGATTCGAGGTCAGCCAGCGCAGTTTCTCAAGGCGAGCTGCACGAGCACTGATGACGACACAGCTGTTTCACGATTGGCCGGATTCACCGCATGACAACGATCACGTGTGTTTCATGTTTATTGTCACGCCTTCAGTTCCACTAATGCTCACAAATCTGTATTATTATAACAGTTAAAGCTCTTTTAATGTAGTCGCGATGTTATATTGTATCATGTTTATCAAAATAAAACTGATAAAAAACTTAGACCCCACTACATTAGTTTTTAAATAGTATGCATATATTGAACCTTATTCTTGTAAAAACAGACGCTGTAAGCAGGACATAAAGTATTAAATGAAAATGTCTCTGAAACATCAGTGTATTAGTCAAATATTACATTTATTTCACTTCAGCTGTGATAAAATATGCAAACGCAGCGCGAGCGTCACTATGAGAAGCAGAAAATGTCCAACTTCACATCTCCATTTTCAGCTACTCTCGCCGATCGGATGCATCCAGCCGCAGCCGATGTCGAACACACCTATTATGTCTGTGAATTTGGGGGCGGAGCTATAAAGGTAGGGGTGTGATCCTTTTCGGTAGGGGTGTGTTTGTTTTGGTGATTTCAAATCAACAGTTTCTCAGAAATCGCTTACTGCACCTTTAATAATAATAATAATAATAGATTTTTGAAAAAAATATATTTTAATGATTATTACTAGTTAAGTGTATCAGGATGGGAAAAAGAAAAGATTGAGAAAATTTTTTAATTTTTTTTTTGTCAGAATTAGTTACTATCTATTAAGGTGACAACTGACAATAAAATGTTGTTTTCTCTTCTGTCTGATCTTGAAAACTCATTAAGTATATCAGGTTACACATATCTGTTCTTCACTTCTGCTTCTTCCATCAGCACAGTGTGTGTTGACCGTAACAGTCTTGAGTTAACATGATTAGTCACACACAGCTTAAGCAGACTCAATTCATAGATGCATCAGGAAAGCAGTCAGAGTAGGGGACAAAGAGAGATTAAAAAAAAATGAACAGATGTTGTCAACAACACCAGGTTATTTGTTGTCGACTGGAAGCACATTATGAATATAGGAAGCACCGTTTATTTACCAAATTATATAATATATTATAGGCCTACAAGATGTGTCTAATGGCGAACATGTCTGGACGAAACCTTAACACAAACACAAAGAAAATATTTAGAAATAAACAAAATATATTGCACTTTTTACCTCGTATTAGTTTTAATTCTTTTTAATCCTGAGCTCCCAAAACACTTTGGAGCTTTTTAGGCTTCATTAACCCTTTAACTTTGTTCTGGACAGATGGGTAGATCAGAGGGTAGCGAATTACAAGAGATTAAAACGATATCAGTCATTCCCAGCTCGCATTTGCTCATTTTCTGACCCATGATGATCTAATCCTCACTCTCAGTGTCATTAACCCATTTGTTACCAAATTTTCCACAGCTTAATGTTTTACTCCTTCAATAGACCAATGAAGCAAACTGCAATCATAACAGTAATTATTACAATCTAGAAATATATTTTAAAATGTCATTTATTTCTCTGTTGGAAACGCTGATTTTTTCGCAGTTATTACTCCAGTCTTGGGTGTCACATGATCCCTCAGAAATCCTTCTAATGGTTAGTTCACCCAAAAATGAAAATTATATCATTAATTACTCACCCTCATGTCGTTCCACACCTGTAAGACCTTCGCTGATCTTCGGAACACAATTTAAGATATTTTTATCAAATCCGATGGCTCAGTGAGGCCTCCATAGACAGCAATGACACTCCCTTGTTCAATGCCCAGAAAGCTACTAAAAACGTATTTAAAACAGTTCATGTTACTACAGTATTTCAACCTTAATATTATAAAGCGACAAGAATACTTTTTGTGCGCCAAAAATAACAAAATAGCGACTTTATTCCACAATATCCAGTGAAGGGCGATTTCAAAACACTGCTTCAGGAAGCTTCGATTCTTTACGAATCATAGGTTTTGAATCAGTGATTCGGAGCGTGTATCAAACTGCCAAAGTCACGTGAACTATTGAAGTTTCAAAACACTTATGACGTAACGAAGCCTCGTTTACTGAAATCATGTGATTTTGGCGCTAAATAAATAAATAAATAAATAAATAATGTGATTTTGGCGCTCTGAACCACTGATTCGAAACAAATGATTCGTAAAGATTCGAAGCTTCCTGAAGCAGTGTTTTGAAATCGCCCTTCACTGGATATTGTGGAATAAAGTCGCTATTTTGTTATTTTTGGCGCACAAAAAGTAAACACTGTAGTAACATAAACTGTTTTATATATGTTTTTAGTAGCTTTCTGGGCATTGAAAAATGGAGTGTTATTGCTGTCTATGGAGGCCTCACTGAACCATCGGATTTGATCAAAAATATCTTGATTTGTGTTCCGAAGATCAGTGAGGGTTTTACGGATGTGGGACGACATAAGGGTGAGTAATAAATGACATCATTTTCATTTTTGGGTGAACTAACCCTTTAATAATGGTTACTGTCAATGTTGAAAATAGTTTGAATTGCGGAGACATGATTTTTTCAGCATTCTTTGACTAATAAAAAAGTTAGCTATATAGTTCACAACTTTACAAAATAGGCTAACTATTTGTGCCTTTGCACATGTAGTCACACGTTACCACGAGTAAAATTAAATTAAGCTTTAATTTACTGTCTGTTCCTTCCTTTCCTCTATTGCCCCTATACTTATAGTGGGCTATTGTTTTGGGGATTCCCCACTGAACGCATATGTTCTCCAGCGCTAAAGGAGCAGCGCGAACAAAGGGGCGTCCGAGCGCGCGCTGATTGGCTGATGCACTATCTGAGGTCTGTAACAGCAGATGGGGTATTCCTCCTCCTCAGACGCCCCCCTCAAACTGCGATTGTTCCCGATACGCGCAAAGAAGAAGCTCGTTCCGAGCTGGACTAAGTAAAGCCCTGTATCGGTTCATAGCATCTCGGATGGTAGATTTCGTTCAGACTGAGTGAAACACTGATAAGATTTAAAACGCTTAAAATCTGAACTGAGCGACGGGCATCGTGACATCGGCATCTGGGGAGCAGAGATCTACAAGAGAGGGGTGGGTGTTTGTGTTCACTGTTTTCGTAGATGTTTGTTACTCACGACGTGCTCAGACTTGGATGCTGATGTACCAGTGACTGTGTTATAGGCTAGTGCCATGTGTTTGCAACTTTGTATCATAATGTGTAATATGAGCAGTTGTGTATTGAAATACATTGAGAATGTCTTACTGGAAATGTAATCTAATATTCAGGCTTCAGATTACAATAGCATCAAGAGAATAATATGCCACAGTGTTTAAAATTTAGAGTTGTTTACCTCCCTTGCGAGATATCTGTGATAGCAATGAGAAAGTAACTCAGTGTGCTCAAATGACTCTCCTGGCATTATATCTGGCTAGATTACATAACCAGTCTGGTTTATCCTGAATAGTTCACCCAAAAATAAAAAATTCTGTCACCATATTTACTTATGCTTATGTTGTTCCAAACCCGTATGACTTTCTTTCTTCGATGGAGCACAGAGAAGTTTGTGCTTCTTTTTTTTCTGTGCTATGAATACCCTACCGCTTAAAATACATTTCTTTTTAAAGAAAAGTAATACTTTTGTTCAGCAAGGATGCATTAAATTGATCAAAAGTGACAGTAAAGACTGTTATTTTCCATAAATGCTTTTTTTCCTGGAAGAAAGTATCACTGTTTCCACAAAAATATTACATAGCACAACTGTTTCTTGAGCAGCAAATCAGCATATTAGAATGATTTCTGAAGACTAGAGAAATGGCTGCTGAAAATGCAGCTTTGCCATCACAAGAGTAATTACATTTTAAAATCTAATAAAATAGAGAAATATTTTAAATTGTAATATTTCACAGTATTACAGTTTTTCACTGTATTTTACAAATAAATTAAGCCTAGATGTGCATGAAAGGCATCTTTCAAAAACATTAAAAAGATATTACTGTTCCCAACTTTCCAAAAAGGGCTGAATAACATCTGATTTTGCCTCTGGTAATTACAGCTGATTTGACTGTGATTCAGACTGAAATTACACATGATTCAGACTGACAATTACTTCATTTGTCGCCAAAGAAAATAGTTCTAAAAGAGGCCAAACCATCAAGCTTTGTGAGTCACCAAAGTGACAGACAAGTGGAGGAATCCACCTTTTTCTTAAGTTCCACTCAGACTAAAACAAATAAATTCAAATCATAAGGCTATACTACTACACATAATCATTATCTGTCAGTTTGAATAAATGAGCTGTACAATTTCCTTCATGTTCTATTTGCAGACGTCAGAAGAATATCGTAACGCTTGGTATTTTAATGTGATGTGCTATAACAAGAATATCTATAGAAAGAGCTTTTTTTAGTCGCTGCATTCTTTTCCTCCTGATTAGTTTCTTTTTTTCCCTCTTATTTATTCCACTGTAAGAGTATAAAAAAGGACAACATATACCACACATTTGTGGTCTGTTCTCCCGATTGAATTTATAGCCCGTGAGTAATTCGCTGGAATGCACTAAGAATCTATCGTTTTTCTCTCCAAATCCTCTCTTTCCAGGTTTGTTTTCACACGGATGCTTTACATATTCAATTGTCTCCCCTTTTCACTTCTAATCCCTATTAGGGATTAGTACTGGAACGTTTCTAAATCAGGTAAATACAATATTTATTGTCTGTCAAAATGACAGAAATCACTTTGAAATATTATCTCTCAATATTCCAGTTAAAGAACTGGTGTTGGGCTACCGTAAGTATCAGCACATGGCTCGACCAATCAGATTTGAGGAATGGGACTAATTGTTGTATAAAACTTCAAGAGAACTTTTAAGTAGTGCATACTGTACAAATCACGCAATTCTTTCAGGTCTTCTTGAGCCATATGAAAACTTTGTGTTTCGACATTCTAAAAAAAAATTCTCCTTTTGTGTTCCAAAAATAATCATATGGGTTTGAAACACCATGGTTATGATAGCTAAATTTTATTTTTTTAGGTGAACTATCCCTTTAACAGTGATCCTCACACCTTCAGATAGGTGGTGACTGTGACACATTTGAGTGATAGTTACTTTCCAGCTCAAAAATGAGGAAAATCAAGGGGGAAAAAAATGAGAATACTTATCTTCATCTTGAAATCGTTTTTCTAAACTGCATCTAAAGTCATTTGTTTTGATAAATATGGATTCTTTCGATGTTCCAAATAAGTTACTCATTACCAGACTAGCCTTAGTGTCTCGGATGCAAGTTAGGATTCCAGGCAGATTTTCCATGCAGCAGATTGTGAAGTAGCTGTGTTTTGTCTTCTGTGTCATATTTCATAACTCGAGAGGGTTTCAGAAACACAAAGCAGCAGCCATCAGTAAACATGCCGACAACTGTGGCAGTGCAAGCTGTTGAACACATAAATGAAGGGAAGGAAGAAGAAAGGAAGAAGGAGCAGACGTGTGACTCTCAGCATTGTTGGATGAAGCTCGTTGTTGCTTTGCAAGTGTTTTCCAGGTTGCCGTGGCAATTTAAACAATAGCCGAGCTATAGTGTTTGTGAGGAGATGCTGGTTGGGGGAGGTGAGGGAATGGTGTGTGTGTGTGGATCTAGGCCAGGAAACATCAAGCAGAGATCTTGGCCTGGATCTTAAAGGCAGAGGTTAGTGAGCGGTTGCTTTGGAATTGGATAACAAGGGGGAATAACTTTCGAGCCAGCGGGAAGGAAAAAGAGGGATGGAACGGTGGCCGTGGTTGGATTGGAACAACAGCATGAACAAACAAAATAATCCTGATCAGTGCTGGGGAAAGTTACTTTTAAAAGTAATGCATTACAATATTGTGTTACTCCCTAAAAAAGTAACTGTGTTAGTTACTTTTTATGAAAAGTAATGTGTTATATTACTTTTGTGTTACTTTTTCTCACCTGGGCTGGGCTTGCTTGTTTGTTTTTTAGTAACAACAAAAAAAAAGTTCTATTTTTG
Organism: Ctenopharyngodon idella; assembly: GCF_019924925.1. Lineage (NCBI taxonomy): Eukaryota > Metazoa > Chordata > Actinopteri > Cypriniformes > Xenocyprididae > Ctenopharyngodon > Ctenopharyngodon idella. The sequence continues at coordinate 14,344,579 of NC_067227.1, forward strand.
GCAAATGTTCAGGCCCTTTCACACCAAAAGTGAAGTGAATAAGCTTCAGGCTGAAGGAAATGCATATTTACGCCTGTACAGTAGAGGGCGCAGCTCAAACAAACCTTTCAGCTGTGCTGCCATTCTGGATTAAAGATGAACAGGATACAGGAGACGGAAGTTCAACGCTCTTATTTCTAAATCTAATCGAAAGTCATTTTTGCTTATTACTATGGTTGAATTAGTTTATTGAAGGTCAGCAGCAAAGACATTGGTTAATAAAGTGAGATTAAATACATAAAGTATATTTGTGTCATTTAATATATTGAATTATTACAGGTTTGCATAAAATTCTGAGTTTGCATTTCACTGTTTTTATTCATTTTGAGGAATACTGAATGTTTTCGTGCAAGTGAGATGAGTAAATTCGTGTTCACATTTTAGTCTAGAACTACCTCTGCACTCCCGATTTCTCTCAACATGGGGACGGGAGAACTGTCAGTCAATACATGGGAAAACAAAGTAACTTGCGTTACTTTTTTGAAAAAGTAACTTAGATAATTTGTTGTAAATTGAAAAAGTAATGCGTTAATTTACAAAAGTAATCTGATTACATAACTCAAGTTACTTGTAATGCGTTACCCCCAACACTGATCCTGATAGAATTTATTATAGTAACATGAGCAAACACTCAAAAACAAGCCATTTTGGATGCTGAAGCGACACGAACCACTACTTCCATCCTATTTGTCCCACTTCCACACATGTGCCCAGTAAACTCAAGAGCCAACCCACCAGACAGTCTGTGTTTGAAAAACATGTAATTATTCATAATTAGGTACTTTTTGTAGATGCAGAGTTGATTTTTAGGAGAACCAGCAGATTGGATAGTCACATGAGTCCAAAAGACTGTAAAAATAGTTCTCATGCTCTTTTTCATTCATTTTTCATAGATTCCCCTGACACATTTAATGCTAGAGTGCATAGTTGCGTAAGCGTGGAAAAGTACATGGCTCTCAAAGCGTGGTGCTCAAGTAGGCGGCTATTCAAGTGAAAAGCGTGAAAAAGGCTTATTGCATTGCAGAGACTGAAGCAGGGTCATATCACATTTTCGTTATCTAAATTTGCATTTGTTTTTGTATAATGGGGTGTATTTATCTAACCAACATTTGAGCATGAATAAAAAAGGGATTAAAAGTAGTTAACTGTATAAGAAAAAGGTTTTTTATTTTATTTTTTAATTCTGTATTTTAAAGCCTTTGAAAAAAAATCTAATGTAATTTGTATTTAAATATATTTAAGTTTAGTATTTTTGTATTTTCAAAATGCATAAAATACTTGTGCCAGTCAACCTCTTTATTAGGTGGCTGTTTTCATGTATCAACTAGTTCAGGCCCCCCAACCCCAACTATCATGTACGTGAGCTGCGGCTTTACGACTCCATCTCGCATTGGGGATGCAAATGAATGAAAGAATGACTAATAAAGAGCAGGATGTGATTGATGTTAAAGGGTAAGTTCAACTCACCCTCATCGTTCCACGCCCATAAGACCTTTGTTTATCTTCGGAACATAAATTAAAATATTTTTCATAAAATCCGATGGCTCAGTGAGGCCTGCATCACCAGCAAGACAATTAACACTTTCAGATTTTCAGATGCCCAGAAAGGTACTAAAGACATATTTAAAACAGCTCATGTGACTACAGTGGTTCAACCTTAATGTTATGAAGCGACAAGAATACTTTTTGTGTGCCAAAAAAAACAAAATAACAACTTTACTCAACATTATCCAGTGATGGGTGATTTCAAAACACTGCTTCATGAAGCTTCGAAGATTTACAAATCTTTTGTTTTGAAAATTCAAATTGTTTTGTTTTGGTTCGGAGCGCGTATCAAACTGCCAAAGTCATGACCCCCAGTGGTGAACCATTGAAATTTCAAAAATCATGTGACTTTGGCAGTTTGATACGCGCTCTGAACCACTGATTCGAAACAAAAGATTTGTAAAGCTTCGAAGCTTCATGAAGCAGTGTTTTGAAATCGCCCATCACTAGATATTGTTGAATAAAGTCGTTATTTTGTTTTTTTGGTGCACAAAAAGTATCCTCGTCTCTTCATAACATTAAGGTTAAACCACTGTAGTCACATGAACTGTTTTAAATATGTCTTTAGTAGCTTTCTGGGCATTGAAAGTGTTAATTATCTTGCTCTCAATGCAGGCCTCACTGAGCCATCGGATTTTATAAAAAAAAAAAAAATCTTAATTTGTGTTCCAAAGATGAACGAATGTCTTATGGGTGTGGAACGACATGAGGGTGAGTAATTAATGACAGAATTTTCATTTTTGGGTGAACTAACCCTTTAAAAAAAAGTTATTAAAAGTGCAATATGCCACAAAAGACAACTTGCATTCAGTATCTGCACACTGACAGGCAGCTTCCTGTACGCAGCTAAAACTATCAAATGCACACAAAAAAATGTCAAAATCAGAGTATTCACATAAATGCAGTCAGTTTATAAAGGTAAACAGTTGGGAGAATCGGATGTGTATCAATAGGTCAGTGCTGCTAATGTCTGTGTCGATAATGTTAATCAAACACCAGTGACAAACAGGATATCACTCATTGCTCTTGACTGGATAACTTTTGTAGCTTTAATAAGTATCAGTGTGCATTTAATTCATACACTAAAGGCTATGGAGTGTTTCATTTTACATTTGATTACTTTATTCAGTTTTTTAATTTGTATCTTTGTTCCATTGTACTTATTTGTCCTATTGCTTGTCATTTGGTTCTTTGTTCTTATTTTATTACTGAATGTTTACTTGTCTTCAATAATTGCTTGAGAACTTTTTACACATTATTTAGCCTAGTATTAGTTTTTGCAGTGGTATCGAAACTGGTATTGATAATAGTGAAAGTTCTCTGGTATTAAATATGTTTTGGTATCATAACAACCTTATTTCCATCAAAAATATCATGTGTAACATCATGATATATATTGTTACTGTGAATATTACTCATATCGTGATATAATTTTGGTCATATCGCCCATCAATTCTCCTTGCTAGATAGCAGGAAAAGTTCCCACAGTTTTACATGTGATTTATTTAGTAGAGTTCACCACAAGTAATAGGGTGCAGTGTAACCTGGTCAGTCTAAGTATAAAAATGGCACACAGATGATACCTTAAACACAATGTTTTTGAATAGTTGGTGGTAGAGGTAGGTGAAAATAAAAGTTTCTAAGTGGTTTTACGCAACAAAATATTCTTTGCATTCAGAATAGACATTTTTTCCATACAGTATTTTGTATTTTATTTTGATAAATTTCAACTGAGGTATTTAATTGCTGAATAAAAGTATTAGTTTATTTATAAGAAGAAAATCTCACATACCCCAAACTTATAAACGGTATATATTCTGATACAGATCAACTTATTTAATGTTTATAACTGATTAATGAACAATAGCAAAATTCTTTACTATTTTGTCTTGAATGAAACACTAAAATCCCAAATGAATCATTTAAAATGCTACAACTGAATATAGGTATCACAACATTACAGTATAATGCACAATATAAAAAATGGATATTCATTTTGAGATTTACTAAAGATTACATTTAACATTGTAATTAAATGATTAGCGTTTTAAAGTGTTAGAGCTTGTACATTATCCGCTGATTCAGAGAGGGCACTGATATATCATGCATCCCTAAATACAGACCCCTTCTAATCAGCACCTGTCATCTGATGCCCGTTATCTGTTGGCAATGACTTTTGGATGTGTATCAGAGACTAATAGCTCTTATACTGATCATCTGTAGTTCTGACAGGACTATATTTGGGATATGAAATATTCATGTCAGAATAAGCTGCTCTGGGTCGATTGGTATTGAATATTTCATCATCTCCTGATTGAGCGCAGCGAGCGGTGTGTATGAAAGATGTGGGAGGGGCCACACACACACAAACACACACACACACACACACACACACAGGTTTGTTTTGCTATCTTAGTGAGGACATTCCATAGGTGTAATGGTTTTTATACTGTACAACCTGTACATTCTATCCCCCTACACTACCCCTACCCCTAAACCTACCCATCACAGAAAACATTCTGCATTTTTACATTTTTCATGTTTAGTATGTTTTTAAAGCTATTTTAAATATGAGGGCTCATGAAATGTCCTCATTTTTCATGTTTACGTCGTAATACTAGTGTAATACCAATGTCATTATACAAATTTGTGTCCTCATAAATCACAAAAACAAGCACACACACACACTAACAGCTACACATACTTAACTGAACACTCTGTGTCAGGAGATGGTAGTGTTGATAAGAAAACATGCCCGTACAAAAGAGAGACCTTATTGTTTGCTTGTGGGATAATGATCTTGTGAAAGGATAACCGTGTAGGAGTTTTGTCTGGGACTGAATGAGGCCATTAACTGTTCCATTTGGGGTCTCAGTAGGACACCTGTGCCTTTTTTGTGTGTATTTGTGTGTATCGGACCCTTGAGTTCTGTGCTCATGTCTGTGTACACTAAGTAGTTCTTCTAAAGTGCTCATAAAGTTGATGGATTTCATATATCTTTTGTTGGTATATGATTAATGGCAGTGTGCATAAAGACATGGTGAACTTGAAAGAAACAGACACGGGGAGATAAAGGAAGGAGGAGGCAGCCAGCGAAACCACAATTGGGGAAGTCTGAAGCCTCGTGTCAGTTTCCGCTGTGCAAATCAGAGACTTTAGGAGAGCGAAGCTATGTGTCACATGGGTTTAGCACTCACTTAGCATTTAAAGACCACCAGACGATTAGCTGCAAAACAGCCATTTACTTCAGAGATAAGGTAATGTGCGTTCAGTTAAGTCTTCTTATGTCTAGTTTAAGAAATGCCAAGAGATAGTGAGACAGTTAATGGAAAGTATACTTTTTAGTCTGTTGATAAATGTCAGGATTCAAATCAGTGTGTTGTGGCATTTCGAATGTGCCGTTTTGTGGGATTTTTAGATGAAGAGGAATAAATGCAAAAAGTAACTTATGCCATTTTATCATGTAATACAGAGGACAAATGACTGCTTTCTGTAGTGTTTTTCTTTATTTAAAAGAATAGTTCACCCAAAAGTGAAAATTCACTCATTATTTACTCACCCTCATGTCGTTCCAAACCTGTATGGATGTCTGTGTTATGGAATATAAAACAACATATTTTAAAGAACGTTGGTAATCAAACAGTTTTTGATTCCCATTGACTTCCGTTGTATTTCTTGTCCATATAATGGAAGTCAATTGGAAGTGAAATGGTTTGATTATCAACATTCTTCAAAATATCTTCTTTTATCTTCCACTGAACAATGAAAGTCATATAGGCTTTAAATGACATGAGGGTGAGTAAATAATTACTGATTTTTCATTTTTGGGTGGACTATCCCTTTAACACTGATTTGCTCGTACAAAGTTGTGAAACTACATACTATGCATGCAGATGGTCACTGCAATTTCCTCACTTTCAGTTCCTTTAACGTTAGGTTCAGTGTGAAAATATATCTCTATTAAAAGGCTTGTTTTATTAAAGTTAGATATGGTTTGACAGTGACACTATTCATGTCAGCTTTGTTGGAATGACAGCTGTATACTTAATGTTTTAAATGAGATACAATAAAACAGCAACAGCTCGGATTCGGTCAGAGCTGTAGTCAGAAATGTTGAGTAGTTGTATCAGCAGGGTAACAGTACCCCTGTTGTCCTGCACCTGTCCTTGTCTCCGGAAGCTTCAGTAAAGCCCTTCCAGCTGGTGAGGAAGGAAGCCTTGAGTAGAGCAGTTTGTATTGTGGCAGGGGAACCTCCAAACATGGGTATATGTGTCAGCCATTAAGCCTTATAGAGATGATAAAAGTTCATATAGCTAACTGTACTCCTTCATCTTTCAATTGGACACGTTACACATTTTGCATTGGAAAACATAAAGGTTTTCCTTTGAATAATTCATGCTACGAAGAAAGATTTAGACGTAATATCACTCATGTTTTTAGTTCACTTTTTAGAGGGAACCACTTGAGCATTTCTGTGGACTGTTGGGGAACTTAACTGGATGAATTAATAGAAATAATTCAAAGAATATTTTCTTTCGATGATTGTTCTCTTGGCTATTTTTGCTTGTAGGCTTTATATTACGCTTCATTTTAGTCTTGTGTTTCTCTGGTTTCATCTGTAATGAACCACAAGGGACAATTTTGTATTATCCTACATCACTGATTGTATTTCAATCAATGGCATTCCTAAAAATGTAAATATATTGATCGTCATTATGACTAAGCATCTTTTAACAGTTGAAATGTTTAAAGTCTGGTCAAATTTCAAGACTGTGTTGGGGAGGATAGATATGGATTGGACAAAAATCTAAATAGTGCAGCATGAGTCATCAGTATTTTGTGTGTTCTTCCAGAAGAAAATATATGAAGAGTTCATTTGCAAAAACAGATAACTCAATTTTTATTAATTCTCACAAATTATTAATTCTCGTTTTTTTTTTATTGTGCATTCCAAGTAATATCAATCAAACTGCAGTTGGGCTGTTTTTATTAAAGGGTTAGTTCACCCAAAAATGAAAATTCTGTCATTTATTACTCACCCTCGTGCCGTTTTACACCCGTAAGACCTTCGTTGATCTTCGGAACACAAATTAAGATATTTTTGTTTAAATCCGATGGCTCCGTGAGGCCTACATAGGGAGCAATGACATTTCCTCTCTCAAGATTTATAAAGGTACTAAAAACATATTTAAATCAGTTCATGTGAGTACAGTGCTTCAATATTAATATTATAAAGCGACGAGAATATTTTTGGTGCGCCAAAAAAAATAAAAATAAATAACGACTTATTTAGTAATGGCCGATTTCAAAACACTGCTTCAGGAAGATTCGGAGCGTAATGAATCAGCGTGTCGAATCATGATTCGGATCGCGTGTCAAACCGCCAAACTGCTGAAATCACGTGACTTTGGCGCTCCGAAACTTCCTGAAGCAGTGTTTTGAAATAGGCCATCACTAACTAATTCGTTTTTTTTTTTTTTTTTTTTTTTGGCGCACCAAAAATATTCTCGTCGCTTTATAATATTAATATTGATCATTTATTTGTAGGCTGCATTTATTTGACTGAATACAGTAAGATTGTGAAATATTATTACAATTTAAAATACCTGTCTGTTTTCCACTTGAATATCAGGGTTTTTCCTGGGTCAAAAATAGTCTTTGGTGGTGGCTGACAGACATGGTCATCGACACAAACAGTAAAAAGTACCCTATCCACATGATCTGCGAGCCCAATACTGACAATAAATTACCTGCCACTCTCACTGTAATCCTTTCTTGGCCTCTTTGCAAAAAAATCTGTGATTTCATAGCTTTGTAAGAGAAGATGCTTCTTTGCTAGAACAGAAAATATTTGGTATATATAATAATAATAGTAATTAATAATCAGTATTAAAAAGTAGCATGAAAAATTTTTCAATGTAGGAAAAACCCTGAATATATGTTAAAATGTGATTTATTCCTGTGATGTCAAAGCCGAATTTTCATCAGTCATTACTCCAGTCTTTAATTGGTCTCATCATGTCACATGATCCTTTAGAAATCATTCTAATATGTTGGTTTGGTGCTCAAGAAACATTTCGTAATATAATCCGTGTTAAAAACAGTATTGCTTAATATTTATGTGGAAACAGTTTGGGATTTGGGTTTGGGGGGGCAATATCAAAAAAAGCAGTCAGTATTTTTTTTTTTGGCCACCAGCTGCTTTACAGTCCATCTCATCTTCATGGGCTGCACCAGATCTGCCAGTTCATGCTGTTACTCCACTCTTACACCAAGTTACTAGCAAGTTCTTGAACACGACTGGGGGGACACATGGTTACACGTGGTTTGGCACTGCAAGGATGAATAGCTGTCCTTCCCGTCTCCCTGTAACACTGTCTTAGGCATCTTAAATTACAGACAGCAGTTTATTGCTCTGGCCACATCTGCAGTCCTCATGCCTCCTGCAGCAGGTCTATGGCATTTTCACGCAGGTCGGCATTTTCAGAGTCAGTAGAAAGGTCTCTTTAGTGTCCTAAGTTATTGTGACTGTGACCTTAATTATCTACCGCCTATAAACTGTTAGTGTCTTAAGGACTGTTTCACGAGTGCATATGCAATAATTGTTTATGGTTCATTGAACAAGCACTGTTTAAGCCTTTCCAATAATGATCTGTAAAGCTTATTTAGAATTTACAAAATGATTTTTAAAATATAGAATCCTGGAAAAGGGACGTTTCCTTTTTTGCTAAGTTTATACTGTTGGTGACCTTAAAGCTAACACACATGGACTAAAGAACACAAAACTTTACTGAATTCATGGGATCTTTAAATGAGTTGATGAACTGTTTTTGTCTGTTTCAATCCCCATATTCATTCCAGCATGTGCTCCATGTCTATTCTGGTCACATCCTCATGAATAGTTTACTTTCAGCTGTGACTTGCAGATGTCGGCTTCACATGGGTTTGTGTGATATAGAACAGACCACGAGTCTCTTGTCAAGAAATATCAAAAATACATGAGCTAGTGAGGAATGTAAGATATGCATATAATATTTGTTTTAATGGCTTGTTGTTCTCTTCCCCTTTTTTTTTTTTTTCTCTGACCTAGATACCCAAGAGTTAATTCTTTGATGTTAAAGTAAGAAACTGAAACATTCTCTTTCTCTGTTCTCCTCCCTCTCTTTCCCTCTAGAGTTCTTCCATGCAGTCGTGGCTGGGATAAAATGGATGACAGGAATGACGGCGTACGAGTTGGAGAGAACAAATTCATCAGCAAGTGAGTATAAATCTTACCAAACTCTTGATAACATATGAACACGTTTGCTTTTATTGTCATGTTATGGTTCTGCAATAATGTATTCACTATGTAAGGGATTATGTACAGTAAGTTTGTCATTATTGTAAATAAACCCAACAGAATACATTGACATGGACATGAATATTGATTTGAATTGAAATGATTTCATCCTAATTAATTATTCCTACTAAACTTTCATCTAAGAAAAAGTTAATCACATTGTAGAAAAGAATCAGATTCAGTGTAGTAACCAGATTAGATACTGCAACAATATAATTATATTAATCTATATAAATGTTACTTTAATGTTAATTTTTAGTTATTAAATTATTATTGTTATTATCTACAATCCATGTTACTTGAAAGTTTACATATATATCCAATAATTACAAGATGGACAAAATTCGTCACCAAAAAAGTCATTTGGTTTAACCAAAATTTCGGTTTTACCGAATTACACTTTTGGTTATACCGAATGATGATATTTTCAAATAATGCTAACAGGGTGATATCTAGCTAGCTAGCTAGCAAAAGGACAATAAAACATTTTATATTTAGTACAAGTTTTTAAAATATTATAACATTTTCCATGTTTTATAGTGGTTGTACCGAATGACCTGATGTTTCGGGACATGCGTATGAGCAAGTGAAAACATTAATTTTTCAAATAGTTAAAAGAGAGTTAGTTACTTTGATTCACGACCATGTGGTCCTTTGCAGGTGTCTGAATGATGTCACATCCTGTCACATGATATTGAGTGCATGGCTTGATCCAAAATGGTCCCTTTATATTGGTTACTCCGAATGACGTCAATGAAATTCATTTTTTTGGACATTCTTTCTCATAACAAAGCAACAACTTCTACACATAATGTTAATACCATTTTGTTCATAAATGATGTTATAAAATCATGCCAGAATAAAAAAATATACATTTATTACATTTTAAGATATTTTAATCATAAATGAAATGGCTGTATTTGCCTTTGGACGGTTAAACCGAATGACCTTTTGACACTTCAAAATATTTAAAATACCTTTATATGTAGCAAAATATAATTGAAACCTTTTGCATTCAATAGAACAGATGTAATTGTACTACCTTACATACTTCGGATGTCATATCTTTGTTTTTTATTATTGTTAAGGCCTTTGGACAATAAAATGACCCGTCACGTCATTGACCCATATATATGTATATATTATTATATTTGATTTAACGTAAAATTTATTAGGCATAAACTTTTAGGCTACAACAGCCATGAGGATGAATAAATGATAACAGAATTTCCACTTCACACGTCATTGAACTATACCTTTAATGGGTTTTTATTAATAACTATTAATAATTTTATTAAAAAAATTAATGAAATAATATTCTAAATCTAACTGCCAGTAGGTGGCGGTAAATGTCTAAATGAATAAGTCATTGAGTCGTTCATTCATTCGTTCAAACGGCTGATTCATTAAGGAATTAAGTAAATGGCTCTCTTTATGAATGGGCCATTGAATCATTGATTTTCCCCTATTCGTTTAGAACGCGAATTCATTCAGAAACACCCCGTGTTGCTCGGAGACGCACAATTGTTCTGCTATGGCTTTATAATAAACAAAAACAGACAATGTTGTGTCTAAAATATAACACAATATTAACTTCTTATTTGAACTGTTGTATAAAATCAGTATCACATTTGCACTCGTGCTATAATCAGCGCTCGTGTGATATTGCACTCGTTGCTCGTGTGATATTGCTTAACTATATCATATGATATAAATATGAGACAAAAACTCATACAGGGGCATTTTTGCCCCAATATCTTAAATTTTAGGGCCATATAACTGCATTTTATAGGCTACATCACACAGTGAGTTGTTGGTTGTTGCCCTGCATCATATTCGTCACCATCAACTGTATGAAATGTCAGTCAGATGACCTAGGCCTGGGGCGGGGTGGGTATGTTAAATGCGTTAATAATTTTAACACGTTATTTTTTTCCATAACTAATTGATTAAATTAACATGGTTGCACCCAGTGAACTTTGACTGTATTTTAAGACAGCCCCCCCCACCTCCCCCTTCTGACACAAGATGTAAGTTTTACATTTTAAAGATTAAATGAATTATTAAGCAAGACTTTGTTCTTTCTCAGGAGCAGCATTCTCTCTTATTTAAAGACCTACAATCTCTACTATGAGGGAAAGAACCTGCAGCTGCGACACAGAGAGGTAAGAAAGAGTTTTTTTACACTCATTGTGTGGCAGGTGGGGAAGCGTTTGACCCCTTCTGTGCTTTCTCAATTATTCACTATTGTCAGGGGAGTAATAACTGTCTGTGACTGGAGGGGATGTGCGTCCGTGTGTGGGGGTGACTGAGTCTCCTTTTGTGTCTGTAAATGCAGCTTGCTCAGGTGCTTTGGCTGTGCCAAATTACTGACAGTTTTAGATATGCTGTATTTATCATTTATAAGCCTCATTTATTCTAAAAGTAAAATGGTGGCTGTGTGTCACTTAAACCTAATACTCAGGCCCATTATGTATCGTCACTTCTGTTCATCAGGATAACAAACTCAAGTATGAGTGTATATGTGTGTTTTATGTATTCTGCCGGCAGGAAGAGGAGGAGCTGATCATAGAAGGACTTCTCAATATCTCATGGGGTTTGCGTCGACCAATCAGGCTTCAGATGCAGGATGACCACGAGCGAATCAAACCTCCTCCCTCATCTACCTCCTGGCACTCAGGGTGTAACCTAGACAACCAGAGGTCAGACAAACACACAGACAGGCATATTTACATGAAACTACATCAATAAAGAGAGAAAGAAATAGTTCACTGCCAAAAATCAGTATTTCTTCTAAGCATAAAGCTAACAAATTTTAATAAGGTTAATCTTGCTTCTCAAGTAAATGAGATCTTGTTTTGGGATGTTTTTACTGGAAATAAAGACTAATTGATAAGTAAATAGACACTAGTGTTCAAAAAGTTTGGGGTTGGTAAGATTGTTTAATGTTTTTGAAAGAAGTCTCTTCTGCTCACCAAGGCTGCATTTATTTGATTAAAAATACAGTAAATATGTTAATATTATGATTGTGAAATCTTATTACAAATTAAAATAACTTTTTAAAATATATTTTTAAATGTAATTTATTCCTGTGATTACTTCAGTCTTCAGTGTCACATGATCCTTCAGAAATCATTCTAATATGCTGATTTGTAAAATAGATAAAAAAAAGATTGATAAATACTAATATATTTTGCACTACTGAATTTTTTCCATCATTAAACATCACTTTAGTAAACAAAATGGTGATTAATCAGTTCTTATCAGCCATAGCATATAAACATTATCGTCATCATAGAAACCAAGATTTCTTTCCTAAGCTCAGATCTTTAAACTCAAGACACCATAGCAGCTTAGACACTGAGAGCCTGCTTTGTTTGTTGCCATAGCAACTCTATCCTTGTGATGACCATGCTCTTGGCATTCCATCATTTGAAATGTTTTGTACTTGTGATATAAATAATGCACACATTTCTAATGTTTTATGGTTTTGATCTATTTTTGTCTATTTTTGCCTCATGGTTCCAAATGAGGAGTTCAAAAGAACTATTTATATCTAAGAGCTCCAACACAAGTATTGTTTTCAGAGATTGATAAACAAAATGAAAGACTTTAGGCATCAGTTTGTGCCAGAAACGTCGTGATAATGTTATCTTAACAAGCAGTTCCCAGAATCATTTGATTTTTTAAGTCCAGCATGACACAAAGATTATGACTGGAACGGGTTTAAAAACTTTTTTACAATTGTGGATCTACTTGATTGTTTTGTTTATTACTGTCATTTGGACAAATAATAAGATTCATCAGTGCCTGTTCTAATGATTTCAGTCTTGAATAAGAGCTGATGTGGTTCAGACAGGAACAATTTTGGCTTACAGCATGAAAAGCATCAAATGTTGCTGATTTTTTTTCTTTTTCTTTTAATGAAACAATTAAAATGGCATCTGTTGGCAGTGTCGTTTTTGGTTGCACCCACACTACCCTTCAAAAAATTGGGGTCAGTATGATTTTTTTAATACTTTTATTCTGCAAGGACACGTTCAATTTTAGCAGAAAAGACAGTAAAGTTATTTATAATATTACAAAATGTTTTTATTTAAAATAAATTTCTATTTTTCAAAGGATCCTGGACAAAATGTATCAGGGTGTCCACAAACATATTAAGCAGCACAGCTGTTTTCAACATTGATAATAATAGGAAATGTTTCTTAAGCATCAAATCATCATATTAGAATGATTTCTGAAGGATCATGTGACACTGAAGACTGGAGTAATGATGCTGAAAGTTCAGCTTTATTATCACAGAAATAAATAACATTTTAAAATACATTCAAATTGATTTTTTTTTAATTGTAGTAATATTGCATGTGAAATATTAGTTTTTACTGTATTTTTAATGAAATAAATTCAGCCGTGGTGACTTTGGTTAGGGTTCTTCCGTGTTTGTTTCTGTTTAGGGTGGGTTTGTCACGTATTTTAGTTCTGTGACCTAGTTTTGTTTTCTTGGTTTTTCATTGATTATGTCTGTGATTCATTTAGCTGATTGGTTTGTTTGTTCTGTTAAAGCTCTTAAGTGTCTTCTTTAGTTGTTTGTAAGTTCATGTTGTGTTTAGTTTGGTTGTTCCGTTCTTGTTTTGTAGTGTTTCTGAGTACTTTGTAAATAAAAGTACTTTTTTCTCCTCATTATTTCAACCTGACTGTGACAAATATAAGAGACTTCTTTCAAAAACATTAAAAAAATTTACTGACCCCAAACTTTTGAGCGGTAGTGTCTATGGTACAATTTTGGATGAAAATAAGTTTAAGAAAATGTTTTTGCCTAAACATATTAAAGAGTAAGTTCACCCAAAAATGAAATTTCTGTCATTAATTACTCACCCTCATGTTATTTCAAACCCGTAAGACCTTCGTTCATCTTCAGAACACAAATGAAGATATTTTTGATGAAATCTGAGAGGTATCTGAACCACACATATGCCGCAACGTCGTTGCACTTTTTGAGGTACAGAAAGGTGTAAAAGACAATAGTCAACGTGACTACAGTGGTTCAACCACAGAAGCACTGAATTGCATTCATTACGTCAACTGCGTATGACAACAGTTCAAATTGTTAAATAAAGTCATTATTTTTGTTTTGTTTTTGTGAACAAAAAGTAATCTTGTCGCTTCATAACATTAAGGTTGAACCACTGTAGTCATGGTGTCTATTTTAACAATGTCTTTACTACTTCTCTGGACCTCAAAATGTGCAATGTTGCTGCCTATGTGTGTTTCAGAAACGCTCAGATTTTATCAAAAATATCTTAATTTGTGTTCAGAAGATGAACGAAGGTCTTACGGATTTGGGACAACATGAGGGTGAGTAATTAATGACAGAAATTTCATTTTTGGGTGAACTAACCCTTTAAGAACATAATGTTGTGCTGTGAATCAGGGTTGCCAGGTTTTCACAACAAAACCCTCCCAATTGCTCCTCAAAAACTAAAACTAGCCCAATCGCATTTCAGGGTGGCTCCCCTGGTAAAATTCGCATCACAGGGGCTAAATATCACGTATTTGGGGTCGATTCAACCCGCGGACATGAAAAACAACCCGCTGCAACAGTGTAAAAGTAACCCAATTCCGCGGGAAAACCGCAGACTTGGCAACACTGCTGTGAATTGTGACTATTATGTAGTGAAAGAATTGTTCTGTTCCTCTTTATTTGTTGTCCAGTCAGGACGGTCAGACACAGACTCCTCAATCTCCCCCTCAGATGGAAGTGACTCCCCCAGAGGACCAATCAAGCAACGGCACAACACAACACCATGAAGAAGACGAAGAAGAAGGTAAAAGGTTGCTTTTTAAAACAATTGCTTTATGTAAACCTGTGACTGGTTTTCCCACCTCATCTTCTGTTTTCTCCTGGCAGATGTGTGCGACGTCTCCTCTCAGCTTCTTAGAACCAAAAGCGATGCCGGTGTACTGAGACGGGGCAGGAAACGGTCTCCTAGTGACCAGCGGCGAATCAGAAGGCACAGATTTTCCATCAACGGTCACTTCTACAACCACAAGGTAACTTGTGGAAAAAAACCTTTGTGTGTGTGTGTGTGTGATCGTTTAAGTTCCATCTCAGTCATACAATCTCTTGTTCCTCTTTCTGTCTCTCTCTTTCAGACGGCCGTGTTCACACCTGCTTATGGTTCCGTAACTAACGTACGGATCAACAGCTGTATGACCACACCACAGGTGCTGCGGGTGTTACTTAACAAGTTTAAGATTGAGAACAGCCCAGATGATTTCGCCCTCTACCTCGTTCATACCAGTGGAGGTCAGCTGCTGTCTCCTTTTATTTTCCACTTGACTGTGTAACACTGAACCGCCATCTAGTGGACAGAGAACAACATAACTTAAACTATATTTATAGTACAGTGGAGGCTAGAATCGATCTTATAATCGCTGATGCTTAGGCTACGTTCAGAGTGCAAGCAAAAGTGGCCCAAATTCTTTTTTTTTTTTTTTTCTGTTAATTTTGCTGTTAAAATATCCTCATATTTTTGGAAAAATAGAAAAGTGAAGTTATAAAACTAAAATGGGACCAAGTATAAGATAAAAGGTCATGAACGGTTAATTTGTAGAGCAAAACAAAGCACTCATTTAAACACATGTGACCTCAGAGACCCCAATTTTTTTGTTCAATAAAATTATATATATTTTTTCCGCAATTATATGGAGGTAGTGTAAAGAACATTTTCATTAAGATGTGCCTTTAGCCCTTTTGTACCCTACATCTTCTTCAGAAAATGTATAAATCTAGTTGTATATGTACGTAATGTGATCTATGTTTCAGAGCGTGTTCAGTTGAAGCGTACAGACTACCCATTAGTAGTGAGAATACTTCAGGGACCATGTGAGCACGTGTGCAAGATCTTTCTCATGGAGCAGGATCTGGGAGAGGAGATTCCCTATGAAGTGAGTGTGCATGTGTAAAAGAGGGTTTATCTTCATATCATTTCGATATTAAAAGGTTGGTGATACTGAAATACAAAGCAATTCACATAACTGACTGCAGTTGCTCTCCACTGCTCTAGGTGGCGCAGTACATAAAGTTTGAGATGCCTGTTCTGCAGAGCTTTATTACCAAACTGAAGGAAGAGGAGGACAGGGAGGTGCAGAAGCTGAGAAGCAGGTATGATTCACCTTACATGAGTAGATGGGAGAAGCTTTGAATCAGTTCAACCAATTGCTAAATGATTCAGTGTTTCAGAGCACTCAGAACACCATATGCTGGAGATATCTGCATTTAAAAGCACTGGAAAGACTCAAAGTTACAATATCTTTGAATGCACAGATCTGAATTTTTTATTTATATATATATATATATATATAAGTTTATGCCTCTATATCAGAGGTTCTCAACTTCAACCTATTCAAAGGCTCCACTTATAATAAGAAATATAAGCTATTTCTGGTATTTCTGTTGTAATTATGAGAAAGCTGCTTGTTTTCAAACTTTTTTTTATTAACAGAAACTTGGTATTGATGTATTAAATTAACCACAATTCATTTTGTGATTTCCGAAATTTCATGAACAAACCATAAAAGAACCATGTATTTTAGTTCAGCTAGTTGCCAAGGCAATATTTCTCATTTTCTTTTAATTTTACTTGTACTAAAATAACTAAAACAATTCTAGTTATATTATACTAAATTATACTAAACTCAATTATACTAAATAGATAGATAGTTAGTGTTAATGTTTTCCTTCCACATCATTGGCACTTTCTCAACTGGGACAGAAAGTATTTGATGTGATAGAAGTGTGTCATCTTTGTTCATTGTGGCCCAGGTCTGCCGGCAGGTTTCTTGAACGTAAATGCCATGTGACTGCTGACTCTAGAGCCACAGACAATGATGTCATGACAATGCTAATTGGCTGATGGCACCACAACAAGACGCACAGTCACAAGCCTTTTACTAGTGGCTATCCTGAGCTGTGACGTCAAAGGCAGCAGATAGAGAAAAATATCAGATTCATGCTTTCAAGAGGCATCCAGAAAAGAATCAGGCACTGGCTAAATATCTACTATAATATAATTAATGAATTTGTTCTTTACAATTGTATTCAGTCAGAATACGAAGATATTTTCAAAGGTTGTTAATGGAGAAAGATGCTGTTTGCAGTGCAATACTGTAGTTACATCATCTACCAGCAGGGGTTAACAGGACCTTGGAAGCCAGGCAAACCTTGTCTCCTTGGTTAATGGAAGATTATGGAGCATACTGTTTTTGTAAGAAGTCATATTAAAATCAACAGTAATATTCTGAAATATTATTACAATTTTAAAATAACTGTTTTTTATATGAATAATTTATTCCTGTGATGGCAAAGCCTGAATTTACAGCATCATTACTCCAGTCTTCAGTGTCACATGATCCTTCAGAAATCATTCTGATGATTATTTGCTGCTTAAGAAACATTTAATATTATTATCAATGTTGAAAACATTTGTGTACATTTTTTTTCAGGATTCTTTGATGAATAGAATGTTCAAACAAACAGCATTTATCTTAAATAGAAAGATTTTGCAACATTATACACTACTGTTCAAAAGTTTAGGGTTAGTAAGATTGTTTTTTGGAAAGAAATTAATACTTTTATTCATCAAGGATGCATTAAATTGATCAAAAGTGACAGTAAAGGCTGCCAATATAATAAATATAACAATGTATTACATAACATAATGTTATAAAAGCTTTCTATTTCAGATAAATGATGTTCTAAATTACATTTTAAAATATATTAAAATAGCAAACAGTTATTTAAAATTGTAATAATATTTAATATTACTTATTTTTTTATGGAAGCTTGTTTCTGCCATTAAATAAAAAATAAAAAAAGGTTATTGCAATTTTTGATCTCATAATTCTGTATTTTTTCCCCCTCAAAATTGCGAGAAATAAAGTCTGAATTGCGAGAAATAAACACAGTTGTGAGAAATAAGATATAAACTCGCAATTGCAAGAAAAAAAAGTCAAAATTGCGAGTTACAATATATTTCGCATTTCTTTTTTTCTCAGAATTGTGAGATACAAACTTGAAATTACCTCTTTATATTGTTTATTCTGTGGTGGAAACAAACACTCATAGTTTTTACTGTATTTTTGATTGAATAAATGCAGCCATGGTGAGCATATGAGACTTAAATATCAAAAAATCTTACCAACCCCAAACTTTTGGTTGGGGTGAATATTGTTTTTAATGTATTTTTGTAAAAAGAAACATTATGATTTTGTTTTCTTTGCGATTTAAAGGGTTAGTTCACCCAAAAATGAAAATTCAGTCATTAATTACTCACCCTCATGTCGTTCCACACCCGTAAGGCCTTCATTCATCTTCGGAACACAAATTAAGATATTTTTGATGAAATCAGAAGGCTCAGTGAGGCCTCCATTGACAACAAGATAATTAACACTTTCAATGCCCAGAAAGCTACTAAAGACATATTTAAAACAGTTCATGTGACTACAGTGGTTCAACCTTAATATTATGAAGCGATGAGAATACTTTTTGTGCGCCAGAAAAACAAAATAACGACTTTTCAACAATATCTAGTGATGGCTGATTTTAAAACACTGCTTCGAAGCTTTACGAATCTTTTGGTTCGAGCGCCAAAGTCACGTGATTTTAGTAAACGAGGCTTCGTTACGTCGTAAGTGTTTCAGAATTTCAATGGTTCATGTGACTTTGGCAGTTTGATACGCGATCCGAACCACTGATTCGAAACAAAAGATTCGTAAATCTTCGCAGTGTTTTGAAATCGCCCGTCACTAGATATTGTTGAAAAGTTGTTCTTTTGTTTTTTTGGCTCACAAAAAGTATTCTCGTCGCTTTATAATATTAAGGTTGAACCACTGTAGTCACATTAACTGTTTTAAATATGTTTTAGTACCTTTCTGGGCATCTGAAAGTGTTAATTATCTTGCTGGCAATAGAGGCCTCACTGAGCCATCAGATTTCATCAAAAATATCTTAATTTGTGTTCCGAAGATGAATGAAGGTCTTACGGGCGTGGAACGACATGAGGGTGAGTAATTAATGACAGAATTTTAATTTTTGGGTGATCTAACCCTTTAATAATCCATCCATCATAGGGTTAAATAACTTTCTCTCTCTCTCTTTCTGAATAGATACAAGTATCTGCGGTGTATCATTGAGAAACAGCTCCAGTGTTTACCAGAGGGTTCCACCTGTATGTGACGAGCAGCTCTCAACCTTCTCTCAGAGCTTCATATCAATCAATGGACTTCCAGACAGAATTTCATCAGCCCCTTCCGCCCTGAATGATTGTTAATCTAAACCACTAAATATGCATTGATATTTGCTGACCAGTGAAGATGGATGGTACATCTTGTAATATAAAAATTCTTTTTATATTTTTTTCCTCTGCATTATTTGGTGCTGCAGTGAATCACACCCAGGTACAATAATATAAAAGCACATTCCACTAAACCAGGGAATTTATATTATAATGACAAGCACAAAGTAACAAAGATAAATTCTTACAAGTTTAGTATTATTTGTTTGGTTAAACCCATTATAAAGGGTCATGACTGACTGATCACTTTACATGTTGTATGTAATGAGAATACATGCGGTCTGAGCCAACCTGTTGTACCACTACAGTCTGAAGTGTGAGCTCATTACAAAACTCCATTTGACCAACGTCTCTATTAGACAGTGATTAAAAAATCTTTTTGTATCAGAATGGTAAGAGGTGTATCCCATACTGAAGTAAAAGACTGTGAATTTAAAGGATGACTGAGAACAGAATGAAGAAGCACAAGGGAATGTAGCGTCTGAACATCTGAATGATGTTTGAGTGAGTGAGTTAGTATGCATGTTTGGATACCTCAGGTGAATGTGATTTCACCAAGTACAACATGTTCCTGGATCAACGTCAGTGAGGTGCTTCTACATCACTGTTATTCACCTATCATTTCACTCTGATAAGTTTAGGACTATGTTTTCAAACAGGAATGTTGTTCTGGGAACATGTCTTACTTGGCAAAATCACAGTGACTGGGTACCTGAAGAGGACAGCCTGGCTGTAGTTGCTAAGAAAAGGTTCATATTTTTCTTTTACATTTAGACTCTCATTAACCTGTTGTATGACTTTCCTATGTGTTGTCATACTGCTGACCTTTCATCTGGCATGTGTTTAGTCTGTATTTTAATGATACTGATTGTAAAACTAAGAATATGGTGATAATTATATTTAAATAAAATGTTATCATCAGAAAATTAAAAACTTCCACAACCAAATGCATCTGTTATTTGTACGTGTGTTTTAGTAGGTTTGTTTACATGCCTTAATTTCTGTAAATTGGAATGAACCCAATCTGATTTCAGGTTCCGAAAGTTCTACGCTATATAAAAAATAAAATGTTTCAAAATGGGGGGTTTTTGCAGTAATGCAGAAATGAATTATGTTTGGTTCCCCAAAGAACCTAAAAGAACTATTTTTTCTTAGTGTGAAGAATATTTTAATAATCTGAAAAACCTTTTTCCTCTTTAAATAACCTTTTGGGCACTAAAAAGATTCCAGGGATGTTAAAGGTTCTTCATTGAACCATAGATGCCAATAAAGAATCTTTATTTTTAAGAGTGTACAGTTTGAACCCTAAACATTGCAATCCGATTCACATATTTGTTTACATGTGCATTAGATGTATTCCAAACAAAATCTAAGTGCGTATACGTATTGCCAAGTCGCTAATTGTCATTTTTGACATCTAAAAAGAAAGCGGACATTTATGTCAGAAGAGCTTTCTTAGCCAATATGTAGGTTAGTAAATATTAAGTTTGTAACATATGCATGTTTGTATTGACATTAAACACATGCATTACATGTAATGTTACATGTATCATTATAAGTAAAATTTTATTAAAATTTTGTCTGTATTATTTGTGTCCCCTTCAAAAATTGCTCGAGAAATTTTATTGTTTATTGTCCCCTCCCCCCAACTGTCAGATGAAATTTACGCCCCTGCATAACACCAGAATTGGGAGTTTATATCTCGCAATTCTGACTTTATTTCTCACTATGCGATCTCACAATTTTGACATAACTCTCAGTAGCTAGTTTATATCTCGTAATTCTGAGAAAAAAGTCAGAATTGTGAGATATAAACTCGCAATTGTGAGAAAAAACAGTCAGAATTGCGAGTTTATATCTCGTAATTCTGAGGAAAAAATTATATTTTAAACTTTTTTAATTCTGTGGCAGAAACAAGCTTCCATACATTACAAATACAGTAGAGTGAGCATCTAAATATACATCTAGATATTATAACACTTTACGTTTGCAGCATCATCTTGGTTATGTACACATAATTGTGAATATGCCCATGTAGTAGTGAGAGTCCAAAAGACCACTATTTAAAATGCTTTTGTTTTGCATTTGTGTCTTCTCAGACTTTTGGACCTCATTGCTTTTCTTTTAAAGGCCAAGATTTTTGCAGCACGCACTACCAACCAACAAAGAAAAACATTGCGTAAGTGTCAGAAATCTCAGTCTTCCACATGATTTGACAGCAGGTCCTCTAGTGGGTTACCTAACCACCATCTCTGAGCTCATGGAGAGATACAACGACCCCACGGTATGACCCCTGGGCCTAAACACGTATGTCAAATCCATAGACTGTCTTAATCCTGTTGATGGATTAGAGCGATGTTCTGATCCTATGCCGGTGAGACGGGCCGACGTAGGTTCATTCATTCAGCCAATCAGAGAATGAGCAGCAGTCAGTTAATGCCACTGTGTACGTGTACATGTGTGAGTCCTATCTCGTACTCTCATTCATTCAAGAACAGCAGAACAGAGAGGAGGACGACACTTGGACAGCCATCCTGAACCTTCCAAAATACAGTTCCTCCAGATACGTATTCAACGTAAGTCAGTGCGCTCTCCTTTTGGAGGAACTAAACTATTTTGTTTTATAGGAATGTCTACTATTATTTGTTTTGTTATTTCTAAAGGAATGCTGTATTCTTGTTATTTCTGTTCTTATTTCTAATAAAATGCTTGTATATCATGTTAATGAAGAAAATTAAATGAAAACATTTGCTTTTGATGCAAATTCCAGTGGTTTACATTTTATAGGTATTGTGACCTTATACTTTTTTCAAATCGTTCAATTGTGGGGTGACATTTTGTGGTAAAATTCCAAAATCGAATGATTTAAAAATTAACGGTCTTGTTGCATTTGTTTGATTTGAGCAGGGGTGAGAATATTAAGAGATAACCAAACCCTGAACCAAAACAGATTACCTTTCTAAAGCTGCCAGACTGGCGGCCCAGTTTCTGAAAAGATCATGTGCTGCTCGTTTAACTGACTCTAGATCATAACATACATAGAGAAATTTTATAGTGAATTATGGTGGAAGAACATCAGGTTCTCAAGTTCTCTTCAAGCAATAAAAGAGTATATATACAGTCAAACCAAAAATTATTCAGACATTTTTTATATATTTTTACTAGTGGGTGCAGGACACTATAGTTCATTTATGTAAGTGAGGATAGCAAAATAAAGTAAACTGTGACATATTATACCCAAAAATTCTTCATACAGTGGACTACCAGTAAAATTGATAAAAATTTGGAACCAAAAATTATTCAGACACTTTGACCTGACCATGTTTTGCTTAAGTGTTATCTGACATAATTAAGATTCATTTTTTCTGACACATATTTTTTTTAAACTATAGTGAATAAACTATTAATGAATGAAATATTCAAGGTGTCTGAATAAATTTTGGTTTGACTGTATATATATACAAACTTTTATGTTAGATTAATTGATCGCAATTAATCAATTTCAATAACATACAGAGATATTTTATAGTGAATCATGGTGGAAGAACATCAGGTTCTCAAGTTCTCGTCAAGCAATAAAAGAGTAAGATATGTGTGTGTATTAATATATATATATATATATATATATATATATATATATATATTTACAAACCTTTATGTTAGATTAATCGATCGCAATTAATCAGTAGGCACTATTTTGCAGAGAACAAATCTTAAAAAAAATGTTCTTGTTTTAAAACAAAAATCTTTATAAAATGTATTAAATGTATGCTTAAAAAAAGAAAAAATAGCCAATATGGTACTAAAAACAAATACTAATATACATACTAAAAGTTATATCCTCTGAAAACAATTTGTACTTTATACATTTTTTAAAAGATTTTTTACTGGAGTACATGACAAAATACTGTTTTTTTTTTGTTTTTTTTTGCTGTTAAGAGCCTATACACATTTTAGTAAATAAGACTAACTTCTCTTCGTGGCATTATTGGCCTTGTCTATGTCCCTCTCATGACACTGTCTGTGTCCTCTGTGTCCACTAATCACTGAGAGACAGATCTCATTGTGACCGATGAGTCAAAGACTTATTGGTTTTTCAGATTATGTTTAGCTCTTTGCTTTCAAAGACTGTGTGCATGCACACCCTTCAGATGATGTCATCTAGAACATTGTTACCAGACTACACAGTACACGTGGATTTAGTCAACCTCTGACCTTCTGTTTTCACAGTGTCTCCCGGCATGCTTTCCCTATTTAAAATCTTCTCTTTGATGAACTGCCTGTTACTCCTGACTGTGATGTTTCCGGCGGTCCAGTCGCGTCGGGGCGGGGGCTTCGGCCGCGGCGGAGGTCGAGGCGGAGGATGGGGCGGCAGCAGCTCCGGTCGTGCGGGATGGGGAGGAGGCGCAGGGCATTACCGTGCTCCACCCGTCCATACCGCAGGCTCCTCGGGACACAGCACTGGGAAGGTAGCAGGGGCGGCTGCTGCCGGAGCTCTGGGAGGAATGCTCGTCGGCCACGGCTTGAGCTCCATGGCTCGACCCGGATACGGGTACGGGCACGGGTATGGAGGCTATGGAGGATATGGAGGCTATGGCGCTGGGTATGGGCACGGACATGGACACGGGCACGGGCATGGAGGACATGACATCCATAATGAGACAGATGTGGATTACTACACAGGTGCTGCCAGTGCTGGACCCCTTAATAGCTTCGTGACAGTCTTGGGACTCGTGATGTCATTCATACTTGGGTACTTTCTGTCATAAAGGCCACTTTTGGCAATTCTTGGTCATTCTTGGGCACCTTCTTGCATCTGTCAATAAAAAATAGTCTATCTAAATAAAAATGTGTGATAGATGCAGTGTTAAAATATGGACGAAATGCAATCAAACAGCGCTATCAAGGATTTCATTACTACTGAGGCCTCTATGCATTATTTCTGCCCAAGAAATATACCATGTCCATTTACATTGTTTCCTGTGTTTTGGCTTGGAAGTGAATTATGATGAGCACAAGCCTGAGTCAGAAGTTTGTACATTATTTAAACATCAGATTGATGTTTATTTTTTTTTAATGAACAATGTAGATTTTTCATGATTTAGTTTCCCTGAATAATGGAATTTTGTATCATTTAAAATATATGATGAAGAGCAGGTAGTTTATCATCTAAAGAGATTTTCAGAGTATCATGGATGTATATTTTTCTTGTATATTTTTCATTGATTGTTTAGTTCTCTACTGATCCGTTAGAAACTTCTCAATGTTTTAATCTGTTTGTTCCTGCCGTTTACGTCAGCGAACATTCAAAATAAAACAAGGCTTACGGTTAAATCACATTAAACCATTATAAGCTTGACTAAGTGTGTCGGGTCGAGAGCAAATCTTGTTAAAGGGCTCGGGCGTGCTCTTCCTCACTTCCCCGATCTCTTTACCAAACAGCTGATTGTCTTGAACCAATAAGATTTTATTGCTTTCGCTTGTACACCTTCTTAGATCTGTTTATCAGTATGTATGTTTATTTTTGTACTTCTAAAATAAAATAAATATCCTTCCTAAAATTCACCATTCCATGTGAGTGATAAGCAGGCTGAGAAATCCAGCATATATGAATTCCATGTTGGTCCAGGCTGGTTTATAGTTGTGCTGGTCTAGCTGGTGGACCAGCACAGTAATGCTGTTCTCAAGCAAAATTGAGGTAAGAGTTCTGCCCTCGAAGAGACAAATCATCAAGGTAAGACTCAAAGGACTCAAAGAAATGTGGAATTTCACTCTAAATTCACTTTGAAACAGACAAATGTACTCTTTTTCTATACAGTCCATCTTAATCCTATATAATCCTTTATAATAACTTGAGATCAGTGGTGTGCGGTGGTGTTTTAAAATGAGGAGGCAAAGTCCTCATTTATGTCCCTGTTACACAATTTTAAGTTAATATTACATAAAAAGAGAGACTAAATACAATTCTATTTTGTTGTTTTTACACTATGTAATGTTCTATTTATTAAAACCAAGTAAAAATTTCATCAAGTTAGTGTTTTTTATTTATTTTTACATTTATTCCAAAATAATAACTAAAGGCAGTAACAATTTAAACAATGTATATTATTTATAAACTAATATTCAGCTTTTCTTTTTAATAGTCAATTTATTTTCAGCAGTCATCAAGCTTGTACACAATGCTCAGTGGTCACAGACACAAATATGTACCTTTATTTTCACCACGCTGATTGCTCACTAAAAAACCCAGAGTCATCATGTTTTCAGGCCATTTCGAGTTTGATTTTGACATGAAATAAAGTAGTGATATCTAAGTGACAGTTGTTTACTTACTTTTTAATTAGTCTTCCCATTGACGCCATCACTGTCTTCATTCAGGCCGATTCGACGAGAAAGCGCACGAAAACAAGAGGTGGGATTTATCGCACGAACCAATCATGTCCAATCATAACCGATCATATCCAATCATAGCGCAATTGAGGCATTGCCTCCTCTCATGTGACTTTCCCCCATTCATTCTCAATTACCCCCCACTAAACCCACCGCACGCTTAGGGGCTCTGCTTTGTTTCTATGAGCTGAAGGGAGGCACGGAGACGCGGACTCCCCGCTGCAACTTTACCTGCGGGTGTCGCTGTTTGACAGTGTTTCTTTAGAAAAACGAGTGACTTTTACCATTTTTATAGTTTTATTTTTGTAATATCGATTATTTTCTCATCCGGTTTTTTTGAGGAGGCACTGCCTCCCTTGCCTCCTCGGAGGAAACGCCCCTGCTTGAGATACTGTGTGCACAATCATCTATCCAATGTTCCTATGTAATCATAATGTTCCTTTATACTGTTTTGCCTATGTATTAATCTAAACTCTTTGAATGAATGTTTTAGCTTTACTTAATCAAGATCACATGTATATCACATTTCTATAAGTTTCTATTTATATGTTGATACCTGTGCAACATATCAGTATTATAAGAATCTTTAATAGTTTCTCCATCAACACCCATTAAAATTGCATATGCAAACAACATGCTTGAAGACAAAAGATCATAAACTTTTCCTCTGAAAGCATGTTATGATTAGCTCACTGACCCCCTGGAGGTGTGACATCTTATGGTTTAAAAGATCACTGATCACAAGATCACAGACGGATTCTGAGAAATTCTGATGTGAAGATGATGCTGAGCAGAAATCTTCTAAGTACCCATAAGTTTGTGTTAGGCTGCGGCCTTGTCTTTCCATTCATCAAAGATCCTCTGGCTCCAACTGGTTCTCTCTCATCAAGATAACTTCGGCAAAGATCAACTGGAGCTTCAACAAATTGCATCAGGACACTTCTATTCAAATGGGCAAGACATGCAAGCATCAAACTTTAAATATCCCCTACCCCTTTTCCCAGCATGCAAAACAAACCTGGATTTTTCAGCAGGGAATATGGGTAAATGTGGCTTGTTTTAGACAGATTGTGAAGTGAAACTTCGCTCTGGCCATATCAGACTTTTCGTTCCTGATTCTCAGTCAAGAATTTTAAATGTACAGCACTGTGCAAAAGTCTTAGGCACGTATTTCACCAAAAGAAAAGGTATTGAGCCAGTTATTTATATATTTTGCTGTATAGTGTGTCAGTAGGAAATATCAGTTTACATTTCCAAACATTCCTTTTGCCATTAATTGTAATACAACACAAATTCTGGAAATGTAGGGACGTTCAAAAGACTTTCAAATCACATGAGCCAATATTTCATTCACAATAGAACATAGAAAACATAACAAATGTTTAAACTGAGAAATTTTACAATTTTATGCACAAAATGAGCTCATTTCGAATTTGATGCCTGCTACAGGTCTCAAAATAGTTGGGATGGGGGTATGTTTACCATGGTGTAGCATCTCTCCTTTTCAAAACAGTTTGAAGACGTCTGGTCGAGGTTATGAGTTTCTGGAGTTTTGGTGTTGGAATTTGGTCCCATTCTTGCCTGATATAGGTTTCCAGCTGCTGAAGAGTTTGTGGTCGTCTTTAACATATTTTTCTCTATAGGTGAAAGATCTGGACTGCAGGCAGGCCAATTCAGCACCCAGACTCCTCTACGACGAAGCCATGCTGTTGTAATAGCTGCAGTATGTGGTTTTGCATTGTCCTGCTGAAATACACAAGGCCTTCCCTGAAATAGACGTTATCTGGAGGGGAGCATATGTTGCTGTAAAACCTTTATATACCTTTCAGCATTCATAGGGCCTTCCAAAACATGCAAGCTGCCTGTACCGTATGCACTTATGCACCCCCATACCATCAGAGATGCTGGCTTTTGAACTGAACGCTGATAACACGCTGGAAGGTCTCCCTCCTCTTTAGCCTGGAGGACATGGTGTCCGTTATTTCCAACTCGTCTGACCATAGAATAATTTTCCACTTTGAAACAGTTCATTTTAAATTAGCCTTGGCCCTCAGGACATGACGGCGCTTCTGGACCATGTTCACATATGGCTTCCTTTTTGCATGATAGAGCTTTAGTTGGCATCTGCAGATGGCACGGGCGGATTGTGTTTACCTACAGTGGTTTCTGGAAGTATTCCTGGGCCCATTTAGTAATGTCATTGACACAATCATGCCGATGAGTGATGCAGTGTCGTCTGAGGGCCCGAAGACCACGGGCATCCAATAAAGGTCTTCGGCCTGGTCCTTACGTACAGAGATTTCTCCGGTTTCTCTGAATTAAGGAACATTGTTTTTAAAGTATTCCACAATCTTTTTCCACACTCTTTCACAGCTCTGCCCATCTTTACTTCTGAGAGACTCTGCCTCTCTAAGACATCCCTTTATAGCTAATCATGTTACAGACCTGATATCAATTAACTTAATTAGTTGCTAGATGTTCTCCCAGCTGAATCTTTTCAAAACTTCTTGCTTTTTCAGCCATTTGTTGCCCCCAAGCCAACTTTTTTTAGACCTGTAGCAAGCATCAAATTTGAAATGAGCTCATTTAGTGGAAAGTGTAAAATTTCTCAGTTTAAACATTTGTTATGTTATCTATGTTCTATTGTGAATAAAATATTGGTTCATGTGATTTGAAAGTCTTTTAGTTTTCATTTTATTCAAATTTAAAAAATGTCCCAACATTTCTGGAATTCGGGTTGTAATCCAGTGAGATTTTTGTATGCACAAGGAGTCTGACAACAGTCGGTATGCGCCACACTGAGATCTGATCTCACCATCATCAGGTCTGTTTGTGATTACATCAAGAAACAGAAAAAACTGAGACTGACTAAATCCAGAAGAACTGCGGCAATGTCTCCAAGATGCTTACAAAACTGACTTTTGCACAGTACTGTACATCATAGAGTAATATAAACAGACACGATTACACTTAACTTGTGAAATATATACAGTATGAATGCTTGTTACGTTAGGTGTGTATTAGCGATTAAGCATTGAGCTCACCTGGTCTCACCTCTCTCTATCTGCAAACTTATAAACCAAATCTGAAAAGTGAAATAGATCAGAATAAACTTGTGCAAATTGAAAGTAATAGAATCTGAAGCACATGCTGTTTTGTTTAAATAACAATAATGAGAACTAGAAGGAATTGTGATAAACAATTCCAAAAACAGCAAACGTCAAGTTTTTAAGGGTTAGTTCACCCAAAAACAACAAAGAGCATTTTCTTACACTTAATATTCACAGAATTATTTACCCTCTGTGTTTAGAATAGGGCAGGAGCCATTTATTCCCAGTATATATTATTGTAGCTCCAACTTTTTTTCACCTTACACAATGAATAGCACAACATCTTTAATTATTTTTATATAGAGTATTATTAATAAACGGAAGTGCAATGAGATTATGAATTGAAGTGACCTCTTTGAGACATTTGATTTCTGTAGGAGTTTAATAAGGAGCAGCAGGATTGTTCACATTAGCCTGTAGATATGTAAGTGAGAGGGGAAGGAGAGTTGAAGGAGAGTGGAGATTCCAGTACTACTGCAGTGCTCATGAATAAATATGAGTAGATATGAATATGCATTAGAACATTAAATCAGCAGGCAATGACGACATTTGGCAATATGTGAGTATGTGTGTTGTTGTTTTTGTGTGTGTGTGTTTGCTTGTACCTTGAGTAAAACGGAGCGGGACATTGATGACGAGAAGAACAGAAAGCGCAAAGAAGATGCTAAGAAGTCAAATGGGAAAGAAAAACAAACATTTGGCATGCTCACAGTTCTCCTTCTCAACTGACGTGAGACAAAGAAGTTATTCAAATGACCATGAACAAAAGTCTTTAGTTTATACAGTGTTGCATAAAAGCAGCAGGACATACAGAAGCTCTTGCTGCCATCCGTAGTCTCTTCATCTTTCGAATTCTCTCACATTCCCGGAAAAACAGTCTTTGCCTAAATCTTGTTCACTTGCCAGTGTGTATTGTTCAGCATTTCCCAAGTTTGTGCTGTGTGATTGTGTTTGTTAGTTGTTTATATCTATCCGTAGTGTATTAAGCTGTGTGTTTGTGTTTTATACGTTTATTGACAAGTTTGTCTGTGATATGTTGATGATTTGAGCATCTGTATGGGTGTGTGTGTGTTTTCACAGTCATAAAGAGTTCTGCATATACTGCATTGGTCTTAATACATCTATGTTTATATACTATCTGTTTTAGGATGTGTAAATGTGCACAATTGTCAGTCTTAAACAGTTCTGTCTGCACCTGAACGTTTGCGAACCACCTGCTCCCCATTGACCTGGTCCACGGCGAGGGTCTCCACCTCCGCCTGTTGCCGAGCTGCGCCTCCACCGGCTGAGGGTGAGCGGTGGATCCGGTGCGCCACTCCTATATGCGCGTTAGCACGGGGATGGGGTCCCTCCCGTGCTGGACTATTCCTAGGGCTCGGAGGCACAGGGATGTGGGCGGGGCTTGAAGGTGCAGGGGGTGTGGTCGAAGACGCGATGGGCGGGATTACAGAGGGGCGTTCCCGCAGCACCGGTTGAGACTCTGCAGCGGCCGCTGGCTCTCTGGCTTGCAGGAATGGTGTAGGATCTGGCATGGCATCTACCGATTCTCTCAGTACCACCCTACGGCCGTCTGCGGCGCCCATCCGGTACAGCTCTGTGTATTCAGAGTGCAGCGGCTGCGAAAGGCTTTTGCGCATGCGTCTGCGAGGAGTCTCGGGTTGCCGGAGGTCCTTGTCGTTTCCCGACGCTGAAGGAGCAGGAGGAGGGGTGGGTTTGAAAGAGCCGACGGGACTGACGGAGGGGCTTACACCTGCCGTGCCGCCGGCGAGAAGGCGTTTTTTGGTAGCGTGGAGCTGGGAGGTGAGGTAGGCGATGGTGCTGGCTCTCTGCTCCAGCTCTCCAGACAGCACAGCCAACTTATGGCTCTTCAACTTCAGCTCATCCAGGTACTTCTTCTCTCGCTCACGGATGGTGTTCTCCAATACTGAGATCATGGCATTCTTCTGCTCCAGATCCCGCAGGAGCTCCGTGTTCTCCTGCTCTTTAGCCTTCAGCTGAGCCTCCAGCTCCTCACAGCGCTGGTGCAGCTCTCTGCAGCGAGCCTCACCATCATCTGAGAGAGAAAAAGACGTTATATGCAAACATTTAAAGGGATGCTATACACATATATATCCTTTGATCCAAGGCCCTTCAAGTCCTGGATGGCCAGTGTCCTGCTCTAAAACTAACCCAGGGGCAGCATTTACGTATAGTAGAGTATGGCAGTTGCCATGCCCTGGTATTGAGACAAAACAGAGGACATAAACAGCTCATGATGCTGCTAGTTCTGTTGCTTGTATTGGCCTTTGGCAGAAATTGCAGCTTTGAAAAGCAAATTTAGCACCATGTCCTAACCAGATGCGATGCGATGCGATTTCCAGCGGCAAACAATTTATTTGTCCAAACCAGACTCGACTCGAGACACGAAAAAAATCAATCAAAAATCAGCCAATCAGAAGAGTGTGTGGGCGGAGCCTTGCAGGAAGCGCACTGCACTTGCAACTAAATGTATATACATTATCAAATTCCTAAATCGTACACCATTTTATGTCTATAAAGGTCATGAAAAATTATATTCAAACTCACATTAAATTCTTTTTGCATGAAATAAAGCACATTTTAGCACCTGAGATTATCATTGTCATACTTTGTATGTTGTTCCAGCCGCAACGCCGCAAAAACAGAAACTGTTCGTAAACTAGAATTGCTGTGTCTCGGCGTTGCGGCTGGTTAGTACAAAAAAATCTGATTAACATGGAAAAGATACATTTTCTCATGTCGCATCTGTTTAGAACATGGTGTAGGCTTAGAGCTGTTTCAGATTTGCATTGTTTCGTATTGTTGTTTCTTCTGAGCATGTCCATGGACTTTTGTCTGCATTTTCCATCCATCCATCTTCAACAGCTTATCCGAGATCGGGTCGTGGGGGCAGCAGCTCCAGCAGGGGACCCCAAACTTCCCTTTCCCGAGCCACATTAACTAGCTCTGACTGGGGGATCCCGAGGCATTCCCAGGCCAATGTGGAGATATAATCTCTCCACCTAGTCCTGGGTCTTCCCCGTGGCCTCCTCCCAGCTGGACGTGCCTGGAACACCTCCCTAGGGAGGCGCCCAGGGGGCATCCTTACCAGATGCCTGAACCACCTCAATTGGCTCCTTTCAACACAAAGAAGCAGCGGCTCTACTCCGAGTTCCTCACGGATGGCCGAACTTCTCACCCTATCTCTAAGGGAGTGGCCAGCCACCCTCCTGAGGAAAACATTTCGGCCGCTTGTACCTGCGATCTAGTTTTTTCGGTCATGACCCAGCCTTCATGACCATAGGTGAGGGTAGGAACGAAAATTGACCGGTAGATCGAGAGCTTTGCCTTACGACTCCGCTCTCTTTTTATCACAACGGTGCAGTAAAGCGACTGCAGTGCTGTCCCCGCTGCTCCGATTCTCCGGCCAATCTCCCGCTCCATTGTCCCCTCACTCGTGAAGAAGACCCCGAGGTACTTGAACTCCTTCACTTGGGGCAAGGACTCATTCCCTACCCGGAGCAGGCACTCCATCGGTTTCCTGCTGAGAACCATGGCCTCAGATTTAGACGTGCTAATCATTTGTTTAGATATAATATGATTACTTGGGAATGTCGTTGTTGTTGTATGGCCAGAAGGAATCATGCCATACCCTAGGTTTTTGTGAAACGCCACCACTGCCCTAACCAAACACAAGCAAAAAAGCTAATCAAGGTGTTTAGAATTACCTGAAATTTATAGGCAGATGAGTTAAAGAGTTAGTTCACCAAAAAATGAAAATTCTGTCATTTATTACTCACCCTCATGCCGTTCCACACCCGTAAGACCTTCGTTAATCGTTGGAACACAAATTAAGATATTTTTGTTGAAATCCGATGGCTCAGTGAGGCCTGCATATGACATTTCCTCTCTCAAGATCCATTAATGTACTAAAAACATATTTAAATCAGTTCATGTGAGTACAGTGGTTCAATATTAATATTATAAAGTGACGAGAATATTTTTGGTGCACCAAAAAAACTAAATAATGACTTATATAGTGATGGCCGATTTCAAAACACTGCTTCAGGAAGCTTCGGAGCGTTAGGAATCAGCGTGTCGAATCAGCAGTTCGGAGCGCCAAAGTCACGTGATTTCAGCAGTTTGGCGGTTTGACATGCAATCCGAATCATGATTCGACACGCTGATTCATAACGCTCCGAAGCTTCATGAAGCAGTGTTTTGAAATCGGCCATCAATATATAAGTCGTTATTTAGTTTTTTTGGCGCACCAAAAATATTCTTGTCGCTTTATAATATTAATATTGAACCACTGTACTCACATGAACTGATTTAAATATGTTTTTAGTATTTAAATCAGGCCTCACTGAGCCATCGGAATTCAACAAAAATGTCTTAATTTGTGTTCCGAAGATTAACGAAGGTCTTACGGGTGTGGAACGGCATGAGGGTGAGTAATAAATGACATTATTTTCATTTTTGGGTGAACTAACCCTTTAAACTGGAATTGGTACTAATGCCTGCAGGACACTGGCTCTCCAGGACTGGAGTTGAAGAGCAATGCTCTATTCCAAAACCCAATGAGCTGCCTATGCATCTCCTAAGATACCTCCTTTAAGCAAAATTACATATATCCAATCTAATTCCAGAAAGCATTGCAAAATAAGCTCAGTGAAAAAATAAATCCAAAATGGTGGAGAATGTGGGAAAGATCACAAATAATCTATTCCATTCACTACTGAAAAGAACTGACAGTTTCAGTGTATTTAAAAAAAAAAAAAGAGAGATTATTTAATCAAATGTTTGTGTGCTGTGTATTGTTATGCTTATTAGAGTATAGCCTTGTTAGCTTAGTAACATGATAACGTGAAACTTAATTTCAAATCAATTGTTGAGTCTCTAGTCTCCACTGCTATTTGTGTGACACATTAGTTTTTAGCTATGTAGAGTGTTTTTAAATTGATCATGTGAGGTTCTGTGATGATTATTATGCCTAATTAGAAGAGAAGCAGTTCACTATGTTTTGGAATAAAGCTATTGTGTTAAATACAAAGTCTGAAATAATGTTCAAATAAAGATATTTCTGCAAACTGAAAAAAAGAAGGAAAAAAAACATTCTACATTAGCCTATAGAGGGCAGCAGTGAACTGTGCATCTGATATCAATAAACAAATTACCTCTGAGAAACTAATGGCTATGAAACATCAAACCCTTTTCCTATACAGGAACAAGAACTCTCTCCTAGCACTCCCTTAAGATCTGATGTTAAGCTTTTGACAAACAGCATTTGTTGTATTATGGGAACAGCTCATTTAGCTTAGCTCAGCACAGATATTATCGATTTCTCCATAAATTTAGCTGGACAGACACTCAAATTGCACTGATAATTCTGATGCATCTTTTTAAACATTACAGCATTTTATCCATTTGGAATCAGTGGAACACTGTCATTTAAAAAAAAAAAATACATTTGTTAAGTTAAATACCATGTTAAAGACATATTTAGTAGCTAAATAGGGTGGGTCTGAGATGGAGCACCTCAGAGAGAGTCCACACAGTCAAGGGGAGGGGGAGTGAAAGGCAGACACTGACAGAGATCCTATCTCCCATTACACTGCTAATGGATATGAAGGTTGAGGGAATAGCATTGTCCTGCTTTACCGACCTTCAGCTTTGCAACAGTCTAAACAATTGCACGCAGGGGAGGATTTCTCTCTCTCATGTACCTTCTTGCTTTCTCTCAATTTAAATTTAGTATGCTTTATTGGCATGACAAAAACTAAACATTTTTAAGTGCCAAAATAAAATAAAATAAAAAAATCAGGAAATTTAACAAAAGATTTAGCAAATCTAAATCAGCAAAACTGATCAAATTAATCAGAAAAAATGTAGCAAATTTAACAAAACTAAAGTGAAACAATAGTAAAATAAAATAAAACAACTCATATTAAAGTCATTCAGAACACTTGACCAGAATTAATGAGGGTCTCAGTTCCATGTAATCTATCTAATAGTTATTAAACTAGACATGTAGCATGAGCTCATTTCGGAGACTGACTCTTTCTCTCACTTTCCCTGACCGCTTCATTACCGCTTAGCAATAGCCAGACCAGATAATGAGGTCACACACAAACACAGTTGGACAACCATAATATATCCACCATGAAACATACTCCAGCACAGTCATCTGAGGTCAAAGTGACAGCTTCAGTATGAGAGAGTGCTTACATGTGGAACTTAAATAAATATACTTGATTCTTCACAATGCTAATGTCACGTGTCACGGTAGGGCAAGGTTCCTCAAATCCAGTGCAGAGTTTAGTTCCAACCCTAATCAAACACACCTAAACAAGCTAGTCAAGGGCTGCACCCGAAAACTTAAAAATTCTGCCTTTGGAGGACGCATTCCAAGGTAGGAAGACATCATCAAGGCAATGTCCGAATCCAAAGCTAGCCTCACTTCCTGTCTCATGAGATGCCTTCATCTGATCGATTTTTGAAGGCAGCATAAATGTATCCTTCGCTGCCTTTGATATCCCACAATCCTGTGCTTTCCATTCTGTGACAGTTGAGCTAAAATATAAAGATGGCGTCTGAAAGTTGCGGTTGGTGGTCAGTTTGTGTGCAAATGTATGTTTTTGACCATTGTTTTCCACTTTTGATGTCATTTCTAGCGAGAAATAACTATTTTAGTAATTAAATATTCAAAGCTCACACTATTTTGCTGTAGATTATTAAACCGTTATGCTGCCTCAGAAGAGGCAAAGGTGCCTTCGTGCGCAAACATTGCCTGCAAAGTCACTGCCTGATAGGGCAGCGAGGCAACAAGACAGCTGCCTAGGTTTTCGGATGCAGCCAAGATCTTCAGAGTTACTAGAAAATTGCAGGTAAGTGAATTTGATCATGGTTTGAGCTAATCTCTGCAGGACAGTGGCCCTCCAGGACCGGATTTGAGGAACCCTGTGGTAGGGAGACAACAGATGTCGCTCTAATCAGCAATCGGCGGTGTAGTTATCTGTTACGGACATGTAGTTTAATGAGAATGAACCATCTGCTGTTACCTCAGTCAAGAGCTGGGTTTAAGTTGGAACACAACTAATCTCAGTTATCATGTAATGGCTGGATTAAGAGTGATGCTTGATCTTTAAAGTGAGAGGAATATGTGATTCTCGTTTTTCAAACCCTCTCGTGTCATTTCTGAACGTCATTCCACATAAAAAACAATGTTATGATGTATGGCAGTGCTGTTGGTCTGAAATATCATGGCTATTGTTAGGAACATGAGCGTGGGGATCTAGTCAGCAGGTTGCAGATGATGCATTAGCCTTTTGCATTAGTGCTGTATTAGCACAGTCATTCATAATCTCATTTCCTGTGCTAGACTCAAAACTGGCTCACATCAGCCACATGCGAGAACACAAACAACAGCCTGTCCAACCATACAGACACTAAACAAATGTGAAACAAATTCATAATACAGTAATATTACACAGCCCTCTGGAATACTCGATTTTGATTGGTTCATTGCAGAAATCTAATCTGCAGATTAATCTGATATAAAAATAAACATTGTGACATTTTTACAGTGTTTTCCTGTTGTTTTCTTTCTGTTATAATGGACTATTTTATTTTTTCTTACTTTTTTGCTATTTTCTTTCTCAATTTAAAAATCAATATCACTATTTCATGTATGTATTTGTTAAGTTGGTGTTTAATAAAGAGGATAATGTACAGTCAGTGTCAGTCATTATCATGTAAAAAACTTTGGAAGCTTTCAGTCTTTTGCCTGGATACTGCATGTTTGTGGGAACTGCGTTGAGTATTCAGATGCCCAAATGTTTCATCAGTGTGTTTGTGCTGAGACTGAAAGGCTAACATATATTATACAGGGTAAAATAAAAAGGGAGAGAGAGGGAAATGGCAGTCCCTGTGGGCAACAGTGGGTCTGTGTATGTGTGTGCTTGCTGGGTGGGTCGCTGGTTGCCAGGTTACAAGGCGCGGCTGTGGTGGTATATGTGCGTTGAGGGACACGGTTCTCTTTCTTTGCGGAAAACAAAAAAGTCTTATTTACAACCTGCTGCAAAGAGGGAGCAAGACGGTGGAATATAAATAAAGAGACTGCCAGACAAAACAAGAAGCTAAAAAGAAATATGAACAGCCTTTCTGCATGTTTCCACTTGGCCTTCCTTCTCTTGGCTGTACGTCCATCTACCAGGCTGTCTGAGATTTCTATTAACAGGTGAATTTTTGGCACATTAAAGCATCCTAGCAACACCCGACACACATAAACACCCTTGCGACCACATGTGAGTGTGAATGCAGACACACAAAGTGTGCGTGAGAAATCTTACCGCCTGGATCTGAGCTCCGCATTGTCAGCTCATATGTCAGGTCTGTGAAACAAAAGAGAGGACAGAGGGAGTGGACAGGACGACAAAAGGAGGAGTGTGAGAGAGGGGGGAGAAAGAGAGAGATCAAATGTTAGACTGGCAGCACAGAGCATCACACTACCTTCAATGACAACAGTTGAAGATCACATGACACAAGTCATCACCTGCAACAGGAGGAGATCAAGAGAGTGAGAGCAAAAACAGAGAAACAGTAACAGAAGAGAGAGTCAACCAGGGATTAAAAAAAACATGTGGGAGTCAAACAACATGAAACTTCAAAATGAAAATTCTGTAGTCTGAGTATTGAGTGAATGTTGACCAGGATTTCATGTTGACTGTTTTGATTTGATTTGTTTTGCTTTGCCGTTTTGTTTTGTTTTGAACCACACACAAAAAGGATTTCATGTTGACTTTGTTTTGATATTATTCGTTATGTTTTGTTGTTTAGCTTTACTTTGCTGTTTATTTTGTTTTGTTAAATTTTGTGTGCTGTTTTGCTTTGCTGTTTTGTTTTGCATTGCATTTTTTGGTTTGTTTTTTGTTTAATGCTGGGCAAACGATTAATCGCGATTAATCGCATCCAAAAAAAGTTTGTGTTTACAAAATATATGTGTGTGTGCTGTGTATACTTATTTTGTATATTTAAATACACACACATACATGCATATATTTAAGAAATATTTGCATGTATATACTGTACATACTGTATATTTATAAAATTTATATTATATGTGACCCTGGACCACAAAAACAGTCATAAGGGTCAATTTATAAAGATTTACATCATCTGAAAGCTGAATAAATAAGCTTTCCATTGATGTATGGTTAGTTAGGATAGGATTATACTTGGCCGAGATACAACTATTTGAAAATCTGGAATCAAAATATTGAGAAAATCGCCTTTAAATTGTCCAAATAAAGTCCTTAGCAATGCATATCCACTCACAAAAATACATTTGTGATATATTTACGGTAGGAAATTTATAAAAAATCTTCATGGAACATGATCTTTACTTAATACCCTAATGATTTTTGGCATAAAAGAAAAATCGATAATTTTGACCCATACAATGCATTGTTGGCTATTGTTACAAATATACTCGTGCGACTTATGACTGGTTTTGTGGTCCAGGGTCACGTATATAAATATAAATATTTTATTTATAAATATAACAAAATTTTCTTAAATATATACATGCATGTGTGTGTATTTATATATACATAACAATTATACACACACACATATATTATGTAAACACAAACTTTTATTTTGGATGCGATTAATAATGAATCGTTTGCCCAGCATTAGTTTTTTTTTTCGTTCTTTTTTTTCTGTGCATTAATGAACCACACACAAAAGGACCAGGATTTCATGTTCAGTTTCTTTTAATTTGTCTTGTTTTGTTATTTTTATTTATTTATTTATTCTTGTTTATTAATGAATCGCACACAATAGGACCACGACTTCATGTTAACTTTAAAAAACAGCCATGGAGATTGGAGTGTGAAGCACCATTGGATGAGGATCAAGCCTCTATGAGATTAACTGTATTCTCCCAGGCCTGAATATTAATCCCTGTGGCACTGTTTTACTCTATTAAGCATGGAGAGGTGACCTGGTGACAGGACTGCATAAGATGTACGTGCAGTATGTGTCTTTAAGAAAGTGCCAGAGACTTATGTTTGGTTTTGATGCAGATGTTTAAAATACACCAAAGTGACCTCAAGATGTCAACATCATTTAACTAATAGCAGAGCTGCTTGTCATGCATGCCTGTCATGTAATACACAGGCTTTGAAACATTTCATGAGGGCAATTCATATGTGTGGGTGAGTTCAAATCCAACTCGAGTCACATCCTAATCTCATCCTACCCTCGTCGTCCTCTATTTCCAAGTTGTCCTCTGAATAAAAAGTGTCAATAGTCCAAAATAAAATAAAAACAATACAAAGTGATATAATAATAATCAATGCACTGTACATTGGAAATAACTTATCTTCATTGCTTAGTAAAACAATTTTACATACGCAAGTAAATAAATAAGAATTTGAACCATTAAATAAATTAGACACTCCATTTTTAATGATTATAGTGCTTTATTTACTGTAGACAGTTTACAAATGAATAATGTATGTGTGTATGTATGCTGTAAGTGGCAGTCACTACATGTTGCTCAGTGTACTGGCATGTGTGTGTACCTGTGCAGTGCTGTTGTAGGCGGCGGATCTCAGCGTGAAGGCCTTTCAGTGTGTTGGCATGGTCTTGCTGCAGGAACAGCAGGTTCTTCTGCGCACTGTGCAGTTGATTCTCCAAGGTCACACTCACCGAGGCCATTATGATGATACACGGTCACACTCACATGTATAAATAAACTCACTCACACGAGCACACACACTAGGCCAGGACACCTGTAAACATAAGAATAGAGAATACTGATTTGAATATACCAAATATTCAGCCTTATGACAGTTATTACTCAATTACATAAAAAAGTTCCTGCTGAAAGTGATATAAGACAATTAGATGCCTAGCTCCTTCTTTCCAAAGCCCACCTTACAATGAGACTGATATTAAAATTATCAATACTGATAAGATGATAATTATTTATTATTTATCATGTTATGACCAAGAGCTGGCTGATCTCAAATAAAATATACTATTTTAAATAATATTAAATACATTTAATTTAAATTATTATTTTGTATCTAATATTTTATATTATATATATCTAAAAGATTTGCTAAAGATTACCTTATATATATATACACATACTAGGGGTGTAACGGTTCACGGTAAAAAAAAAAAAAAAAAAAAAAAAATCAAACCGTACCGTTCTCCACACACGGTTCGGCACACGCTCATCTCATATCTGATGACGCATATGCATCCATAATATGGATTGTTGAAAATAAATAAAACAGACAAACAGAGTTAGGCTAATGTATGTTTCTGTCAATGGATACATAGGCTTCGCCTAAACTTTGTTCGATGCGAGTGCCGTATGCTCTGACCAGTCATTTACGCCGTCACCACCCGGGTGTTGATAGTGCGCGAGCGCAGGTGAGACCTGAACAGAACACGTTGCTATCTGTGTTTAGACTAAACTCATTTAAGCCTTGCTAATTTAAACATTCAAGAGCAAGACACGATAGAGAACTCGCACGCATGCTGTGAGAAGGTTTGTGCACTCATCTGAAGTGCGCACCTGGAAGACTCTTTAAAGTCTTGAACGGACAAATTCACAAAAATTATGTCATCATGCCCGTCTTGGTGAGTATCCTAGCAAACATAGAAGGTTTTGTCTAAACACTCGAGAAAGAAGCATGTGTTCAGTCTCAGTGTACATGTCTTAAAGTGACAGCAGCCTAATATTCCTGCTGTCTGTGTGTGTTTTTAATGTTAATCAAACAACAAAAGACAAGGAAATCACACATTGCTCTTGACTGAATAGCTTTTGTAACTTAATTAATAATTAATAATGGTTAATCTTTATTTAATTTATACAGTGAAGATTATATGCAATGTTGTTTTACATTTGATTAGCTACTTTATTCTATTTCGGTAGCTGAAAACTACTGTTAGATACCTGAAAAACCTGAAAAGCTCTGTTTATTTTATTTATATCTAAATATAAATACTGTACTGTATTCTACTGTATTTATTTGTGCTGTTGCTTGTAGTTTGATTATTTGTTCTTATTTTCTTTATTTTTTATTTGACGGTAGTCCTTTTTTCCCTGAACATAGCACAAACTGAACTGTACGGAAACCCTAAAACCATGATAAAAACTGAAATGTGAGTAATTTGAACCGTTGCACCCCTAACACATACATATAAGAAATTATTAAAAATAAAAAAATTATCTAATAATATCTGTCTATTGTGAACCCCAAATTAATAAAATGCAAAATAAATAAATAAATAAATAAATAAAAATAACATTCTTGCATGACAATCCAAATACTGTATACTTCAACTACAGTATGTCTCAGCTTTCTGCTACCTCCTTTATAGTGAACATGCAAAACAACTCAAAAAGTTCTTTAAAGTCTTCTTATTATCTAAAAAAGAATTTCACTGTGGTCTGCAGTCACATTTTTGCAGTTTAGAGAGTCAGGGCTGTAACAGACACAGGTGTGATATTCCAGGACATCTAATTCATATCTGTCAGATACTGTAATAGGGGCATTTTCTGAGTGTCATACCATTAAAAATATCACTTACAGCATCTTTAACTAAACCTCACATCATCATCAAGATCTCTGCTACTCTGTAAGTCCCAGAGTACATAACACAACTTTAAAATAGTTCAAAATAGCACCCCAGTCACTCTTCCTACAGGCGCATGAGGTCTCAATGTCTGTGTGACGGCAAGCTTCTTTAAAACAGCACATGCCAGTGCTGGCTAAAGCTACACTCAGATGAGAGGTTTACACTGAGACAAATGCATGTCTGATGCAATGGAGTGACAGCCATGGTGAGGTCAGAAGACTGTCACACTCATACATAAACACAAATACATTACACCAATCAAATTACGTTTACCCCGGATATCACAATCCCTTCCCAGAATCGTCGTTCCTCTGTCTGAGAGGACAAAGAGCTATATTTAGCTAATGACACCATAATGGTTTGACATTACGTAATGCCTTTCAGATGAGGCAGAGAAGTGAGGGAGAGTCTGTAGTCAGATATGTGGGAGTATTGATTTAAGGGGGTGAATGCTGGTTTCCACAGACCCTGAACTGCTCAGGGATCATCTCCCGTCCAGAAGAGCCCTTAAAGAGGTCATATCATACATATTTCATCATTTTATTTTTTTCCCTTGAAGTTTTCTGATCCACTTAAAATGTAAGTAGGGCTGGGTGGTATTGAACATTTATGGTATATATAGCAATGATGTGCTGCTGATTAAAATTAAGCAATGTCATGCTTCTTATCTGGTCACTATTCTTTTATTAAAGATCGTGTTATTTGATTAGCTTTGTGATCCTTTCTTGTCTCATGACTATAGAAGCTTTAATAAAGTCATTTAAACTTGAGTTGTAAAAACAGTGCTAAAGTTTGTACAGTAAGTTTGTGTCATCCATTCATGGCATTTTTCAAATATTAAAATATAGAATTATAAATATAAAAATATACAGTATGCACACTACTGTTCAAATGTTTAAGGTCAATAAGATTTCTTTTTGTTTTGAAAGTCAGCAAAAGTGACAGTAAAGACATTTGTAATGTCACAAAGATTTCTAAATAAGCGCTGTTCTTTTTCACTTTATATTCACTGAAGAATCCTAAAAAATGTAGCAGTTTTCACAAAAATATTAAGCAGCACAACTGTTTTCAACACTGATAATAATAAGAAATGTTTCTTTGGCACTAATTCAGCCTATTAGAATGATTAAAGGATTATGTTTTAAAATTGCATTATAAAAACTATTTTAAAATTGTAATATTTTACAATATTACTATTTTTATTCTATTTTTATCAAATAAAAATACAATACAATGCTTGGTGATTTTTTTATTATTTAATTAAAAAGATTTTATATAAATTATCTGGTCATATCTGAAATGTAACTTTGTAATGTTGTTGTGTTTCTTAGTTTAAATAAAAATAAAACTTTTTGTAGAAGTTTTGCATTCTGAAAGTTACTTTGTGATTACAGTACATCAAACTCTTGTCCCTTATTACAAAAACCAAATAAACGTCAATTTTTCATATGACATGACCCTTTTAAAAACACTCAGCCTAATATATCATATTCCAGTTTGTACTTCCTAAATTAAACTCACTTGTGGGCTAATTTTTTAATCTAACACTATGTTTCATTTTTTTCTTGCTTCAGCCAGAAGATAAAAAGTGTCCCATTCATGACTTCTTAAGAAAGGCTTTGATTTAGAAAAAGGGTGCTCATAAAGCCCTGTGTAATATGAATTATTAACAGACATCTTACTGCCTCCATCGTTTTTCGGCAGAATCTCTCCTCTGGGTGCACTTCCTTCTATCTTGATAATGCAAAAGAATAAAATCCAGCCCGTCAGAGAGACAAAGGCAAGAGGAGAAACACAAAAATAAGAGAAAGCTCCTTGGGTATGATGAGGGTCCGCATTGCTAATCATAATTCACAGTCATTCTGCTATTTGACAAAAATGAGCTACCTGCTCTCATGGGGAAAAACGTGACTCTACAAAATGTGAAAAATGTTACTGCGGGAACAAACTGCTGCCGTTTCCAAGTGAAATGAGCACTAGTGGCATGGAAGTGCTACAACTTTAACTCCCATGATAACACAAACAAGATTAGAGTGAAAGATTATCAGTTAATAACGACCTTAATTGCAAAAGTTTGAATTTTGGCTTGAAAAATTACATTTAAATCTAAGATTATGATGAGGATTAGGGTTAGGACAAAATACATTCATATTCAAACACTATTCAGACTTTCAGTCTTTATAGGAGAAAATCAAAATCATTTTCAGCGCCACACAGTGGACATTTCATCTGGACACTGCAGCGATTTTTACATGCAATTATTTCAGGTTTACAACAACATCTGCGTGGTCACGTTTTTCTCATGAGATCTAGTTGAAAACGAGAAAAAGGAGCAGCCAAAAATGGTAGTGTTGTTGATCAGAAGACAGGAGCAGATGCCTTAAACACACTCTCACTCTGACAGACTAACCACAGCCCTCCACCAGACAGGCACAACAAAAGGAAGACTGGAATCACTCTAAAGACTGAAAGGGAAAACAAAAACACTGCGGGTTTCCAGGGGGGGGAAAAAAAACATGCATATATTTGAAAATGGATGGTATGACTAAAAAGAGGATAAGAAGATGTTAGAGTTAGACTGCTAGTCAGTGGAACTCATGAAAAGCCTATGAGCATGAATGAGTAATGGCAGGCTGAGGGTGCGGCAAAGAGAAGACTTCAGTAGACTCTGCCCCGCTATTTTATTAATTCACTTGCTGTCTTTCCTCCTGTGTCCTCTCTCTTTTTCTTGCATCTCAATTTCTCCTCATTCATATATCACGCCATAAAGATGCAAACGTGAAGATTTACAGAAACAAAGAAAAGCACTAACAACAAGCAGGGTTGGGCAATATTCAGAATTAAAAAAACAACAACAACACTTGCTTTCAATTTATGAGTGAGAATTGAATGAGTGTGAACCTGAAATAAGTTGCAGCACCACACAGGAAGTTGAATTAGAATTACAGGAATCTACTGATTTGATTTTCATTTGTCCAACACCAGTTTTGTGACAAAACATTAATGCTATAATTATGAATAATTATAAATAATCATTAATGATGTCTTTAATAATGTAAGCTTGCTTTTTGTTTTTGCATCCATTTTGAACAGTGGTGGTTCAAGAAATGAAAATTGCTTTATTAAATATAATGACTACATACACTACCGTTCAAAAGTTTGGGGTCGGTATACGGTTTTTGTGTTTGTTTGTAATGACTAAGGCTGCATTTATTTGATCAAAAATAAATGTATACATACAAATAATAATTCAGGTATTACAATTTGAAAAAAAAAAAATCTAAATGAATATGTTTTAAAATCTAATTTATTCCTGTGATGTCAAAGCTGAATTTTCAGCATCATTACTCCAGTCTTCAGTGTCACATGATCCTTTCTAATTCTAATATGCTGATTTGCTGCTCAAGAAACATTATTATTATCAATATTGAAACAGTTGTGCTGCTTAATATTTTTGTGGAAACTTTTTTTTTTTTTTCAAAATAAC
The DNA here is from genome assembly GCF_019924925.1 of Ctenopharyngodon idella. Classification (NCBI taxonomy): domain Eukaryota; kingdom Metazoa; phylum Chordata; class Actinopteri; order Cypriniformes; family Xenocyprididae; genus Ctenopharyngodon; species Ctenopharyngodon idella. Next base: position 14,389,507 of record NC_067227.1, read on the forward strand.
AGCATTTATTTGAATTAGAAATCTTCTGTAACATTATAAAAGCCTTTACTAAAAATATTAATTTCTTAAAAAAAAATTTATTGACTCCAAAATTCAATCAAATAATATTTAATTGTCAAACATTGTTTATTATTAATATCAATTAATGTTTCAAGAAATTTCCTATGTGTTCTTGTTTTTATAAAATGTTTAATGGTAACTACAAAACATCTCGGTTACAACTGTAAACTTGGTTCCATGAAGAGGGAATGAGACACTGCGTCGAAGCGCGATTGTTTCGTGAAGCACGTGTGAAATTCGTCCAATGGTGTTACGAGACGTCAGAGACGGGTGATGTCACGACCAGGAAACTATAAAGCATGCCCAAACAGTGCAGCGCTAGTTACTAATAGGCTGAAGTAAGTCGCTGACAAGCACGCCGGAAGTATGGCAGGGTGATGCAGCGTCTCGTTCCCTCTTCAGGGAACCAAGGTTACAGTCGTAACCGAGACGTTCCCTTTCAAGGGAACTCACGCTGCGTTGAATGACGCTGTGGGAACGTCTATATCCACACCGCCATAATGACCAGTGCCTGTCTAGTGTGAAATCGTACAAAGCACTAGGATGAGAGAACCTGAACCCCTGGTGTAGAGCTCTCGTCCTAGTCCAGGTCTCATCCTAGTCCAGGTCATCCAGGTCGTAGAACCTTACGAATGTGTGCGGTGAGGACCAGCCTGCCGCATCACAAACATCTTGAAGAGAGACTCCTGACAAGAGAGCCTTAGAGGCAGCCATACTCCTAATAGAGTGGGCTCGGACTGACATGCAAGGAAAGATGGTGTCCCCTCCACAGACCTTGAGTGGAGCGACCCGCTAATATCACTCCCCATCCTGTGAGAGAAGCATCCGTTGTTAGCATCTTGCGACAACAAACAGAGCCTTGGGATAGGAAACAGGGTTTCTTCCACATTACCAAGGCACGTAAGCATCGCCGCGTGACCTTGATCATGTGAAAAGGATTGCCCCTCGGGGAAAACCCCCTGGTCCTGAGCCACCACTGTAGGGGTCTCATGTATAGCAAGCCAAATGTATCACGTTGGACGCTGCTGCCATCAGACCCAACAGTCTCTGAAACTGTTTTACAGTGAGTGACTGGCCTAGCTTTATTCGGTTTACCGCTGACAGGACTGACTCGATACGTGCAGGGGATAGACGTGCCTGCATCGTAATCGAATCCCATACTACGCCTAGAAAAGTGGTCCTCTGAGCTGGAGAAAACACACTCGAACTCTTGGCGTTCAACCTCAACCCCAATCTTTCCATGTGAGTGAGAACGACATCTCGATGCCAAACCTCTAGCTAATGCGACTGAGCTAAAATCAACCAATTGTCGATGTAGTTCAGAATGCGTATGCCTTGAAGACACAGTGGTGATAGTGCTGCATCCACGCATTTGGTGAAAGTGCGGGGTGATAAAGCTAGACCGAATGGAAGAACCTGATATTGGTATGCTTCGCCCCTGAAAGCAAACCTCAGGAACTTTCTGTGTTGTGGAAGGATGGATACATGGAAGTATGTGTCCTTGAGATCTATCATGACGAACAGTCCTCAGACCTGATTTGTGTTATGATCTGTCTCAAGGTTAACATTTTTAATTTGAGCTGCATGACTGACTGATTCAGATGACGCAGGTCCAAAATGGGACACAACCCTCCATCCTTCTTTGGAACGATAAAGTAAAGGCTGTAGACACCTTTATTTTCTGTCGAGGGGAGGTATACGTTCTATGGCCCCTTTACCCAAAAAAGTCTTTACCTCTTGTTCCATAATCAGAGCTTGCTCGGGTTCCATCACTGTGGGTAGGACTCCCATAAATCTGGGTGGGCTAGACCCGAACTGAATAACCCTGTGTGTAACCCTTTTCAACTGTGCGCAGGACCCACTGAGATATATTTGGCAGTAGCTTCCATGCTGCCAGAAAATCTACTAAGATAACCCTCAGAGGGTGCGAGTTTCCGGACAGACGATGAGATATGTACTCGCTGGAGACCGCTGTGCCCTGAAGCACACGAAGTGGCAGGGTTGGCAGAACGGCCTCCTGAGGGCACAGAGGGGAAATGGGCACCATATACTGTGGTGCTGACCACTTCCAGCATCTCTTTCTCGCAGCCTTCTTGGTGATAATGACGGTCTTCAGATCTGTCCTACCCCTCGAAGGCTGCAGTTGAGAGCGCCTTTTCGATCACACTTCTCTCTGGGGGGAGCTTGGGAAGCGACGCTCTGCTTTTGCACACCACGGTGCGAGGAACTGGCTTACGATATTCGGGGCTGCTCCTGCTCAGCAGCCCTGGAGACCTGAGAACGGCGGGGAGAAGCTTCTGGAATGCCGCCGCCTGCTTACTGGCCTCCTGGAACCTCTCGACGACTGTGTTGACAGCATTGCCAAAGAGGCCAGGGGGCATTAGTGGGGAGTCCATAAGGAAACTTTCTATTTGATGGCACTATGATTTAACCAAAGGTGTCTCTCTGTGGCCACCAGGGCTGCCATAGCACAGCTGATGGACCTGGCAGTCTCCTTAGTGGCTCTGAGAGAAAGATCTGTGGCCCAGCGCAACTCTGAACCTGTGTCAGGGCCAATATCCCTGCCCTCATCAAGGTCTCCAAGCAAGTCAGCCTGGTAGGCTTGCAGCAAGCTCACAGTATGAAGGCAAGCTGCAGCCTGGCCAGACACTGTACATGCTTTGCCCACTACAGCTGATGTTGTTCTGACTGGCTTGGTGGGCAGTGTCGGGGCCTTTAGGGATAATGCAGTCTGAGGGGAGAGATAGCTGGCTAGCATCTCTTCCACCTTAGGCATCGCCCCATATCCATGTTCACTGTGGCCAACTATAGTGGAATAGTGAGATGTTTGTGCACTATGTATTCTATAGGAGACCGTTTTTTTTCCATGATCTCGACACCTTGGTGTGGAGATTGGGGGAAAAAAACGGAAGGCCCCGACACTGAGGTTGCACTCGCGAAGGCAGGAAGCATTAGTCCAGTTTACTTTTAGGACGAACATCCTGCTTCTTAGCTGCCCAGACGATGTTTAATTTGGCAACAGCATTAGTCACAACCTCAACCAGTTCCTCATATGCAGGAGAGTGAGGTTGCAAGTCCTCAACATCTTCTGCCTCGATGTTTTCGATATCCAACTCCTCAGAGCTGGACATCTGTAGCACCGGTGCCTCACTCAGTGCAGAAGGAACTGCAAAGTGTGCTTCCTGACACTGAGAGAAGGCACTGGATCTATCAAGTGAGGGCAGAGATAGGGCTGGGCCTGTCTCTAATCCCTCTGATAAATCCATTTGCGATCCCCATGATCTATATTGCCACTGTGCCTCGGCAGCAGCGGGACCCGAACCCAGGGGAACTCGAGCCTGAGCGCTCTTCTTAAAGAGCGGCAGGCGGGAGCGGAGCGTCCGTAATGGAAGCTGTTCACAGTCTACACAGCCAGCACCCTCTAGCGTTGACTATGCATGCTTCGCTCCCAAACAAACAATGCAAAGATTGTATGTATCTCCACCCGTGATGTAGCATGGGCAAGAAGGAACACACAACCTAAACTGCTGTCTGCTCACCATATTATATATATATAACGATAGGGGGTAGACAAACAACAACAAATAAGAGATACCTCAATGCAAATTTGAATTACAAAATAGTGCACAACCTTGACACTGTAAACACTGTAAAACTCCATATTGCTTATACACACATTCTGATGGGGAATCTTTTTTTTTTTTTTCAAAATCAGTTCTTCCGTGTTATAGGTTGACACCTACACAATCCACTAATAACATCCGTTGGGTGTCATTAATAGCACATCTGATCTTTCCTAGCCCAGTGCATACAGACGTTACACACAGTCAGAATGACTTTGCCACGGTCAAACCTGCTGTGCTTAAAAAGATTAAAAAAAGTGTTTGCTAATGCTCAAGACGGCAGCTACATAACAAAGGACATTGACAGATGACCTCCATTACTTAAAGACAGAAAGAGAGAGACTGCGAGGCTCCATGGAGAAGGCGAAAACTCTAAATAATTTATGAATAATGAAAAGTGAAGTCAAGGAGTTTGTATGCCTACTATGAGTAATACTAATAATAATGTAAAACTGCAAGTGATGGTGTCACCTAGTTAATCACATGAGCACTTCATAAAAAAGAGAACTTCCGAGCACCCACCATGACAGCATAACAACAACATATAATGAGCTACTAAAATTTGGTTCTGCTTGAATTACAGCAGCACTTGAGTTGCATGAACTCCAAATGTTTGTGTAAAACCTCATGATCATGTTCTCCAGCCTGTTTTGAGAAGATCCAAAGAGCATCTCGAGCTTCAGGGAAAGCAAGAACATCTGAATGTCTGTACAAAGAGTCACATGATCAATGTCACAAATTTACTTTGATTAGTGACCTAGAAAAAGTGCAGAATCTGAAATATTTCTTACTCATTTTACATAATAACATTTGTTTGATTTAAATTTTTCAAAATTCTAAAATTCTAAATTAAGACTTAGAATCTTAGATTTTTAATGTGGACAGACTTTTGTTCAACCCAGGCTCCTTGGAAAAACATACTCTCGCTTCGCGGCACTTTCAAAATTAAATGTTCAGTGAGTGGAACTAAGAGCTTGTTCGGTTTTATCCAAAACAGATGAACATAAATCTGGCAATGTTGTAATACATTGGTTGCTGCATGTATCATCGCAGTTCGGAAAGGTAATGTCCAGTGAGTGTCACTAAAAGGTTAAAGGTGCAGTAAGCGATTTCTGAGAAACACTGTTGATATTTGCAATTTAGTCTACACCCAAACAAACACACCCCTCCCTTCATTGCTCCGCCCCCAAAATAATGAACACGCTATGCAACACAGGCAACCATTAACAATTGGCACATTAGACAATTCGAGCAAGTATGGATGAATCAGCTGTGATTCAACAACAACAACAGCATACCTTGGTTCTGTGAAACATATAAAAAACAATGTTACTCACGTATCGAGCAGAGACAAAGCAGCCTCTGCGTCCTTTTTCAGGCCTTCCCACTCTCTAACGTCTCTCCAGCGCTGGAAAGCTTCTCCAATATTAATGGGGATCCTGGCTCTTGCCTGACCGTAACCCTTCTTCTTCCAATTATATTCCTCTGACCTTTTCCTCTTTGGTAATATCTTAGCTATCTCTTTTCTACAGTCTTTAAATGTCGCTCTTGTGCACTCTCTCTCCTCCTCCATCATGAATGTATACGCCCCCTACTGCTGATTAGCTACAAGTGTGTTTTGGTGCTCTGTGGATTGGTCCATGGATTGTTTTTTTTCTCCTATTAACACAGTCAGAACTATGTACAAACACTTTTTTTTTCTACACACACAGAACAGACATCTAGCATCTAAAAAAATATATAATTATTGTTTAGGTGTTTATTTAAATTTTCAACAGCATTTCTCAGAAATTGCTCTATAGAGAATGTATAAAAATATACAGAGCTACTGCAAAAACAGAAGTTCAAACACAAAATTCTAAAGATGGCTGTAGGGCTGCCCCCTAATAGTCGACTAATCGTTAGTCGAATAAAATAGGCTTAGTCGACCAAAAATTTTATTAGTCAGTTAGTTGCAGAAAAAAAAACTTGTGGCAAAGTCACGCAATCTGTGAGGGACAGACTGTTAAAGGCGGGTCCTTGTGCTAATTACAGCATGTCGGGCAGGAAATCTAAACGTTCACCTATCATCCATCGACCTCAAATATGGCTTATCATCCGAAACTTAAGTAGTAGCAACTTTACATGGCTGCTCGCTCTAACATTAACCTAGATAAATGTGCGCTATTATTAGGCGCATATCCAAGTGTTTGTGCATTTCCAAGTGTTACTGCATGACATGGAGGCGCCGACGCGATCACTTGCATTTTTTCATGATAACAGTAGAAACAACTTAAAATACTCTCTCATTTTTGGTCCTACAGATAAGAGTAATACATTATTTAAAACTGTCTACTTTTATTTGTGTAAACTCACAATCACAAGAAAACATTGTGCCTTTGTAAAATAAAGAAAACAAACGGGATGCGCTCTCTGTGTCTCTGTCTTCCTGAACTGGAGTGTGTCATAAAAATGAACCGAAATTCAGTGTATAGGCTACTTGCCTTACAGACAAGAGAAATATATCTATAGAAAGCTTGAAATATCTACTTTTAAACAAACCACTTCAAATCGAAAAGAAATACTCTCTGCTTATGTAATCCATCTGAAAGGTGCATTTCTCTCTATAGGAGCGTCTATGCGGAAATAGCGAGGCAGCATCGTCAACTTCATCTTTGCAGCCTCAGACACTGATTCAGAAAACACTAGTTTATTAATAAATAATTAAAATGTCTCCTTGCTATTTTTTCCCGACACATTGATAATCCTCACTTTTGCCTGTGCTTTGTGGCAAAGCAGTATGTGACAAGCTTGAGTGCGGAATTGGCTATATTACGCCTATAGATATTAAACGCTCATTATGGTTTAGTATTCTCCTCAGTATATATTTAAGTAATTAAATTAATATAAAAGTGCGATTAGTCGACTAATGGCTTAAAGGGTTAGCTCACCCAAAAATGAAAAAAAAAAAGTGATTTATTACTCACCCTCATGTCGTTCCACACCCATAAGACCTTTGTTCATCTTTGGAACACAAATTAAGATATTTTTGATAAAATCCGATGGCTCAATGAGGACTGCATCTCCATCAAGACAATTAACACTTACATTGCCCAGAAAGCTACTAAAGACGTATTTAAAACTGTTCATATGACTACGGTGGCTCAACCTTAATATTATAAAGCGACGAAAATGCTTTTTGTGCGCCAAAAATAACAAAATAACGACTTTATTCAACAATATCTTGTGATGGGCGGTCCCAAAACACTGCTTCATGAAGCTTCGAATCTTCACGAATCTTGTGTTTCGAATCAGAGGTTCAGAGCATTAAAGTCACGTTATTAAACGAGGCTTTGTTACGTCATAAGTGTTTCGAAATTTCAATGGTTCACGTGACTTTGGCAGTTTGATTCACACTCCGAACCTCTGATTTGAAACAAAAGATTTGTGAAGATTCGAAGCTTCATGACGCAGTGTTTTGAGATCGCCCATCACAAGATATTGTTGAATAAAGTCGTTATTTTGTTTTTTTTGGTGCACAAAATGTTTTCTCTTCGCTTTATAATATTAGGGTTGAACCACCGTAGTCACATGAACTGTTTTAAACACGTCTTTAGTAGCTTTCTAGGCAATGTAAGTGTTAATTGTCTTGCTGGCAATGCAGGCCTCACTGAGCCATCGGATTTTATAAAAAATATCTTAATTTGTGTTCCGAAGATGAACGAAGGTCTTACGGGTGTGGAACGACATGAGGGTGAGTAATAAATGACATTATTTTCATTTTTGGGTGAACTCACCCTTTAAATGAGTCGACTAGAAAAATCTTTAGTTGGCAGCAGCCCTATGGCTGTGCACTTGTTTCTCTGGCGCATAAGGTCTATAGAATTTAAAATAATGTACCACCTACACTAAACCCTACCCTAAACCTAACTGATAGGCTATTGTTAACAAAAGCAAAAGTAATATGCTTGGGTATTATACCCAAGCGTTCTGCAAGAGCAGTGTAGTACCAAGTGAGCTACAGAGCAAGGAGCTGATTATGTGATGCAAGCTTGCAAAGTGACAAAATATATTTGTTTACAAATGTATTAGTTTGCAAATCTTGCACTATATGGTAAAAGTGTTTTGAGGTAATAGTATTGTGCAAGGAACCACATGAATATAAGTCTTTATTAAATCAATAATCTGCAATCATAATTTGTGTCATAATGAAATAAAAGTTGCTGGTGTTTCACTGCCAATAGCGTTCCTTTCAGCTGGAAACTGTAGTGAATAGTATACATACATGTTTGGAGTTCTGCAAAAATGTAAGTAGAGGCACGTTTTTCCAATGAGCCCATGTTGTTTTTGGATCCCACTGGCAGCTTTCTTTAAAGCGTCTGACCATTATTCAAGTCCTTAATCCTATTTGGCATTTACCATACACTATAGTCTATACATTCACACAATATTACCTAATATTAATAACCAAATCATAACACACTGATGAGGCATCAAGAAAGCATCAGAAACAGAGTGCACCCCATCACCATCTATATCCCATATCCATCTGCTTACCGTAAATTAACCGTTAAATCACAGCACTGACCATCCTTCAGAAGTGATATTCCACGGCATATGTGACGACTCACTCCCTCACCCCTCCTTTAGGAGCCATTTATGGGCTGGTAGACATTTTAGAGTGCTGATGCTGACATTTGCTCTGATCTGACTGGTGTTGGTCCCTACAGTCAGAGGGTGAGGCCACCCCCGCCCCGCGCCACATGAGACAAAAGAATCCCCCTGACATTAGTACTTAACTCTGTTGTTCTTTCTCCCCATACTGTCTCTCACTCTCTCCCTTAACAGCTCTTTTTCTTGACCTCCAAATTCTCTCTCCTCTCGCATTAATAATCAATGAGCTGCAGCGTTAGAGGAGACTCTAGTCTTAGTCCTGATAGTCACTTCGCACACACAAACATTCAACATCCAGTGCTTTGGAGAGGACCAGCCCTTGAGTCACACCCACTACTCCTGCATGACGTAAGCTATATGATGACATATTACGCACAGCACAAAAACAGCAGCAGGTTAGTAGCAACTGAATATCAGTTGTTATTATTATAGATGTAACTCCTTTTCGTTTCAATTAAATAAATCACTTATTACAGAATATTAAGCATATATGAAGAAGACAATACAAAAATCATGATAAATAAAATGTGGGACTTTCATGGCAGCATCTGATTGGCCAATGCACATCAACACATGCACGTGAGAATGGCTGGAAATGAGCAGGATCGTAAACAGCACCTGCATTGCGGACAGCGCAACGATCAACGAGATAAACCACCATCCTGAAAATTAAAATAGGTAGCTACATCAGAAGACGTTTAAAAAGGCTAGAAACACAAGACGGTGTCTGTTGCGCTTTGCTCAAAACCTGTGAACATTAAAGAAACGACAGCACGTGTTCAAAACACTGCATATGCATCTGCTAAGTAAAATCAATAGGTTTTCATTTAACAATATCATTTTAATAAACCAAAGTTTGACGCATTAATACAAAAAGATTATGAAAAGACAAAACATTCAATTACTTCAAAGCAGGTCTTTTTTTAAATATATATATATATATATATATATATATATATATATATATATATATAATAGTAATAACCATAATAAATAGATAATAATCATGATAAATAATTAAACATAATCTAAACTGCATTTCGCACCAAGATATATCATACACAACATAAAAACAACAACAACAAGCAGCCAGAATGTGTCAATGTCAATAACGTGTTCAATGACATCTTTATGCCACTTTATAACACCCATCTTCTTCACCATCGTCTCTACAGTAGTTACTGTCACAATAATCAGCCACCGGCTCATTCGAGTCGATTAATGATCTCATCCGTCTGAAAATACGCAACAAACAACAACAACCGCTATCAGCTGCATACTTGAAATATCCATGCCAGTAATGTTTTCAAAATCATGTAGTAACCTACAGTAGTCATTCTTTGAAACACATCGCTTGTTTCAGTCAGCGGCTCGAGCGCGAGCAGGTGCAGCTGAGATGAGACCTGCCCCTCCGCGCGCATTACACCGGGAGCGAAGCGCAAGAAGCGGCCGACACCTACCAGAAAGACAGGCTGAGATTAGTGTATGTCTGATGGGTAGAGATGGGCTTGGTTCTGCTGTCTGCGGGCTGCTGAGAGGAGAGGTTTGCGGGGGGTTTTCTCCTCGCTAGGGCAGAGAGAGAGAGGGCTGTGTCTGTCATCTCCCGGAGATACAACACTAAATAAAGCGGTGCATGCCGGGATACTGAGGAAAACACGCGCGCGCACTTCTGAGGGCCTCTGGTGCAGGTGAAACGCACGTACACAAGTCACTTTATTATCGTCTTACAGTTGGTGATGAATAGCTTAAATGTTATCAATTTGATATGCAGTATAACATATGGCGATTGCGAGTTAATTGTGTCAACCGAAATGTATTTATACCAAAGCGTCATCATTACCATAGAAACAGCGCGCGCGCGCGCTTAACACACGTCTCCGAGAAGTCTTAATTTCTGTACAATTATGAAAATGAAAGTTAATATAGTCCTCATTATATCAGCTGCATCACATGTGATTTCAAAAAGGAACGTAGCCTACATTTTGTTTCTATTATAAGGGAAATACCATCATTAGTGGAGGGAACATTTTAACAGCCCTTTTAATTATTGAGTCAATATTTCTAAAACAAGAAAGACAGAAAGACTGTTTCTTTGCTTAATGAATTTTGACACTCTGTGTCCCCTTTTATTTTATTTATTTAATTTCTATCTGTAACTATTTACAGGCTATTTATTCTCATTCATTCTCAAACAATGATCTTGGATTTACAGTATAACAACAGGCCTATATTGTAATTAAGTTTTTGGATAAAGGCATCTGCTAACTGTAGCCCAATAATGAGGTTATCATGTTTGTAGTGTGATAAGTTATTAATAAAAAGTAACAAAATGTGTTGTTTAAAAAGGTGTACATAAATTAAAAAATAATAATAATGTGCAAAAACGTGTCCTTTGAAATCCACACAGTTGCCAACACATGGAAAAAGGTCACCTGTTTAATAAGTTGACAGGTTAAACAATTTATGATAACTGTCATTGAAAGACATTAAAACATGCTTATCTTCATTTCTGAAAAAACAGCCTACGATATAAGGCTAATAATTAAAACATATAGGCTTTTCTTTAAATAACTATACTATACTTTTTTTCCATAACAGTCAATTAACTTAAACCTCAATAAACACTGATTTTAATCCTTATATAAGATTAGTTTTATTCTCATATATTTGTCTTTTACACATAAGACTAATTTTAATCATGTGCAAAATTCTCAGTAATAAACGTTTGGATGATTATTATTTTAATAGCCTTTAAAAGGAGTTGTATTCTGTGACGCCATAACTGTTCATAACTATTTAAGAAGCCAAGTTAACATGAAATATTTTTCACTACACAATATGAATCTTGTTTTGGTTAGTGTCTGATCATGAGAACATGAGGAGCATCTTCTTGCCAAGATATAATCTCCTGGATTAGTCAAATTATAAAAGCCTTCAAGTGCAGACTGGAACTCCACCAAGAGGAACATTCCACAACAAAACCAATTTGCTTGAGTGAAGCCTATGCATTTTCTGAAAACACAAAACAGACGTGTCCTTCATGGTCAGACCTCTCCTGCTGCCCAGTTTAAAGATTTTTTTAAAAAAAAGCTAATTTGAGGCAGTTGTACAAATTATTTTGAGAGTTCACAGCAACATCAAATCAATTCTTAGAGCTAATCCAGTGGGGAATTATATTCAGTAGTGTTCAAACCTGACTAAATATGTTCAACATTGTGAGCAGAGAATGTCCACAAGAGAGCAGTGTTTTACCATTTCACTCGAACATCTTGACTTTGACCTTGCATGAAAGCAGATGGATACACTCCCCCTCTGTAGATGCAACTGACAAGTTAAAATTTCAGTAACATTTCACATGCCTTTTTAGGCTCTCACATGCAGGCAGGCACGACAGAGTGAGACCTAAGTAAGAATACACATTTCTTTCTTTTTCCAAAGGACAATTAAGGCTGGAGAGCATGCTGTGGTTTTTGCAAAAGCTTTTTCATCTAACAAACACGGATTCAGATTCATACATCTAAGTCAAACATGATTCCAACCATCCATCTAAAACTTGAACCACTTTGTGGGGGGAAAAAAAAGTAGCTGAATCGTGTCTCGTGTTGTGTTTATTCATCGCTCAGTTTAACTATGGTAAAAAGCAGACTGTTTAAACTTTGTATTGTATGGTTTAAACTACATTTAGTGCACTTATAATATTTAACCAACAGTGGTTGAAAAGTCCATATACGGTGTCTCTCAGTCACTTATAACAACAGATGACATGTCTGCACCTACCCTGCTGTGGCCATGCTAATACCCTTATAGAAACAAATCACCCATGTTCAGTTTCCACTTTATAGTTTATCTTTCGAAAACGAAGAGTGTCTATTCCCTGAGCCCAAACCCTCAAAACTTTTCACTGAACGCCTGAGGCCGAGAACAGAAGTCCCTCTGTACTTCTCTCTCCACACAAACAGACCTCTCTCTTCCTGAAATTACATTTGGCATGGTGAATTCCGCAGTGGCCCAGCTACTGTGTAAAGTGATATGAACCAAACAAGAAATCAATTTTCATAACCACTCAAGAAGAAGAGAGCGAGACTTGAGGACAGTCTCAAATAAAAGGCAGCAGGTCTGTGGGATAAATGGAATTGTTGTCCTACTCCTGAGATGTTATTGTTTGGAAATGGACTTTGAATCTTTACCCAGCTTTCATTCAGTCTCTTGACCTGGATTAAATTCTTCTCATGTCTTTATTTTTAGGGTGTCTGGCTAAAATCCCAGAATTTGGAAAGGAGAGAGAAATGAGTAAGAGAGAGAGAAAGGGGTGGTTGAGGGCACAACCATCTCTTTTCCCATCAGTGGTGAAAGCAAACTTCTCCATTGAAACACATACCTTATTCAAGATTTGTTTTACTTTGTGTCTTTTGAGTTATTTATGTTTTATAACAGGTAGCCATAAAAGTTCAGAAAGGGGAAGGAGGACTCCCCAAATAAAACATGAAGACCACAGTAAACGTCCATCCAGAGGAAATCGGTCTAGTGTTTCTAAAAACACTGAATCATACGAGTGAAATCTTGTGCGACGTGGGTCAAGTTTAAATACCAGCATGCTCTTAATACACACACACACACACACACTGCTGTCAGGCACTATGGTACTAGTTGAAGATGTATGCCTGTAAATGCGTTTAGTCTCCTCAACTCCCTGAAGTGATTTCCAGAACTTTTGGCACTGTTTTCCAAAAAATTCCCAGTCCAACTACCATCAGCTATTCCAACCACGCAAAAAATGCACCGTTCATGCAACTCCAGCTAATCTAGTGAAAGAGACTTTGGTGAAAACATTTTTTTTTTTCTGTCATCTACAAGAAAAAGGAAGGGGAAAAAAAGAGAGATAAAGGCTTTAACCCCTGTTAGTTCCTGTCCTCAAATTTAAATGGGACACTGTTACACTTTACACTGTTAGTATCACTCCGCTCCACTGTTTGCGAGTTCCAGACAGACTGTCTGTGCTTCAGTGGTGATGATTTTTCAATGACTCTTTTAGCAGGTTACATACCGTTGCGGAAAAGAAGTACACTTTAGCAAAAAAAAGATTACTTATTACGGATAATATATTTTAAAAGAATATACTGAAGTGTGAACTGAATATATTGTTTTCGGACACTTAACTGCATGTTATTTACAATAAAAAAAAGAAGTATTATAACTTAAAGGATTAGTTCACTTTAAAATGAAAATTACCCCAAACTTTACTCACCCTCAAGACATCCTAGGTGTATATGACTTTATTCTTTCTGATGAACACAATCTGAGGTATATTAATAAATATCCTGATGCATCTAAGCTTTATAATAGCAGTGAATGGGACCAACGAGTATAAAGCTCAAGAATGTGCTTCCGCAAAACGTACTCCACACGGTAGTGTGATATCCATATCCACATTTAACAAGTTATAAAGTAAAATATCTAGCTTCCGCCAGACCACCTTCTGTATTCAACTTAGGAAGAAAAACTTTCCAACTTAGGAAGACTTTTTTTCATAGGCTGAATACGGAAGGCGTAAGATAAGCGTTTTGAACTGCGAGAGGTGTTACACTTTCTTTGTAAGTTGAATACGGAAGGCGGTCTGACAGAAGCTAGATATTTTACTTTATAACTTGTTAAATATGGATATTTTTCTTACACAAATGCATCGCTTCGCTTCAGAAGGCCTTTATTAACCCCCTGGAGCCGTGTGAAGTATGTTTATAATGGATGGATGCGCTTTCTTGAGCTTTATACTCATTGGTCCCGTTCACTGTTATTGTGAAGCTTAAATGTGTCAGGATATTTATTAATATGACTCCAATTGTGTTCAACTGAAAGAAGAAATTCATATACATCTAGAATGGCTTGAGGGTGAGTAATTTTCATTGTAAAGTAAACTAATCATTTAGGAGTGTTTTTTTGACCCACTTAAGCAGGACTTACAGTAAGTACATACAAAGTGTTCTGCTGAATGTACTTACAAACATTTATGCTAAACTAAAATGTAGTTTCTATTGAACCTTGTATGTCATGTATTTACATGCATATTAATGTTGCAATTTAGTATATTTAAAATATATTTAAATGTAATATAAAATACACATTACAGTTAAAATTATAAAGTACTTAACATATGCTTTAGTATGTTAGTCAACACATCTAAATAAGTGTACTTCTTTAAAGCACAAGAAATTATTAAAACATAATGATTTAAAATGTACTTTAAAGTAAAATGTAATTTGACCTGATTACAAAGTGCACTTTTTAAAAGTGTACTTAGGCCTAAGTGTGTTAAAGTCACCATGAAATTAAAATGACAATATTGCATATTTATTATAAATGATGTATCCATGAAAACCATTATTTAAAGTAACTTTAATCAAAATAACTTTGCTCCCTCTTGCAGTGACATCTCTTCTCTTCTCTGATGACATGGCAAACCATCCAATGATCCAATGTCAAAAACAATAATTCATTCAGAAATGGTTTTTCTGTGTGCTGATCAGAGATGTGGTTAATTCTGTGGCTTGTTTTGGTATTATTTTTGTTGACAGAGCAAATCAAAGTAGATGGCAATATTATGCCTAAAAATTAAGTTATTCAATATTAATGCTTTATCACAGCATGATGATTTGAACAACACCACTCTTGTAATATTGCTAGCATCTAGGAGCAAAATTTTAGGAGCAGTCGTGAAAGGGTTTGGGATGCTTGTTTTCTCTATTCACAAGCAAACACGCAAGCACACACAACCAAAGTCAGCAATTTCCTTTTACAGACAGAAAGTGTCATAAATGTGTGAGTATGATTTACTGCTCACTCACCGGGTACATTCTAAAATGAGAAATCACACATTACGAGTGTCACCGTGAGGAAACACAGTGCTCTGTGAAACAGTGCCCCTATGCACACCATACCTGTAAAAAACTACAAGCCCAACAGTGTTTAAGTGTGTGCCAGGCCAGAAATGAGGTCAGGTGTGGTTTACAGTAGATTTAGGAGGAGCAGGTTGTGAGGAGGAATGAGCTTGAACTCAGCAGAATAGAGAATGTGTGAACAGGTCCTGTTTGGCTGATCTGGATTGGGTGGTGTTCAGGTTTTGGGTTCAGTGCTGGTAAAAAGCTCAGAAACTCAATCCCACAGATGCTGATCGGACGATGGCAAATAAACCAACTCTTTATTGCCCTCATTTTGACATGCTGCCAAAACCAACCATTTTCAGGTAGTAATAGTCTTACAGTTATTATATTGGAGCTGGCAAGGCCGATCTCTCCTCAAAAACGTAAAGCTAATTTAATTTTCCAAAAGTTTTCTTCCCCTTCATTTAAAAAAGGGAAGTCATAATCGCTCTGAGATCGAATTGAAAGCGTCATTTATTTGATTAGTTCAAAGCTAGCAAGGCTGCCAATGTATTCACAGCCACTGAATAAAATTACTGATTTTAGCAAACCATGGTCCACAATGGAGTTTCTCAGCCCTCATTACTGTATAGCCTGAAGTAGAGTTTGAAATTGAGATCCCCAGTTTTTCAAATGCACCATAAAATAACTGACTGCTTAATATTGTTTGCTTGCCAAGAGTGAAATTACTTTCAGCGAGCCAAAATGGAGCATTTGTTTTTCAAATGATGGTAATAGGCAAACACAAAATCCATTTTGCACCATGCAAACCTACTCCATGACTACCTTTTGTCTTGTGTACCCCTTATGTAATTTATAATATATTATTTTCAGTTTATAATATAATATATGATTTTATATCTATTAGTTTATACATTGTAAATTTTAAGTTTAAAAATGTGACCCTGGACCACAAAACCAATCATAAGGGTCCATTTTTTGAAACTGAGATTTATACATCATCTGAAAGCTGAATAAATAAGCTTTCCATTGATGCATGGTATTTGGCAGAGATACAACTATTTGAAAATCTGGACTCTAAGGGTGCAAAAAAAAAAAAAAAAAAAAATCAAAATATTGAGAAAATCGCCTTTAAAAACCTTTAAGACCTGAAGGCATTTTTAGAGTTGTTTAGAGTTGTTGTTTTTTTCCTGAGCGACATACACAAAAGTAAAGACTCATAACTCCAAAACTATAGCAAGGAGAGACAAGATTTATTGATAGATTGATAGAACACAAATCTTTAGAAAATATAAATTACATTATAATTGGACATTCTCATGCTGAGAAACTGCTGATAAAAGACAAAAAATAAATATAATTTTTATAATAATTTTACATATCTTGTTTGACATGCAATAATTCAGGAAAAAAATAAGATAGAAGGAAAATTCTTATAATTCTTACTCTTATATGTGATCTGCATCTGGATCAAATTTTGTGGTGATAGCATAAAGTAATCAAAAGTTACAGTATTTGGAACCAAGGTAGCCTTTTTGCTTAGCCCTTGACGCTGCCTAATGGGCATTTTTAAAATCGTTCCTCATTGAGTAATATCTCGTGATTGACACAAGGGATTATGTTGATTGAAGACTCAATTTAATGCTTTAAATAATGCTGTGCCATTTTCTACGATCTGTGCATGTTTTGTGAAGTTATGAGTAAAAATGCCACTTGAAATCTACATATTTGTTTTTAGTCAAATAAATTATGAAAATATTTTTTTTTTTCTATTTATCAGCAAATAACTCGAGCACTACTTAGGAGTTAATCGAATTTTCTACGTGGATTGAAAAGTTCAGACTCTAAGCCTTCAAATGACAACTATTTTGCTCCTATTCAAGGCAGTAGTTTTGAAAAATATGATTATTAATTTTTCATTGCTAGGTGGCGCCGGCGGGCGGTACACTCTGGTTTATAGGGACTACTCAGCACTCGTTAAGAGTTGATCAAAATGGTTAGATTTTTGTATGCTAAAAGAATTATTGTGCTACCTGCTAGCGAGACAGGCAAACGGCAGCCGTTAGCAACGCATAGCTATTACTTACAAAATACATTTTTGATATATTTACGGTAGGAAATTTACAAAATATCTTCATGGAACATGATCTTTACTTAAAATCCTAATGGGTTTTGGCATAAAAGAAAAATGGATAATTTTGACCCATACAATGTATTGTTGGCTATTGCTACAAAATACCCGTGCGACTTACGATGGGTTTTGTGGTCCAGTGTCACAAATGTATTTTAATATATAAAAATAAAATATTAATATTATTAAAACAATGATACAAATAAATATCATGAATATAATTTAAGCATCACCCACACAAATTGACACAATATGCAGCATTGTTTTTTTCTCTTAAAACTTAAAGATATATATGTTTAGCCATTAATTACTTTATGTAATATTTGTAAGCTGCAAAAACGTTGTCTTTGAAAACCCTGATATTTTTATTTTCATATAGTAATTTTTGCTTATAAGTATGCACTTGACATCCACATGCACACATGCAATAACATAACTGCATCTGTGATCATTCAATTAGGCCTTTATTTATGGTATTAGCAGACACCATCTTGCCAAAACGACTTACATAAAAAAGCACATATTGCATTCTGGTGCCAGATATATTCTTTTGTTCGTCTTATTATGTATAGGTACACATGTTTTACTCATATAACACAATCAGTGGCAAAAAGTCAGGGAAAAAAAAAAACACATTGTGGAGCTCAACTCAAGGGGTTAATCCTAACCATTGAGCTAAACCTTTTCCCCATCAGCGCTCTCCAAAGAGACATCCGTCTATTTCATTAATACCCCTCATCATGTTCAGACCAGATGTTAAAGCAAAACGAGTCTCTCTTTCTCTCTTCTGTGGTGAGGTATGGAAAGTATTTGCTGGGTTCCTCTGAGGGCTCTGCAGCTGGAACACACAGGGAGGAAGCAAGAAAGATAGAGAGATAGCACATAAACGCTGGAGAGATGGAGCTCAGAAAATATGTGTGAAAACTGAGCAGTGGTGGACCGCATGTCATTGCTGTAATGAGCCATTATTGGACAGCAAACATACAAAACCAAACAAAGAGCCCATCTCAGATAATGCTGTTTTGCCTCACAATTGACAGAATGATGGTGCTAGAATGTCTGTCCTATTTTACATATGTCTTCTCTATTCCATGCCATTTTGTATTACAGTAAGTAGTGTGGAATATCGGAAACTTTGTGCACTTAACAGTTGCAGCTTTCCTTATTTGGTGGAATGGGTGCGGCCTGACAGAAATGGTCAGGATGGCAGATGTTCAAGTTTTGTGTATTTATGTCTGAAATATTTTTGATATTATGTAAAAAGTAATTTTTGGATACTTGTGTTTAACTTACTGGCAACACAAAACAAAAATACGTTGTGCATTTCCCTCCACTGAAAAATGACAAATAGTTTTGTGTAATAGCAAAAAAAAAAAAAAAGCTTAATTTGAAAAAAAAATGAAGTATATGCATTAACTTAATTTTATTTAGTAAACTTCAAGTATATTTTCCAAGTTGTTTTATCTAATAAGTATACTAAAATCATGTACTAGTTGTATAAGTGTACTAATTCAGTACTTGTGACTAAACTTTTTAGTTTATAAATGTATACATTTGATTGTTCTTTAAGAAAACTTTTAAGGCAACCAGCTGCAGGAGATTTTTGAGTTTTCTCAACTTGTTGTAAATTGAAATTGTTATACAGCAACAAGTTGAGAAAACTCAAAAATCTCCTGCAGCTGGTCGCCTTAAACTTTTAAGTTTTCTCAACTTTTGATTTTTTACAGTGAATATACTTCTTTTTGTAAGGGCAAATACATACTGTAAGTGAGAAGAAATGTATAGTGAAAGTAAACTATTCATGTTTTTGGAACTAATAATGAATATTAAATTGGTTAGGGCATGTGATGGAGGTATTTAACAAAATCAAACTCTTATGAAACCTTTTGATTCCTCTTTGAGTGTTAACAACACACACACTACCGAGAACTAATAAGAGGGCTTTGACAGGTTAAAAGTAAGGTTCCTTTGGCTCAGTCAGAGACTTTATAGACCATGCAGGTGAAGTGGTCCATAGCTTCAGGTGCTGACACTTTAAACACTATGGTGTAATGGGGCACACACCGCAACCATTTTTGTGCCACTTCCCTTTTTGAAAGGTGAATGAAAGTATATACTGTATGTGAACGCTTACAATGAAACAGGGTGGCCCACAATTCAAAACTCACAGTGAATCTTTCAGCACAAATAAAGGCAAAGATAAGAACGTCTTACAGCACTGTCGGGACACTAAAGCATGTTGAGTCCCCTGAGCAGCCCACATGTGTCTGGGAGACCCTGGCCTAAGCTCAGACAGATCGACGCTGTCGCTGTTCAAGCTATCCTGTCATCATGGTGGCTTAAATATAGAACGGTTTCTCTGTGCTTGTTCTGCTTGGTTTTGTTCCAATACACAGACTTAGCAAAAGACTCAATGTTGTCTTTTCCGCTGTGCTATACATCTAAACATTCCAGAAGTGTGTTTCAGCATGAGGTAGAGTAACGCTCTAGCATTCCTTATTTTCAAATGTCCAATAGTTTTGCTTTTGTATGTAGCATTGCCTTAATTGGTAATACCAATTCGCTTAGACTACGTAGCTTAGCAAAAACTGTACTCTGCAATTTTTCCAGCCTTCACTATCTATTCAAGAATCTGCTGCTGGAAATGTGAAAGCCCACATACACTGAGTTATGACTGGAAGGTTTACTCTAACAAATTATGTTGCTCTAATCTGTTTTGGGGTCTACTAGAATGGGTTTTCATGCTTGAGTGTGCAAAAAACACCTTAATTTTCACATATTTTACATTGTTGCAGCAACTCTCTTCTTGGTCTGCCAGTAACGCTCTGGGGTGCATTTCCCAAAAGCATTGTTAGCCAACTATGGTTGCAAGTTCATTGAACTCTGCTGGTAATGACGGAACATGCGACCATATTTGGCTTTGGGAATTGCACCCCTGTTAAGTTCCTGTCTCTATGAAGCCACTTCTTCCAAAAAGCACAAAGTGCTCTGTGTTTTGTGTTGTGATTGGTCAACTGCTTTGAGCGTGTTTCAAAAATGTCATGCCCCTTACCAGAACCGCGTTCGATCTGTGGTGGAAAAAACAGCATCTCTTGGACAGTGCCGACAATACACTACTAATGCAACTCAACCAGGACCCCCCCCCCCCCCCCCCCCTTTTTTTTTTTCTGTATGCCTTGGGCGGGAATTATTTACATAAATGAGGGATACTGTGATGTGTACATTGACTGGACTACGTTCGAGGCATTTCAGCGGGTTCAGAAACAGTGCTTACTGATGTAGAGAATAATTCCCTTTGGAGTGGACTTTGTGCTTTTTAGCTTTACAGACCTTTTTCATGCTCAAACAGCAACATTACATACTAAAGAAAGTTGAACGTAAAATAAATAAAAACATAATAGGTCCCCTTTAAAGAAAGTGAGAGTGGAGAACAGAGAAATAAGTCAAATTTAGAGTTATAGCAGAGGGGATTTTGCAAAGCCTTGACATTCTTCTGCTCATCTGCATGTTCTGCTAAACTCATGTCAGAGGAGGCATGGGAGCTTCTAATACATCTGAAAAACGACCTTGCTTGACATCCACAGCATAATGTTAAAGTCTGTCCTATATTAAACTCTGGGTATAGATTTTGTATAAAGTTTCTTTGTGTTCTTTGTTAGAAGCCAGTTTCAGAATAAAAATAAAAAAAATCAGATTTTTTATCTCACAATTGCAAATATGTTGGTTGTAATCTTACAATTGCAACTTTAAATCTCGCAGTATGACTTTATTTCTTATTCTAAATTTTATCTCAATTACAATTTTTATTTTTCACTTTGAGGCAGAATCAAGCTTCCACAGATTTTGGGATTTTACTGAATGATCCTAAGGGACAGATTATCTCAGATCAGCACTCTCACAGAGGCATTTTGTACAGTACTGTATGTTCAAGCCCCTCTCATACAGTACCTAAAGTAATAGTAAATGAAAGCACTGGAATCTGACCAAGTTCCCCCTGCGTGGCTTGCAGCTGCTCACCCCAAACTCTCTCTGAATGATGGAGGCTGTTAAAAAAACACACTATTAAACTCCACGGTGAGCGGAGCGAATGTGTAGAGAAGGCCAAATGGCTCACCAGGGCTCTGTTACCCGGGCCTACTGAAGCAGCCCGACAGTCTTCCACTGTTTATTTGCAGCTCTCAGAGCTCTGGATATCTGATCTAAGATCAGACTGATAGGGGGTCAGAAGTTTGAACAGCTAATCAGGGTCAGAGGATCCTGTTCCTCCCTCTGTGATTTGGAGATTGGAATTCTGTGCAGATGGTGGACGCTGAAACAAAAAAAAAAAAAGCACATAGAACATGAAAAACAGAAAAAAAGATGAGTAAAATAAATGCATAAAACAACAAGGAACAAAAAAGCAACAACAACGAAACAATGTAAAAAGTACTTAACAACATTATTCCCATTTAAGGACTCCACCATTGTATTTTTTTAATAAAAATAGTTTGCTTTTGAAGTGGAACTCAACACTGTGTCTTGGTGTTCCCTAAAGCACATGTAAACACACGCCAATAAACCTTTAGCAGACGGCAATCCATGATTATAAAAAGGGCACCTGAATACACGTCATCAGCTCTTTTTGTCTTCAGGAGTTTGTATGCGTGTATAAGACACGCTACAGGTGGAGTGCGTTCGACTCCTTGAGGAACGTGGATGTGCTCGTTATGATGCATTCACGAGACTGACTGAAAGAGACTGGTAAGAAGCGTAGTTCCTTTTTGATTCTCACCCGAAGGATAGTAGTCAGCGTTTGCAAGAGTGCGTTCAGCTCTCGAGGGAGTTGAGGGCACTCACAGTGATGCATTCTTGGCAGAAGACTCTGTTCTCACCTAATTCTCGATAGAGTGGTGAGAATCTAGCGTTTGAACGAAGTATGCTCGGCTCGTTCAAGGGAGTTGAATGCATTCTTTGTGATGCAATCACAGTGAGAAGATCCACCTATGCTTGACTCTCTCTGGAGGGATGAGAGTTGAGAGCCTACACTTTGCGGTTCAGGTCCCGCGGCCACCGTAACGGCAAGGTGGGATCGATCACTGGGATTGTAGGCAGAGTGTGGGAGGAATTTGATGGGAAGTTCTTTCCCTTTTCTCCTCCTGCTAGCTGTAATACTTTCATCAGTTTCTAATCTCACTGATTATTTGTGGAATGTCTAATTCTGAGGAATTAGATGCAGAGAGAGTTGAGGTGGATGTTATTAATAAATTCACAACCTCTGCTGTCCACACACAGGTGAAGGTTGTACTGTCTCCTGAAGCAGATCTAGCCATTCTTGCCACAAAGCACATGGCCAATGAAATTGATGGTTCCTATAGTTGCCACAGATATGCATCTGTGATAAGGAGATTTTCTTTGTGGTTTTTTTTTTTTTTTTTTTTTTTTTTTTTTTTTGGAGTCTAGAGCAATGCTGGGGATCAATATGCTCCTCTGAGGCCTAGGTCTAGGACTGGATTGATAGATTGTAGAGGTCCTTGATGTTCGGACCCCACATTATCATCCTGTGCACCTCTAGCTGGCCTTATATTTCCAAAATGACAACGCTAACAAGTTAAGGAAGTTTGCCTAGGGGGTATCCCTCGTTGTTATCTATCACTTACTACAGCAAGCACTAGTAAATAAATAAAATAAATAAATAGGCGTTGGCTATAGCATGTCCTAGAATACTGTTCTACCTAAAGCAGGGTTTGGATAGCATGTCCTAGAAGACTGTTCTACCTAAAACAGGGGTTGGATAGCATGTCCTAGAGGATGGTTTTTATCTAAAGCAGGGTTTGAACTGCCTCATCCAGACTTCAAGGGTCTTGAAGTAAGGCTAGGCTCCCCTGTGGCTCCCTTGGGGTTGAGCCTCTCTTGTGTTGAGGCTCCCCCTTGGAGAGGAAGCAACATCAGAGATGGTAGCAGCTGAGGTCCTTTGCTCCATTTTCTAAACCCCAGTTATCCATGTATGCACACCTAACAAGCAGAGGCAATTTGCTTAAATAAGCGGTCCTCTTGTTATTCTGCACTTTTTTTAATAAAGTGATGGGAAACTGCCTGGGTTCTGGAAAGAACGCAAGCAGGGTGTGAGCTCTCCCCTTATTGTCTTGGGGTAATTAAGCAGATCTGCAGCTCCTCTGCGGTTTCTTGAGGGGTTGAGTTTATCGCAAAAATCTGTTGCATTTAAGAATATGTGCCATTCTTGTACTGCAGTCTTTTGTATGAGAATCAAGCTTGCATCTCCCCCCCGAGGTAGTGGCCAAGGACGCAGTTAAATTTTTTTCTTCCTGTGGCAATTATTACCCAAGTCTTGTGTCAAGCTGAAAGAAGCTGTCACAGCTGAGCTATTTTATTCCTTAGAGCTGTGCTTTTAGGGCTGGAATAGCCCGTAAGGGAGGGAGGAAGGTTGTATAGGCCAGGACTTACCAGGACTACCATTAGATGGTCTATGTAAAAAAAATTTATGGATGCGCCCTGGGTTGACACGCTTGACTCCAGCTAAAGTAATCTGTTGAGTCTGTGCTTGTGCATATTCTCACCTAATCAGGCAGGCATTCCTGCGGCATGGGGGAGTGGGTATTTGTTCCCCATAGCATCAATCCAAGACACAGTGTTGAGTTCCACTTCGAAAGTAAACGTCTCAGGTTACGACTGTAACCGTGGGTCCCTGAGAAGGGGAATGAGACACTGTATCTTGAAATGACGCTATGGGCAACACCGTCAGCATGACTGATGTCTGAAACACGTGCTTCCGACACCAGTCTGATGGCATTCCCCATAGCATCAATCCAAGATGCAGTGTCTCATTCCCCTTCTCAGGGAACCATGGTTACAGTCGTAACCTGAGGCATTCAATTTAGAACTATCCAAAGACTTGTGATGTCATATGTAATACAATGGAACGTATTTACTGTATACTGTATATACTACTGTTCAAATGTTTTGGGGTCGGTACAATTTTTTATTTTTATTTTTAGAAGAAAATCTCTTATGCTCACCAAGGCTGCATTTATTTGATCAAAAATACAGTAAAAACAGTAATATTGTGAAATATTATTACAATTTAAAATAACTGTTTTCTAGTCACATGATCCTTCAAAAATCATTCTAATATGCTGATTTGGTGCTCAAGAAACATTTCTTGTTATTATCATAGTTAAAAGTGGTTGTGCTGCTTAATATTTTTTGTGGAAACTAAGATAATGTTTTTTTGGTTAATATGATGAATATAAAGTTTAGAAGAACAGTTTATATTTGCAATAGAATTCTTCTGTAACATTATAAATATCTTTACTGTCACTTTTGATTATACTGTCAATTTAATGTGTCCTTGCTAGTATTAATACATTTCTTTCAAAAAAAAATTACTGATTCAAAATTTTGAATGGTAGTGTGTGTGTGTGTGTGTGTGTATATAATAAATATAATATATATATATATATATATATATATATATATATATATGAAGTGATAAATGGTTCTAAAATGCATAAAATGGTTCTTTAGGTATATGCTTCTGTTCTTTATGGAATTTAAAATCATTAAACTTTAAAACCAAAAAGGGTTCTGTTGTTGTTGGAGCCAAAACCCTAATCTGGTGCCATTTAGAGCCTGTTTTTGGAATTCTATTTTTGTGTGGTCCACAGAATCATCATTACACTATTCTGTCAGTGAAAAGAACTCACCTCATTGCCATTTAGCAACTAATTTCACCATACAGCGTTTCTTTATACAGCTGTCACAACTGTCATTGGCTTTGTTGAAATAAAGCATACATGACAAAAACTACATACTTAGATTCAGTCAGACCAACTGAGAGACATTTGAAATAACACAAAACTTATTTGGAGACTGGTAAAACTTTGTGTGTTCTTGTTGATAATAGGTCATGTGTCAGTTGGTGTGTTTGGCTTTAAAATGGCCTCTGGCAGCTCTAGGTGAGTGAGTTTGACTATGTTGGCGGCGAAAAGCATTCTACATTTAAGACCTTTTGAAAATAATTGTGTTGAAATCCAGTGCATAGAATACTATTTTGTCATGAAATTAGTTTATATTTACATAATAACACATAAGCAAGAGTGCTGTTATTCTGAACCTCACAGCTGTGATTTATTCAGCCACAGGTAATATTGATTTTATACAATTTTCAATAAACAATATTAGTATCTTTAGAAACATATTAGTATTTTAAACACAGCATTTAGTATTTTAGACACATTATATATTATTTCAAAGAAGTTCCAAGCGAAGTCAAAGTAGAAATGACTGCTACGTCTCCGAGCAACACGCAGTGGCGTTTTGTTCCTGAATAAATGTTTTTGAAGCAAAATGTTGAGAATGATTCAATGACTTATTTATAAAGAAAGTAATTTGTTTCAATCCTGAATGAACCAGTGTTTCAAACAAATCGGTTCATGAATGATTCAATAACTCATTCATAAAGACAGTTCCTCGTCCACCTACTGGCATAACTGGTGTAACCTGCAGTTAAGTTGGAATGTATATCATCCTCGCTGCTAGACCAATCCAATTGGACGACCGGAACTAATTGTTGGATATAGATTGATTTGGAGGAAAAAAGTAGCAGCCTGCACTGATTAGATCTACTTTGCCTATTAATCATTTGAAAATTCCATACATGGTTTGAAAGACATATTTGGAAGCAGTGAGGGTATGTTTATAGCAGCTGGATATTCATTAATTTCTTTTGATTTGTTGATCTGAGAATTATTGGTTTCAACTTTCCATCTCCAGTCAAGATGATTAGCCAGTATATTGGCTGTATAATCTGGGAAGGCCCTTATATAGCAGCCAATTGTGTCCACTAACTAACTGACGGTCTCGCAAAGTGTTCCTCTTGATTTCTCTGTATAACAGGAACTCCAGTTGCAGCCTTCTGGAATGTCCTGTCTCTCTCCACTATTTTTCCTTTCTTTTTGTCTTCCTGTCTGGATTGGAGCCGTCTGTGGGAGGGAGAGATGCATGCTGGGAGAGTCATGTGCCATATGTAAACATTAGAGGAGCTGTTTATACGTTCCACACATGGGCTATAGAGCCTTGTCTGATCCTCAAATGCTTCTGGGTCTTCTGCTGCCCCTGACTCCGGCTACTCATCTTTTAACACCATTGTCCAAGGAAAACAGGAGTGCAGCAGCCAAGCAAAGCCAGGCAGACTGCACCTCAGAGCTATTTTCCACATCCACTGTGTGGCCAGACCAAATACTGTACAGAGGGATTGAGCCCCATCATCCAAAAAAATGATTTGTGGACCAAGGCAGGCAAAGAGGACTAGAGTGAGACTGATGAAAAGAACCAATCATCGTGCTGTCATTTCTCTTCCTAGATATGTCTGCTCCACCAGCAGGGGGTTAAAACGCCTAAAAGCATCTACTTCAACAATGGTTCTCAGCTTTTAGGTTGCAACCCAAAACAATGCAAATTGCAAAATGCAAATAACCACATATTCATGCACTGAAGGGAAAGCTAAATAAATAGTGTTATTTTTTTTATTTCTTTTTTAAAAAAAAGTATCTATATTTATGTCTAATCAAACAGTATTTTACACAAAAGTATAAAAGTAATAATTTAGCATAATTATGCTTGTCATGATAATATTAATACATTTAAGTGTTTGAATTTTAGGATATTTTTAATGGAAGACCGTCTCGCACCTCAGTGTAAATAATAATAATAATAATAATAATAATAAAAAATAACTAAGAGATAAGTATAAGGTCAAACATATAAAATAAAGAAATACAGTCACAATTAAGAGACTTACAAGAAATACGTAATACATTTGTTTGTTTGTAAGATACAGTATAAAGTTGCACTCACAAGAAATATTGTTGCAATTGTCAAATAACTTCCAAATTGTGATATATAGTGGAGAGATATAAACTAGCAATTGGGAGAAAAAAAGACACAATTACAAGAAAATAACATCACAATTGTGAGAGCTAAAGCAATTGATAACATAAAGTTACAAGCAATAAAAAGAAAGTCACAAATTTGAGATAATTGCGAGAAGTCACAACTCTGAGATCTTCCATAAATGGTTGTTTACTCTTCTACATCAAAAACAATTGGTGTTGAATTGCCACTTAATGTCGACTGTAAATCTGGATCTTGGCACAAAACCAGATGACAGCCACTGTACAACATCCAGCCTCTCAAAGTTGAAAATCAGTATTCTGATGTACAGTACATATCATTTCTGTATTACAGCCTAAAGCTTCAACATTTGAAGGTCAGATTCATCAAATCCAAAAGCTCACTTACAGTACAGTACACACATCTGCAACTAATTTTGTGAAGTGCACATTTGTTGAAAGACATCAACAACAGTTGACTCTGGTCCTTCATCAACAGTAACAGAACCAGTTAAAACTTGACTGAGATATGAAGCAACAATCATCTGACTGCCACTTTACCAAGCTAACCACTAGCTTAGAGCCCTTCAGCAGCCACTCACTCAAACCCTCACGGCCTCTGAAACACTCCATTAACCCCAGATATTCATCTGTAACGCTTGCTGATGATTGTCTGTCTGTTAAATGGATGTTGACTGAGCCATACTAAGACCTGCTCGTCTCTTCAGCGTAGCATAGTCTTACCACACATCCCAGTGTATCCACTGGGTTCAACACCCACTATCCCCTTTCAAAGAGAATCAGACCAGACCACAAGCTGCCCCCCACCCAGACCCAGCTGCCTCGAAGGAGTAACCAAATACGCTGCAGGCTCTCTGGATTAATGCCCCCAGTGGGACAGTGCCTACAGAACCGCTCCCATAGACACAGTCTGTGATGCAACTGCTCATGGGGGATTTTCAAATGTAATTAATAGAGAACCAACCATGCAAATTGGTTCATTAAATGGTTCATGGAGTTATATAAGGCAAAGAAGATGATACTTGATTGACATGTAGAAGTAAAGACCTTGTATAGTATACAGTATATCTTGTATATAGTGTTCCTCCTCTGAAGACATGGACATAGCCGTCAGGAACTCATCACCTACAAACCATAAGATCTGCTAATCGTCATGAACAGTTTATTATCACTTATAAGTACACGAGCTAGAATTTCATCAGGAAGTGAGGTTCATTTCCTCTTAATTTGATGGAGGCCACAAACCTACAGGTCTACATGGAAACGGTTTTATGAAAAGGGGCTTGTTTTAGCTTACTCCTTTTTGAATGACAGCTCGCCAAAAACCCTTGCTTCTCACATTTATCAAACTCCTGCCGCAGCTCCCCGAATAACTTCCCTCAAACAAGCTCTGAGCAGCTGGGACGAAACCCATGAAGCAGGATATAGCCAGTAGAAAATAAACACTGTAAATTTTTCCTGCCTGTTTGTGTGTGTGCACTCTTCTGTTGGAGTGAGCATTCAAACAGAACAATCAGAGCTTTGTGATAAGATTTTTTTCTTCTTTCAGTAGTATGTGAAATAGAGGATAAATTGTTCCTGCTTTCCAGTATGAGAGAGTTTGGGAAAAAAAAAAAAAAAAAGTACTGCAGGAGGGTGTGTGGGTGCACAGTCCAAAAACTTTACACCAATCCATGACTTTCATAAATCATCTGAGAAAATAAAATAAGCAAAGCTGAACAAGATGGTGAATATTTCGCAGTCTTATACCACAAGATAATTGGCCTCAAACTCAATGCCTGAAGGTGGGAGGCAAATTAATGGACACACAGATGGACAGAAAGACACAGATAGAGTTGCTGTGATTTATGGTACTACAGCTACTACTTTTATTGCACATATCAGATTACACACAGCCGAAACACTTATAGGTTACAGCCAAATAAATAGTGGAGCATGTGAATATATCAGCATTTAATGTTGCATCGAAAGATTTTTATGATGAGTCTATGCAAGCAACATATTTTCTCTCTCATTCGCACTGCAGCGTGCACACATATCTCCCTCACTCTCTAAATATTTTCCAATGCCACTGAGGAATCCTGTAAGGTGTAATTGACCCTGTGCAGTGATGGTGTCCAGTGAACCTGCTACTGTTGATCCAACACATGATACTCAAAACTCAACTGAGTGGGAGTCCACAAAGCAAACAGACATTTCTCCCAATCTCTCTCTCTCTCTCTCTCTCTCTCTCTCTCTCTCTCTCTCTCTATCAAGGGTCCTCTGTCAGTTTTATTGCACAATATACACTGTTTGTTTTCTGACATATTTGCCATAATTGGGTATAACAGAGAAGAGAATAGTTTTGTTCCCTATCTGTCACTCACTTCAACGTTGTGTCGATGTAGTGACACTATGGGTCTTACTTGGGAGCTTTAAAAACCTCTGATACTTCAGAAAACGGCAACGAGAATTGGCGAATGGAAGGAGATGGTTTGCATCCACTCATTCAGATTTGTTCTTCAGAGCCAAGCAGTTACGATCAATTTCGTCAGCTCGTGTCAGAGCGTATTACAGTAGTCTCTCCACCCTACGCACAGATCGGACGGCCACAATCTCTGCCTTACTTGTTTGGGCTGCACCCATGCTGAGAGAGCGTTTGTGGATGGTTCATGTTCTCATTGTGAAAACACAACCATGGGAACGCTGCAGTCACGACTCTCTTTCTTTCTATGGAGAGTCACTTCACCCCACAGGCGATAAATGTTACAGCGTGGGCTCTCAGCCAGATGATGTGCACCATGGTGATCCAGGAGCGCCATTTCTGGCTCAACCTTGAAGAGATGAGGGATGCTGACAAGGTTCGCTTTCTCGATGCCCCCATTGTGTTCACACAAGGACCTGGTGCTCAGAAACCTCAGCCAACAGGGGATTCAGGTCAAATGGGAAAAGAACAAGCTCTCCCCGGTGCAGAACATCTCTTTTCTCGGGATATCATTGGACTTAGTCACAATGACGGCACGCCTTACGACAGAGCATGCTTAGTCTGTGCTGACCTGGGAGAGTGGAGACTCCTTCCCACTTGGTCCAGCTAATTTGGAGTTGATTCAGTGAAGCACAGCACTCCTGACCGAGGCCCCTCTCAGCACGAACGCGCTGGCACACAGGTCTACGAGGCAGCTGTATGTTTTTAAGAACTGGTGTTCTGGTTCTAAAGTGAAGATCCACAGTGATGCAAAAATGGGTTGGTGCTTTTCTTCCTGCAGGAGAAGTTGGAGCATTCCGTCCTGTGACCTCTCTGTAGTCTTACTGGGTCTACAGAGAGCCCCATTTGAGCCCCTAGAGTCAGTTGAGTTAAGTACCCTTTCTTTGAGTACCGAAAACTTTTAAGCTGGCTATTATTAAACCTCTTATTAAAAAAACACAACTTGATCCTAGAGAATTAGTCAATTACAGGCCGATCTCAAATCTCACTTTTCTTTCAAAAATACTAGAAAAGGCAGTATCATCACAACTATGTTCCTCTTTAGAAAGAAATGGTATCTGTGAGGATTTCCAGTCAGGATTTAGACCGTACCATAGTACTGAGACTGCTCTCATTAGAGTTACTAATGATTTGCTCTTATCATCAGATTGTGGTTGTATCTCTCTATTAGTGATACTGGATCTTAGTGCTGCATTTGACACTATTGATCACAATATTCTTTTAAATAGACTCGAAAATTATGTTGGCATTAGTGGAATTGCATTGTCATGGTTCAAATCATACTTATCTGCCCGTTATCAGTTTGTAGTAGTAAACGAAGACATGTCATATCGATCACAAGTTCAATATGGAGTACCACAAGGCTCAGTACTAGGACCGTTGCTGTTCACTCTGTACATGCTACCCTTGGGAGATATCATTAGGAAGCATGGCGTTAGTTTTCACTGTTACGCTGATGATACTCAGCTCTATATTTCTTCGCACCCTGACGAAACTTACCAATTCACAAAATTAACGGAATGCATAGCTGATATAAAAAATTGGATGACCAGTAATTTCCTACTACTAAATTCAGAAAGAACAGAGATTCTAATTTTTGGACCAAAAACTTCTTCACGTAATAACCTAGAATACTGTCTAACACTTGATGGCTGCTCTGTTAAGTCTTCGTCGTCAGTTAGGAACCTGGGTGTGCTCTTTGATACCAATCTTTCATTTGAAGGCCATGTTACTAGCATCTGTAAAACCGCATTCTTCCATCTTAAAAATATATCTAAACTACGACATATGCTCTCAATGAAAAATGCAGAACAGTTCATGCGTTCATGACCTCAAGGCTAGATTACTGTAATGCTCTACTGGGTGGTTGTTCTGCTCGCCTGATAAATAAACTACAGCTCGTACAAAATGCAGCAGCTAGAGTTCTTACTAGAACCAGGAAGTATGACCATATTAGCCCAGTTCTGTCAACACTGCATTGGCTTCCTGTTAAACATCGTATAGATTTTAAAATCTTGCTAATTACTTACAAAGCACTAAATGGTTTAGCTCCCCAGTACCTGAGCGAGCTCCTAATTCATTATAGTCCTTCACGTCTATTGCGATCTCAGAATTCAGGCCAGCTGATAATACCTAGAATATCAAAATCAACTGCAGGTGGTAGATCCTTCTCCTATTTGGCACCTAAACTCTGGAACAATCTTCCTAGCATTGTTGGGGAAGCAGACACACTCTGTAAGTTTAAATCTAGACTAAAAACGCATTTCTTTAACCTGGCATACACATAACACATTACCAATTTATATTTTCAAATCCGTTAAAGGATTATTAGGCTGCATAAATTAGGTCAGCCGGAGCCGGGAACACTTCCTATAACACCTGATGTACTCGTTACATCAGAAGAAGAATGGCATCTACGCTAATATTAGTCTTTCTGTTTATCCCGAGGTTCACCGTAGTCAACCGGATCCGGGCCGTATCCAGGTGAGACCAAGGACCTGACCTTGACACGACCAAAACGCAGCCCTGACGTATCAGCAGAGATTGAGTCAACTAGATCATCCACTGTGAGGGCCTCATCGACACGACAGCCACGACACAGTTCCTCAACAACCGTCCATACCGGCGTGATCCTCAATACGATCTTCAATTGGATGGAACTGGAATAAATACTTTTAATGTTGCGATCCTATTGGACTTATGATAGCAACCTGAATTGTAACAAAGCACTGCTGGCCAGAGGAGAACTGGCCCCCCGACTAAGCCTGGTTTCTCCCAAGGTTTTTTTCTCCATTTTAACACCAATTTGCCACTTGTCTGCCACCTGATGTCACCTGATGGAGTTTGGGTTCCTTGCCGCTGTTGCCTCTGGCTTGCTTAGTTGGGGACACTTGACATTTGACTTGACATTTGATATTCAACAGTGCTTTGATCTGCCTGCATTGACACTATTCTTTAAGAGTTGCTGTGCAGCCAAATAATGTACCAGTTATCAATGTAAAGCTGCTTTGACACAATCTACATTGTAAAAAGCGCTATATAAATAAAGGTGACTTGACTTGACTTTGAAGATGGCCCTCCAGACCGTGCTCATTTCCATCAAGAGGGTTGGGGACCTGCAGGCATTCAGCAAAACGTGCCTGCAGTTCGCTCCGGCATACTCTCAAGTGATCCTGAGACCCCAGATGGGCTACGTGCCCAAAGTTCCCACTACCCCTTTTAGGGATCAGGTGGTGAACTTACAAGCTCTCCCTCATGATGAGACAGACCAAGCTTTATCGTTGCTGTGTCCGTTACACACCCTACGTGATTATATGGACCACATGGAGATCTTCAGACGTTCTGAGCAGTTCTTTGTCTGTTTTGGGGGACAGCAGAAGGGGAGGACTGTCTCCAAATAGAGGTTGGCGCATTGGATTGTGGATGTCATTTCTTTGGCACACCAAGTCCAGGGCGTGCCTTGCCCCTTGGGCACTAGCAAACAGCGAAACAGTTTCGTCCTGTGTGGTATCAGGTATAAACAGGTACACTGCGGAAAACTGGTCGGGTGCATTGCTTACACACAGTACCTTTCCCTTCCCTGAGGTGATAATGTGCGCCTTTTGGTCCATCTGAGTTCCCCTGAGTCTGGCGAACCATGGACAACTTTCGAACCTTCAGCACTCACTGGTAGCCAAGTTCGGTGGAGGAATTCACTACCAGGCCCATTATTCGTGGTATGCCCCTTTTCTGGTGAGTTTAAGTGCTTCATGTGTGCTAATTCCCTGATGATAATCCCATATGATGTATTTTCCATTGTATCCCTGTCGGCAAACCCTGTGTCTTCCCCTGGGCAGAGCTTCACCCTGCCACCAGTCACTGTGTCTGTAGTGCTCCTCCCTCTTCAGGTAGGACCTACCACAGGGACTTTTTTTCCATTTGTGGTACTTTTTTTCTAGGTAGGTAAGTCCATGTGATGTATTCTCCACACCTCAACCTCCCTTCGGGCAGGATGTGGTCTCCGTAGTGTCATTTTTTCTGTATAGGAAAAAGAACAGTTCTCCAGCGCAAACTCCTGGTCCTTTCTGTCCTCATGTGGTACAAAGGACTATGCGGCCAATGTGGGCTGTTGGGAAGGTTACGATGTAGCCGATAGCACTAGCTTGCCGGCATCTGCACTGCCAAACCTCGTAATATGGTTCCACCTGGTTGCGACGTTTTCTATAGCGTCACTACAGCGACACATCAGCGAAGTGAGTGACAGGTCTTGGTTACTGATGGAGGGAACGAGATGGGTTTTTTTGCTGCTTAACATTTTTGTGGAAACGATATAATTCAAACTTTTGTGGTAAAATTAACAGAGAGAGAGAGAGAGAGAGAGAGAAATTAATACTTTTATTCACCAAGGATGCATTAAATTGATCAAAAGTGACAGTGAAGACATTTATAATGTTAGAAAAAATTTCTATTTAATAAATGCTTGTAAATAAATAAATCTAATAAATTCAATAAATGCAAATAAATGCTGTTCGGTAAACTTTCTATTCAAAACGTTAAGCAGCACAACTGTTTTCAACATTGATAATAATAATAAGAAGAAATTTTCTTGAACACTAAATCAGCATATTAGAATGACTTCTGAAGGATCATGTGAGTGGAGTAATGATGCTGAT
This sequence comes from Ctenopharyngodon idella, assembly GCF_019924925.1. Taxonomy (NCBI): domain Eukaryota; kingdom Metazoa; phylum Chordata; class Actinopteri; order Cypriniformes; family Xenocyprididae; genus Ctenopharyngodon; species Ctenopharyngodon idella. The sequence goes on from NC_067227.1 coordinate 14,423,873, forward strand.
AATTCAGCTTTGCCATCACAGGAATAAATGACTATAAATATGTTCAAATAGAAAACAGTTATTTTAATTTGTAATAATAATTCACAACATTACTGTTTTACTGCATTTTTGATGAAATAAATGCAACCTTGGAAGAGACTTCTTTCAAAAACATAAAAAAATTATAATGCAACTTTTGACAGGTACTGTACATTTTAACATATATATATATATATATATATATTTTTTTTTTTATAAAATTGGTGAGCATAAGAAACTTCTTTGGGTACTGACCTCCAAACTTTTGAACGGTAGTGTATATACTATATAGGGTAAATTCAGGCAAATTGGCCAATTTTTTGGTTGTCATCTCAATGTCAAAAGGGGCACAATTCACCTGAATTAGCCGCAATTCATGTCAGCTGCACCTTTGAGTTTTTACCCTTTCATTCAGTCGTGTTTTTCTTATTTTATAGGGTAGAGACAGCAGCTGTGTATGGGAAGAGACTGCTGATTGTACTGCAGCTCAGAGGTTGAGAGGTCCACTTGTTTTTTTTATTTTTATTTTTTTTACATCAGTTCTACAGCTTGTCAAAGATACACAGTTAAACCAGCACAGCACTGTTTATGTATGTGTGCGTTTATGTGTGTGTGTACGACTGTTTGGACAGGTGAGAGAGACCTGCTTCTGGCCCTAGTTTTGCTGAATCAGAGAACCTCTGGTCAAATTAACATGACCACAAACTTTTTTTTTATCACCTCATGTTAGGTGTTTATAGCTGTGACATCATCTGATAGAGAGTGAATGAAAGCAGAGCAGAAAAGAAGTGAGGAATGTGTCAGTGTGTGAGTCTTTGACGCAATTCACATAAAAGCTGAGTGAAATGAACATGAAATCAGTTGAATTTGATACTTCTTGCATTTATTAAGTGTGTTATGTGATGCTTTACAGATGTTTTGGTTATTTAATGCAATGACCTTTAGGAATGCATCGATTTTAAAATTCAAGCCACTACAGATAAATGAATGTTAATAATACTATTAAAATTCTATTTTGTAAATAAAAAAAAATAAACTAAAACCAAATTCAATCATTTTAAACACAGTCAACACAACATTTTAATTTATAGTATGAAAAAACGAAAATTCATTTTGAGATTCGCAAAAGATGACATCTAACAGTGTTATTAAATTATTTTTAGTGTTTTTCAAGATTTCATTTAAGCAAGAATTAGATAATGGCATTAGATAAAGTGCGTATTCTAGATCTAAAAATAAGGACAATTAAATATTACTGTAAATATCCATAGCCATATTTTGCATCCCAAATTACATTATTTTAAAGTGTGTAAGTACATTGTGGGCTACTGCAAGTGAAACACACAAAGGAGTAAGAAAACTCATTCATCTGAAATTCAAACTGATTTATCTAACACCTTAACTGTTTGATAAGTTTGATAGTTCCCGTCTAATGTAGGCCTACTAACAGTTTCGCCCACTCCAGCCATGCAACATTATTCATTTAAAAACAGTACGAATTCATACAACAGTGGCCAATACGCAACAATAATCTCTGTTTTGGAAATAAAAGTCCCTTAATTAAAACCACTCGCTGTAAAAGTTTTAATACAGTAACTTTACTGGAGTTTCTTTTATGAGCTTCCCACGATAAAAAAAAGTCCTTGAACTCAGTTTCGGAAAACTGTCAGACAGAGCAAGACAGAGAAGGAGAGCATGGCCTAAAGTTTTATGGGAACAAGTAAAATCATCTGAGGGCAGGTTATCAGAAAAGCTCTTCATTGTAAACACTGGCCACGAGGAGTGCAAATGAGTAAATTTACAGCTGCTGAACTTTACAAGTCTACTGAAACTTGGGAACAGAGTCAAATCCAAGTAAGTTGTTTACTATTATTCAAAGCTAATGGTCTGCGGGCCATGCACCTTAGACTGTGAGCGAGTCCTTGTGAAAGGAGTATGTGGGTGAAAAATAAGGGCCATTGTAATATTTTAGCATTATGACAGGCATGTTTAAACAATATGAAAAAGCTTGTTAAATGAGTTTACATTCAGAATCATAACATATGACAGACTCCCCCAAACCACTGTCAGTTACACTGCTGACATCAATCTTTACACAAATATAAGGACTTCATTTACTTCCATACTGCAGAACCTTTGTTATTTATTGTATGCACATAAGAGCAATGTTTACGCAGTTTGCGTACACTGATGGAGGACAACATACATAACCTTGTGAAAAAAATGCCTAATTGATTGTATTTATTGTGCACTTGTAGTCAGAGATGGGCAGTATTTTGTCAATGTCATTATTGGACAAAAGATAGAAATAGCTAGAACTTGTGAATTGACTAGCTAGCAAAAGAGTGATATGCAGATCGCAGTTATATCTGCGGGAGCTGTGGGTAAAAACATTCTGATTAATTGTTAACCAAGCAACAAAAGAAAAAGAGAAAATCACTCACTGCTCTTGACTGAATAACTTTAGTATCTTTATAAGGATCATCAATCTATATTTAATTCATACAGTGAGGACTGTGCAGTGTTTTTACATTTGATTATTCAATTACTGTATAATTTCTTGCTTGAATGCTGCTGTTAAATATTTGTTAGTGCTTTTTCAATGCTTTGGATATTACACAGCAACTGAGAGCAGTTCTTGTATTTTAATTAAATACATTTGATGAGTAAGTATTTGTATCTTGTAGTGTACTTGTACTTGTAGTGTACTTAAGATCTTAAGTTTATTTATAAAATAAACTGTACTTCAGATTATATAATATTAATGAAATAAATGGCAACTTAATTGCATGTGTACATTTGTTTTAGTAATCTTTTGTGTGCTTTAGAGAAATACAGTTATTTTGATGTGTTGACTAACTAAAGCTGCGTTTCCACCGAAATTACCCGGAACAATTTGTCCCAGGAACTTTTTTCCCCCAGACCTATTGCTAGCTGCGTTTCCATAGCGGTCTAAAGTACCGTGAAGGAAGTCCGGTGACGTAGGACTGCGTGCAACTTTCCAGTTCCCGCTGGATTTCGTCCTCCGCATATATGCTTAATAAAGCGCGAACCTTGTCGTCAGTCTATCTGCCGTATTTTTAAAACTCCATTGTTAATTCTAATAGCAAACAACTCTTACTGGACACACCGCAACAGACTTTAAAAAACGATGATTGAGATAAAATGCTACGTGGAGTCAACCAATCAAAATGCTGCGTGAACTCAACCAGCATGTTCACCACCCAAGTCTGGAACTTTGAAAAAGTACTACCTCAAAAACAATGACTTTCTGAGTGGGAAATTTTTTACCCGGAACTTCAACTTTATTTAGACCCTGGTTCCTGTGGTCGGAACAAACCGAGTACCACCCCAAAGTTCCTATTTCCTGGGGAAAGTTCCTGCGATGGAAACGCGGCTATACTAAAGCCCATTTACTGTACTTATGTAACGGAGGCAAGCTAGTAAGAGCTGTGTGTGTAAACCTCACTCCCCTGGCCTCAAGAGGCACGCTGACAACTGACGCTAGAGACTAAGGTCTTTAGTGTCCTTGTTAGCACCCGCCTCCCATGCCAGGTTCGAATCCTGCTCGGATTGAGACCTGTAAGGCCAGTTACATTTGGGGGCTCGTCTGGGATGGGAGTGAGGTTTAGGGGGTGAGTGTAACAAAGGCCAACTAGTAAGAGCTGTGCGTATAAACATCACTTCCCTGGCCTCAACAGGGATGGGATCCAAACTGGACCCTGTACGCAGGACCCACTTAGACATGTTGGGTAGAAGTTGAGTAGAAGACACTGCAGAATGTGTTTACTGGAAACCGATGCACCCCAAAGCGTACAAGACAGCGGGGAAAGAACATCGATTTCCTGAGGGCTGCTTGGAAGAATGAATTTTTGTTGGTCCCCCTTGGGGGGGAACGCCCTCAGAGGCCTGCATGTAGCAACCTCTTTCCCAAAGCCTTTCATGAGAAAATAACAGTGCTCAGATCTGTTCTCTTTGAAAGGCTTCGGGCGGGAGTGCTGCTTCGAACCCCAGGCTCTCTGAGAGGGACTCGAGAAGCAACACTCTCCTTCTTCTGTTGTGTGTACGAAGAGCCAGCTCCCTGGCAGCAGCCCCACAAGACCTAGACCGGCGAGGGATGAACCTCTTAAATGCAGCTGAATGGCGTTTCACCTCCTGAAACATCTTGACGGCAAATTAACTGAGTCACCAAAGAGGCCAGAAGGTGACAGCGGGGCATCAAGGAGGAACGTTCTATCTTTCTCCTTGATGCCCGAGAGGTTCAATCATGGATGCTTCTCTGCCACCCCTAATGCTGCCATTGAGTGGCCAATGGCGTGGGCCGTCTCCTTAGTGGCACGGATAGACAAATCGGTGGCCCGACACAGTTCTTTAATGTCGTTGGGATCAACCTCCTCGCTCTCATCTGCACGATAGCCATAGTGTGCAGGTATGCACCAGCCTGACCCACTGCCATGTAAGCCTTGCCAACCAAATTAGAAGTTGTACGGCATGGTTTGGTGGGCAGCGCCAGGGCCTTGTTGGATGATGCAACGTCGGGTCAAGTCAGTTAAATTATATTTTAGTTTACCATAAATGCTTGTCAGTACACTTAACCATATTTCGTAGACAATTATGAAATGAGTAATTATGAAATTACATATACAGACAGACTTTTCACATAAGTCATACTTAAGTGGACAAAAAAGCACTCTTAAGTTCAACTAATTGCATTTACTATAAATTTAAAATTGTAAACATGCAATTAAGTATCTGAAAACATTACATTCAGTATAGTAGTATAGTAAGTATATTATTTTAAAATATATTATTTCTATAATAAGTACTTTTTCACAAGCAGTGTTGGGTAAGTTACTTCAAAAAAGTAAGTAATTACTAATTGCATCATCAATATTGTATTTAAAATACTTTTCTAATTACTCTGTCTGAAAAGTAATTTAATTACTCAATAAGTAACTTACTAATTACTTCTTAAAATCCCTATAAACCTTGACCAGATAGACAATAGAAAGGAAACTCTTTTAATAATTTAGTCAAACATGGAATAGTTTAGCCTTTTATAGCTTTTAAAAACATTTTAACTTTATTAAAACATATACTATATTTTATTTACTTTATAATACTTACATTTTTTTAGTAACAAATAGGGGTGTCACTATAACAAAAATCTAGTAGTCGGTACCGATACCACCAAAAGTGCACAATACGCGATACCAAAGTCGATACCGCGGTAAAAAATATATAAAAATACAAATAAAACAATGCTATATTTCTTTTTTCAGGTAGGTTTAATAGTAGTAAGTAAAAATACCACAGATTGAATAATCAAATATAAAATAACTCTGCATAGTCATAACTGTATAAATTAAATATAGATTAATCCTTATTAAAGCTTTTCTTTTGTTGTTTATCATTTATAATACAGACAGCCAATAGTAGACAGTAGCATGTTTTAAAGGCTGCTGTCACTAAGACCTAATGGACGGAGACAATATGCTGTTTCACATTCACATAACCAACGCAAATATACGCCAAGACGGGAATTTTGACATAACTGTGTGTGTATTTGAACTTTTATGTGTAATAATCCGCGAAAATTTGACACTCGCGAGAGGCGGCTATGTGTGTGCGCTTTGGTTGAGAACACACTGACTGAAGACTGTCTCTCAGAGAGCGCGCGCAGTTTTTTCTCTCTAGGACATAGCTTACATTTTACCATAATGTTCTTGCCTACCTGTGTCAAAAAAAGTGAAGTAATTGGATTATTTCCATTCTGCAAAACAGCCACTCGCTTCTGCCGACATCTTCAGACAGCGACGCAGCCAACTGGTACGAAGTTGCGAACTCACGCGCAACTGCACTACAGCTAACGATTTTTAGACGACAAATTTAGATTTTAAATTCAATATTGATTCAAACAGAACTGTTGAACTAATCTACAATTTGTAACACAAGTACATTATAAGTAATTGTAATTAAATTACCTAAAAATGAACAGTAATCCCTTACTTTACTTTTTCAGTGGATGAGTAATTTAATTACAGTAACGCGTTACTTTGTAACGTGTTACACCCAACACTGTTCACAAGGGTACCTAATGACATAATCAACATACATGCAAGATAAAAATCTTGAAATCCACCCCATGAAATCAAAATTGCAATTGCTGAAAATATTATTCCTCCAATCTGAAATTATGAATGTTTTGAGTATTTGAGTATCTTTCTCTTTAATAGTGGTAATGCCAGTTTGGCTTTACCTCTGTGTTTGTACAGGTGTTTTAGTAATGCGGTCTCTCAGTACGTGGTGAGTGTGTGTATTTGAAAGAAAGCAAGAGAATGAATGCACACCGACCCACTTCTTTAGCCTGGCAAGAAGGTCAGTTGGACCAACAGACGCACACACAAACTCAATTACATTAGTCATAACTGCCCATGGCTAGATGCCAGACGTCACAAACTGAACAATTCTCCTCTTTGAAGTCTTTCACTCACTGTGAGGAGAATAAGCAATGTGTGCAATGTTTTACAAAATGTGCACATGTATGTATGAATGTATGTATGTATATACACAACATTGCATGGATCACAAAAGCGGTTATTAAAAAAAAAAAAAAAAAAAAAAAAACCAGATGATCCAGAATCATAAATGAATCTTAAAAGAATATATAATATATCTGGCATCTATCTAGCACTGCTTCCAATTATAAAATGTACAGTCTTACAGACTAGGATGAAGTCTTGATGTATCAAGGATATGGGACAATTATAATGCAGGATTCTGAATTTTTTCAAGACATGGCGCTTCTCATCCAGTTTGCGAAGTTCTGCAGACCACTTTAGATATACCCCTCTAGCACAAAGTAATATTTAATGCTCTTCATACTGTTCATAACAAAGAATGAAATAAATTTTCTTTCTCTTTGTATTTATATCAATATGGTACAAGATTGTTCAAATCAACGAGATAAACGAGTTAGGTCAAAAGTAATCTAAAATTAAGCAAAAAGTAGTCAAATTATATTAACTTAAATGTGTAATGTAATAGATTACATTACTAACTACACTTTTTGTCAACCTCACTGTATACATTTTTATGTTCTTGTGGAAAGGAAAGTAGGTTATGACATTTTTCCCATCCTCTGGACTGGTGGATATGGGGCTGAGGAAATGATGCTGAGCCTTTCTGTCTGAATGGCTCAGGCACAGAAGCAAGAAAATTTACAGTCACTGCCTGTCTGTTTCACTATTTGTACAGTATTGAGAGACATTTATACACCCAGCGGTTGGCATCAGCACAGCTTTTAAGCACTGTGTGTATGTGCTTGGCACTATAAGGGTGTATTCTGTGAATTCAGCCAGTTCGGTACCAACCAAACAGCCCTTTTCTAAGTCCTGTATGGCAAGACTTCAAAGAAAAGCCATTATTGCTTCCTTTGCCACATTATGATGGAAATATTTGTCAAACAGTGATTTTAATCTGTGTTTGAGGCACAGTTGGCAGTACAGTGAGGCAGCTTTCAGTCCAGCACATCATAGAGAGTTTTATAGCTGAGAATTACTTTCAGAGGTTAAAATCTATTGAGCGGCACACATAAATGATGGAGATTGTCAGGAGACCAGAAAGAGTGGAGAGAAAGAGAGAGTGAGAGAAATTAACCCCCAGAGAACTACTGTTTATTTTATTTTATTGATTTGTTCTAAATAGGTTAAACATACAACATCTGTTTAATGTAACAGGAACAATTTTAGCAGAAACATATTTACCATTTGAATGTCCCAGCATGCCAAAGTAACACAATATCACCACAGCATAACCTGACACTATTGCTGAATGAATGGGATTAACTTTAGTAATCCAAGTATTCAACCTAAAACAGGGTGTTTCATACCACAATGGAGCCAGGCCTAAATGTGAGTTAGTTAAACAATGCCAAATTAACATTTTCTAATAGCCTGTGCAGCCTTAGTGCTGGGTAACAAATTGTAGTTGGTAACTGATTCCAAATTACTTTCGACCCGACTTTTTTTTAAAATCACATTGATTTTAATTTGACAATTGGCATAAAACTATATTACTATATCAATGAATTTGAATAATTTAATGCCATTTGTGAAAATAACATGTATTCATGTCATCAATAAAAAGTAACTGTAGCCTGAGTATTTTAAAAGTGATATAATCTAATTACTAGTACTTAATTTTTAGAATCTGATTATATAATCCAGATTACATGTAGTCAAGTTACTACCCAGAACTGAGCCTAGGTATTTAGAGTAAAAGCAAGTTATTATATTTTCATTAAAGATAATAATTTGGAATAACATATATTTGTTTATAAATACAGTAAAACAGTAATGCTGTGAGATATTATTATAATTTAAAATCTATTTAAATGTAATTTACTCCTGTGATGGCAAAGCTGAATTTTCAGCATCATTACTCCAGTCTTCAGTGTCACATGATCCTGCAGAAATCATTCTAATATGCTGTTCTTTTGCGAAGATAAATTCAACTGTTCAAAACAGTTGTACTGAGTTTTTTTAAACTGTGATACATTCTTTGATGAATATAAAGTTCAAAAGAACAGCATTTGTTTGAAATATAAATGTTTTGTAACATTATAAATGTCTTTACTTTCACTTTTGATCAATGTAATGCATCCTTACTAAATAAACTGATTAATTTCTTTTAAAAAAATCGTACTAACCACAAACTTTTGAATGGTATACTGTGTGTGGGTATTTATAATCAATACAGAAAGAAAATATAGTATCCATAATAATTATTTATCTTTTTTTCTATTATCATTCTGATAATATAAAGGAGCAAAAAAGTGGGCCATCCTCTCCTTCAACAACCACTTCTGCCAAATGCACAAAATAAAACCCCACCCAACCTGTCTTTGATACAAATCGAGGATGTGAAAGATGAAGGCACAAGATGAAAGGAACAAGGCAGATTTTCATCATGCTGAAATGTAGATCAAAGTGTAAAGTGGAAGAAAGGCTGTAACCAAGCAGACAAACATTAAAGTTTGATCAAACTTTATTTATACTTGTGGTGGAATGATGCCACAACTGAGGGACTTTGTGTAAAAATTGACAAATATGAGAGGTGAATGATGAGAATAAATGATGAGGGTTTATGTTTCTTTCAATCTTTGTTTGATTTATCATCATTTTAAAGATGTAATGCAAGTTATATTTTTTAGATGAAAGATTGATTTTAAGATTAAAACTCTGCAAGGGTAAAACAATAAAATCCTTACATAAAAGTCATTTGAAAAGTAGCAAAAATAAATTTCCAAGATGGTTTCAGTGGACATACAGTACACATGTTGTTCTCATGATCGATACACTGTGATGGATGTTGTATTATACTCAAAATACCCAGATCCCATGAACATGTTCTTTGCAAGCCTCCTCATTCTAGAAGCAGATCCCGAGTTGCTCCACTTTTTCCTTATGCAGGATGTGGGGTATCCTGTCTGAATGCTGGAATGTTGGGCGCCTAACATCAAACCAGAGGAAATGGGGAGGAGGGGTAGAGGGCAAGAAGAGAAGGAAGAGGTTGAATCAGTGGTAACTGATGGTAAAGAGGAGGAAAGAGCACCGGTTTTCCATCAAAACAGAATGTGAGAGGTAATTATGAGAGAAACAGACAGACGGCCCATATGCACACTGAGATGTGAGCTGAAATGAAAAATTGCCTCAGAATGTCAAAACAGAACGACTGTTTTACAGGAAGCATTTCTGGAGCAAATTCTGCACCTGCATTTAATTTACACTGGTTATGAAATTATGTATTTGTATGTATGTATGTTTTTTTTTTTTTTTTTTTTCCAGTAACTAAAAGAACATTTAGACATTAAGGACAGAAATGATTACCAAAAGCTTTGCACATTGTAACTGTTTAAACTCACTGCTTCAAACGATTTCCCATGAATGACCTGTAAGAACTTCAAATCCTATTACTCACACTGTAGCAATATTTTAAAATATTTTGCATTTTTAAAGTTATTCAACTTTGAAAAACATTTCTCAAGATCTTTGTCAGATTCTTTCTTCAAATTACATTGTTTGCCAGAAGGGTTGGGAAGGTTACTTTTAAAATATATTTCACCACAGATTACAAAATGCATGCTTTAAAAAGTAATTTGTAACGTATTTCGTTAGATTTAATACATTTTGTAACTTAATATAAATACTTAAGAATACTTTGAAATACTAATAAGGTATGTAACACAAAGGGTCCACTATACATAGGACTTGGTTTTCCTCTGCATATTATTTTTAACAACATCAGTTTTCCACAGTATTTGTTGAAGGAAAAAATGCAGACAACAATTAGATTTCAAAACACTACTTCATGAAGCTTTGAAGCTTTACAAATCTTTTGTTTCGAATCAGTGGTTCGGAGCGTGTCAAACTGCCAAAGTCACGTGATTTCAAAAACGAGGCCTTCATTACATCATAAGTGTTTCGAAATTTCAATGGTTCACCACTGGGGGGCGTGACTTTGGCAGTTTGATACATGCTCTGAACCACTGATTCAAAACAAAAGATTCGTAAAGCTTTGAAGCTTCATGAAGCTGGGTTTTGAAATCGCCCATCACTAGATATTGTTGAATAAAGTTTATTTTGTTTTTTTTGGCACACAAAAAGTATTTCCGTTGCTTCATAACATTAATGTTGAACCACTGTAGTCACATGAACTGTTTTAAACATGTCTTTAGTAGCTTTCTGAGCATTGAAAGTGTTAATTGTCTTGCTGGCAATGCAGGCCTCACTGAGCCATCAGATTTCATCAAAAATATGTTAATTTGTGTTACGAAGATGAATGAAGGTCTTACAGGTTTGGAATGGCATGAGGGTGAGTAATTAATGACAGAATTTTCATTTTTGGATGAACTAACCCTTTAAGAGTTGTGGTGTGTAAACTTTTTGAATTGCATGAACAGGGTAAATTGTAATCATTTTGTCTTCTGGGAAACATAGAGGTATTAAGCTTTTTCACTAAATGAAAAAAATATCTTTAAACAAAATTCACACATCATTATCATCCTGTTCAAAGTTTACACCCCCTGCTCTTAATGCACTGTTCTTGTTCTTCTTGAGCATCAGTAAATGTTTGAGTCACTAAATTGTCCTCAGTGTGAAAAGATGGATCTCAAAATTATACAGTCATTGTTGGAAAGGTGTCAAATATGCAGGAGATGCTGGAAAACCTGAGAATGTGCAGGACCTGGAGGATTTTTCTGAAGAACAACGAGCTGTTTAACTGTTCAGGACAAACAAGGGACTCACAAACTATCACAAAACACGAAAACAGTAGTGGATCATTCAGGTAACGACAGACAATTAAGATTCAAGGGCAATTTCAGAACTGTAGTTTAGGATGCTTTTGCAGTGTCAGAGTCAGAGAATCACCAATTGGTGTTTACATTAATTGCCTGTTACAGATTGTTTAAATGAAATAAATGACATTAAAATTCAAAGTAATCGTTTTGGCAATCTAAAATACTTTTTAGATGTAACTGTAATTTGATTACCATCCATTTAAAATGTAACTGTTACATTCTATAAGTTGTAACTTCTTCCTGAGTCTCTCCATCAGTGTCCAACTCCGGTTTGAACAATGTAAGGCTGAACACCGTTACTGACAATTGTCATTTTGGCTGTGTAAGATTCTTTAGCTTTGTTGTTGTTGAGCAACCGAAATGCAAGTTGTTAAAGCGCCGCCCACTTTTGGAAAGTGAGCTGGGAGCAGCAGCTCATTTGCATTTATAGGGACACACACAAAAATGGCGTGTTTTTGCTCACACCCATAGGGGCAAATTTGACAAGCTATAATAAATGATCTGTGGGGTATTTTGAGCTGAGAATTCAGGGCCAGAGAAAATTTTGGCACGGCAAGTAAAATCTGAACCACTGGCCCGACCTGGTGTCATAGTCACCAGCTGGGTTGCCCAGGACAGCCTCCAGAGGGCACTCATCCCCAGGCCTCCGATATTCAGTCATGGACTACATTCCCCATAATGCTTTGCCCGGACTCATCCGCACTTATCGAATTCAGCTGTTGCTTATTAGCCTTATTAACTCTGTCTATATAAGCCTGGTTTACTCAGTCATTCTCTGTGAAGTCTTATATGTGTCAACACTGCATTTCTGAGAGCTCCTTTGGTACCCTGTTTGCCTTTCTTTTGGATTTACCCTGTTTGCCTGTCTCTCTTGGATTTCCCTGTTTGCATGTGTTCCTGTACCCTGTTACTGTTTGGACTGTTTACCCTGTGTTTACGACCTTTTACTTGTTTTTGGCTTACGTCTTTGGATTACCCTTCAATAAATGACTGCATTTGGAACCTCAACCTTTGCGTCTCCAAGCAGTTTCATGACAAAAGACTTTGCCATATATGGATCCTGCAGTAAGAATCAACTGCCTGCGTCAAGGTAATCGACCTCTCGAGGACCACATCCAGGGCTTTTTAGACAATGCAAATTTCTCTTACCTCCTAGACTATGCTCTCATTGATTTCTTTTGTTATGGACTTGATGATTATTACCAAACCAAACTCATTGGTGATGTTCCTCAAGGATCCATGCACCATGCATCAAACTCTGATGGCCGTGAAAATCAGTCCACCAGCATGTCGAGTTCTAATGGTTGGTGTCGATACCAGAGCCTATTCACAACATGGTTGCCACATCAGAGCCTGTTCACAACATGGCTGCTGCACCAGAACCTGTTCGCTACATGGCTGCTATGCCAGAGTCTTCAGAGAACATGGACACCATGCCTCCAGCCGTCATGGATGCCATGTCAGTGTTTCCGGCTGCCATGAAAGTTGCATCTGAAGCTATCAAGGCAGTCCCTAGGCATTGGAGACTGGCTTTCCGTTTGAAGGACACACGGCTGACGTCAGTGCGAGCAGCTGTTATCTCTGCGGTGGTATCAAATATGGGGGTCTCAGAGGTGGTCCCACTGTCGATTGCACTCCACGTTACGGCGATAGCCATTTTGTGCGTTTGGGCCGCACACTGGTCTTCAGCCCAGGAGTCCGCTCCAGAGCCCGCTTCAGCCCAGGAGTCTGCTCCAGAGCCCGTTTTAGCCCATTAGTTTGCTTAAGAGTCCTATCCTGCCCCAGAGCTCATCCATGTGTCGGTTCCAGTCCCTGAGCTTCCTGTCTGTCCGGATATGACCACGGAGGTCATTCTTGAGCTACCTGTCTGCCTTAACATGACCACAAAGGTCGTTCCTGAACTGACTGTCACAGCTGGCCTTCATTCATAGTACTCCGTAAAAAGATGCCATTAAACAAATATTTACAATATACTGTCATCATGTTGTCTTTACATTAATTTGCAGATTCAATTTGAAATTATGTATTAAATATAAAAAATATATTAAACCATTTTATTTATTTTTTAAATTGATTGGTAGCACTAATATATGAATTTGAAACTGCACTTGCCACAGTGCCTTGCCTTTTCACAGTTGTTCAGTTGTCTGCTTTGGCTAGTCTCCTGTGTCTATTTAAACCATACTGGGCAAGGCCCATCACTCACACACATATATATGCACAGGGGTGGGCTGAGTTTCAGACATTTTCACATTTTGACTCTGAAAATACGCAGAGCTGGCAGCAGACAGACACTGGGCCCCTGACATGTGAGTCATGGCCCATTCACAAACACACACACACACAGATGCACAGAGGTTTGGGAGAGAGGGGACACATGCATTCTCATATTAAACACACGATACATGCAGACAGTAGCTATGCTCTCTGATCAGCTGCGCACATCAAATAATTGACTCCCATTTTTAAACTACTTGTACAAAACTTAAACTTTATATTTGACTAACAAATAAAAAAAATGTTAATGACTGATTCAAGTTGTTAAATGTGTTACTAATTAAATATTTTTGTTATCTGAATGGTTAGGTTGCTTGATTTTCACAGAACTCTCCTGGCAAGAGTACTGTCAGTTGCATAAATGTTGGGAATATTATGTAACATTCATAGAAATAAAACTAAATGTAACCTTAATAACATATGGCAGGTAAACATGCAGCTCTGTATGGAGAATCAGCTCAGATTTATAGCTTAAAATGTGCACTAAAGCAGGTGGACATACATTACCTGACATAACCCAAGCTTCTGAGAAACTGAAGACAGACGGTCAAATGGGCAACAGGTTTATTTAAAGTGGAGTCAGTTGTTGGGAAATACTTAATAGTGAGACTGTTTGTTTAGATCAAATATGGTGTTGCTAAATTCTTGAAATACCACATTCATTTAATTTGTTGAATTGGGTAATGTTCCTACAGAGGTTCTTTGTGGCTGTGATTCAACTACAGCTGTTTGAGTTGAGAATATGTTAGATTGTTCATTATGCTCTAAAGCAGTTTAACCCTAATCAGGTCTTGGTGCGTGTGTGTGCATGCGTTTTTGTGATTTATGAGGACACAAATTTGTATAATGACATGGGTATTACACTGGTATTGTGACGTAAACATGAAATATGAGGACATTTCATGAGTCCTCATATTTAAAATAGCTTTAAAAACATACTAAACAATGTTTTATTAAAAATGTAAAAATGCAGAATGTTTTCTGTGATGGGTAGGTTTAGGGGTAGGGGTAGTGTAGGGGGATAGACAGTACAGTTTGTACAGTATAAAAACCATTACTCCTATGGAATGTCCTCACAAAGATAGCAAAACAAACCTGTGTGTGTGTGTGTGTGTGTGTGTGTGTGTGTGTGTGTGTGTGTGTGTGTGTGTGTGTGTGTGTGTGTAGGTCAGTAGGGGAGGCTGCTGTGAGGGATACCAGCCATTACAGAGAGACAGAAGGAACACTGAGCCAACATGTGCCAAACATATGAGGGAACAGGCTCACGCACGCACACGCACACACAAACACGCTCAAATCACTTTATGAGAGAGAGAGGACAGACTTTTATATTAAGACAGGAACATACAAACAAGCAGCTCCTTAAAGGGATCCAAACAAGCAGGAGGGAATTTATCAGTTAAAGATGAAAGCAAAATGGGTCAGTTTTTTGAACATTTCAGGCATTTCATGAACTTTCAACACTGTTTTGTTGTTTTACATTAGCTAAAAACTATTTACTATTTATTAATATATTTTATTTTTGTTATGATAACAGAATATATGAGCATAATCATTACTTCTTTTTTTTTTTTTTGCAATCACTAGGACCAATTTCTCAATACAGATTCCTCTTTCGAAACTCTTCACACAGTCAGCACAACAGCAGTCTATGTGAAATAACCTGTGGATCATTTTTTAATAATAAATGAATTTGAAAAAATGACGTAAGTATTGTGAAATAGGTCCTAGAGATTGTGAAAACTTTAACTATAAAAAGGTTTGCTTTTAAATTTTTTAAACTAGTTTTTTTTTTTGTTGACAGTAACAAAAAGAATTTCCTTAGCTCTTCCTGCAGGTGCCATCATTAGACCAGTAGGTAGTGACAAGCGACTGTTTTAATGAGTGAACCAATCAAACAATTTGTAAAAAAAAAAAAAAAAAAAAAAAAAATGTTGATTCACACAGGAATGAAACAAATGACTCTTTATGACTGAGTCATTGAATTATTCGATCAACCGATTTGTTCAGAAAAACTGATTCATTCAGGAACAAAACATTACTACTGTGTTTTGCTCAGAATTAATCAGTCAGGCAATTCATTCAGGAGCATTCATGCTCAGAATCATTCAGTTAAGTGATTCGTTCAGAAACACAATACACTACTATGTGTTGCTACTGTTTGACTTCGTTTTGAATTTTCGTTGGTGAAGCAGAAATACACAAAGTAACAAGCAATTGCCTAAAAACTATCATTTATTAACTTAAGATAAAAATTTTGTGTTGTGTTAATATCCAAACTACACAAATATACAAGAATATCCAAACTCATAAGACTTTCATTTATCTTCTAAACAAAAATGAAGATTTTTTTAACACTTGAGATTCCATTTACTAAATCTGAGTGCTTCATGTACATTTGCTGATCAATGTTTATATGTGAATAAAACTCTAAGTTAAATCTGTTCATCATATAAAGCAGTCACATCTCTTCAGAAGACTTTGATTAAACCGCCTGATTTATACGGATTTCTTTTAAGAACGTTTTGAAACATCAGCGTTTTGGGAGAATTAGACTTCTAATGGAGGGATAGAAATCTCTCAGATTTCATTAATATTCTTTTAAGGTGTTTGTACAGTATATTCCTAACTACAAAAAGTTTGCCCTTTCATATTTTTTTGTATATTGGGTTGTCAATAGCTATTTCATAAAAATATTTCATAAAAAGTCTGGTGCAATGAAGAAAATTGTGAAATTCTGTGAAGTAATTGCATGTCAGAGTAGTGTTAGCTGCCTGTTTGCTTGTGCCTGTGTGTATGTGTGTGTGTCAGCGTGTGAAAATGGGGCTCTGGAACACCCAGAGAGCTGAGAGGACTGATTACAGCTAATTACTCAGATAAAACACACCAGCTGGAGCCACAACTCTCGCTCTCTCTACTAGACTGACTGGTAGCCGCTGTTCTGTTCAGCTATCAGCACTCTCTCAGCGGTTCTCTACAGCTCCAGACAGTGTTTTCTCCAGGCCCGTGGTCTTGGCCTAGCATGATTGAAGGGTGTTGAGCCAGCCGTTAATAGGGACTCCCATAAAGCCACACACTCCAGCCAAATGTGTCCATAACAGCAAGCCAGATTAATCTGTAGTTTTTTGAATGGTTCTCTAAATCTATTTTCATACTAAATATATGCTACAAATCTTTAACTGAACCCTGAGCCAAAAACAGTCATCAATGATGAAATAGACGCAGGTCTCTTGCCAAAAATTAGAGTCTGGAGGCAGAACAAAGAAGAATAGAAATGTTTGAATATTGCACAGCAAGACATGTTGACAGCACAGAGTAAGAACCTATTAGCATGTGTAATTTGTATTCATATTTTAATACTATATATAATAAGATTATTTATCTTACGGGCTTGTTGCCTTTATTAGGCAGGACAACATTGTGGTGATAGGAAATAACAACAGAGTCTTACTTCAAATGTAAGCAGTGGAAAGTCGACAGGACTGTCTCAAATCCTTCTAGCAGTACTAGAGAATGAAAGCATACAACAATATAAGTCAGTCAGGCTGGACTCGTATGCCACTTAAACTGCTCATTCTCCTAAAGCTTGGCAGGTAACTCATGCATGACATTCCCTGCCTCTCTCCTTCACTCACACACTCACTCTTTTCTTTCCACCCTCTCTCCGCTGGCCAATTATGTGTGGGCTTGGAATTGAGTCCCCCTTTCATTCTCTTTCTTTCACTCGCTCCATTTTTCAAGCTTTTCTGGTGGGATGTTAGATGGATTTTTGCCACCTCCGTCTTTTCCTTCCTCGGTTGTGCATTTCATTTCTATTTTTCACCTTTTCTTTTATCTTTTTCTCTTGAGGCTAACTTTTCCATTTGGTTTGGCCTTTTTTCTACCTGATCTAACCCTTACAAATGGCTTTCACTAGATTTGATTAGATTTCGATTTGCTTTGAGTTGACAAAGGTAAGAGAACCTTAGTACATTATCGAATATTAATTTCATTTTTTTTAAAAAATATGCAGTTCTATTAAAAGAGCATAAAAAGAGAATAGAAAGTTTGTGACAAGGATCGGCTCATTTAGTCATACATTGGTTGAGTTATGTGTTTGTGATTCACTGAAAAGAACTGATTTAAGAGACTTTTGCTCATGAATTGACCCTTCACCAGGAGTTTGATTGACAGGCAATCTAACCAATCATAACGGCAAATCCACCATTTTGTCCGGCAAAGCAGTTAGGAGTTAGCAGATTAACGTCGGTGGACTTGAACTTGAAAAATGGTATGTACTGACATCTTTCCGCGATTGAAACAACATTCCTTATGATGTTCATTCATGTTTATTTGATACTATAAATGAACTAGTAGGAAGAGATGATCGGTTCATGAGCTGCTTGATCTGAGGCGCTACAGCGATTCGTCACGACACATTAAAGAGCCACAAAATGGTATTTATTGTTTAAATTTCTTTACAAATGACAAAATTTGAGTATTTGTTTCATATCAAAAGTAACCTGCTCTGTCTTGTCTGTCGACACGTTGTCAGTGTCCTCTTTGCTCCACGATGTATTTTTCACTGCGTGAGAACATGATGTGTGGTGAGAGATTGGCATGGCTTGTCGGATGTAGCAACAGTAACTAAAGGGGGCGGGTCTTTGCGAACGGTCAATTGGACTACACTAACTCTGCTGTATGTTTATAGGCTGCAGGGATGACATATTTTTGTAGGCCAAAACCAGGAAACGAATTAGCATTTTAGCACTGTTCCAACTGTTACGGTTCCTCGTCTTCAAGTCAATAGGTTTTTGAATGGGTTTTTGGTTAAATGCCTGAAATAAGCCTGAAATAAGATCTTAAAACAATCTCCATTTTCAATCTTGTCTTGAAAAAGGTGGTTGTTAACAAGGGGCTAAAAGGGACTACAGAGTTTGTCGAGGACATTATAGATCATCAGCCGAACAGGTAAACTCATTTACACACCACTTTCACAGTCTTGTTGTGTTTATAATCACGCTATTGTAAACTATTTTAACTCAAACTTTCAGGGAAAATGTTTTTAAATGAAGGCTGAAAGAGTTATTAGAAGATTAGTGATGGTGACGTTGAAGTCATGCAACTGTGGTGTAGTTCATTTATAGCTTACGTTTAGATTTTTACTTCTGCCGAGTGTATTTAGGCTTCAAAAGTCATAAAAGTTGTGTTAATTTGTGAAGATTACCAGGATGAACAAAAAGTGTAAGAATCATAAACTTTTGTCTAAACTTTTTAGTCACAGAGCTTATTTTCTGCAATAATCCAAAATCCAATGGAAAAATCCTATTGGGTTTTTGTTGAGGGAAACAGAGCGATGCTAACTTCTGAGTTAGCCTACTAGCACCCTATTATTACACTGGCATAACAATCCCATCTCACAGGAAAATGTAAATATAGTGGCAATTTTGTATGAATTCATACAATGTGAATATATATATATATATATATATATATATATATATATATATATAAGAAGTAAGCATAAAGGTCCGACTCTGAATCAAACCGTCACTGGGGCATAAGCAGATCGTAAAAAAAATTCATATGAATTAGCCACCAATTCGACAAAACTTGAAATAGTTACAAACAGCCATAAGATTGTTTTCATAGAGTAAAATATCAATCTTGGGATTGTAAGAAAATAAAGATAAAATAATCATATCAGAAAATGTATATTTAAGTCAGGTTGATTTTGTCAAATTAATATGTTTGACTTTTAATCAGTTCATTCAGATATTACCACATCAATCACATTTTAGGTTACCTGACACATTTTCCAGTGTTCAGCTCTCTCTCTCTCTCTAGAGAAGCATGGTCTTTCTCAGGTCAAGGTCCATCAGCGTGCTGTTTATTATTCTGACCTCTGTCAATGTGCCAGCAGGCATCAGGGGGGAACCGCAAGAGGCCCAGGAGGCCACTAATGCACACACACACAGAAAGAAAAGGAGAGAGAGAGCTCTGAGGGTCTGGGTTACTTGTATATTTGTGTAGTTTGATTCTGGCCTGAGGGAAGGTGCAAAAACAAACTTCACTTCCTCCCATTGTGTAGAGGGTGTCAAATGCCCTTTTAACCCCAGAAAGGCCTGAGGAGCTTAATCTTTCTGTCTTTAATCTAGTGAAAGCAGTGATGGAATATACTGGTTTATCTTTATTTTTCTATTCCATAAATAAATAGCTGAGTTGAACATACTGGTGAGTGAGTACTGGTGAAAAAGAAAGAAAGAAAGAAAGAAAGAAAGGATTTGACTTTTCCAGGCATGTGGAGGAAAACATAAAAACCGAATGAAGGAGTCAACAAACTTTTTCTCCCAGGGAAGAAAGAAAAGGCACCATAACAATAGGCCGCCAGAGCGCCTTAGGCAGGGACTGTTCTGTTCTACACAACTGACTGGATCGAAGGAACGGGAAGTGCAATTTAATTAGTTGTGATTGGAAAGAAACTAAATACTTTCGACATGTAAACAAGCCCAAACAAAAGACAGGAGACATCTGGAAGCATCAAGGCCTGGAATAATGCATTCCACACTGGTTCACTACATTTTTTAACCTTTAAATGTTGGTGTTACCTCTTGAACTCGTAAATGCAGAAGAGAATATGAAAGAACAAAGATTGCCAATAAGCAATATACCTCACAGTGATTCATCTAGCTTTACATTCCCAGTTTAAAACAGCTCAAATAACTCACAACACTTTCTTTGACGCTTGTATACCCATAAAGCAGTGTAAAACTCTTCTTATTGCATTATTAGGTATTCATGAGGCCTTATAATACACCTTATAATCAGTTGTTCAAATTGTTCAAAAGTTTGGGGTCAGTATGATTTTTTCTTTTTTTTAAAGGGGTCATATAATGCCACTTTTACAAGATGTAAAATAAGTCTCTGATGTCCCCAGAGTGTGTATGTGAAGTTTTAGCTCAAAATACCCCACAGATAATTTTTTATAGCATGTTAAATTTGTCACTTTTTGAGGGTGACCAAAAACGCTCCGTTTTTGTGTCCCCTTTAAATGCAAATGAGCTGCTGCTCCCAATAAGAGGGCGGAGTTTCAAGAGCTTGTGTTAGCAGCTCTGATTACCTCATGCAGCTCACTGAAAATGTCAGAAACATGTTCAGCCTTTTATGTTCAAACAGGAGTCGGACAATGATGAAGAGACTCAAGAAGAAGTGACAACATGTAGAATGCAACAGGACATTTCTGAATGGTCAGTAGATTAGTTTATGTTGCTGATGTGGAGTTAACTATGTTAAAGTCATTGATTAGCATATTCTGTCATGATAATCTATAAATCGCTTGTGTGGGAACCGTTGTAAGATGCTTAAAGAGCTAGAGAATATATGCTTCTCGGGTTTTTAGGGTTAGCGATGTCACTAACCTGGGAAGAAGGTCATTGTAGTCCCTACCAGCTGTTTGTTGTAGTTCTTAAGCAGAATTCTTTAAAAGAAAATATCTCAGTTTGCATTGAACTTTGAGCGTCGTAACTTTGCAGATGTCGTTTATGCTCTAACAGCAACAATACACACTAAATAAAGTTAAAAAGGTGAAATCATAATCAACCACTCCTTTAAGAATTAATACTTTTATTAAGCAACAATGCATTAAATTGTTCAGATGTGACAGTAATGATAATTCTAATGCTACAAAAATTTTTTATATAAAATATTGAAATTGAAAAAGTTTTTTTTTTAACTTTCCATTCATCAAAAATCACAGTTTTCACAAATATATAACTGTTTTCAACATTGATAATAAGAAATGTTTCTTGCTTAGCATATCAGCATATTAGAATGATTTCTGAAGGATCATGTGACACTGAAGACTGGAGTAGCAATACATTACAAATGAGTGGTTCAGAGCACCAAAATCACATGATTTCAGTAAACGAGGCTTCGTTACGTCATAAGTGTTTTGAAACTTCAATAGTTCACGTGACTTTGACAGTTTGATACACGCTCCGAACCACTGATTCGAAACAAAAGATTTGTTAAGCTTTGAAGCTTCATGAAGCAGTGTTTTGAAATCGCTATTTTGTTATTTTTGGCGCACAAAAAGTATTCTCGTCGCTTTATAAAATTAAAGTTGAACCACTGTAGTCACATGAACTGTTTTTTAAATATGTTTTTAGTAGCTTTCTGGGCATTGAAAAAGGAAGTGATCTTGCTGGCGATGCAGGCCTCACTGAGTCATCGGATTTTATCAAAAATATCTTAATTTGTGTTCCGAAGATGAACGAAGGTCTTACGGGTGTGGAACGACATGAGGGTGAGTAATAAATGACATTATTTTCATTTTTGGGTGAACTAACCCTTTAATAGTTCTACAGTTAAAGTGTATTAAACAGCAACACCAAATGTTATGTTATCACATGCTGTAATGCATTAGTTTTTAAAGGTTTAACCATAAATAAAATAAATTATGAAAAGATAACAGATTATACTGTGTATTATAAAGCATTTTAATTGGCTTTAAGATATTAAGAATATCTTTATAATACATTACTTATACAAACTTCATATGATATGCTACAAGAAGCTTATAGCTTGAGTGGAAATTCAAAATGATCCTGCCTTTTGTTTGGGCTTGTTTACATGTAAGAACCGTTAGCAAAAACCAGCTGTTCACAGGTCTAGCTGAACTCAGGATCGTCGAGTATGTGTGCATGCATATGTGTGCTGAGCTCGGCATCCCACGGAGGAATTGGCAGGAATGCTTTTATGTCCTTGCACCGCTCCTGGAACACAGACATTTGAGTGAACACGAAGCACACCATCAATTTATTAATAGACATCTGTTTCTTATCACACAAGCCTAATTAGAAAGAAAGACTCCAACCAGCCCTCTCCATCCCATCTCTGTCTACAGCCTCAGCCTTCACTCTCTCTGCAGCTCCTGACTCAAACATTTTCTGGTCTGTTTATATGAAAGCATTTGTGTCATGATGAATGACATTTCATTCAGCAGATAGTGAACATATGTATTTAATGTATCAGCATTTACAGCAAACTCAATGTCTAGACTTTGAGTGTAACTGACCTGACCATTATAGAGACTCAAAAATGCTCCTCCACCACAGGTCATATGGATAAACTGTCACAGTGGTGTTGTCTAAGCAAAGGTTGAGCACTTGTGTCAAGAACTGAACCTTTATTGCTGGGTTAAAGAGCAAACAGGCTGGTTAAAACTGTGTTTACATGGTGCGAAGGGAATGGTGTACTAATACATGCACACTAAGCTGCTCAGGAAAGATCTCTCATATGTGGAATTAATTACAAGAGAATGTTCACTTCACAAACAGAGACACACATTAGAAATGTCTATTGAAGTGGTAAGCAATCACTGCCTCCTGTCTTTTGCTCTGGAGCTAAATGTTTCCCTTTAAACATACCTTTAAAGGGTTAGTTCATTTCTGTCATTAATTACTCACCCTCATGTCGTTCCACACCCGTAAGACCTTCATTCATCTTTGTAACACAAATTAAGATATTTTTGATGAAATCCGAGAGGTATTAACCACCACTTTCAAGTTCCAGATCCAACGCTTCCAGGTTCTACATCAGAATGCTGACTCATAATTGGCTGGCTCCTGCGTCAACATCACATGCACGCGGCGTGCTGCTAACGTGAACAGCATCAGCCAATACTGAGCCGGACGTAGAACCCAGAAGCGCTGGACGTAAACAGCGTAAGAGAATGACACAGAAGAGAAGATATTGCTGAATAAAGTCATTATTTTTGTTTCGTTTTGGGGCACAAAAAGTATTTTCATCACTTCATAAAATTAAGGTTGAACCACTGCAGTCACATCAACTGTTTTAATGATGTCTTTAGTACCATACTGGAACATGAAAATGGTGGTTAAATTGCTGTATATGGATGAGTCAGATACCTCTCGGATTTAATCAAAAATATCTTAATTTGTGTTCCGAAGATTAACGAATGTCTTATGGGTGTGGAACGACATGAGAGTGAGTAATAAATGACAGAAATTTTATTTGTGGGTGAACTAACCCTTTAAAGATGTCTTTCACTCAAACTTGATATCACATAAATGTCATATACTGTATACAGTATGGTTAAAGTGTACTAAACGTACTGACAAGCAGGTAAACTAAAATATAGGCTACTTTAATGACATTTTTATTGAAATTTATATGTCATGTGTTTACATATTTGTAATTACAGATTAGTAATGATGTAGCATTTTAGTACTTATTTAGTAATATATATATGTGTGTGTGTGTGTGTGTGTGTGTGTGTGTGTGTGTGTGTGTGTGTGTGTGTAAAAAAAATATGTATATATATAATCAAGTACTGTACCTGCACTTTATAGTCAATGCATCAAAATAAGTATACCTTTTTTTTTAAAGCATAATAATTTAAAATGTATACTCTTAAAAATGCTGGGTTGTTTCAACATATGTTTGGGTCAAATGACAAACCCAACTGTTGGGTTTAAAATTGAATTAAAAAAATTAAACCAATGGTCAGGTTTGTCCATATTTGACCCAAACGTGGGTTGAAACAACCCAGCATTTTTAGAGTGTACTTAAGAGTGTTACGAAACATAGTCATAAAAGTGTACTGTAAGCACACTTATAGTGGCCTTTTATTTAATTAGTATTATATTAACTGCAAGAACAGTTTTTAAAAAAATATATAATTTTCATTTAGCAGGGACACTGAATGAGAAGCACTGGCTACATTACAAGCTAATACTTAACGTGTAAACAAACTTGACACTCATTTAACTCCACATCTGGGCTAACAATATATACATGCAAACTTACTCTCTAACTAACCAGCTGCATCTTTCTCTCTCTGTCTCAAAGCTGAAGTACTGACCTTCGCTCAACCTCAATTAGAATTCAAACAGCTGCATTAATGCAAAGCATAAATCAGTTTGGGAGCTCATTCATACCTTCTGCCCTTACATGAACTCTCTCACATATGGGCAGGTATCCAAAACCATGTGTATACATGCTAATGTACTTGACCCTGCTGACCCGTGAAGAGGTTTTGTCTGTCTTTTTTTTCCTCAGCACAAAGCACACCCACAGACTGTACATGTCCACACTGGCTCTATCTCTCCACGGGACAGCTGCTCTCTACAGGGGCTATCTCACCGTTCAACACAGACAGAGACATCACAACACAGATACAGGTCACACTGTAAATGCCACTGAGATGAAAAAGCAGACAGCATCACGTCATAAATCTCACCTCACCAGATACATGCAATGAAATATGGAAATGCTAGTATCATGGCTCCATCTAAACATAAAGGGAGTAGCAAATTATCATATACATGGACATCATATGGCTATTGTTTTGGAAGAAGAGTGAGATAAAGCAACGAAACAAACATTTTTGGACAATTTTAACTACGTAATAAGTGTTAAAAGGGTTAAATACGCATCATAAGGGTTAAATATACACTATATCCTTCAAAGGTTTGGGCACAGTAGGGTTTTTTTTAAGTGTCTTATGCTCATCAAGGCTGCATTTATTTGATTAAAAAAAATATACATTAAAAAAAAAAAAAAAAAAAAGAATTTTCAGCGTCATTATTCCAATCTTCAGTGTAACATGATCCTTCAAATCATTTTAATATGCCGATTTGCTGCTCAAGAAACATTTATTTTTTCAGTTGTGGTGCTTAATATTTTTGTGGATTCTTTTCAGGATTCTTTAGCCCTATTTGGACACGACAAGTTTTCATGGAGGACGTTACAAAGAAATTCGTGCTTCACAGACGTACTTTACGATTTTAATCCCGTCCGAATCTGCCATGTCTGTGTTTTTCTTACACAACCTCAGTAAAAATTCCAAGGCAAATGACCTACTTTTTTTCGGCAAACTCAATGGTCCTTTGAGAAATCTAATCCCGTCTGAATGTGAATGTCTGTTTTCCTCATGTGTTTTTGACCTACCTGAGCTACCATTTGCTCATCTTCGGCATGCTTTCATTTCATTTAAAAATGGATGGTATTCAACGAAAAAATAAAATTATAAAATAAATAGAGCCAAATCACAGAAACTGCAAAGACTGCTCACACTGTAAACCCAAATAAGTTGGGCTAACTCAAAAAATTTGAGGTAATCAGTTACATCAAATTTTTTGAGTTATGATGTTCCCAATTTTAAGTAAGCAGAACTATCAAGTTTTGAGTTTGTAGTACTCATGCATGTTAATTGCTCCTAACTTAAGTACTGAGTTAGCTAACTCATACATTTTGATAGCAATTAACATAAAATCTTTAGTTAATTAACTTTTTTATTTTGAGTTCTTGCAAATCAAATGAGTTATTTACTTCACAGTAAATCCTAATAAGAAAATTCAGAAAATGCCAACTTGCTAATTTGCTAACATGTTAACAATAGCATAGTGACCGACGAATTGGGATATCGCTAGAGAGCCCTATCAGCTTCAAGTGAACTACAACAGGCCAATGAAGTTGGCGTGCGATATTTGCATAATGCGCACCGCCCCCGCCAGGTGGTATAAATAGGGGAGCAGATGCCATCGCACTCTGTTTTTCACTGAGGATACAACCTAGTCCGCACTACAGCGAGGGTACAGCAACTGTGGCGACGGGACGTATGTCTCCATTCCCTCTTTCAGGGAACGAGGGTTACATACGTAACCGAGACGTTCCCTTTCAGTCGGTCACGTTCGACGTACGTCAGTAGTGACCGACGAATTGGGATCCCAAATAAAGCGCCACAGTATGAACCCCTTCCAGTGCCCAGCGCAAGCTCTAGCCACCCGGCGCACCAGTGGGACGGGGAAGGGGGCGAGCTGACGCTGAGAGAGTCTACTGCTGTTCCGACATACCCACTAAGTAAACTAGACTACAATGGGGAAGCGAACCCGTAGGGGACGCTGCGGAGACCACTACCCACCCATAGGGGAGGAATTTACATGGAGAGTACACATATGGACTGGCCGTGGGCAGTACGCATATGCAGTCCCTGGGATGGCTCCACCTGGGTAGGGGGAGACTCATCTGACAGGTGACAGCAGAGCTGGCTCTGCTAAGGGAAAGACACGGGCTCACCGTGGGGAGTTGACCGTGGACAAATACACACATGGGACCACTCACGTGGAGGGGTCACGACATGTGGAACCCAGCCAAACGTCAACGGAGACGGAGGTTTGGCCTGGCATCAGACACTCCGCAATGTCCAAGCCGAAGGGGGAGGCGGAGGAACTCGACAGGGTTCGCCAAGCCGGGAACTCGACTGGAGTAAAAAAGGATGCACGTATCCGGCCCAGGGGGCGGGAGTGGCATTGCAAGCCGACAATAGAATGGGCTCTTCGCGTCTACCGGCTGGTGGAAGCGAGTACACAGGAAGATACCGGTTCTACATGAAGGCTATAGAATCTAGCGAACGTGTTAGGTGTCGCCCAGCCCGCAGCTCTACAGATATCTGTCAGCGAGGCGCCGTGCGCCAGCGCCCAGGAAGAGGCCACTACTCTGGTGGAGTGGGCTCTCAACCCGAGCGGGCAAGGCACGCCCTGGGATTCATACGCCAGGGCGATGGCGTCCACTATCCAGTGGGCCATCCTCTGCTTGGAGACAGCCTTTCCCTTCTGCTGGCCTCCGTAACAGACAAAGAGCTGATCTGAGGTCCTAAAGCTTCGCGTTCTGTCCACGTACAGGCGCAGAGCGCAGCTAGGTCTGGGTCTGCCTCCTCCGAAGGCAGCGCTTGCAGGTTCACTACCTGATCTCGAAAGGGAGTGGTAGGAACCTTGGGCACAAATCCAGGCCGGGGTCTCAGGATAACGTGAGAGTCACCGGGCCCGAATTCCAGGCACGATTCGTCAACCGAAAATGCGTGCAGGTCCCCTACCCTCTTGAGCGAGGCCAATGCAACCAGGAGGACGGTCTTTAGGGACAGTACTTTTAACTCAGCTGATTGCAAAGGCTCGAAGGGACGACCCCGGAGAGAAGTAAGAACCAGGGTCAGATCCCAAGAGGGTACAGAGGGGGGCCGGGGAGGATTCAGTCTCCTCGCCCCCCCTCAAGAACCTGACGATCAGATCGTGCTTCCCTAGCGATTTACCATCAACTGCATAGTGATGTGCGGCGATAGCGGCAACATACACCTTGAGGGTGGAGGGAGACAGCCTTCGCTCCAGGCCCTCTTGCAGAAAGGAAAGCACGGCTCTGACCGAACATGATCGGGGGTCCTCTTGGTGAGTGGAGCACCATTCGACGAACAGGTTCCACTTCAGCGCATAGAGGTTCCTCATAGAAGGAGCTCTAGCGGAAGTGATAGTGTCTGCGACCGCTTGCGGGAGATCACTCAGAACCTCCGCGTCCCGTCCAGGGACCACACATGGAGTTTCCACAGGTCGGGACGCGGGTGCCAGAGGGTGCCCCGTCTCTGAGTCAGGAGGTCCTTCCTCAGAGGAATGGGCCAGGGAGGTGCTGTCGCGAGGAGCGTGAGGTCCGAGAACCAGGTCCGAGTGGGCCAGTATGGAGCCACTAACAAGACCTGCTCCTCGTCCTCCCTGACTTTGCACAGGAGCTGTGCGAGAAGGCTCACTGGAGGAAACGCATATTTGCGTAGGCCCCGGGGCCAGCTGATTGCCAGGGCATCCGTGCCGAGCGTGCCGCCGGTCAGGGAATAGAACAACTGGCAGTGGGCAGTCTCCGGGGGGGCGAACAGATCTATCTGTGCCTCGCCGAAGCGCTGCCAGATCAGCTGGACCACCTGGGGATGGAGTCTCCATTCGCCCGGAGGCGGAGGCTGCCGTGAGAGCTCGTCGGCTGCACGGTTGAGCGCGCTTGGGACGTGAATGGCACGAAGCGACCTCAGATGCTTCTGACTCCATAGCAAGAGATGGCGGGCGAGTTGCGACATACGGCGGGAGCGTAGACCACCCTGATGGTTGATGTACGCAACGGCTGCAGTGCTGTCCGAGCGGACCAGTACGTGCTTGTCTGTCAACAGCTCCTGGAAGCAGCCCAGTGCAAGACGTACTGCTAGTAACTCGGCTTTGCCATGGGCAAAGCATGCTGGGAAATAGAAATTCCAGCCCAGTTTCAGTTAAACTTAAGGTAGTCTAAATTAAAAGAATGAAGAATGAATTCATAACTCAAAACAATGAAACAGTTCAGTTTACTTAAAATATGTCAGTGCTGTGAACTCAAAAGAAAAAGAAAGTTCTAAATACTCATAACAGTTAATTTAACTGAACTAAATGTTCAATTTAAGTTTGTCCTACTCAAACCAATTAATTATTTTGAGAGTTAAGGTTTACAGTGCATTTTAATATCAGGTACTTTTCTAGATGTCTTCTTTCTTTCTTTCTTTCTTTCTGTAATATAGAGTGCATGTGTAGCATGGTATACTCTCTCATGAAGAGTCAAGGTTAAGGTGAGATAGTTTCTATATCCCCCACCCATGACCTACTGATAAGGTCTGGGGTTTGTAAACTCTCTCTCTCTCTCCACACACCCGTATGTCCTCTCTTTCCTTTAGCTCTTTCACAAACACTCTCACACGCCTTCTATCTTTATCTCTCCCTGACTCCCTCTTTCTCTTTTACACACACAAATATGCCTTTCCACATTACAATACAAAAAAGACACATTATATTTAAAAGACTTTAGGCTCTTATCTTAAAAACACATCTTTCTCTTATTTTCTCACGTCTCACATTCCACACGAACAATACGCAGACATTTAGTAATTGTAAATGTTTTACTCCTATTTCTCATAACTGCAGATTGAGTGATTGAGGTTAACCAAAGAGCCAAAATTAAAACTTGTTAAAGTTATGTGGAACTATATTGTTTGGAAAATTTAGGTAACTGACACTCTTCATACTTTGAACTCTTTGTGGCTTACTCACATGCATTATTTGAAGTTCTGAAGATGTATTTTTTATGATTTCTCTTATTTAATTAATTCTTCTGAAAAGAGCATAAACGTGTGAAGAGATCTTTAACAAAATTGACAAGATTATTTTATTCATGTGTGTATGTATATATATGTGTTAAAAAAGAAGCTAAAATGGTAAGTACCTGTGAGTAAAAAAAGTAATCAGTTTTTTATGTGTCCACCTCCAGTGTTCCTCAGCAGGCTTCAGTATTTGGCAGCTGGAATGTGTGTTATGGTGGCTGCTGGCAGTAAATACATGGACATGCATGTGGATCTCATGAGCTGAAATTCAACACAACACACAATCACAGTCCTGTCAGTCCCTGTCAAGGCCTCAATGACAAGACTTCACTTCTGTGTGTGTTTTCAAGCATACTTTCTGAATATATGTCTAGTCGATTACCTACACCACCATATAAACCCACCCAGCTCAAAGACGGTATTGGGTGGCCATTGGTGGAACGTGATATATGCCTTGCTATGCTGCATACACACACACACACACAGTCCAAACTGTCCTACATTTGATCTGACAATCATTTCCCCAATATGTGTACGTGTGATTCAGTGAATGAACGTATGGACAAAAAACGTGCGTATGACTCTCATCCAATTGTGAAATCTATAAATCACAAACAATCTTGAAATTGTGCGCAGTTGAATGGTTTCAGATCTCAGCCTTGTAAACGCTGCCTAATTAATGTCATATTAATTAACCAGTCACCAGTAAACATCCAAATCCTTTACTTGAGAATGGCGAGCGGCAAGAATTGCTTAGATTTTCAAATACCTGCAGTACTCAGAGTCTCTGCCACAAGAAAAGGTGCATGTCTGCTTAGAACCTGATGTGGCACTCAGTACTTTTCTATATCATAGAAAGTTTTTATAAATATGAATGTTGCATGGATTTTAGCGTACACACACTCTAAGTTCAAATCCTTGCATACGCACGTTTTATAAATGAGGCCCCTGGTTGCTCCTGTCAGCACTCTCCAGTTCTGAGGTTTCCACTCCCGGAGATACATGAGGTGGAGACAGAAGTAAAGAGAGAGAGAGAGAGGAAATGTGAAAGAAGAAGAAAAGGAAGAAAGGAAACGGGTTTGTGTAAGGAAGTGAAAATCAAGGACAGAGCAAGTAGTAGGTAAAAAGTATGAGAATTGCAAGATGATGCATACGCAGCTAACAAAAATGTTCCAAGAACGTTTTGCTAACATTGCCATCAAGTAACGTTATTTCTGAAAGTTCTCTGAACGTTCAAAATGTCCAGTTTTTAAAAAAAATGTTTTAAAAACTTTTGTTTTGAGAACATTAAAGACAAGATAGTTTTGAATGAATGTTCTATTACTGGAAGTTTGTTATTATGAACTATTATAACCATTTGTTCATAACTTTGAGAAAACCTTGCCAGAACATAAGGGAAGTTCTGAGAATGTTCCCTGTTAGCTGGGTATGCTGTGGTAAACTACACCTGTGGGTATCAAAGTAGACCTTAAAGCTGAAGTGTGACCTTTTTGGATGGTAAAATACTTTCTCCTATCTCAACTTACCATGCAGAGACAACTAAAACTCAAGGTCGATTCCCCCAAAACACTGTCATTGTTGTGCTGTGCAAACAAAATACTGCCTGACACACTAACATTGGCCCTATCCCAAATGGCACCCTAAACACTCGCAGGCTACAAGTCTGCACTTTCGCAAGGTTATGCCACTTTAGCTGTCAGGTTGAAGTCTGCTGTGGAGCTCAGACCAGTGCAGGCTCGGCAAAAGTGCACACCGAGGGAGTATATCAACTGCAAAAGGGGTGCTCACACGCACCATTCTGAAACCTGAAATGACAAATGGGACACCCTATGATTACTTCATATGATCTTATGATCTTGTGGAATTACAATGGCTGCCACGTACGTGAAGTCCGCGAGATCATAAGTGCATACGAAGTGTGTTTTTTGGGACAGGGCCACTGACACAATTGAAAAAAAATGAGCAGACTTCAGCTTTAAATTAACACACCTGCATGAAATACATGTAAATGATCTGATAATAAGGTTGCTAGCATAATAGAGAGAGAAAATAAAGAGGAAGAAAAAAGAGATTCTCTCTTCTAGAGTCGCCAAGCGTTCGTTCCATACAAGGTTTGCTGACCATGCAGAAGACAGCAGCGAACCTAACTACACACACACACAACCTGGACACACTCAGACCACACATGAAGCCTCACCACACACCTATACAAAAAGTAGGACACTTCATCCACACTTAAAAAAAAAAAAAAAGTAACTGTCAAACTGATTTAAGCGCACATTTCACTAAAATAAGTTTGTAAGGGCTTTAAATGAAGCAGCAACTGAAAATATATTGTTCAAAAAGAATACAAAAAATATTGTGACAGTTTCTGGTCTTTTTTGAAAGAAGTCTCTTATGCTCACCAAGGCTCTTTTTCTCACTTTTAAAATATAGTTTTTTTCCTGTGATGTCAAAGCCGAATTTTCAGCATCATTATTCCAGTCTTCAGTGTCACACGACCCTTCAGAAATCATTCTAATATTCTGATTTGGTGCTCAAAATCATTTCTTCTTATTATAAACATTAAAAAAAAAAAAAACACTTGTACTGCTTAACATTTTTGTGGAAACATTTTACAGGATTCATTGATAAATAGAAAGTTCAAGAGAACAGCATTTTATTATAAAAGTATTTGCCTTTTGATCAATTTAATGATGTTACGGATATGTACTCAGAGATGACGACGAATGGTGTTCATTGACAGACAGCAGGTTTAAACAGGAATGCAGGTAAGTAAACAGGATATTTATACGTATTGGATGATAATGAGATACTGAAAGCAGTCTTTGTCTTACAGGTGAGGATATCGTGGATGGATGACAGACAGGTGGAAGCACACAAACTCAACAAAGGTAAGTTTTGACATGAAGACGATGGAACACGAAGACGATGGAACACGAAGACGCTGGAGAATGGAGACAGGTAGGTACCAAGAGACATAGGAGATAATCGTAGAAGTAGTCCATTACGTGCAAACAAGACCAGACCCTGGAGTGAGGCGAGGTGTGTGCTTATATGCCGCTTGTGTGATGAGGTGATGATGATCAGATGCGGGTGATTGCCGAGTGTGAGCAGGTGAGCTGAAGGAGGGATGATGAGAAATGGAGTTCAGTTAAGGTGAGACAGATGGTGACCGTGACAAATAAGTCCTTGCAGTATTAATGAAAGGGGGGAAAAAATCATACTGAGCCCAAACTTTTGAAACCATCAATTAGTTAAAAGTTAGTTCTGAGAAAAGCTCTCGAAGCTTTTTTGTTGTTGTTGTTGGTATTTTTTATCATGCAAAAAAAAAAAAAAAGGACAAGCACACATCAGTATGTTTTGTAAAAAGAGCAGCTTCTAATAATGCATTGTACATATTTATTGTCAAAATTGGCAATTCTTCTGTGTTTAAAAATAATTTATCTGTGCACATCATGATTATTATTATTATTTAAAAAATAAAAAATAAATAAAAAAACATGTTCCTTCTTAATCTTTAATCAAAATCATTAACATCCCCTCGCAACGACATTTCTCTGTTGACGTGTTTACCAGCATGCGGGTGAGAGAATAATTCCTCCCCACCAGCAACCTGTCACTCACATGAGATCACAGCAGTTAACAAATGGCAATGATTCAGTCAATTCTCAGTGGATAAAATCAAGTCCCGCATTACATTGCAATTTCCATGTTATGGCAACTACAATGACAGCTTGGTTGTCAGACTTCAAGCAGTCAGAGATGCCCATGTCCATTGACGTCGGACAGCAACACACACACACACACACACACACACACACACCGTCCACTAAATTCAGCCAGCTGGCAATGTACTCTCTTTCCACTCCAAAACATGCCATAAGTCTTCACTGTTGTCCATCCACACCAGTAGCACATTATAGCAGAACAACTCATGACCATGGAAAGCAGATTCAGAATGAGTTATGAACACAGCAAGAGGTTCCCACCCACCACTGATATTGACATTTTTTGGCAACCTTTGGCTTTTCTGTTCACTGGGGACCTATTTTTGTTTTCAGAAATTATGACTGACTAACCTGCCGTAACATTTGTAACTTTTTCTTGTACTTTGCTAAAGCTCTACATTTGACTACATTTGATAGACACTTCCTGAATGTGCTGCCAATGAATAGTTGGATGTTTTAGAACAGGGGTCTCCAAACTCAGTCCTGGAAGGCCACCGTCCTGCAGAGTTTAGCTCCAACTTGCCTCGACACACCTGCCTGGAAGTTTCTAGTATGCCTAATTAGACCTTGATTAGCTGGTTCAGGTGTGTTTAATTGGGGTTGGAGCTAAACTCTGCAGGTCAGTGGCCTTCCTGGACCGAGTTTGGAGACCCCTGTTCTAGAAGAACAAGAGGTGTCATACTGTGAGGAGAGCAACGATTATTTTTTCACTTGATTACAATCCTGGGCAGTATGGGAAATGCCAATAAATAATCATTATTGTTGTACAGTGTCTCAGTTTCTTAATTTTAGTTTTGGTTGAATTTACATAATATATTGTGTTTTTGTTTTATGCATATTTTTATTTTAAAGATTGAGATCAAATAATAACTGGCAGACCCCTAAATAACCCCTGGCAGACCCCCAAAAAACCCCTAGAGGTTGAAGACACCAGGTCAAAATGTAATTGTGTAAAGAATCTAAAACTTTTTCTTCTCTTTTGAAGGAACGTGTGTAAACGCTTATAAAAGGTTCTATATAGAAAGGGTTCTCTCAGGCACTTCATACATATATAGAATCTTTGGGGTTCCTATCATGAGATCATTTTATGGATTTAGCTTTAATTAATTCTTTTTTTTTTAAGTCATTTTCTTTTGGATTAAAGGTGCAATGTATAAAATTTGGGAGGATCTATTGACAGAAATGCAATATAATATACATAACTATGTTTTCAATGGTGCATAAAGATCCATTATGTTTTTATTATCTTAGAATGAGCCATTTCTATCTATATACCCCCCTCCAATTCAAGTCGCCATTATGCGCCAACATGTTTCTACAGCAGCCCTAAATGGACAAACACTCTACAGAGCGCGTTTAGTCACTATGTTGTTCTTCTTATAAATCGTTCATGTTTTTAGAAGCAGCTTACATCATCACTACGTTGAATATGCACAAAGTAGTAGTAGTAGTCGTCTGGTTTATTAGAAGTAGAGACTGTTCTTTGTTAGAAGTAAGAAGAAACCTCATTGCATTGCTGCACACAGGCTACTCTGCTGTCTCAGACAACAACGTCTTTGTTTTGTGTCGGCCAAACGGCCACCGTAGCTTCTCTGAAAGGGAGGGGTGCGAGGGGTGTGCGCCGTTAATTGCAGTTCGCAACCTCACCACTAGATGCCGCTAAAATTTACACATTGCACCTTTAAATTAAAAAAATTATGCTGCTGGTAAACATATTTTATAACTAGAAAAAAATTAAATAACCATTAAACATGAAAGTATTTAAGACATTTTTACTTATATATATAACATTTTTGGCATAAAAGGCATTCTTATAGAACCCCTATGAACCTTTTTTTCTAAGAGTTTATTTTTTTGAGCGAGAGCATCTCATAAAGCCAGAGGTTCATCTGGGACATGACCGAGAGTGTGAAGGTGTTGAAAAGGGCTCTTGTGCCAAATCCTTCCAGCCTTACAATGAACAAGAGCTATTAGAGAGACAGATAAGACGTGAAGGGACTATTTGCTGGTCCTGCTAGCCAAAATATACTGGCTAACTGTCCACGTATTTAAAGCGTACAACAATACTTGCTTGATTTATGAATTCCCGGTATTTTCTAGTTCTCATTCCAACTTTTAACATGTTTTGTTTGATAATAGGTTCATATAATTCATATCATCTCTCTTTATAGTTAAAGGTGAAGTGTGCCATTTTTCAATGTTAAAATGCTTATAATATGCAGAGACAATGGCAATGGCTTTCTGACAAGCCTCAGGGTTTAAGGCAAAAATTAGCATCACAATAGTTACAGCTTTCCAGGGACAAAATGAGATTTTCCAACCACAAAATAAACACCCTGTGCAGAAAAATGCAAAAAAAAAGACGATATAAATAAATACAAAAGAAATGTTCAAACAAATCTGTTAGTGAGCTTCAAATGCCACGTCCTGAGGGCAGGGAGAAGTGAAGAGCTACAATCCAAACATTGTTCAACAGTCAGAGTGTGTGGTCATAAATAAGACTGAAAAATGTGTGACAAGAATGAGAGCCCTTTAAAACTCCATGAGACATTTTGATTTGTGAACCTTAATGTTTCAGTTTGTCTCTATTTTATATTTTGCCAATGTACATTAATTCCTTATTCTGATTTTACATGCATAAAAGATTATTTGCTTGGAATGCTCTATTGTGTTTTCTGCTTGCATTATCTGATTCACTTTAAAGCCAACATGAATTGCAAAGGCAACCCATTTAACTTTTATAATGTGACATTTCTGAGTGAAACAGAATATTGAACAAGAAAAAATGGGGCAGGATATTCATCCATTGATTGGGTTATAAAAAGTGTACATTACATACCAGAATGGAGTGTGTAGGTTTGCTAAAACAGCTATTTGGATCTTACAGCATTATGCAATAGTCTGCACAGCTGTTACAGAGGAAGAGCAAGTTATTTACATTATGCTGAAAGATTACAAAGACAAACAGCTTTACAGTTTTTTACTCCCTTTGGAATAAAATGCAAGTTCCCAATAAAACCATTGAACGTGCATTAAGAAAGCAAATAAGGCCTAATTCATGTTGATTTAGCCATCAAATGCTTCATTAGTCATCAAATGTTTTCTATAAAAGGACTTTAACACCCGGCATTCAGTCTGTGCTCACTGTACGCTACAGTTCCTGGCTCAGTTTACAATATGGCTTTGTGCAACACAGAGAAACAAGACAAGATCTCCAGATCTGCTTGTGCTTGAGTTTGTTTCCTTCAGTTTTTCACGACTTTTTCTTTTGCATATCCCTCTCAGTCAGTGTAGCCAAACAATGTGGCAGTTATTACAGGCGTCTCTCAGTCAAGTTTGCAGAAATCAGAGAGATAAGACTCCAGCCTGCAGCTGACTGGGAGAAACTGAGTTTGGGACCCTTAACAAGACCCTGAATTCATTACCTTGCCATCTCAGTGTTTGGTTTTATCTTTCACCCAGTCCTCAGCTGTCTTGTAGAAGAATGCCACCACACTTGTTTCCTGTATTGATGGAGGCACTGGGTTTTATTTAGCCCTCTAAACCAGCGGGAGCAACTTATGTAAGCTGCAGCTGGGATTTAAACACCAGCACCTGAGAATACCTCACGAAAATGGGAATGGAGTCCTGTAACTCGAGCAAAAGAAATAAATTGCAGCTGGATGAAATCTAAAGTGTTTATTTTGACAGTTTGTAAACTCACAAAGTGGTGAGGGTTCATATTTTGGTCCCAGCTAACAGGGAACATTTTCAGAACGTTCTGGCAAGGTTCTCTCAAAGTTATGAACAAACATTCTTCCACTAACATTAATAGTTCAAAATTATCTGGTCTTTATTAATGTTTTCAAAACGTAAGCACAAAAACATAATTTATACAGTACATCGTTCATGGAACTTTTTTTTTTTTTTGGTCACACTTTATATTAGGCGTCCTTACATCAAAAAAATAAGTACAGTGTACTTATTGTGTTCTTATTGTATTGCAAAACACTTTTGCTGCTATTGAGGTGGGATACAGGTAAGGTCAGGGACAGGTTTGGTGGTATGGATAGATTTAAGGGTGGGTTAAGGTGTAAGGGAAAGCTCAATAGTGTAATTGCAGAAAATTAATTACAGCTGTAATGGTAACACTTTACAATATGGTTCCATTAGTTAAGGTTAGTTAATGCATTAACTAATATTAACTAACAATGAGCAATACATTAGTTACAGTACTAATTAATCTTTGTTAACATTAATTAATAAAAATACAACTTTCAGCATTGAAATTGAAAATTGAAAATGTTTTAGAAATATTTTCTATTGTTAGTTAATGTTAACTAATGTAAACAAGAGCAGACATGGCAGGAACTAAACTAAACAGAGCATAAACATGACAGTAGT
Source organism: Ctenopharyngodon idella (assembly GCF_019924925.1). Taxonomy (NCBI): domain Eukaryota; kingdom Metazoa; phylum Chordata; class Actinopteri; order Cypriniformes; family Xenocyprididae; genus Ctenopharyngodon; species Ctenopharyngodon idella. The sequence goes on from NC_067227.1 coordinate 14,461,581, forward strand.
CCCCCCTCCTGGAAGGCGCGTCCTCGCACCGTATTTGAACATCCAACTGTGGCACGAGGGAGGGGGCTTTGGAGGTGGGTGTGGAGCTGGTGACGGACAATGACCAGGAGGAGTTGGTGGAGACAGACACCATGGTGAAGCCGATGGTGGAAGGAGCCAGGGTGGAGCTTTGGCTGAAGGTCTTGGCAGAACCCGGGGACTGACAGACGTGGTACCAGGGTGAGTGGAGTATCTGGCGAAGCAGAGAGGCCGACGGACCAGGGCAACATCCACGGCCCAGAAGCCCAAGATGTAGCTGCTGGTTCGCAGGACCGAAGCGGAGACAGGGATTTGGCTGACCGGGGCAACAATGGAGTGAGCGAGGACGAGGAGCCTGGTGGAGCTGAAGGGGTGGAGGGTTGAGGCGTAGCAGAAAACAAAGAAGTCTGTGGCAGAAGCTGAGAGATGACTGACCAAGATTGATCCGGAGGAACAAGGAAGCCCGGAAGAGTCCCAGGGCAAATGGCTCCCGGTGGAGACAAGGGGCTGACAGGCCGAGGAGGAGACATGGGCCTGAAGGCCCGAGGTGCAGCCATGGACTCAGCCTCATGCTGAGCTGGTGGAGGGGAAGCCCGAGATGGGACTGAAGAGCCGCACAGAGCTAGTGGCGGGGGCAGAGCCGAGGAGCTGAACAACACCTGTGGAACTGGCGGATCCAGGGGACTGGACAGAACCAGTGGGGATGGGACCAGGAAGTCAGGCAGGAACAGTGGAGGAGGAAGATTTCCGGACAGGACCAGAGCATCCAGATAGCCAGACGGGACAGCGGAAAAGACACAACCGGAACTAAATTAAGCTAAACAGAACATGACCATGACACAGAGAACACTCAAAAGTAACATTCCAATAATGTTTGCAAAATTATCAAATGGAATGTACCCTTAACATTCGTTTAACCAAGAAAAAAAGAAGACGTTTTTAAAAAGTTTAAAATCTGGGCGTTTTGAACATTCAGAGAACATTAAGAAATAATGTATTCATATCTTAATGGGAATGTTAGCAAAACGTTCTTAGAATACATTTTTCTTAGCTGAGTAGATACACTGCAAAGCCATTTAATACTCAATGGAAAGTCAGAGCTGCTCAAGCTAGACCAGGCTAGGACAGGTTTGTGTGCCGGTGCTCTGTGGGCTCTTCACAGAGATGCCCCTCGGCTCATTTTAGACATGTAAGGAAAAGTTCATCCTAAAGTTTGGACAGGTCACATTAAACAGGCTATCGTCAGTTCACCACATCAAAGCACCGTCATCTGCCTCTCTGAAAACCTTTTCTACCCTCTCGCAGGCTTTCAGCGCTGCCCCAAAGGTTCATTACCCCCTCCAGCACTTCAAAGAACAGCGGTTTCAAAGCGCAACTTTTCACCAACTGGATGCAGAAAAAAAGTTAAAAAAAAAAATTAAAAAAAAAAAAAAAACCACACAGATAATGCTGATAGATGAATTAAGCCTGTTTTAAGTTCCTGCAGGTTAGTTTTTTTGAATCACGTAAGTTTGATATTACAGAGTTTTGGTGATAGAAGAGAAGAGATGAGAAGAAAGAAGACGAGAAGAGTTGATGTATTTTGGTCATGGCGGTTTACAGCTTGGTCACAGCTACATCATTAGTGTTATGAATAGAGTGCTTTTTGTGTTTGTGAAACTGAGACCTTTATGACTGCATGAATGTGTTTCTGTGTGAGATGTGTTAGAGCAGCTAATAAAAAACTAATGTTTACTGTGGTAGCTTTGCATGTTTAGAAATTTTCGAATAATCAAACCCTGCAAAAGCCCTCAATCAAGAGGTTTAGTCAAAAGAAGAGCTGAAACAAATATACGAACAAGGAAGAAAAAAAATAAAAGCAACTGACAAAAACAATAAAAAATAAAATAATATAAATATATAAAATACAAGCAACCTACAATAAATAAATAAATATCAGACAATAACTTAAAATAAATAAATAAACACCAGACAATAAATAAACAATAAGTGACCTACAATAAATAAATGGCAGAAAATAAATAAATAAATAAATAAACAATATTGTTAGCTTTTTTGTTTGTTTGTTTGTTTTTCTCATGGGTATTTGAGGGTAATTTTTGGTTTAGTGAATTTGATATTTGCTCACTGATATCATAAGATTAATTGCAATCATTTAAAAATATTCACATCCATCATTTTTAACAGTAAAACAATTTGTTTGGCCTTAATACTACACAAAAAAAATAAAATGCTAACTGTTCTGAAATGATATTTGATGGTAGTCTGTACAAATTATTTATCAGAATCCATTTCTGGATTTCATCAGATGAGTCACGCCTTTACATCGTGTTTGCATGCAGTGTACATTTGTCAGATTATGAGATCAGTTCACAGACCCTGATAAACAGGAAATTGGATTGTCAAAGGTTTCCTTGAGCATTCTGAACAGGATTAGTCTGGCAAGCGGATTTAGAAACCTCAAAATCATGACGGCTTGTGTGAGCATGCTCAAAGTTTCAGGTAGTATGTTAACATCAAATTCCAGACTTTCCAATGTCTGTGTTTAAAGACAAACATATAATGAATAATTTGTTCATAACTTGAATGAGTCACAGAGTGAGTGATTGATCTGCATCGAGCGCATGACACATATGAGAAAGAACGTCTGGTAGGGTTAAGATGGCGACATAGCAAAGACGCACATTAAAGTCATTAGTCATTAATAAACCTGTTCTGTACAGGCACCTTCCCCACCCATACGACTGTATGTCTCCCTCTATAAAACCATTAACGCAGGCTGTACTGCCAACACACACATATTCACACCCAAATATGTGAACGCACACCCTCATACACAAACACACACACTGCATACCTGTGCTGACTTGTCGTACACATGTCCATTATGACAAAGATTAAGTGGAAGTCAACAATAGTTGCCAGGATCATTTCAGCCAGTTTTCCAAAACACATTCTTTAAAATGTCAACAACAATGCTCTCTCATAACCTCTGCACACACACAAAAAAAGAACAGGCCTGATGGAAGCTGAAGGTAACAGACAGGAAATCCAAGGAATACAATCAGCTACCAAAAGGGTGGAAAGTACTGATGGACACTCACATGAGACTAATTGGTGCCCTATTTTTTATTTAATTCAAAAATGTGTTTATTGCAAATCTTGTCTTGTTAATAAACACACTTTAAACTCTGACATTTTACAGAGAGTGTTCCTATATAAACTTGATTTGGCAAGTAACAGGCATAATTATTCATTTTGATAATTCATTAAATTAATTTGCTCACGGTTATGTCACTTGTACTTCAAGAAATCTGTTAAATGTTGTTGTTCAAACTTTAATCAGGAAATTCCTTATAAACATTACTAAAGCAAGATGCATTTTTTAAGAATGTAGAAAAATGGATGCTTTATTCAAACACTTTAATAACTTTTTTAATTAATGCATCTTATTGCAGTCAGTAACAATACAAATCAAACGCAATCAGTGGCCATTTTCAAACTACAATGGATGATTTTCAACCATTTTCAACAGATTTGCTCTAGATTACAACTTATACAGTTTAAAGTATTGCATGGGTTACACTATACCAAAACTAAACTCAATAAAATTTACCCTTCAGTTTCCCCATTATGTGATAGATGTCAGAGCTCAGATGGTACGCATGCTTATACTTTTTGGTTTTGCCCTGAGATTTCTGAGTTTTGGAAGAATATTTTTCAGAGGTATTCACATGTTTTTGGAGAAAATATCAGTCTAGACTTTGAATTAGCTTTGTTTGGGTGTTCTGACCCTACACTAGCATTAACACATTCTCAGCAATTGTCTCTTATGTTCGGTATGGTGGTAGCTAAAAGGGTGATTTTGATGGAGTGGAAGTCCACTTTACTGCCCAGTTTTCATAAATGGTTGGGGGAGATGGTTGCCGCCCTCAAGCTCGAAAAGATTCGCTTTTCCAGGATTGATGCTTCTAAAAAATTTGATAAAATCTGGGGCCCCTTCCTTAGGTATCTTTTTAAGAGTTGAATTTGCTTGAGCATTCATGTAAATGGATAGCTTCACTGATGTATTTCTTCACTCCATGTTTTGTTTGTTTGATTATGTATGTTTTTGTTTAAGGTGTTTATTTTGTCATTGGATCTGGTGCCTGTTCATGGGGGGTGGGAGTGGGAGTGGGGGGTTCTCTTTTGTTTGTTTCTTTTTTTTTTTTTATGAGTTTTTTTTTTTTTGTGTGTGTGTATAATATATTTTTGTATATATTGAGACTTTCATCTGTTTTATGTTTATATAAAAACTGTTATAAATAAAATTATTAATTTTCAACAGATTTGCTAAAATCATGAAGGCCCACCCCTAAACCAAGCCCCCAGTGGATTAGAGCAAATTGGGTAAAAATGCCCAAAAATCGGGTGAAAATGGCCATCGTGGTTTGAAAAAGCTCCACAGATTGAGAAACACCCACTACTAGTGTTCTGCAGAGATTCATACCTGCATCTTGTGGTCATCAACTACAAATCACCGTCTGCTCAGTGTCACTGTCTCCTCCCATGTGTGCTGTCGGCTTTCATCAAAATTTCAATGTTGAAACAACATGCTTTAAACATTGAAATGTCAGTCTCAACCAAAATTGGATCAAAACTCAACACTGTATCAATATCACCTTGCTATCTGGGTTAAGGCAAAACAAAAAAAATGTTAACAAATAGATATTTCCATACTTCCCTACTTGATTGTTTTGGATTACAAGTTTCGAATGTAGCTTATTGCTTTATATGATTTTCTTTTCTTTGGTGTGTAATGTATCTGTTTGTGCATGTACAATATCTGCAAAGTTACAAAGCTCATAGTCGCCCACAAAAAGGGAACACTGCTCCAGACCTGCCTAAAACGCCTCGATTAAAGTATTAATGCCTGTCCAAAGGCATACAAGAAGGCGGTGAGGCTTCAGTGATTTGTATTGTTGTCGCCATGTCGTGGACAAGCTGTATGTTTCGGTATGAAAGCAAAACCCCTTTGTTTGGCCTTCTGAAAATGGATATAAGTAGGAATCATTTATTTATAACGCTGTTCCTGAGCTGTACAACCCAAAAGTTAACTTGTATTTTACGGAGGACAGCTTCCTGAACCTGTGAGGGTACAATGTCAGCTATACACAAGTCATACTTGTCAAGTTGGTTTGAACTAATATGGTTAAACCACCTGAATTATTAACTGTGTTTACAATTGTTTAGAAGCCTTGGAAGCTGAAGCTGGCTATTATGGTAAGGGTCATTGCATTTTCGACACATGTTGAGGTGTTTGGCCATTCACAACTCATTGAGTCAGCTGGCCAATCAGAGCACTCTGAGCTTTTCAGAAGGAGGGGCTTTGTAGAAATCAAAACTCAGTCAGAGCGTTTCAGATAGACTAGGAAGAGAGGTGCTGCAATATATGAAAAATAATGTGTTTTAACAGTTTTAACATTAAAGCATGTTAACCCATTCTATACATCTATAGGATGTTATAAAATAGCATCATATGACCCCTTTAATGAACTGAGAAACGGCAAGAATACAGTGTTGACCAGATCACAGAGCAGTACAGTCCCCAATGAATATGCCAAATGAGAGATTTGAATGACTACAGATAACAATTTCAGTGGAGCTATTTTTGCTATATCGTAAGTTACTGAAATCCAAGCATCTAGAGATCATGTACATATAGAAGCATGACATATGTCTCTGTCTAATGTCCCGAGTAGTACTTGGCCTCATGTCGACACCCCAACCTTAAACTAACGCTTTGCCGTTCCACACACATGAGCCACAGTTCAATCTTCCCCGACAAGAGATTTTCTTAGGCGAGCAGCCCAGTCTCTACCCATCCACCAAACACATAGTGTACACTAACATACAGCCTGCGTACTGTTTTTCTTTGAGGGATTGAAAAGATTAGTTTAATTTCAGATTGCTTTATTTGGACTTAGTCGGCTAAATGTCCATTTTTTCCAAACTTTGACTTATTGACTGCGGAGTGAGGATTTATGAGCGCTCACAACTCTTTCTGTACATATAGATGAACAGACGGTGGCCAGAGGAAATGTTGGCTTACTTTGAATTATGATCTGCCTTAGACAGAATGTGATTTGTTTAAAACATAATACACCGAAAAAACCAGGCTGGTCATGGTGAATGAGATCGTATATTGGGTTAAAGCACCACTGGGCAATTGAAACCAACCATTCAGGTTTTGTATTTGATCAGGAGCGTGAAGTAAATTTCAGATACTTGCAGTGGACCATGATATGTATTGTAATATTATGCTGTTGTAGTCTACAGTAGTTAGATCAGTAAATCACCAGTTTGTGACATGCATGTAGTCAAAGATATGCAACTTTGCGCTTCCCCTATAAATAAAACTTGAGATATGCACACCTCAGCCTGAGGTTATTTTGAAGATGTTCTGTAGTGTATCCAATCAGATAAAGACCTCCTGAAAGGTCCTTGCTGATATAACGTTGTAAAAGGAACAGAAAACACACACAGCCTCTGGTTTTCCTTTTCAAAGTGTATCTTTCTCTCATTCTGTTGTGATATCTATCAGTTATCAAGTGGTGATTTAGTGTTGTGTAAATCAGGGAGACTGCTCATCCAGAAAGACCCGACTAGGAGGATCTCAATGGCTGCGGATATATCCGTCAGCAAACTCTAAAACACAACACATGGATCTAACGATTTCACATAATAAACAGCCTCAACTGAGACTGGAAAGTATTTCGCTTCTATTTTCATTTCTGAGGCACTTTCCAATTTTAAAAGTTATCGTTCTCCTACACGCTTCACCATGTCTGAGCTTGTATGGTGGTAATTTCATCTGATCCACCTAGTGAAATTAACCCAAGTCAACACACACAAACACACCCACATATGCACATTCAGGCTGGAAATATACAGAACGAGAAACATACGAATGTTGTTTGCTTAATACGCATTTCATGGAGAAGCACAGGAAAAAAAAACAACTATTGACCCGCTTTTCGATTTCATGCACGTCCACGAAAGTTTCAATAAAACACCTTCATCATGGTTAAGAAGGCCGCAAAACTCTGGAGCGCACCAGAGCCGGACCACCTCAGGAGATAAATGTTACCACTCAGAGTTTGGAGCGCTTTGGGTAAAACCAACGGATCTCATGCCACCGTCCACAAAAATGCCTGCTCTGGATCCAGATGAGTAGAGAATGCCTAAAGGAGAAAAGCAGACGGTCTCAGGCTTCAAGAGAAAACATCTCCAGCACAGACAAAGTTGATCCTACATTAAGAGAACAGCAGAGGCCACCTTTAAGGAGGGCCTCACAAATACCCACCCAGCATGTGTGTCTTTCATAAATACTGAAAGACAGTGCAAATGTGTTGTCTTAGGCAATGAAACTCTACTATCAAACATCAGAATGTAAATACAGGCATTGAAGGTAAACCATGAGATCTCTAGCAAATCACTATTGTTTGTGCTGTCTTTGTAAAAGCCAATCATTTAAGGATTGCTATGGGTTGAAGAGGCCTAAAATCAACCTTTCCCATTAGAAAGGAGAATCACATGTCTCACATATCTCCTGCTTCTCCCATTTTTCTCCCCATGCATGACCACTGTGAAAAAGAAGTGCACTTGATTTTATTGAATGTGCCATTGTAGTGCACTTATTTGTAGTGTACATATGTTAAAAAAAAAAATTGTACTTGCAAATATAATATTTATGAAATAAAAGGCCATTTTAAGGGGTGACTTCGATGACCGCTGGCAAAATGGGCTTTCAATAAAACTTGGATGGCTATATATGGCTACCCTTACAATAACTGTTCTGTTAATAACCCTCTTCCGATCTGACTGTCCATGGGTGGGGATACAAAAATGCAGAAGTATAATCTGTAGTTTTCACAAAAGCCCTGGAGCTGTCAAAAAAACCTTTTGATGACAAAAAAACGTGAATTTCTCGATCCAGGTAACACGGAGAACAAGTAAACATTGTTCATTTACATATACTATCGACATTGTAACAATATAAAGCGGGTTAAAAATCGGCAAAGTTACACTTTAAGTGTATTTAAAGAGTGTGCACTTTCATGGCTATGTTTCTAAACACACTTACAATTTTAAAAATTGCACTTTGTGATAATGTCAAATTAATATTTTTACTTTTAAGTGCATTTTAAATCATGTTTAAATAATATTTTGTCATGCCTTAAAGTAGTACACTTATTTTGATGTGTTGACTAACATACTAAAGCACATGTAAAGTACTTGATTTTAATTTTAACCATATTGTTATTCAGTATTACATTTAAAATTAATATATTTTAAATATACTACAAACCCGATTCCAAAAAAGTTGGGACACTGTACAAATTGTGAATAAAAACAGAATGCAATGATGTGGAAGTTTCAAATTTCAATATTTTATTCAGAATACAACATAGATGACATCAAATGTTTAAACTGAGAAAATGTATCATTTTAAGGGAAAAATAAGTTGATTTTAAATTTCATGGCATCAACACATCTCAAAAAAGTTGGGACAAGGCCATGTTTACCACTGTGTGGCATCCCCTCTTCTTTTTATAACAGTCTGCAAACGTCTGGGGACTGAGGAGACAAGTTGCTCAAGTTTAGGAATAGAAATGTTGTCCCATTCTTGTCTAATACAGGCTTCTAGTTGCTCAACTGTCATAGGTCTTCTTTGTCGCATCTTCCTCTTTATGATGCGCCAAATGTTTTCTATGGGTGAAAGATCTGGACTGCAGGCTGGCCATTTCAGTACCCGGATCCTTCTTCTACGCAGCCATGATGTTGTAATTGATGCGGTATGTGGTCTGGCATTGTCATGTTGGAAAATGCAAGGTCTTCCCTGAAAGAGACGACGTCTGGATGGGAGCATATGTTGTTCTAGAACTTGGATATACCTTTCAGCATTGATGGTGCCTTTCCAGATGTGTAAGCTGCCCATGCCACACACACTCATGCAACCCCATACCACCAGAGATGCAGGCTTCTGAACTGAGCGCTGATAACAACTTGGGTTGTCCTTGTCCTCTTTAGTCCGGATGACATGGCGTCCCAGTTTTCCAAAAAGAACTTCAAATTTTGATTCGTCTGACCACAGAACAGTTTTCCACTTTGCCACAGTCCATTTTAAATGAGCCTTGGCCCAGAGAAAACCTATAGAGTTTTAGCCGGCAACGGCGAATGGCACGGTGGATTGTGTTCATCGACAATGTTTTCTGGAAGTATTCCTGAGCCCATGTTGTGATTTCCATTACAGTAGCATTCTTGTATGTGATGCAGTGCCGTCTAAGGGCCCGAAGATCACAGGCATTCAGTATGGTTTTCCGGCCTTGACCCTTACGCACAGAGATTGTTCCAGATTCTCTGAATCTTTGGATGATATTATGCACTGTAGATGATGATAACTTCAAACTCTTTGCAATTTTTCTCTGAGAAACTCCTTTCTGATATTGCTCTACTATTTTTCGCCACAGCATTGGGGGAATTGGTGATCCTCTGCCCATCTTGACTTCTGAGAGACACTGCCACTCTAAGAGGCTCTTTTTATACCCAATCATGTTGCCAATTGACCTAATAAGTTGCAAATTGGTCCTCCAGCTGTTCCTTATATGTACATTTAACTTTTCCGGCCTCTTATTGCTACCTGTCCCAACTTTTTTGGAATGTGTAGCTCTCATGAAATCCAAAATGAGCCAATATTTGGCATGACATTTCAAAATGTCTCACTTTCAACATTTGATATGTTATCTATATTCTATTGTGAATAAAATATAAGTTTATGAGATTTGTAAATTATTGCATTCCTTTTTTATTCACAATTTGTACAGTATCCCAACTTTTTTGGAATCGGGTTTGTAAATTGCAACTTCATCATCACAAATGTCTAATCACAAATATATTATCAAATAAATTTTTTTTCCAAAGACAATAGACGTAATCATGAAATTACATATAAAAATGTCCTTAAGTATGTCAAAAAAAACATTCTTAAGTTTAACTCTTTGGATTTAAGATAAATTTAAACTATAATACACTATCATTTAATTGCAGATAGCATGCAATTAAGTTTCGGAAAAGCTAACATTTAATTTGCAGTTATTCTTTTTAAGTATATAATTTCCATAATAATTACATTATTATTTAGAATATATGCTAAAGTGTGCTTCTTTTTCACAAGGGAATCCAAAGTTTAATGAGAGATCTCAGCAATGTCCAAACTCAGAGTGCAAACAAAAGACAGAGATCTCAATATATGCTCAAACATCTCTCATCCAAATTTGCAGACATCAAATTATCTGAGCTACAGTACTATTCATTTTATAACTCTATACTCTTACTGTATGTCAACAATTATCTCATTTGGGTCTATTTTTATGTCCCTTAAGAAGAAACATCTGGGACAAACCATTTAAAACATAACTGAGGGCTCAATTAAGTCTCCTGAGTTATGAAAGAGCAACCTCACAGCAATAAAAAGTTTCTCTGAGTGCATAGGATAAATCAATGGCTGTGTAAATAATGGCTCTGCTAAACAGATAATTAACAGCTTAGCTATCATAATTAATGCTTGACAGTCAGTGAGAAAAGCAGACGTTGCACCTCAAATGAATCCACATGTTCTTGGGGCAAAACTGAGACCTCAATCAAACACAGTACAGCTCTGACATGTATAATGAAAATGATCGGCATGTGGATTAGCAATTGTTAGAGACAGAGTACAATACAGGGGGCTTTGTATTTGAGAAAGACTATTGGTTATCCATAAGCAGGGCAAAGATAATTATAATGTTCTCTTGATAATTAATGGTTAACATAGACTGCTGACACTGCAGAGAGTAAATCTGTCACCCAAACTATCTCAATATACACACAAAGTGCTGTGACTAACAGTGTGTGTAAGTTCCGATTGATGTCACGACAGCGGAAAAGTGACTTTGGATGATACATAGAGATGCGTCATAAATATTGATCATAAGTTTAATGACGCACATGTCTGTTTGAGAACAGATGCCATTTTCACATCAGTCTGGTTTCTCTTTCACCTCCTCTCTCTCTCACACACACACTGTTTTATAGAGTGTTTACATGGGCATCTGTCAGATTAAGATATCAAATATTGAATTTTTGGCCAAGATTAAATTCAAAGATTGAATTTCAAAGGTAATGGAAAGCATTGAGGTAATTATTAGACCAATTCAAGGAAAATTCAAATGATTCAGGGAAATATTCATCTTGTTTGGTAACTCATTCACTTGTAACAAATGTGAAGGGTTTTTTGTATTAATTGGTTTTCCAGTGAAAACAAGTCTTGTTGGGCGAGAGAGTGAAGGAGAGATAGATTAGAGAGATGACTGTTAAAATCCATGTCTCAGCCCTTTATCAGCCAAAAAAGAACCAAAAGCTCATACAGTATATACTGCAGTGTTCTGCCAAAACTAGCATGCTAAATTCATTAACACAAAGTCTTAGAGAGGAGACGCTCGCGGCTAGCTGCATTTAAACAGTCAACATTAATTCTGTTGAACATAAAACTTGGGAAGCGGTACAAAATCTCCTCCCCTCCTTCTTTTTCTGATGGCATTTCAACTCTCTTTTCTTCTCTTTCCACCCTCCCTTTCTTCCTTTCTTTCTTTTTGTGAGGGATAATAAATAGCTATGAAAATGAATCTTGAAAATGGAGTGACTGGCAGAGAACAGAGGGTAAAAGAATAGGAAAATAAATTAAAAACTACTCTCCAACTCAAACAGGGCAGAAGTTCAAAGGCAAAGAGACCATACACATTGCTATATATGCTGGCAAACTTTATTGCTAGCATATGTCGTGCTGCTATTATGCTCTTCCTCAACTGGTTACCCGGAGGTCCGTATATATGTAACTGTGTAAAAAAATATTATCACAGAAGTGCAGAATGATCTGAACTGGTCAAACGGGGACCTCAAAAATCTTCTCCGAAGTCTTCTCCATCTGTTTGAACATTCCAGTAACCGCAGACAAGTAATCTGGCATTTAGGAAAACACATTCAGGAAATCATTTTCAGTGTCATTGCAGTTTTGCAAGAGATTTAAATGTTTGTAATTTTTGCTAAATGTTCGCAAATACTTAGATTTATTGGTGCACATTATTCCCAAAAATAAAAAATAAAATACAACCACTTTTCAAAATCCAATCAGTTCCTGACAGATAAACTCAAGACCTGCTCAGCTATACAAAGTTGCTGTTACCCCTTATTGGCTGATGTTTTACATACTCTCAGCTCAAAAAAGTTGCTATTGGCTCTTCCTCAAGTCCCTCAGTGTCGGACAGTGTGGTTCACTTGTGGTAAGAACTTACCACAGCAATTCTACACACACCAGTGTCCAGAAACATAACACCATTGACTGGTAAAATGCACAGGAAGCTTTCTTTCATCAAAAATATAAAAGAAACTTCCAGCAGAAGTCCAGCTACTGGAGTGCATTCATTAGATAAGAGTTAATCCATCAATCTGGTTAATCAATCAGCACACAAAACATACATATATATAAATCAATTTTAAAAAGCACAAAAACACCAATCTCAGCTGATTGTCTTTTATAGCTCATTCTCACATCAACTATTCTTGAAAGCTTAGGCTTGATCCCAAAGTGGTCTGTTATTCATTGGTTTAAACACAGTCATTGACAATCACATAAATCATTAAAGGATTAGTTCACTTTCAAATGAAAATTACACCAAGCTTTACTCACCCTCAAGCCATCCTAGGTGTATATGACTTTCTTCTTTCTGATGAACACAATCAGAGATATATCGATAAATATCCCGACGCATCCGAGCTTTATAATGGCAGTGAGCGATACCAACGAGCTGAAGAAAGTGCTTCCATCCACATCCATCCATCATAAACGTACTCCACATGGCTCCAGGGGGTTAATAAAGTCCTTCTGAAGTGAATCGATGCATTTGTGTAAAAAAATATGTCCATATTTAACAAGTTATGAAGTAAAATACCTAGCTTCCGCCAGACCGCCTTCCATATTCAAGTTATGGAAAAACGGAACTGGCATTGCGTCAGTTAAGCTTTTTCCAGAGTTGAATAGGGAAGGCATATCTCGCATTTTGAACTGCGAGAGGCGTTGTGCTTTCTTCCTAAGTTGAATACGGAAGGCGGTCTGGCAGAAGCTAGATATTTTACTTCATAACCATAAATATGGATTTTTTTTTTTTTTACACAAATGCATCGATTCGCTTCGGAAGGCCTTTATTAACTCCCCAGAGCCGTGTGGAATACATTTATGATGGATGGATGTGGATGGAAGCACTTTCTTCAGCTCGTTGGTATCGCTCACTGCCATTATAAAGCTCGGATGCGTCAGGATATTTATTAATATATCTCCGATTGTGTTCATCAGAAAGAAGAAAGTCATATACACCTAGGATGGCTTGAGGGTGAGTAAATCTTGGGGTAATTTTTATTTGAACGTGAACTAATCCTTTAAGTGCTGCTTTACACACAAACTAATCACCTTCACAAAAGTAAAAATGGGTCTGTGCATCTTTACCATCTCACCTCTCATTGTCCAAATGGGCAGTGCCAATTGCAAACTGTACATGCTGGAAATTAGGTGCTAAGTGCATTTTATGATGGTTATTTATCAATAACCCACAATTTAGGAAACTAATAATCCAAATTTGGATGTTCCACTGAAATAGAAAGAGAATTGAGCATATCTACTGTACTGTACTGTATTTAACTTGAGCCTGACCTTAAATAAAATCAGTACAAACCCTTAATATTTTCCCATACAAGTGTCTGACAACCTAAAACAAGAAAAACTTGCTTTGCCTTTAAGAAGCAAAATTGTGTAAAATAATAAGATTTGTTTTCAGAAAAGTTTAAGCTTAAAATAAGTGACCATTGGGGTAAGAAGATTTAAAACAAGTCTTATCTTATACTATTTTGCTTCTCATTTATTTTAAAGGAAGTTTAGGTATGACTGGAACATAAAGGAAAAAGTGTGTCTTTTCTGAATAAGTATTGGGGGACCTCTGTAGATTGCATTTACGATTGGCCAACTTCTGTTATTTTTTTGTTTTTGTTTTTTCCACATCCTAATCTAGTGACCGGCTTCACATGAAAGCGAGGACAGAAAAACAGTGTGAGGCTAACTGTGCTGACTTACTGAAGCATTAAAGTCTCGTCTGACTCACCCGACACAAACAAAACACCACTGAACCACTCCATGCTAAAATTAGGAGCGAGATCTCTCAGCAAGCACACATTGTTTATGGAGTTGTCTGAAAGTCCCCTACAGTCTGTCCTTGGGTAAGCAGCACACACTTGATTTAGTTACACAGCCTTTAATTAACAACGGCCTCAGTGGAACTGCAACTCCACACTTTTGATCAGAAACACACTCTGTTCATATGATAAGATAAAGAGTATGTGAATGTATTTGGAGGAATGGAGTCATTGTGTCCAGCTAACAAAAATATATTCCAAAAAAAATGTTTTGCTAGACTATTTCTGAATGTTCTCTGAAAGTTCACAATGTCAAGTTTTTAAAATGTTTTAAAACGTGTTTTCTTGATTATATGAACGTGAAGGGAACATTCCATTTTGCAAACATTATGGGAATGTTACTTTTGAATGTTTTTTTAAACATTCTGAAACAATTAAGTAGTAACATTTAAAGAATGTTAGATAAACGTCCAGCTAAAATGCTTCAGAAAAAAGTTCCATGAACGATGTATAAATAATGATTTGTGCTAAAGTTTTGTGAACATATTAAAGAGATAACTTTGAACGAACGTCCTGTTAAAGTTACTGGAATAATGTTTGTTTATAACTTTGAGAGAACATTGCCAGAACGTTATGAGAACGTTCCCTGTTAGGGTGTGTGTCCTCAAGTGTTAATTTCCTTCTTTGTGAATGTGTGTGTTAACAGAATGGATCCTATTGCAGGTTTGTGCAAGCCTTCATCCGCCTGCAGCATGAAGCACCATCTAACCAGTCTGTTTGTGTTTGCGTGAATGTTGTGCATGGTGTTGAGCAATAGCATGTCTGCACATTTACAAGGGTTTGTTTTTTTGTTGTTGTTTTTTTTGTGTGTGTGTGTGTGTGTGTTTTTCTAGCTTCTCAGTCTCTGTCTCTGTCTCTGTCTTTTCCTTGGCCTGCGGGTGAAGACTGACATAAACACTTCCTGCGCCCTTCATCAAATCACTAGATCTGATGGGAAAAGAGCGTATCATGGATTAGCCTTTCCAGTTAAAGAACAACCTTAACCACAGCAAACAGAAAGCCAGCTCACCTTTCAGATAACAGTAACTTCAACTTGTACAACTTACTATATTATGAAAAATCTACTCATCAGACACTGAAGACTGAAAGAGAATCAAGAATCAAGAATCTAAACATATTCGAGGAATAAATATAATAGGATGTTTCTTCAAATATAAACAACATTGCTTCTCATTTACTGGACTTGTTAATGTCATATTTGATGCATCACCATTGTTGCTCATGACGCCCCAATTCGTCGGCGCTCACTTCAGGCCCCTGCAAAGTGATGCTGAAGACCACATTAGTAATATTTGAGATTTGAACAAAAACTGTTTTATTATCTGATCTGCAGATTTTCTTGATAAAGCTAATTCATAAAATCTAAATGCACCTAGTATGCATGTAAGGGCTAGCTTATAGCATAAAACTAAAGTAAATGTTCATATAACAGTTTATATGAGTTAAAATATTTCTGTTGAATCATTTTTTTTTTTATTCAAAACCCCATGAAATGTTTACAATGGCTTCTTTTTCTGATCATACATACTATTCAAAAGTTTGAAATGAATACTTTTATTCAGCAAGAATGCATTCAATTTATGAAAAGTGGCAGCAAAGACATTTAAAATGTTACAAAAGATTTCTATTTCTAATAAATGCTGTTCTTCTGAACTTTATATTCATCAAATAATCCTGAAAAAAAGTATCACATTTTCAACAAAAATATTAAGCAGCGCAACTGTTTTCAACTTTGATAATAATAAGAAATGTACTTGATCACCAAATCAGCATATTAGAATATTTGTGAAAGATCATGTGACACTTAAACTGGAGTAATGATGCTAAAAATTCAGTTTTGTCATCACAGGAATAAATTACATTTTACAATATATTCAGTAGAAAACTGTTATTTTAAGCTGCAGTCCATAAGTTTTGCCTCTATGTCGCCATCTCTGTTTGAAACCTGCCATTGCAGTTATTTGCGAAATTATCATCATCATGTGGGTTGTGCCTCGGCACGTGGATGAATCTAATGTTTGCTGTCAGTCACCACATCGGTGTGAAAACTGTACATCGGAATCACAGATTCTGTCTCGGAAGTATGACCAAAATAAGAATTTTAACCAGAAAATGTCATCTGAACAAATAATATGTCTTTTGTTCTGACCAAAAAAAGCATGGTAACACTTTATTTTAGGGTCTTTTAACTAGTTGCTTATTAGTATGCATATTACTAGAATATTGGCTATTTATTAGTACTTATTAAGCACATATTAATGCCTTATTATGCATGACCTTATTCTACATTTTTAATCCTACCCAATACCTAAACTTAACAACTACCTTATTAACTGTTTATAAGCAGTAACTTAGGAGTTTATTGAGGAAAAAGTCATAGTTAATAGTTTATATGTGTTCCCTATAATAAAGTGTTACCAAAAGCATTACAATAAATCCCACTGCCAGTGGTGATTAAACCTAACGATCGCTTAGCTCGGATCACATCAAACCATGCAAATTATTATTGTTGTCATACTATGTACTTGCTCAAAAATTGTTATGTACTTGCCCAAAAAAAGTTCCGGACCTCAGCTTTAAATTATAATAATATTTCACAATATTGCTGTTTTTACTCTGTATTTATCAAATAATTGCAGTCTTGGTGAGCATAAGAAACTTCCTTCTAAGACATTAAAAATCTTACCTACTCGAAACCTCTGAATGGGCCAGAAAATGTTTTATTTGTGACAAACAATGTGTTTGTTCTCAGCATGTGATGCACTGTTTCGCACAATTGTGAGTGTAAATACATTAACACTGCTTTATAAACAGTGAAATTACAGTACACTGGATCTATAGCTACATGTGTAGTGTAGTAATTGCTCTAGATAGGCAAATTTAACCATAGTATAATTGACTCTAAATGCCATGAGGGGTTGCGGCACTCAGTCATCAGGGACTGAGGGGGTGTCCTGTCCTCCAAATGCCAAAGTGGAAGTTGAAATATTAATAGAGATGAACCCAAAGAAAGTGTTCAGTAAATGTGAACAGCCTGGTGTAAGATTCATCCTCCGAGAGATGGGAGAATATGTGGGGAATGCGCTGTTGTTTCATGTTAGAACATGGCAAAATTATCCAGAGAAACTCAACCAGAGGAACAATCTCTCCAAAAATGAACCTGCAGATCACTGCCACACAAAGTCCACTGAAAGGGGAATTCAAGAACTGTTTACAAGCCTTATCTAAAAGCAAACACACTAAAAAGTTAAACACTGCAAATACTATACATTTTACAGCTCATTTGTTTTAGAAAAAAGGAAGAACAATCTGAACATCAGGCTGTGTGTTTCAGGTTGCAAGATGACAATGCCGCAATAACATCCTGTTATTAACACGCTGCACACATTGCTATATCACCTCGTTGCAGGTTAAAGGTTGAAATGGGAGTGAACGAGCAAGCTTCTGCTTTTTCTCTCTGCACATAAACAGTCCTGTCTCTCAAATGTTCTTTGTTTACTTCCCTCCTGTCGTCGTCTTCTTCCTCCTTTACTCTCTCAGAGGAATGTGCTTCACCTGACCTTCACCTCACCCCCACTCCACAAACACACACACTCACTCACATACAAACACAGGGGAATTCCTCCCACGGATGGAGATAAAGCAGAGTCCACTGTAAACATGGGTGGCCTGCACTTGTCACTCTGTTCCTTCAGGCTATTACATTAATTTAGAGAGAAAAGAGGCACTAAATGAAGGAGAAACACATCTATCAGTACTCACACAGAAGATCCACCAGACACAAAAACAGCATGGACATAAACTTTTTTCCATTACACTTTTTTTAAATGCATTTATATGAATGTATATTTTGAATTAAATTACATTAAATTAAACTATTAATTATCAATTAATTATAAATTATCAAATTAAATTTCTTTTGTGATAATGCAACATGTCAATGTCAAATGTCAGATTCAAACTTGCAAAGTCTGCATTAGTTATAATGGTAAATGTGTCAGAAACAATGCACTAACTGCTACATGACTGTTCCAACAAGTTGTACCTCTTTCAAAATCTAATCATCTTTCTTTCTTTTCTTTTTTTTTTTCAGGAATTTATATTAAGAATGCAGGGAATGTTCTTTAGATGATTAAAGGGTTAGTTCACCCAAAAATGAAAATTCTGTCATTAATTACTCAACCTCATGTCGTGCCACACCAGTAAGACCTTCATTCATCTTCGGAACACAAATTAAGATATTTTTCATAAAATCCGATGGCTCAGTGAGGCCTGCATCTCTAGCAAGACAATTAACACTTACATTGCCCAGAAAGGTACTAAAGACATATTTAAAACAGTTCATGTGACTACAGTGGTTCAACCTTAATGTTATGAAACAACAAAAATACTTTTTGTGCGCCAAAAAAACCAAAATGACGACTTTATTCAACAATATGTAGTGATGGGAGATTTCAAAACAGTTTGGCAGTTTGATACACCCTCCAAAACACTGATTCGAAACAAAAGATTCATAAAGCTTCGAAGCTTCATGAAGCAGTGTTCTGAAATCGCCCATCACTAGATATTGTTGAATAAAGTCTTTTTTTTGTTTTTTTTTTTTTTTGGCACACAAAAAGTATTCTTGTCACTTCATTGCTTTAAGGTTCAGCCACTGTAGTCACATGAGCTGTTTTAAATATGTTTTTAGTACCTTTCTGGGCATTTGAAAGTCTAAGTTAACTTGCTCTCAATGCAGGCCTCACGAGCCATCGGATTTTATCAAAAATATCTTAATTTGTGTTCCTAAGATGAATGAAGGTCTTACGGGTGTGGAACGACATGAGGGTGAGTAATTAATGACAGAAATTTCATTCTCCGTATGTTTTTCCGTCGTCATGGGCATATGTAAATTGCGCAAGCTTATTTTGTCCATTAGATCTAAAGATCTGGGAAAAAAAAAAAAAACATACATTTACCCGCCCATAAATCCTGCCCTCAAAGAAATCAGGACAGAAGTGGTTGAAAGTGGACAAAGAGACGGATTAAAATACCAGGTATAAACAGGTATGTGTCTTCCTCGTCTACTTGTGATCCAATCGACCAAAACACATCTTAATACCAGGTGGAAACAGGGCCTGAGTAACAGTGTAATTTGAATTACAGGTCTCATCTGTCGACATGATGCCGGTGAATTGCAGAGCTTGTGCAGACATATCCACATCGCTATGATTAGATGCTTTCTTAGCTGTTGTTTTCTCACCGATGTTATTTTTGTTGTATGTTTATTTTGTTATTGAGAAGAAAGCGCACAGCACATATTTACATATTCATTTAACTGTCGCTCTCAGCAGGGTGGATGGCGTCTGGATGCCACAAAGATATTTCCAACTTATTTTTACTTCTAAGCAAAGAACGAAAAAGTACGGAGCCCCGGACTTGACATGCAGGAAAAAAATAGTAGGCTAAATCGTGCACACGATTTACTAATTCATTCCCTCGATTTACTAAAACGTGTGCACGATTTACTATTTTGTTCCCTCAATTTATAAATCATGCACATGATTTATAAATTGAGGGAACGAAATAGTAAATCATGCGCACAAATTGGTAAATCGAGGGAACACATTTTTTTTCTAGCATGTCATGTGCGGGGCTCCGTAAAAAATAACTTTGCAGTGAGTAGATTGGGGCATTCAATCGCTTTCAGTCTCGTTACGTGTGCATGAGTGTGAGCACGAGCAATTAGCTGCAGTTCACTTAACGGCCACTGTTGTCGCTAATAGCATGGTTTTCTACATATAGCCCCTTTAAAATATGTCCACTTAATTGTGTTATTATGATCAAAGAAACCAGTTAATACTGGTTATTCAAGATTATATTGATTATATTGAAAATTGTTTTTTATTTTATCTAATACATTAAGATATATTTATGATGGAGACATGAAAGTGCATTGCATAATATGAATGACCCTCAGCATTTTAACTGTTCACATGCAAACAGTGACTTTGAATGGTAGATATTTGGATGTGGATCTGGAACATCAGCACGTTTCAAACACAACAGATAAGACTCCTCACACAACCTTTACAACGGCCCCGTCCTTATTGTTTTATGATAGGTATGTGTGTGAGGGAGTAAGTGAATTGATGTGAGTGAAAAGGGGTTTGAAGAGGGAAACTCAAACAAGCCAGGCTGCTCTTATCTCCCTCTCGCTACGACTGTACACAAAAGGCTTTGGTCTCTCTCTTCGCCTACACTCCCACAGTTTATTTGTTCCTTTCCCCAAACCATCCTCCTATATTTAAACGTCACTCAGGCCACTGACGCACTTCCCACCTTATCAATAATACCAACCTGTTCCTTTCTCTCTCCTTTAAACTTATACTTGGCTTAGTTAGCAAAATCATATTTAAGGAGAGATGGGTGTGTTTTATGTGTGACATGCTATTTTCTTATTCAATTGATTTAATTATAAAAATGACCGGTTGAAATCTGTGTGTATGACAGTGTACTGAATACAGCTCAATCGATCATAAGCAGATGTGAACCGGAGCAATGGAGCAAAGAACATCAAATGAATTTTCCAGTAATCAGTGCAAACAAGATCAGTTGCACATGCAGACAAGAGTGTGAGCAGGGCCGCCACTAACAGGGCAAAAGGTGGTGACAATTCTAGGGGGGGGCACGCAATTTCATCCAAGGAGGACAACCCCCCACCCCTCAGAACGCAATATCAACAGAGGGGGACACCCCCCTCCCCCTCGGAACGCAGTTTCAACCCAGGGGGATATTCTGCCCACCCGCCCCAGACCGTGATTTCAAGGGGGCCCACAGCAACAACCTGCACCAGGGCCCCGGATAACCCAACGATGGTTTGCACATTGTGTGAATGCCACAAGAAGTAGTAATTGGTAGAAGAGCACAACAGGTGAGCAATCTGATTACAGATCTGTGTAGATGACTTGGTAGCATGCAATCTTCACTCTCATGTGCACACACACACACACACACACACACACACAGCTGTGTCACCTAAGGCTATGTTCACTGAGTACAAATCCCACCTTAAAATGTAAGGTAGTAGAGCAGAGTAGTATTGTAATGCTAAATAAATTTAACACACTAAATACATTTAATAACATGTTAATGTACAATGCACTCATTGTGGATATATAATAAATATAGCAAAAAACTTGGCTTGCTTATGTAATTTTTTGGTATTGGGGACATAACTGTATTTATAAAAAATGAAATACAATAAATCATGCATCATTTTATACATTTAAAATCAGTAATCTCCTTAAATATTTTTATATGGTCCTGATTCAGTAACAATATTACAAAATACTGTCATATAAATTTAACATTTGTTTTAAAAAAATATTATATTATATTAAATTATATTATATAATATTAAAGTTGTTTTACATATTTTTATATAACATTTTTTAAGTAATATTTTTAAATTAAGTTGTTTTAGTTAAGTTTATGTAAAAGATGTTGAAAATGAGCAAAAACCAAAAAGTCCTTTGTGAGGAGGGAACAGTGTTATTTTGGTATCACTGAGATACTGTTATAGTATTTATTAATATTTTGAGTTTTCATTTTAAATTCAGTTAAGTTTTAGCACTTTTTGTCATTTTAGTCGTTTAATTTTTATTTCAGTTTTAGTTTTAGTTAACTAATAACCCTTGCAGGGAAAGTAGGAAAAGGAGAAAAACAGATCAAGATCAAGGGGAACAAGTTGAAGAGAGAGAGAGAGAGTGTGTGTGTTTTGATGTGAGAGGAGCGGTGGAGACCCCATATCACTGCAGAGGGTCTACAGACATTGAAACCAGATGCAGTCATGAGCCTGAATGTGTGCGCACTCAAAGGGGTCGCCGGAGATATATTTAGAAACTCCAAACCCCATCCATCAAACAGACAGCTTCAGATTAAGCTCTTGATGTAACCTTACATTGGGGCCTGCTCCAACTTTCCCCTCTTTCTCTTCCTCTCTTTCTGTCTATCTCTGTCTGTTCGTTCTCTCTACCACACACAGTCACAGTGAGCTGAGAAAACTCCCCCTGTCTGGGACGAGCTCTGGACCGCACTGTCAGTACACTGTCTGCTTGAAATAGCCTTTATGAGAAAAACAAACACCTAAAAGATCAGCTATGTCCACCTTACACTGCGTACTCTGCACTGTGAGCGATGTGGTGTGATGAAACTAAATGCTTCCATTAGAATTTGGATTTTACTGGCTATAAGCAAATTACACTTTTAAATCTAAGCAAAATAAGCTTTTCATGATATAACATTACAAACATACATGCACTATACAATAGAACCAAGAGATAATGTACAAGTATGTGGCATAATAAACCCCAACGTGAAGCACAACAGTGATGGTTTTCCTTTGTGATAATGACATAAAGCGTTAGGGGTGACAGGGGCAAGATGAGCCACTCATAGGTTTTTCATACCACACTATAAAAATAATTGTTGGTTTGATTGGTTTAATCAACAGAAACTCTAAATATTATGTTATCTGAACCACATTAATTATTTAAGTTGATTTGACAAAAGAAAAAATGTTGTGATAACAAATCATGAAAATAATTTTTTACAGTGCAGCTGAAATGTTAAGGTTTTGTTGGTAATTAACACTTTTTAAATGACTTACTCTACCATTCAAAAGTTTGGGGTTGGTGTCAAAAGTGTCTTATGCTCACCAAGGATGCATTTATTTGATCTAAAATCGTCTCAGGTTACGTATGTAACCATGGTTCCCTGAGAACAGGGAACGAGACTCTGCGTTTGACACGCTTTGGGGAACGCCTCCGTGTGAACCGGTGTCTGAAAACAATATCAACTCACGACAATCCTATTGGCCGGCGACAGCCTATGACGTCATCATAGCGCGACCCGGAAGTATATAAGGAGCGCCTAGAGAACCAGTCAGTATCTTATCGTCTGAATGGACTGTTCAGCAGGCAGCCCCGATGCATGGCTAGGAAACGCAGAGTCTCGCTCCCTGTTCTCAGGGAACCATGGTTACATACGTAACCTGAGACGTTCCCTTTCGAAAAGGAACTCAACTCTGCGTTTGACACGCTTTGGGGAACGATATACCCACACCGCCATGCTTGAGGGGAGTGCATGCCAAAGATGGCTAGACAAACGTCAGAACTAGCAGTTTCAACTGAAGTGCCAGAACCACTCTCTCTACGGGTCATACATAGGCTGTCAGTGACAGCATTCCCTATGGCAAACAGCCCAAGATAAAAGCCTCAAAGAGGCCTTCCACAGAAGGCCTACCAAGGCCGCTCAAAGGCTTTTGGAACCAAACTTCTCTTCAAAGAAAAGAGGGTACCTTTAAGGGACCTTTAATGTCACTAGTCAGGGGAACGTACTCTACCCCGATTGCCACCAGGAAGGCCTGACCTGGTCTACTTTACAGAAACCTAGTCTTGGCCAACAACCTGTCTGATCACAGAGTCTCCAATCACATTTCTTCAGAGAAGATATCCAGTAAGAGTGACTGCAAAAGAGGCAGTAACCAACTCAGACCAGAGCGTAGAGACGGGCTACCTGGAGAGCAGGACTCAGCTAAGCGCTTTTTACCCTTACCAATGAGGGGAGTAACACTCAATCCTATGCTCAATCCTAGAATCTACTCAGCGCTTGATTATTTGCACTGAGGAGGCTGTGCACTCTAAAGGAACCCAACAAGGGGAGTACATTACCAGCCTGGGGGCTGATCCTCAACCACTGACCATCTTAGGGAGCTAAGTACTATGCAGGACAACCCTCAAACGAGGGGAGTACAGAGCTCAACCTAACAGATAAACCATACTGTAGGCACAGAATCATGAAGGCCCCAGAAGGTGCCTGCAACATGACACAAATTCTACATTGTGTAGAAATACCTCACAGCAGCCTTGCGAAAGGCCAACATGTGAAACTACATGCTCAATCTGCTTAAAGAACATCCAGATCCGGACAGACGGGGGGGTTGGCTTAAAGGGCGGCCTGTGAAGGTCACACACCTAGAACAGCTAGCTTGCTGATAAGCAAGATCCCACAAACATGGAACTCGCTCAGAATGAACCAAGTTTAACTAGCAGATAAGAATGTAGAGTGCCCACATATTACAGTTTACCTCAACACATTCCAACAAGCAGTGTACTCAGTAAAAACACTTTTTACTCTTTAAGCAAGAGGAGTACAAACTTACGCCATCATGCTCTGAAGGAGGCCCCAAACAGGGCCTGCGACTCCAGAAAGACACGTGGCGTCAGCTAGTGGCAGTGTCTAAGCTCTACGGGAGCCAAATCTAAGAACCAAACCATCCAGTGAGGTTGACTAGTTTAGCTCAACCTGAGCACATCCTCCAACCGGCAATGTACTCAGTAAAAACACTTTTTACTCTTTAAGCAAGAGCAGTACAAACTTACACCATCATGCTCTGAAGGAGGTCCAAACAGGACCTGCGACCTCAGAATAACATGGGCATCAGCCAGTGGCAGTCTAAACTCTAAGGGAGCCAAAACTTAGAACCAAACTATTCAGTGAGGTTAACTAGCTTAACTCAACCTGAGCTAATTTCCTTCCACACATACCCACAAGCAGTGTACTCAGTAAAAACCTTTTTTATTCTTTAAGCAAGAGTAGTACAAACTTACGCCATCATGCTCTGAAGGAGGCCCAAACAGGGCCTGCGACTCCAGAAAGACACGTGGCGTCAGCCAGTGGCAGTGTCTAAGCTCTAAGGGAGCCAAATCTGAAAACCAAACCATCCAGTGAGGTTAACTAGTTTAGCTCAACCTGAGCTTAATTTTATCCACACATTCCAACAGGCAATGTACTCAGCAAAAACACTTTATACTCTTTAAGCAAGAGGAGTACAAACTTACGCCATCACGCTCTGAGGGAGGTCCAAACAGGACCTGCGGCTTCAGAATGACACGGGCGTCAACCTGTGGCAGTGCTAGTTCCCAAGTGAGCAAACTCTAACTGAAACATCTACCAACAAGCTTTGAAATACAACAAGCTATTGTGCTCTGAAGGAGGCCCAAACCGAGCCTTCTACTTCACACAACACGAGCATCAGCTTGTGGCAGTGTTCAAGCTCTAAGGGAGCCATATATGAAAATCAAACTGTGTAGTGAGGTTAGCTTTATAAACTCAACCTGAGCTTATACATTCCAACAGGCAATATACTCAGTAAAAACACTTTTACCCTACAGCAAGGGGAATACAAACTACGTCACCATACTCTAAAGGAGGCCAAAGTCAGGCCTACTACTCCAGAACACACGGGTGCTAGCCTGTGGCAGTATTAGAGTTACTGAGCTCACAAAGTGTAGGGCAGGAATCAGAACTAACATATTAAAGCACAAAAACCTTGAACAATAAGGGAGTACTATTAATCCAACCCTGAAAAATACAGGGTGGGTACTTCACATCAGAAATTCTCACCAAAAACAGATACAATCTGTACTGAACCCTAGGGAACAGGAGCTTTCATAAAAAGCTGCAACTATATCACTCAAGCTTGAGCATAGTTCAAGGGGTTCAGGGGAAAAACTGAAGTCAAAGTACCACTAGATAGTTCTGGGGGAGCGGGGCCACAGCAACAAAGTTTCTATTCACATAGTGAAAAGGGGCCTACACCGCCTGAGACAACAGCACCAGGGAGACTTAGCAATAGTCTGCTACCTTAGCTGCTATCTAATTTGCACCTACACCGAAGGGACAATGGGCCTTGGCCTGACAACTCTGATAAGAGGAGGCCAGAACTAGGAAAATTACACTCACATAACAGGGGTAGTATAAAAAGGGCGTAAATGCTACTAGCAGACCGCCTAAACCCTAGTTCTAGCCTAGGCCAGCTATAGCTGTGGGCCTATAAGGCCAACACATAAGCATAGATCTGCCTGGGGCTAAGAAAACAACAGCCTCTAAAGCACACAATGTCAGGCGGCCTGTAAGGCAGACGCTAAACATATATCTATCTGAAGTTAGTGAAAGCTAATCTCAAAACTCTATCATTTACCAGAGGAGAAAGCTAATAAACCAAAAGGTGGCTAACAGTGTGGCTTAGTTACAGCCGACATCTGAATACATATGAACGGTGGCTTAATTCTTGTCGCTTTATAATATTAATATTGAACCACTGTACTCACATGAACTGATTTAAATATGTTTTTAGTACATTAATGGATCTTGAGAGGAAATGTCATTGCTGGCTATGCAGGCCTCACTGAGCCATCGGATTTCAACAAAAATATCTCAATTTGCGTTATGAAGATTAACGAAGGTCTTACGGGTGTGGAACGGCATGAGGGTGAGTAATAAATTACATTATTTTCATTTTTGGGAGAACTAACCCTTTTCAGATGCCCAGAAAGGTACTAAAAACATACTTAAAATAGTTCATGTGACTACATGGTTCAACCTTAATGTTATGAAGAGACAAGAATACTTTTTTTTACACCCGTAAGACAAAGGTCTTACAGGTGTAGAACGACATGATGTTGAGTAATAAATGACAGAATTTTCAATTTTGGGTGAACTAACCCTTTAAGACAGAGTCTTAACTTAGCGACTGTTTATGTAACTGACCCCAGAACTAGTGCTTAGATTAGTATTACAAGTTAGTCATCACATTTTTTCTTTACCAGTATCAGTAATACTGATTATTCATTAGCTACTGTAAAAAAAAACTAGCCTCTACTATTTACCATATTTAACTGCTGTCACTTTAATTTTTGTAAATGCTTACCTATAAACACGACTGGCTCATCTTATCCTGTGGCTCATTTTACCTTTCCCCTACAATGAAATAAAATATACCACCATACAGTGCACATGTGTAGCATAAAATCTGGTGTTAATTATGATCAGTCAATTATAATCAACCATTATTATCAATGAAGCTGTCAAAACATCATTTATGACAAAAACAGTCACTTAAAAGAACATGTGCTCATTGTAACTGAGGTTGTTTGGTTGAAGTGCACTAGAATGGGAGTGTTGTTGCCTCACAGTGTCAAAATCTTTGCCATAGAGAGTGTGTGTGTTAAAAATAGTCTTTTTCTCTGAGCGAGAAACCCTGGCCTAATTAAGACTTGTTTATGTAGGGAGCTATTCCAGAAAACTGAGGTTTATTTGTGTGTATGATTGACTGAAGGTGAAGCTCAGGTGAGTGGATTTTCCTCTGAGAATGTAAACCAAACATGAAGTTTAGAAAGATGCAGTGTACATGCACAAGCTCTCTCAAAGCCACTGAAACCCATACACACATGCACACACACATATGTTGGGTTTTCATGTTGTATGGAGACTTTCCATAGACATAAAGATTTTTATACTGTTCAAACTGTATATTCTATCCTCTAACCCTAAACCTACCACGCATCACAGAAAACTTTCGGCATTTTTACATCTTCAAAAAACATCACTTAGAATGATTTATAAGCTGTTTTCCTCATGGGGACCAAAAATGTCTTTGTGGGGACATTTTTCCCCATAACATTGGATATACCTGAACACACACACACACGTGTCGGAGTACAAAGCTCAAAGCTCAGTCACGCACATCCTTCTCCAGTCTTCACACCTGATGGCACTGATAATACTGCAATGAAACCTGGCAAACTAATGTGTTCACACACACACACACTCATACACATGCACACTGCCAAACCAGCTGTGAAGAGAACTGTCTAAGTCCAGGTGTGTGTGTGCGTGCATATGCTCAAAAAGTCTCATTCCACTTCAAGTCTAATACAGTAAACATTTTTTCTTTCTTTCCGGCACATATACACACTACACATTGAGTGTCTGTCTGGTTTTGAGAGGGAGGGCGTAAAACCACACAATGTCTGAAAGGGTAATCACTTAAAACTATTTACAAACACACCATTTCAGACAGGGAATATGAATCACTACAGTGAGTCAGTACAAAGTATGACAAATGCATAAGTTTGCGTGTGTGTGGAGTAAGAGAGAGAGAGAGTGAGAGATCCTTCTCATACAGTGGACTCTTTGTGTACTGGAGAAAAACAAAGTCAAAGTGAGTGAGGATCCTCTGTGCAAACACAGTCAGCTGTACGGTGTGTATATGGTCTGTAGCGCATAAAACAGTCCACACCTTATTTCTGTACACATTCTTCTACATCCTTTATCATTCTCAGTTAAATCCTTGTAATAAAAATAATATCCTGTTTTTTTATACTTATAAAGATAAATGTATCAAAATAGGGGAAAACATATTTATAGATCCAAGCATTGTGTTTATTCAGATTGATTATTATGATATTTCTTCCCTAAAAGTGTCTGGACATCAGAAACAGTAAAGCGCTGATGTAACAAATTTGTTATAATCATCTCAAATCAAAACTCAGTCAAGCACACCAACTCTAGGTTGCACTATAATAAGAAAATTTACATTTTCTCCAATAATTTCAGATCTGTCTTGATTAGAATCATTGTCTTCCTTCAAAGTTTTCAAAAATGTAAAGGTCTTCATGTGGTTTTCTTTTCTATTTAAACACATTTTCTGCCATTTTGATTAGTCTGAAACAAATTTGTCTTAGACGCTGATTCTATTGTTGTGCAATTTTGTTTGTATCATAGACTCCCTTCTGACAAAATCGTGTTTAAAGAATTTTGATTCATCAAATTGTTTGGCTCAATCTATTTCTGAGTTTGACCTGAATTGTCTCTCTGACCTATATTTTCTAACCACAAATCTTTTTGACATTTTGAAGACACACACCACATTTAAAGGGTTAGTTCACCCAAAAATGAAATTAATTGAATAAAGTCGTTATTTTTGTTTTGTTTATGCGCACAAAAAGTATTCTCGCCGCTTCATAACATTAAGGTTAAACCACTGTAGTCACGTTGAGTATTTTAACAATGTCTTTAGTACCTTTCTGGACTTTGAAAGTGTTGATTATATTTCTGTCTATGGATGAGTCAATACCTCTTGGATTTCATCAAAAATATCTTAATTTGTGTTCTGAAGATGAACGAAGGTCTTACGAGTGTGGAACGACATTACGGTGAGTAATTAATGACAGAATTTTCATTTTTGGGTGAACTAACCCTTTAAGGGGTGCTATAACTAACATATCCTCAAAACTTTGCAGGTTTAATTAAGAATGTTGAAATTCACCAGCATTATATGACATTTATATTCTGTTGTGCCAGATTTTTCCAATTTACTTGGATCCTGATAAATGTTGTTTCCGGCTACATATGAAATTCATGCAGGCGTGTGTGAGAATGACAGAAAGAGTTCTGGGGCTCTTGGGAATGTATACTAACACTCAACACTTACGTGCCATGAAGGCACCTTTGTTTCCCATTCAAACAATAAATGCTTTGCTGTGATTCCTGGCAATTTGCCGAGTTAAAGTCAGAAAACTGCTGAACCATCAAAGCCTCAATCAGTTCTCTGGATATGTTTCATGATTGTGTACATGTACGCACGTGTTTTTGTGCTTAAACCAGTTATATCTCTCCTTAGAATCAGCAGAGGTCTGTGAATAACTCTTCTTCAGGTTCATACAAACAGCATGTTCCACAAATGACTGCCAAATTCTCTCCTTGATTCCAGATGGTCTTACTGCCAGCACTGTTATCTTTTTTCTTTGTTTCTCTGTCAGACATGTAGGCTATGTATTTTTGAAAGTTTGGTCGTACTGATGCCTTGCAGAAGAGTGGAAGTGCCCACCCTTACTCCACCCAGGCCTAAAATACAACCAGAGCATTGAGACATGCTCCTTCACACGGCTTATGCAAGATGGATCAGACTAGACTTTTGCATATAGCTTATAACATGTACATATTTTCATTAGGGTGTCCAGACATTAGGGTGGCCAACCATCCTAAACAACACAAAATCTTACACCATTTACTGTAAGAAAGCAGTAACACAGGTGAGCTGTGTGACAGCCCGATTGACTGCTACGTTACATGGACAACAGTCCTTTATTGCTGTTTATAAAAATACAAAACACTTTTAAACATGTTAATGCCTAAAATTCAAAGCAATTAAAAGTTACTGAATGTAAACTGAATGTTCATCTTAAAGTGTTTATGAACAGTCACAATTCTCAAGTGTTATAGTTTGCCTATAGGTACAAGCTGATCAATACGTTTTGTTGTGTGTGAGACACTTCAGAAATTAAAATTTAATTACTTTTACTACAAAAACACTTGAGTCATGTATGCCAAAATACATTAGCACTTAATTCAGTCAAGTAGTGACTGATTTTATACACAAACAGACATAGCAGACATGCACTGTGACTTAAGTTATGGTCAATCGCTAATTATCAATTATCAAATGGCATATGTGGTATAAAGAAATGGCAGGCATCCTCTGCTGAAGTTGCGGTTTTCCCGGGACACTCCCTGTTTCATGAGGTGTGTCCCTGCAGCTGTTAGGCTAACAGACTTAAAATGAAGTATCCTCAATGTCTTTCTTGCTAACAGCTCATGGTTCTCAACAGAGAAGGAAAGCTGTGTGTCTGCCAAAAACCTGGTCACCCTAATTTTCAAAAGTGTGACACACTAATCCCACAGTAACCCAACAGACTTTCTAAAGAGCCAAGGCCAATTAAGCACACAAATGTTCTTCATTAATACAGAGGTACATTTCACTCTTTATTTTAGCAGCAGAAATCAATTTTTTTATTTATTTATTTATTTTTTTTAATATGTAAATTTATTTACATAAATGTTTTACACATATAATCGTTTTTTCTAAACGCTAAACTTTTTGCTAAAATGTAGGTCAGAACTGTCAAATGCAGTAGTGGCGCTCAGCGTTGTTCCCTCTACTGGCCGGCGCTGGTAATGACATTATTGCCTCGGCGGCTCTGGATTGGCTCCAGGCGCATAAAGGCTGGCCATCGGTGTGCGCGCCCTGCTCGTTCACAGATCGGCGCACCGCTGCAGCTGCCAGTTATACTTCTGCGCTTTCAGATTCAGAAGTGCAAGAGACGGATAGAAGACACCGGCACTAATGAGCTGGGGACTATTGTGAGACGTTAGAGATTTGTGGTATTATTGTAACACTTTTTGCGAGGAAGTCATCGCGTGTGTTGTGGATTTTACTATAAAGATCATGATCTAAAGCGCTGAACACTTAATTCACGGAGTTTTTTAACCGGCGGGATTTCTTCAAAGGTAACAAAAACTCTTTAAGGCATATTTTTTCCTTCATATAGTCTAAATCTATAATAGAGAACATTAAGAGTGACTTTTGTTGGTCTTTTTTAATTAATTGAATAAAAATATCTATAACTGGTCTATGTACTATCCTGTAACGCGCAGGTTTGGAAACATATTCGGCAGCGTTTCGAAACCTAGTGAGCTGCCTACCTAGGCGGTATTTTGGGCATCATGTTCGCGTTTGAACGTTCTAGACGAGATTAGTGTTTGAACGCGCCTATTATGCCCAAAAATGCTTTGTAGGTGGGTTGCACGCTAGGTTTAAAAACATTCATTATTTATAGTTATTATTTTGTAACGAATTTCAGCAATACTTTGTAGAACAGGTAGACCGGGTCTAGCTGTCACAGGGATAAGTTGACACAAGGGCTATATCTCACTAAACAAGTTTAGTGTTTTTTTTGTTTTTTAACGGGGCAAGTTGTCACATTATATTGGGATAAATAGATTATATTAATATTATAAAATAATAAAAAAAATATTATTTATATAATAATAGCATTTTGGAGCCAAAACAACAGTTTAACAGTTAAATTTTTTCTGTTTAATGAATTTTGTATTTCATAATTGTTTTACTGTTTAAATTTAGCTAAAAAGCCTATAGTAGATTGTTTAATCACGAAATCTGCTATATATACTGTATATATACTGTGTGTGTATATATATATATATATATATATATATATATATATATATATAGGAATTAAGGTATGTGTAACCTTATACCCTGAGAAATATTCACTGGAGTAAAAATTGTGACAACTAGCCCCATTCTCTCATTAATGTATATTTTAATGCTTTTGTTTTAGGCATCTATTGGAATACCACGACTCCCTCTGTGGTTCTGATATGGGACTTTAAGTTATACCTCTCACACCATCTTTCCTGGAGTGAATTCGGCTGGTTTAAAAAAATTGTGCTCTTCCAGAAATGGTGGGGCATTTACATTTGCAAGCTATGGATGAGAGTTTGAAAGGAAAGAACCGGGAGGGACTGCTGGATAGTCCGGATTCAGGACTCCCTCCAAGCCCCAGTCCGCCCTTCTACTCTTTGTCGCCAGGGATCCTTGAGTCGCGCACCGGCAGCTGTTCAACCCCGACTGAGCTGCAGGGATACTGCAGAAGGGAGAACCGGGAGGGCAAACTGGTATGCGTTCATATAATGAAGCCTCAGAGCTTAAAGGGATAGTTCACCCAAAAATGAAAATTCTGCTGAACACAAAACAAGATATTTTTAAGAATAATGGTAGCCAAACATTGACAATACTATAGAAGTCAATGCGGCTCATCAACTGTTTGGTTACTGTCATTCTTCAAAATATCTTCTTTTGTGTTCAGCAGAAGAAAGAAATTCATACAGGTTTGGAACAACTTGAGGGTGAGTAAATGATGACAGAATTTTCATTTTTGGGTGAACTATCCCTTTAAAAGAGACCCAACATCCTTTGCTGGCAGTGGAACAATTTCACTATCAACCAATCAGTTTACTGATTTTAGGGGTAGGGTTAGGGCTCTTGTTTTCTAGGAAAAGCATGTTGATGAAAGAACATGCCCTACTTGGGTAAATCATGTTGTGCAGTAATCAGACACATGCTTGAGGATTGTTGAGTTGGATGCAAGTTTCTCACAGACAGATCAGATTTAAAAGGGGATAAAGTAATGAAATAGATAAACACATAAGGGCTTTTCACACTTGAAAAAGTTAACCCTGGGCCCCCCATGGACATCCCTTTGCCCCCCCCTCCGGACCGAGCCAGCAGTAAGAATGAAATGGTCTCATGCGTTTTCCATCAAAAGCTGAAACGACTGCTTAAACAACACACTGTGTTTCCGTGACTGCCCAAAGCATGTGAATATGTGGCACATAATTGGCTGTCTGTTGCTAAGCATCTAGCTGTAACATTTAACACCACATCATTTCACTCTGCACAAGTTTGGCACAGCAATGCGGGGTTAATACCACAAAAGCTATCCTAACCCTGCTTTAAAATTGCAAGTGTGAAACGTTCCTTTACCCGGTGTAAAAAGTGAGTTTTACAACCACGATAACCCAGGGTTAAGTGCAGTGTGAAAAGCCCTATAATCGACCATGTTTCTGTTGCAAGAACTTTTCATTGACTATATTTATACCACAGCAGAATATTGTTGAGTGCATTGTTGAGTATGGTTACATTCACACACACACTTCAGTTATAATCGTAAGTGACTTCTGCACTTTATAAATGAACAGACTTTAAAGTCATTCTTACCTTTATAGTTTTCATGTGTGGTTCTAGAGATTTGAGCTGTGTGTCATCCAGGGTTTTAGATCCAGCTACTGTCTTCTGTTTTGATGGATGAACTTGCACTTCAGACACACTCATTTAAATCATAATGTTAAGGAAGTAGTGACAGTTATTTTCTTTCGTATTGTGACGTACATCCAAGTGAAACAGATTATCGAAAAAGAGAAAATGACTTGGCTCGGTTGTTGATTGGATGGAGTTAGATCTGAAATGCAAGATTGAGGTTGATTTTAAGAAAGCGACAGGGTTTAAGCAGACTAATTGATTGAAGAAGTCTGGCATACGTCACCAGAGAAGTCTGTAATTTTACCGGAAGATCCGAATTACAAGGTTAAATAAAAATAAATAAATAAATTGTAACACTTTACAATAAGGTTCCATTAGTTGAAGGATTAGTTCACTTCAGAATTAAAATTTCCTGATAATTTACTCACCCCCATGTCATCCAAGATGTTTATGTCTTTCTTTCTTCAGTCGAAAAGAAATTAAGGTTTTTGAGGAAAACATTCCAGGATTTTTCTCCATATAGTGGACTTCAACAGCTACCAGTGGGTTGAAGGTCCAAATTGCAGTTTCAGTGCAGCTTCAAAGGGCTCTACACGATCCTAACCAAGGAATAAGGGTCTTATCTAGCCCAAACGATTGGTAATTTTCTAAAAAAAAAAAAAAAAAAAAAAAAAAAAAAAAGTTATATACTTTTTAACCACAAATACTCATCTTGCACTAGCTCTGCAATGCGCCACGCATTACGTAATCATGTTGGAAAGGTCACACGTGACGTAGGTGGAAGTACCGAGCAAGTGTTTACAAAGCGAACATGCAAAGACGAAGTCAAACGGCCTTTACAAAAAAAAAGAAGTTAAAACAACGATGTTGGACAATTTTGAAGTTGGAGGAGAAAATGTTTTTCGCCCTACCGCGGTACTTCTGCTTCATGTGTGATATTTCCAATGTGATTACGTAAGCGTGACGCATC
Source organism: Ctenopharyngodon idella (assembly GCF_019924925.1). Lineage (NCBI taxonomy): Eukaryota > Metazoa > Chordata > Actinopteri > Cypriniformes > Xenocyprididae > Ctenopharyngodon > Ctenopharyngodon idella. The sequence continues at coordinate 14,496,398 of NC_067227.1, forward strand.
ACATAGCAGTGCAAGACGAGCATTTGTGGTTAAAAAGTATATTTATTATTATAAATTTTTTTAAGAAAATGACCCTTATTCCTCGGGTGGGATCATATAGAGCCCTTTGAAGCTGCACTAAAACTGCAATTTGGACCTTCAACAGTTGGTAACTGTTAAAGCCCACTATATGGAGAAAAATCCTGGCATGTTTTCTCAAAAACCTTAATTTCTTTTCAACTGAAGAAAGACATAAACATCTTGGATGACATGGGGGAGAGTAAATTATCAGGAAATTTTAATTCCGAAGTGAACTAATCCTTTAAGGTTAGTTAATGCATTAACTGATATTAACTAACAATGAGCAATACATTCATTGCAGTACCTATTAATCTTTATTAACATTAAATAATAAAAATACTATTGTTCATTGTTAGTTCATGTTAGTTCAGGTTCATTAACTAATGTTAACAGATACAACTTTTGATTTTATCATGTATTAATAAATGTTGAGATTAACATTAACTGAGATGTATTGTTCATTCTTAGTTCATGTAAACTTATGTGGTTAACTAATATTAACAAATGGAACCTTATTGTAAAGTGTTACTAAATTAACATACTTTATGCATGGGTTAATCATTCACAATAAGATCAATAACATGCATTTAGAAAATAGATAGGGTGAATTTTCATTTCATGCCAACTTTAAATAATGTCATATCGGTTGTGACAGGACTTTCTGTTGTTATGGAAGTTGCCATTTTTGATATTTGCTATAGTCATTGTCACTATGGATACAGATGATATTTACAAACTGTAAAGGGGTTTAACTTCAGTTACTCATTCGTACTGACAGTATTCAAGCTGATTCTTTATGAACAGGACAATTCGAATGTGAGCAACCAGTGGTTAAATGAATTGAATCCAAAACAACATGTTAGAATATAGAAAAAACATATGCAATTTGTCATAAACACAAACAGATGCTGTTGACAATGTGAAGGCCAGGAGCAAATAATGAGAAGTAATAGAGCAGAATCCTGAAATAGAAAGGGGTTCAGGTGCTCATGACTCTGGAGACACTCTAATGAAGCGAGGATGACAAGGAGCGGCCAGAGAGAGAGAGAGAGTTTCTGTAAACAAGTTGACCTTGTGAATGTGGTAACTGTAACCGAACTCTATCTGTCCCTCCTTCCTCATAGCAACCCATTTACACCACATACACATGTGCAAACAAACAAGCAGTTCTGAGACACACATATACACACACACACACACACACACACAAATATATATATATATATATATATATATATATATACCATACTGGTACAGTATTACTCGACAGCGCATGTTCACGTTACAGTATACCGCTGCACAAGTGCCTCGGCATAACCCAGAGTCTTATTTCTGCCTCTGAAAGGTTACATAGCACGCTAAACTAACATTGTCCGCATTTGACACAACCATCCATTCAAATGTAAGTGCCCTTTCATACTGAACTAAGGCTACTTAACCCTAATGAAAACCTCCTGGCAGTGTCGGTGTATTTCAAAGTAACCACACACAACTAGAAGATTCAGATTAGCGTAGTAAGAAAACCTCTTCCAACACTTCATACTGTATACGTCTTCTATGGCAGATAATTAAGTTTTCCCTGAGGAAACGCAGCTCAGTTCATCACAAGCCAACTCTGTGTTGAAGCAATAACAAAACAACAACTTTTATTATACAGAGACTAGCATAAGAGGCCTGAACTGATACTACTCAGGACTGTTAAAGTGATTGAGCTGCATTTGTCTCTGTCGTGCGGCATAAATGCTTTGCCCCGGCACGCCGCTAAGAGCAACTATCTAAAGGCATTTTGGAGAGTATAAATGATTACTCAGACACTCCTCTTTGAGAAACGTGCTTGCACTTGTTGGAAGACCGCTCCAATAAAGCGTCTCGCTCAGTAAAATAGAAAAGAGCAGCATGACTTTGTGCAACATGAATTTTTTATACTTTTTTGCAGTATGCCTTTAACTCTTTGGAAAGCACTCATGTAGCAGTTCTTCTGAACATGCCATTGCCAAAATCCTATTACTTAAATGTATACAAATGTGGTCAAGCCTGCAGGCAACATGCATTATATGAGGACCAAATGCTCTTGCAGAGTAGAAAAGAAAACGAAGGCATACAAAGCCATCATTGTTTGCTGCACTTTGCATTTTCCATTCATGGCAACCTTGCCTTGTATATACAGTATGCTATATGCAGAGGATTGGCCTTTTTTCCTCTCATTTTGTGGTTGTGGGTCTATTTTAAGAGTTGTGTTTTTATGACGTTAAAAAAATCTCTCCAATCTATTTTAGTGTGGCAGGCCTAACAGTGGAGTTGTTGCAGTCAGTTGCATAAGAAACTGATGACCTCTATTTGCTTAAAGTGAAGGGTGCAGTGGCACCTCTGCAACAGCCTAATACTTTAAAAGAGAGCAGTAGGGATGCCTGATATGTGAGTTAACATCCATTATCCGCTGATATTAGAGATTTTTTTCATTTATTAATATCAATACATTTTGGACATTTAATTGTGCATGCTCATTTCCTCTATTTTTACATTTAGATTACCTTTGCCATCATCTAACGCTCACTGAAAGTTAATTTAAAGGGATAGTTCACCCAAAAATGAAAATTATCCCATGATTTACTCACCCTCAAGCCATCCTAGGTGTATATGACTTTCTTCTTTCAGACGAACACAATCTGGGATATATTTAAAAATATCCTGGCTCTTCCAAGATTTATAATGGCAGTGAATGTGGGGACCAATTTTGAAGCTAAACAAAGTGTATCCACAAAAGTGCATACGTCATACATCGTGTCAGGGGTTACTCTTGTGGCGCAAGTTAACTTGCACAGTATGCGTACGGTCGTCTGCCAGAAGCCATTTATTTTAGATTATAAAGTTTTAAATATGGACATCTTTCTTACACAAACGCATCGCTTTGCTTCAAAAGGCCTTTATTAACCCCCTGGAGCCGTGTGGAGTACTTTTACGATGGATGGATACACTTTTTTTTGCCTTCAAAATCGGCCCGCCGTTCACTGTCATTATAAAGCTTGGAAAAGCCAGGATATTTTTAAATATATGTCTGATTGTATTTGTCTGAAAGAAGAAAGTCATATACACCATGGATGGCTTGAGGGTGAGTAAATCATGGGGTAATTTTCATTTTTGGGTGAACTAACCCTTTAATAACACTGTTAAGTTTGAGGTTTGCTAAAGATTACATTTATCTATTTCATACAGTACATTATGTTTTGATGGCTAAATTCACTCGTAGCATCTGAAATGTCTGTGTTTAGTTTTTATTGCTTTATTTTTAATGTAATTATACAAAATAGTACATAATTTTAATATTGGCCATTTAATAGTTATCCGTTTTATTTATATAGAGTTAGTACAGTTAAATACAGAGTTAAATACAGTTAATATGGCGCTTTCAGTCAGCACTACAAAAATATAAATACATCTAAACAAAACAAGCAAACAAATACTTATACAACACAATACACATCAGGAGCAAAGTCCAGGGTATGGATAAGGTATGGATCAATGAAACAAACAGAGCCATGACATAGACAATCAGTACAACCAAAACACTACTAAAGACTGAAAACATATAAAACCAAACAAAGAAAACGGTCGATCAGTCAGCTCCAGTGTGAAAGTGGCAACAGTGAATATAAACATTCAATCCGTTCATGTCATTTGATGTCATTATAGAGTTCAAAACAACAGGGATGAGTGCACGTTTAAATACAGCCTTGTCTGTGTCCAGCCTGTGTCCCTCAAACTGCAGGAGAGTGATGTTTACTTAAATAAGTGAAGCTTTGAAGCTTTTTTTAGTTAGTATGGTCCCCGTTCGCCCCTGCTTGTAGATGCTGAACTGCACCATCTGTGGAAAAAAAACATATTTTCTCCATTGATAACCAGAACTGTGTAGCCATTTTTGCAAGCAACCTATCAATTACAATTATTTTTTTATTATATTATAGTAGTTATTTTGCCAGTGTCTGTTTTTGGAGGGCTCTGTACAACATCAAATTGACTTACAAATTGTCACAGTTTTAGTTCTTCATAGAAGGGTTTGATATGATATAGTATAATACCTGGCTTTCTACAGGTATTATAGATGTCCTTTGATAAATTATCAGACCACCTGACACAATCTGTCTAAATAGTGATGCCACTGTAATGACAAACTCTCTTCAGCCTTGAGAAGTGATCTGATACTGTACGGTTGAGCCATCCACTGCACCCGCCACAAGACCTTTAACTGCTCTGTCCCTGCTGAGATCTGTCTCTCATGTGACTGTGTGTAGGGTGGCGGCACATTGTGTAACGCCACAGTGGACACTGTATCCGTCCTGGATTTAACACACACTCTCTCTCGTACTCATATGTACTCAAGGGCGCAATCCCTCTCTCACTGGCCTGCATCCATGAGACAGCATGATGCCAGAAACCTCTCATAAACGGCATGCAAGAAAAAGGATAGTTTTTAATTTTAGTGCTCATTATGTGTTCACCTTATTGGCTTAAACTGACCAGACCACCCTCTGTTAAATTTAGATTTAAAAATGCAGTGGATCACTATCATAAATAGACTGTGACTGAATGAGACCAAGAACATGCTTCACTTTTTTTTCCGGTACAGCTTCATAGAAGTGTCTCTGGCCACAGCTATTTTTCCGTAACTTAAGCACAGAATTGGAATTTGCATAAAACTTTTGCGAAAAAAGCGCCGTTTCCATCCAAAGAGAAAAAAATCGTCACTTCTTGGGAAATTGGCACAAAATATATGTGCTAAAAATGGAAGTTGCTGCAATCGGGAAAACCACTGTGGCTATTTTTTCCTACATCATACTGTTTAAATAACTTATGTCTCAGAGCGCGTAGACGAAACACAATAAACGTTGTCGTGTTATCTTGCATTCAAATGAATGGTGTTTGAGAATGCAATTATGTGAGATGCTTCTGGGAGGGAAAACCAAATCATTTTTATGACAGACTTTGGCTCAGGCATTTCAGAATGATCAAACCAACATTTGAGATGCTGTGCAATGAAATTGGTCTGCTGGTTAGTCCAGTAATCTAATCACATCCACTGTTGAGGCAAGTTCAAATAGTCATCTATCATATTGTCATCTAGTCAAAATCAGATTGTCATCTATTATATGTGAGACTTTAAAAGTTAACATTTCCTTGATTTACTGGACGTGTAAGTTAAAAAATGATCCGCTTGAGCTCAGTCCATGCTTCCCATGTCACGTCAGATGATAGTTCAGCTGATGATACGCTGCTGAGGAATTCGGTTTTATGAGGTGTCAGAGACAGAGAGTGAGAAGGAGAACGTGTACGTGCTGAACGCCGAGGAAGGTGCTGAGCGTGCACATGGGGGGGGGGGTGTGTGTGTGTGTGTTTTGATGGCTGGAGCAGGTGGAGGCACAGGCCGCTGAGGCTCCACACACACTGTTGCATTGTCGCCGTTTGTCTGACCACCAAATATATATCAGCACACAGACAAACACATGCACACACGACACAAACTAAAACTATTCAAAACATTTTCATTATTAGATAAAAAAAAAACTTGAAGTGTAGGCCTAATAAAATTACTAAAACTAAAACTTAAATAAAAATGAATAAAATATAAACAGAAATATTAAAAAAACTAATTAAAATGACAAAATTAACAATATAAAGTTTTAAAAATACTAAAATAGCACTGCTTCAAATGCTTCAGACTCTGTAAAAGTATAATTTAATTTTCAATATAAACTAAATAAATATAATAAATATTATACAATATAAATATATACAATATGAAGTGGCTGGACTATTACATTTAAAAGACAGTCTGAAAAGTCCCAGACTGCATCCGAAATCGTATACTGTATGTGACAAAAGAAGTACAGTCAAACCAAAATTTATTCAGACACCTTGAACATTTCATTCATTAATAGTTTATTCACTATAGTTAAAAAATGGTAATAAAATATGACAGGATCTCAGAGTTAAACTGTGTCAGAAAAAATGAATCTTAATTATGTCAGATAACACTTGACATGGTCAGGTCAAAGTGTCTGAATAATTTTTGGTTCCAAATTTTTTATCAATTTTACCGGTAGTCCACTGTATGAAGAATTTTTGGGTATAATATGTCACAGTTTACTTTATTTTGCTATCCTCACTTACATAAATGAACTACAGTGTCCTGCACCCCACTAGTAAAAATTTATCAAAAATGTCTGAATAATTTTTGGTTTGACTGTATGTCCGAATTCACAGTACTCATAAAAGACTAAGCAAAAAGTACCTGGATGACCTACTACTTCTGGTGAGATTCTGACGCGTGCATACAATGGACACTTTACTATCCCACGAGGCCACGGGAGAGTATTTGTGAATGGCGATGAAGTGACGCAACTGACACTGGTAGGTCACATGATAATGACAGCATGGCGAGTGTAGTACGTCCAGATTACATTCATACTACACATATTCATACCATATAAAACAGGGATAGGAAATGTTAGTCCTGGAGTGCCGCTGTCCTGCAGAGTTTAGCTCCAACCCTAATCAAACACATCTTTACTAAGGCTACAGGTGAGTTTTTTTGTTTTTTTTTCAGGGTTTGAGCTAAACTCTGCAGGACAGCAGCACTCCAGGACCGACATTGTCTATCCCTGATATACAACATACTTGCTATCATGAAGTGCTACTTATTCAAAATAAGTATCTACTCAAGAGAGTATGCGATTTCGGACGCAGCCCGTCAGGTTTATGTTCCGTTCTTTGGACTCTTATTTTGATATTCTGTTTTGTTTCGTTTAGTTCCTGTTTCCCTGCTCTGTTTAGTTTCGGTTTCCTTGGTTACTGATTATGTCCACGTTTGTTTCTATAATACGTTTTGTTTGTACCTGTTTCTAGTTTGGTTTCCTTTGTTCAAACCTTGTATATATAGCCCTGTGCTTTCAGTTGTGTTTGTCGGTTCTTGTCTTTGGTTATAGTGTGTATGCTTTGTTATTCTCCTACGAATCTCCTGAGTATTCTTTCTCCTTGTTCATTAAAGTCTATTTGTATTGATTACCCATATTCAAACACACCAAAACAACAATAGGCAAAGTACGATACGTATTCTAGGATTGTTGCACAGCTGATATTTCAGAAATGTTGATTTGCTAAATGCTAAACAGTGTTTTGATTCAGAGGACAAATTATGGCTGTATCCAAAATGTCAAACTCTCGAGTAGGTACTTATTTTGAATAAGTACTTCACAACCATTAAAAAAGTGTGTTGTGTATAGTATGAAAGTGTGTAGTATGAATGTAATCTGGACGTACTACATTCACCATGTTGTCATTATCATGTGACCTACCCGCGTCAGTTGTCGTGTCATCTCCATTCACAAATCCTCTCATGTGGCCTCATGGGATAGTAAAGTGTCCATCATACGCACACTTAATCTCGCCGGAAGTACTGTGAGTACTGTAAATTTGGAAAATGATTTGGTCACATACTGTTTTTTGCCTACTATATAGCAGGGAAGTATGCAATTTCGGATACAGCCTATTTGATAATAGAGCATCTTCAATCGCCTTAAAGGATTAGTTCACTTTCAAATGAAAATTACCCCAAGCTTTACTCACCCTCAAGCCATCCTAGGTGTATATGACTTTCTTATGATGATGAACACAATTGGAGATATATTAATAAATATCCTGACGCATCCGAGCTTTATGATGGCAATGAGCGATACCAACGAGTATGAACTGAAGAAAGTGCCTACAACCGCATCCATCCATCATAAACGTACTGGCGGAAGCTAGATATTTTACTTCATAACTTTTTTACACAAATGCATCGATTCGCTTCAGAAGGGCTTTATTAACCCCTCAGAGCCGTGTGGAGTACACGTTTATGATGGATGGATGCGGTTGGAGGCACTTTCTTCAGCTCCTACTCGTTGGTATCGCTCACAGCCATTATAAAGCTCGGATGCGTTAGGATATTTATTAATATATCTCCGATTGTGTTCAAAATTATGTTCGATTGTGTAAAATGTGCAAATATTTTACCAGAATTTTGGGTAATGGTTTGTAATGGGGGGTAGCTAGATGGTTTATTTCTGTTGTTGTTTTTTTTTCTGTGTAGCTGCCATACTTGCTCCTGAACTCTCAAGGTCCAGATGCGAGGTCACGCATGTACCCTGTGGTCTATGGAGAGAGCATTAAGGTCAACCCCAAACCGGAAAAAGAGATCAAGTGAGTGATGTTAAATATCACCATTACCTACTAATTTATTTATTTATTTATTTTTTTGTGGTTGGAGGGCCCTCCAAACATCACTTGGACACAAAAGTCGGAGACCACCAGTTTCTATTTTGCACTTTTCTTTAATTTACTCTATTAATGCATTCATTATTTTGACTGAGCAGTAATGCATTAAATTATTTCCATTACGAATTATACTATCATAGCAGTTTGACTGAAAAGTTGAATTGAAACATTCAAACTTTGAAATGAATGTCAGAATATTTTAGTATTTAGTTTGAATCACTTTTGCATTAATAACAGCATCACTTGAGCTTGTGTAAAACCTGATCCAAGTATGTTCTGCAGCAGGATTTGAGAAAGAGCTTTTCAGCTTCAACAGAAGCACATCTGAGAGTCACATGATCAACATCACAAATTTACTTACTAGTGACCTAGAAATAGTGCAGAATTTGAAATATTTCATCATTTTGCATCATAACACTTCTTACTCCATACTCAATACTCCATGATTTTCAAGCTGGTCTCAGACTTTGAGCGATCCCTCCCATATTGTCCTGAATCTTAGTTAAGTATGTTTGACTGCTGAATTCATATCTGTTGATCTTCTTCAGGTTCAACTCTGCAGTGAAGTACGCTTCAGACAGACACTTTCGTGACCAGGTGTACTGCGCCCAGGTCCAGACCGCCACATCCTTCAGCGAGACAGTGGTGGCCGTCCAGAACTGCACGTGGCGCAGCTACAAATCAGAGGTTCACTTCGAGCCAAGGCACAGGCCGCTACACTTCCAAAGCACGGCCATCGTGTTCCCCAAGCACGCCCGGAATACATACCGCACCACGCTCAACTACAACAGCAACAGAAACGCAGCCGGGCGACGGTGGTTTGTGTCCACAGTCAGGCTGGAGTCCACCGAGGACGCCAGTCCATGCATCATTTACACAGAAGACCTCTGAGAGACACACATGAGAGGTTTTTTATCGTTCCCAAAATAAAAAAAGAGATCCCTTTGGTTAGAGAGCTACAGTGAAAGTACGTGGACTCGGTTACTAAAATCCTGATTCAAACCGGATGGCAAGAGACTAAAGAAAGGAAATGAAAAGTCAGTGAGGGCCGTTTTGTTGTTTTGCTTCCGGTGACATTGGTACTTGATAGTGGGGATGAGGTAGAGTTGTGTGTGTGTGTGTGTGTGTGTGTGTGTGTGTGTGCAGTCTTTACATGTGTCGCATGTCACTGATGTATTTATGTACATCATTTTTTAACTGATCAATATCCAATTGTACCTGTCAGGTGGAGGGAAAAGCATTTGGGGCAAAACAGTTTCTGTTGTTTGCTGATTCATTGGCTCACATGAAATCTGTACCCACAGAATTCCACTGAAAGATCAGCAGATTTACAACGGAACTCAAAAGAATGTTATTTAAAAATGTTAAAAATTAAATCACAATCTCTTTTATCTGTCATTGTGTGTATGGTACTAGAATTTTGCTTGGTTACATTTTAGTGCCTCACTAACATTTTTATATTATTGGCTATATTAATTTGATAAGGTTGTAAGCTATACTCTTAGAACAAAAGGTTCTATACTGAATCTTAGGGGCCGTTTACACAACACCATTTTCAACTAAAAACTGAGAACTTTTTATGCGTTTTGGCCATTCATTTACATGAAAACAGCGTTTTGGTGGTCTGAAAACGCAAACTTTTGAAAACGGGTTTCAAAGTGCAAGTTTTTAAAAACAGTCTCCGTGTAAACAACAAAAACGCGAATCTGTGAAAACGATGACGTCATGCACATGCACATTACACGCAGTGTTGCCAAGTCCGCGGTTTTCCCACGGAATTGGGCTACTTTACACTGTTGCCGCGGGTTGTTTTTCATGTCCATATTTAGCCCCTGGAATGCAAGTTTTACCAGGGGAGACCGCCAAAAACGTGGATTTTACCCCCCCGAAACGAAGCGAAGCGAATTATTTTTTTATTTTTTCTCTCCTTTGGGACCCTCCTGAAATGCGATTGGGCTAGTTTTGAGGAGCAATTGGGTGGGTTTTGTTGTGAAAACCTGGCAACCCTGATTACACGTTCAGTCTATAGTGTTTCATCGCCATTTAATGGCCTGCCAGCAGAATACAGCGTTTTTTGTAATTTTCACGGATTCGTATGAATGGTTTCCGTTTTGACAATGGTGTCATCTGTACGCAGAAAACTTGAAGAAAAAACTTCTCTGTTTTAAGCATATCGTTGTCGTGTAAACGTACCCTTAAAGGGTTTTTTCAGACGCTTCACATATAGATTTATGGAAGTTTGAATTAAAAAGCTTGTAAATATACTTTATCGCTAGAAAAAAATTAAGTAACCATTAAACTTGAAAGTATTATGCAATTATTTAAGACACTTTTCCTTATAGGCCTATAGAACCTTTTTTAGCGTAAATTGTTCTATAAAATTGAGTCAAGAACCCTATATAGTTCTATATAGAACCTTATTGAACCTTTTTTTCCAAGAGTGTTCAAATAAAACTGTAAGACTTTTCTCTATTTTACCATTTTAATTACATAGACCCCCAGTTTCACAGACGAGGCTTAAGCTAGTCCTAGACTAAAATGCATGTTTGAGCTGTTTTAACTGAAAGCAACTTGCACTGATATATCTTATAATGTGTCAGTGTAATTTTTTTGTCTCAAAAAGCACACCAGTAATGTTTTTTACTAAGGCACGTTTATAAAAGCTACTTAAATGCCTTAATTGAACTAAGGCCTAATCCTGGCTTAGTCTAAGCCCTGTCTGTGAAACCAGGCCAAAATTATGCAGATATTCTCCTAAAAATGTAAAGAACACGCAGATCCATGTGGGCCTACCTTATCGTCTTATTCAGCATTGCTGATTCTTACAAATGCTAAAACAGGAAACAGTTCACCACGTGTGACTACAATTAAAGCTAAACGCAAAGACTATAAGCACATTCTAGCCTATGTGTATGAGAAAGTCAGCACAAAGTCAACTGGCATTCAGCTGTAGACTATCAGAGAACTGGCTGAGAAAATATAAACTGTATTTAAGTTGTACTTACGGAAAGTTTTTTCTTTTTCTTTTTTTCTTTTTGTTTGCTGTAAATGTGTTGGTATGACTAAGGGCAAATCAACAAGTAGGAGCACTTGAAAGGTTGGACCAAAGATTCTGTAAAATTCAGTTTTTTTTTTTTTTTTTTAATCTGTTTGTACCTCAGAAAACGTGGAATAATTTCTTGCACAAAGGTTTAAGAAGCCGGATGATGTGCTAATAATTCAGTGGCCAAAAAAAAGAGCTGCACTCTCAGAATGGCAGGAAACAGAAGAGCGTATATGGAATGTTGTATTTGAAATAACTGGACTGAGCATGTGTTAGATGAGAGAGTACGGCATGTTTTGATTTGAAATGCCAAATGTTGGATTTGTGAGACAGGTTTTATCTTTGAATAGATATAAAGTTCATTGACCTTCTGACATTACCATGGTCTGAAGACTGTACGGTTTCTGCCTTTCAGATTGTATGGTTAGATAACTTTTGGTTTCAAAGGTAACAAGTATTTTATGACATTGTTGGTGCCAGTTAGTCTCAGCTAAAATCTAGATTACCAAAGTGAGCTCCTGTCACCTCCACTGAATGCAATTCACGTGGAGCAGAGAGAAAACATTCGGCTGTTGTTGTTCTTTTGGATATGATATGAAATATAACGCAGCAGCACATTGAGAGGGAGATTTTGACTGAGCAGTAAAGCATTATGGAGGTGTTCGTACTTTATGTCTGTCTTATGTTTGGACTATCCGGTTTCTGTACAAGCAGAAATGGATGTTGTAAATTTTAGATCTCTTGCCTTTTTTTTTTAATTCAGATTTTATATAACAGGGATCCTCTGGTGACTGAAAATAGTGTATTTAAAAAAACAAAAAACAATGACTAAATATGTTTTGGTCTGTAATGGTATATGGGTGTGTTTTGAGAGGAAATGCTTGGTAGTACAAACCAAAAGAACAAAGTTTAGTTCAACAAAGTGTAAAATACAGTAAACTAGTGCACATATATTCCATGACATTGATTTTGAAGATGCAAATCAAACCAACAACATCAACAAAAAACTCATCAGGGGTTGATAAGAGATGAAATTACAGGAAGGCAGGCATGTCTGATAAATCACTTCCTGTGTGTTGGAGAGGTTCACACAAGATGGACATTTGATAAGTTGATAATAGAGGAATTTTAACAATGTGTTGAAAGCAGATTCAAGGGAGATGTTTTATATTTTCACATGTATGAAATTTTTTAAGATTACATTTGTTTGGTGTTCAAATGATCTCCGCTAAAGGATGGATTTTCTTTTGATTTCCTAACACAATTTGTGTTTCTGTAAAATACTTTCCTGTTGTATATGTGGCATACGGCACTCATAATTCTCTTTATATTTTTGTATAAATTCCCAAGTTAATGGTCTTCTTTTGGACAAACACATGAGAAAATAATTTAAGAAAAAAAATGTATATCCAAACTGAATAAATAAAAGACCCAAACCCTACAACGGCTGTATGTTTGTCTTCTTTTGATGCCACAATAAACTCTGTATGTAAGAGTGAGCCTCTGTTTTCCATGTCCATTATCACTTACACAGCAGTTTCCACCAAGGTCAAATACTTTCCATCTTAAGATGAAAAACCCTTCCACGATTCTCCCATAAAACTGCCAGCCGTGAGAGGGATGGAGTCTTTTTGGAGCGTACATCATTGTAATCTATACAATCAAATTTGCTTTAAGCTAGATCACATTTACAGGAGTAAAACATTACATTAAAGCAGCCATAAAGTACATTATCATAAGGTAAGTGCATGATACAGCTACATACACTGAACAAGTTTACAGTAAATGCAACAATTAGATTATTTTACATAGCCACAAAAGCTGTGGTGATATATTTTTTGTTTCAAAGTGTATTCTTTATATTTAGTATTGTTTCTGCTCCTGTATGTTTTTCTACCTGCTTTAACATAAGATTATGTGGCCTGCTTTATTTTCCTCACCTTACAAAGGTCTCCATTCTAGTGATCTATAAACTTATTACTCATCTCAAACAAAAATTCATTATAAAGATGTCAAGAATGATTTGATTTGGACAGCAATTACAGTGCATTGCGTACTGTTTGGATACCAATTCTTTAAATTTGCTGTACAGACTGCTCTTAAACTAAGTGTTTCCACTTATTTTATTATTGCTTTTAAGCATAAATTGTTTAATGTTTTCACTGTTCTGTGAACAGTAAGTGACATAAATACAAAACTTTCCTAGTAGGTTCCAGTCAACCAATCAAAATGTGATGTGTTTACAAGGCTTACAGCTAATATAATTACATTCCAATGCAGTACAACATATGCATTTGTTTACTGGACCACAATTATTTTAATTACTGATATTGCTTACTTTTCATTGAGCTTCATCATAATGCAAGGAAACTTTAACCAAAGTTAAACAAATATGAGGCTTTACTATGTGATGTTTAACAGTGTGTCCGGGGATGTAGCTGTCCTACACTGAGGAATGTTGACAATAATTCCTCTTTAGCTGCTTTTCAGCAGAATAAAAACTTAACTTGTGTGTTAAATGTCCTTTGTCATAAATTAAGAGCTGCAGCAAAGAACTGTAACCTGTGGTCATATGACACTGGTGAGCAGCGCCCCCTCGTGGTCAACACTTGCCCTGCTGGATACAAAATATGAGTGATTATTAGACTGCAAAGAAAACATTTTTATTGCCCAAAAGTTTGTATGTTGGGTATACTGGTGCTTCTAGTAGGTTAAAACGTGGACAGAATTACAGTACACTTTTTGACCAATGAATTTCCATGATCGTTCATTAGCCAAGGACCGCCCAAGAGGACGTTTGACTGACATGTAAGGCAACCAATCACAGTTTGCTTTGTTCCGCGTCATGCTTCTTTATATAAATATAAATATAAAGAAGGTTGTGCAAGTTTACTGTAACAATAGAGCCGCAAACTTCACATACTTTTGAAAATCCAGTGTTTAGCTGATCCTGGTAAGTGCTTGTAAACACGACCGCGTTCTTCTTCCACGAGGGGGTTTGGCGTCACGGCATTTGTTTCCAGGCGGACCGTTAAAGAACCGACACACGCACCTCCCGGACATCCTGTATAACTCAACCAACCAGATGACGACTTCGAAACTCCTGGGGCACGTTCAAGCTCAAACCGGTGCGCAACGTTTTGCTACGGTTTCCGAGTTGAACGCCATGTTTCCTGGAAACGGTGTGCAACAGGTTTGAGATACGTTTTCTCTTGTTTGGTGGGTGTGTCAAAAATGTCAGCCCAATCAGCAACAACATGCATATAAACCACACGGTATTAAAGAGACAGCTCGCACGATGGGTCCATGTAAAGTGATAACTGTAACATAAAAATACTATACATATTTATATATTTTGCTATTGTATTTTGGAGAGACACTTTAATAAACGCTTCTATTCTCATCTGATTATATAATGGTAAATATTACAATATTATAGCACAATAGTGATAATCAATAATGATAAGCCTAATACTCACAAAAATAATAAGGTCATATAGATCATAACTCAGTCTCGGAGGTAAGAAGTGGATTATCCTTCAATGTTTGTCTTTTTATCTTGAAATGCGAGGCAAATGTTGGATCACAATAATTAGGAACCACAGGAATCACTCGATTGGGATGTTCTCTTTTATTCTGGACAGCAAGGGCAGTGACTGTAACATCGAGCGTATTTTGCAGTATTAAACACGTATTTATACCGATTTCATCAGGCTCCGAAAATTCTTTACAAAGAACACAAAGAATGACCTTCTCAGCTGCCATAGTTGCAACTCTTGTGTCATCAGTTCAACGCACCACCGTTTCCGTTTAAAAAACGTTTTGTCGGGGCTGAACGCAGCCCAGGTTATTCCTAACGTTATTTATGGCCAAAGCCACTGGAAGGCAAGCCTGCAACCTTTAGCCAAAAAAGCGTAACGGCTAATGCTAACACCCCACCCCTGGCTGTACGCAGGGAAAGGAGACCAGAGGCTGTTTTTTTGAATGGATGTCAATAGATGAGAGGCTTCACTATGCTGATTAAACAGCTTTTGTGGGGAAATAGCTAATCATTTAATTAATCGACAGCCTGTTTGCTAATCTTCAGCATGTTTTACATTAAACAATACTTTCGTTGGGAACTATATGTAGATTTTAGCTTGATAAAAATGTATTTTTTTAAGAGAAGACAGACTAGGGAATGTTACGACTGATGTCACTGCCATTACACGATAGGCTGAGAGGTGAGCACGTGATTAAGTTAGCCGTTACGCTTTCTCCAATGGTAAGAGAAACAGGCCCTCTTATTATCGCGCTTTCCCACTGCATGGCACAGTTCGATACGGCTCACAGTATTTTTCCGACGCGCTCGCCAGTAAGACACCAGCGGAGCTTCTTCTATCCGGTGTCGCGTCCACTCTGGGTGAAGGTATGTCGCCTCTTTTATACAAAACAACAGGTACAGAAAACTACAGTGTAACATTAAAATACTACGAAACACAAAAATGAAACATTTTATCTAGAAAATTGCTGTTTACCAGAGAAATCGTGTAGTGTTTGTTTTGACCAACAGAGGGAGCTGCAAGCTACACTGATTACTTGGGTGCGCGCCGCTATTTAGCCGTGAAGAACTAAACCTGTAAGAGCGGTGGAGCACTATTATAATAATTTATCAAAAGAGACTCCGTTATCGGTTTCAAGGTAGTCACATACTAACTATTCCTGTTAAATTAAAGTAATACTGTTTGTATGTACTATATAACATGGTCTGAACAGGATGTGGAATTGTTTTGCACACAATTTTAAACGTTCCTGAAAGCCCTACTGTAGGGTGACCAGACGTCCCCGTTTTGGTGTTCTGTCCCCGACTCGAGCTGTCCCCGGAAATGTCCCCGTTTTATAGCTCGTTCAAAACAACCCGCATATACATTGCAAAAAGACCGACGAGCATACAGCAGCCTGCTTGAGAAATTATGTAGTGATCATGTTCTCTAACAGAGGGGCTGTGCAGCTGCACTTGGTCGCGCGCGCGCCGCTACTTCATGAGGAACGTAATCTGGATCTGGATCTGTACCGGAGCAAACCGCCATTATCGTCAAATATCAAAATAAACATCGTTATCGGTTTCAAGGTAGTAACATACTAACTATTCATGTTAAATTAAAGTAAAAATACTGTTTGTATGTTTTATAACAGGGCGCGAGATTGTTTTGCACAATTTCAAACGTCCACAAAAGTTCCGCAGTCACAACGCAGCAATTTCCACACACACGTCTTAACTACGTGGTGAAGGTACACTCAGATATGAATAAATGAAAAATAAAATAATACACGTACTTTGTGCTTAAAATGAGTTTAAAATGCAAAATAATAGTTAAATATAGTTAAAAGTTAAAACAAACTTGTGAAAATTTAAATATTAAATTCAATAATGTTAAAAAAAATATTTGTTAAATGCCGTTTTATATTTATCTTCTTATATTTGTTTTATTTTTGTAACGTAATGTGCTTCTGTTATAACAGGCATATTGTTTTGAACTGCTTTTACAGTGGTTACTATTAATAGTGTAAACGTTTTTTTTTTTTTTTAAATCATAATTATTAATGTAATAATAGCCTATAAGGAACTCACAACAATTAAATACAAAACATTCAAAAATGTATTGTCCCTGTTTTTTAATAAATCGATAATAACAAATGAGATTTTGGTGATATTTTGACCACTCAAATAGGAAATGTCCCCAGTTTCCATTTCAGAAATCTGGTCACCTTACCCTACTGTCACAACCATCCCAACTCAGCAGTGAGTCAACCACACACATTTTATTGTGAAAGTACACCCTGTATGGATAAATGATAAAAATAAAAGAATAATCAACTAAACAATTTGACTTGTATCATTTACATTTTCAGAAAGCAAATACTTTGTGCTCAAAATGCAAAATAATTGGACCTAATTAAAGATCCATTTCCAAAAGCACAAACATAAAACATTTACACACAGTATATAACAGTTCATTAAATTAAAATATCATATATGCTTAGAAAGTTTAAAATATTTGTTAAACAGCTGATATTTGTTTTGTTTTTTTACAGTATATGTTCTCATACTTTTGCTTTTGTCAAGTCAGTTTTACTATAATAGTACGTTTTTCATCTGCTATTTGCAGTGGTTACTGTTTTATATTTTTCATTGTGTGATTTTTGGTGAATTGTATTAAAACCAGTTAGTTAATTTTAATAATATATGGAACCCTCAAAAAACAACAAAAGCAAAACAAAAATGCATCGTTATTTTTTAAATGATAGATGATAACAGAGACAATAATGATATTTTGATCACTGAACTTGGAAATGTGGTCAGCTTATGTTAATGTGATTTCAACTGTTCTTTTTCTTTGTGTAAGGCCCGCCCAGTCAGCTCAATCGGCCCAACGGCGGTTTCCCATAGGGCGGGGAAGGCTTCATGTGCGTTCGGTCTTTTCAGCGTGGCAAAGTAATTTAATTCCAATTCAACTTTTATCTGACTGCATTTTATTACGACCTTGAATTTAGGTTAGAATGCCAATTGATTATTGACTGTTTATATGATAATTTATCTAGAAATTTGATTATTCTGTTACTCTTATTGTACTCGTTCATTCGGTTCTCAGAGTTGCACAGGGTCCTTGCACCAGCTGTTATGCGGGCCCACGATCAGTCTGATCAATAACCAGAGGTTATGGCTAAAGCAATTTAACAATGCTGCCCATGCTTGCTATTGTTAAAAGGTACCCATGTAGCCCCATACAATCGCCTATATAACAGTTAGTTAAAGCTCTGACAATAATCAGGGGTTATTATGACCAGTACTATGAGGTAACGTCGCCCCTCGATAGTAATTTATCTGGCCCCATATAGTTAATAATATAACTATATAACAACTTAATTAAAGCAGAGGCAGTGACCAGAGGTTATGACCAGTACACCTTTGTCTAGCCCCATATAGTTAATACGATTGCATAACAACTTAGTTAAAGTCAAGCAGTTAGTCAGAAATCTAGAATCTTGCCAGATGTGCCCCATGCTCCATACAATCCGAGATCTAGTATGTACTTAACCCTGGTCGCAGATTTGCGGTAACAACGGATACATCGTAATCTACTGAAGTCAATAATTTCAGAGTAAGTCAGAATAAGACCAAATGTAACAATTTATTAGTCAGGTAAATGTGTCATGCCAGTTACATAATCAGTTCAAAGATGATCAATACAAAACATCAAATGCTCAGAAATAAAGTAAAAGATGTATACCTGACATTAGAAAAATGCACATTGCTGAGTGTCCTGGACACTCAGCAATGTGGGCTGATCTGACTCCAGAATCGCGCCTTGAGCCTCCTGCAACAACTCTTTAAATACTCAGACCAAGACAAACTTCTTTCAAATGGAAACATGAGTTCACAATGGGAATTGGGAATGAAATGTAGGTTAAGGCAATGTTGAGGTGTGATTGACTTAGTGTGATTGCATCTCGGATTGGGATGCTAATTTTGCAAGAGAGAGTTCAAATGTTAATTTCCTTTGTTTTCTCAAAGAGTAGCCCTCTCTTGGTCCAGACAGTCCAGCATCAGTCTTACACTTTGTTAATTTTAGATTGTTCTGGATAAATTTTGAGCTCTAAAGGGCATACATCTCGATGAATATTTGCATATTGCAAAACAGAGAAGAGAGTCTTGGATCTTCTGGATATTTGTTCTGGTGAGAAAATCCTGCATAACAGCACTGTAGTATTTCACATTATGTACTGACAAGCATACATAATTATCCCATAATTTACTCACCCTCAAGCCATCCTATGTGCATATGACTTTCTTCTTTCAGCCGAACACAATCAGAGTTATATTAAATAATATCCTGGCTCTTCTCAGCTTTGTAATGCATTGAATAGTGTCCAGGTTTTTGAAGCTCCAAAAAGCGCATCCATCCATCATAAAAGTTATCCGTATGACTCCAGTGGGTTAATAATGCCTTCTGAAGTGAAGCGATGGGTTTTTGTAATAAAAATATCCATATTTAAAACTTTATAAACTATAATCACTAGCTTCCAGCAACAATTGTACACGCTTTCACGAGAGAGTGATTTTTCTTTAAAACTTATCATTTTAGACTAATTCGTGACCGGCGTTTTGTTTTGCTCTGTCCTCTGCTTTTGTCAATTCTCACTTAAGCTTAAGCTAGGCCTCTGTCATACGTCAGGTCAGAGGTCACCCTTCCGCCAGAACTTGACTCTCTTGTAAACATGCGTACGATGATTATAACAACTGTCACTCACATCATGGCCCTGTTTACACCTGGTATTAAGATGCGTTTTGGTCTTTGCTCGTGGAAGCGGCAGGATTTTGGGTGCACAAGCACCACTAGTACGCCACCTGCGAAACCACCTGTGTTTTGCTTCTTTCCTCATGTCTCCTATTGAAAATGAACTCGCGACTTCCATGTCCCATGTGAAAGCGCCTTTGGGTCAGTAGGACTTCCAGAAGCTCAAACGTGCTGCGTAACACACGAGAACAAACCTCACTGGTTACGCAGCATGAGCTTCCAGAAGAGGTCATTCAGGTTTGGTTGAACTTCTGTTTATGTTCGGTGATTAATGTTTATATGCGAGTAAAAGCCTAAATTAAATCTGTTCATTATATAAAGTGATCGAGTCTCTACAGAAAATTTGGACTAAACCTCTCAATTTATATGGATTAGTTTTCCAATCTCTTTATGAACTTTTTGAAGCGTCAAAGTTTGAATTGCTTAGGCTGTCTATGGAAGGACAGACAGCTCTCAGATTTCATCAAAAAGATCTTCATTTGCATTCTGAAAATGAACGAAAGTCTTATGGGTTTGGAACGACATGAGGGTGAGTAATTACTGACATAATTTTCATTTTTGGGTGAACTAACCCTTTAACAGAAGAGCTTACAAAAGCTCCAGACAATGCAATGCTTTTGTTTTTGAAAAATATTTGTATTCATTATTGAAATTTCCATGACTTTAAAGTTCCCCTGCAGTCAATAATTTGATGATCAAAATTACATATTTAAAGGGTTTTTTTTTTTCTTCTGTGAAAATAATTTCTTGATGTCTTAAAACAGCTTAGGGATGGGCAACTTCGGGCCTGGAGGGCACTGTCCTACAGAGTTTAGCTCCAACCCGGATAAAAACTCACTTGCCTGTAGCTTTCTAGGTCTGCGTTTAAATCCAACATTTAATGCCCTTCTCTCGCTAATATACTCGTATGCAATGTCTTATTCCCCAACCAATTCTGCCTACTGTAATTACTTATACAAATATGTAAATATAACTAAGTTTGAAAATAAAATACAGCAAAACAATTTGTGTAAAAACAAGGTAAAAAATTATACATATACACTGGAAACCTGTAGCCTACCTGGAACAGAAAAATGTGTTTTGTGCTTCCCTGAGAACAGACTACTCAAATGGAAGCTTACAACTACAGGAATAACCATGATTAGAGAGTTGTTTGCATAAAATATTCCGTAAACATTCACACATTTGCTCTGTGAGACACGGGCTACAGTTTGTCTCCATAAATACTATTTTCTCAGTTCTGCGCATATTTTCACTTACCTACATCAGCTCGCTCCCATCAATATTGTCACCACATATTTTACATTTACACCCTGTTCTCTATTTGCATCAATTATCTTTTTAGATAAAAACAAGGGCTGTAAAAAGTTGATCTTAATAAATAGTTGCGATTAATTTACATTTGTTTAACTGTATTTAACGTGAACAGTTTTCAATATTGCTAAGTAAAAAGTTGTGTGTGTAACCCGTATATTTTACCAGTAGTAAAATATATTGCATGTGCTGCTTATAGACACTGGACAGATAATGATTTATGCAACAGATGCACTTTACTTTATCTCACTTGCACAAAATAAAGTAATTACTAGAAACGCACAGGGAAAATACAAACACTGAATGTCACATACACTCACGCCAGGTATGTGTTCTTTAGAGGATTAATTGAGAGCAACAGCTCATACAACACTCGTGCAATACCATTTTGTGTATGTCTTAACTTCCCCATATACTTGAGTCGCGTTCATTAGATAATACACCCCCAAATCCTTATGGGTAATAAAGTATGAAACACATCCTGATACATCTCCCCCCCCCTAAAGTGATACTCTTTTAACAGCATTAGGGGACAGAAAACAAGATTATGTTTATTGTTTAACAAGTTTATCCCCACATAAATCATTAATCAACATAAACCATTGCAACAGAGAAGTGGAACTCATTGAACTCATGAAAATCAAATTAGAATGACATTTAAGCTAGTTCAACTTCAAAAATTTGGCACAACAACATAAGTACAATCTGAAATGCATAAACATTAATAGGAATACTGTTTCCTAAACAATGATATACTCCAGATTATGCCATAAACAACTCTTTACTTATGACCTTGATTTGTATTCTGTCTTTATGTAGGAGAGAAGACCAAAGGATATGTTCCACTACTAGTCTCTGTAATGAACTGGCAGTTTTATTACCCTGCCACTAGAGGTCATTTTAGGACCAGTGCCCGGTTGCATAAAGCAAATAGCATGCTATTTCATGCATTCTGACTTATTTACACTGTTAAAGAGTTGCATTCTCATGCTAAACACGGCCAAAGTTTCAAAACACGTTTCTGTGCCAAATACACTACTTCCAGTTTCTGACCGTGTTTCGGAGAGTTTTTTTCGAGTATGGCCTGTATGACGTCAAAAGAGAGCAGAATTCCTCCCTGATAAGCGTGCACACACACACATCACCCAGAACAAGAGCATGCCCATCAGTTCGGGATGCGGAAGCCGAGAGATTTTTCAACAATGGCTGTGTCCCAATTCAGGGGCTGCACCCTTTGAAGGCTGCATACATCATCGAGGCAGTCTCATTTAAGAAAAATAAGCATTAGATTGCAACGTAAGAGAAATTACAGTATTTTACACCTCACAATGAATATCAGTCAATTTTATTACGGTTACTTTTCTTAAATATGACATCCTTGATGAAGTATTCAGCCTTCAAATGCGATCTCCGAAGGACGCAGCTTCCGAAATGAGATGCAGCTCCTGTCACCAAAGGAGTGTGTTTTTGGTTGTGAGGGAAAGATTACCTTTTTCAGCTTCCCAAAGAACTCAGCGTTAAGGGAACAGTGGATGAAGTTTGTTTTTTCCGGGGCAGCAACAGAGTTGTGCATATATATTTGTTTGTTCCCGGGATTTCGGTGATGAATACTTTGTAAACAAGTCCCAGTTCGGCGCTGGATTTGCATATCGCGGGTGGTGAGTAAAGCTGCATCAGATGTCTCTGTTTTGTTGCCAATTGGTGCACAAGTGCATAAAATGTAAACACCACAAATGTTTTTGTTCCCTTTGTATTTATAATGATGTCGCAGCTAGCAGACGATCTCTACGCAAAAGCTGCATGCGCTCGTGACTTTAGCTCCGCCCACGGCACTGACGGCAGGCACGCCTCCAGGAGCTCGGCTTTTTTTGGAAAGACTCGGTTTAGCACCATGTTTTCTACCCATCCAACTTTAAGAGAACCCAATCTCCTGGGTTTAAGTGGGGGAAGCATACAGACTGAATGTCTTTTGTCAAAGAAGCACTTGTAAGCTGCTTTAGCTTGTTAGTCCTTTTCAGCCACCTGCTCAAAGCTGATTCTTTTCTAGGACGGACAGTGTAGTGCAGATTTGGCATCCCAGCGTTAGCCGAGCAGGGCTTGCTCCAGTAGCAGCAAGTGGAGTGGCTCTGTAACTCAAGAGAGCCAACTGAGTGTCGGGCTGGTGCAGGATATGCTTGCTGTCTTAACAGCCCGCTCAACAGCCCCATTTGACTGTGGGTAGTGGGGACTGCTTGTAATGTGTTGGATGCCCCAGTTCTTACAAAAGTCTGCAAAGTCTATGCTGCTGAACTGGTACCTTTATCTGAGTGTAGTTCTTGTGGAATCCCCCAAGTGGAATGGTGACTAGGGTCTCTTTTCTCATTGAGATACTTTTGCATGAAGATCAGCCGGACTGACATTTTTTGCTCATTCTCTACGTTTAGCCCTTGGTGACCCTCATGCAATCGGTCAAGGATTTCTCGTCATTGTGCGGTGGGAACTACAATCTGGTCATCATGTAAAAGTAGTCCCTCAGCCCTGAACAATGATGCTCGTTCTGCATGGTAAGCTGTAAGCTCCGACAGCACATGGTGTGGCCTGCCTTTTATGAAGCGCATTACTTTCCTCATTATGGGGTCATTGGATCTGGACTCACGAATGACGTTTAACTTGGGCTCTGACATTGGCCGAGTCTGAATCACAGCTACCACAGAAGCTCGCACATCCTCTTCAGTATCTGAAACCACTGGCCCTGGCCCCACTGTCACTAGTTGTGGCCGGTACACTGTCGCATAACCCCATAAGGTTATGTGACAGTGTACCGGCCACAACTAGTGACTTGCCTGGGACATAGGGCTGCACAATTAATTGAATCTCTAATCGCGATTACGATTACGGATGCCACGATTTCGTAATCGTCCAAAGGCACGATTACAAGGAAAAATATCCACTTACATTATGCTGTGTGTTTAAGAGGTGTGTTTAGAGCATGTTACATCGTGAGAGGCGAATCACGACTACTTCAGAGTGTAAAAGGTCTAACCCAGCACAAAAGGAGCTAGCAGTGACATAAGTGTTCGCTGATATGTCAAACGCACGCGAAACACCAGCACCCGCGATTTTTAAAAAGCCATGTACACAGCCTGTGTATTTACTTCACGAACTAACTCTACAATCATGAAAAACAGTGACAGGACCTCTCAACCTTACGCTAAGGAGAAAATCCAGCATGACTTTGAGCAGACCAAGCAAAACATGATTAAGTATTTCTGCTAAGCTAGTGACATTGGGCATCAACCACATGGCAAAAGCTAATACTTTTTCATATACTGTCTACTTTCTTTGTATAACAGTTCTATCTAATAACGTATTAGACAGGACTTAAACAGATCGTAAACTAATGAAGACAGAAAATGCGAGCACTGTGTGCTCAGGATCTGTCTGAACTGTTCTCAGCGCCGTCAAAATAAAAGTAACAACAACAAGCGCAGTTTACATCACTTCAGGCCCTAGGGGAACATTAGTTCTTGGGCAACCACACTGGTGGCTAGTTATTATTTAAAGAAGAAACCAAACAGATGTATAGTTGACATTTGAGGTTTAATGCTATAGAAAAACAATAAAACATTTCAGGAAGAGTGTTTTCAGCTTGTTTTTTATTTTTATACAAAAATATGGCATGCAGTTGCTTCAAACAATGGTGTAAAGCTATTCAATACATCATTCAATGTAAATTGTGATAATCGTAATTAATGATCGCAGTTACAATTTCAAGAGAATAATCGACAATTGTGCCTACTGGGACATGTAGCTATCGTTTTTATGTTGAACCGCATTAGGCGCATCAGCAGACGTTGACAGCGCAAGGGTGTTTTGTCCAGATCAGAAATGTTAATCAGGGGGACCAGGGGCTTATGGTCCATTTGCAGTGTAAACTCACCAAGAACCAGCAAATAACAGGCAAGTCGCTCACATGTCCAAACTGCACCCAGGCATTCTTTCTCGATTTGAGAGTATTTCAACTCAGCACTTGATAGGGTTCTGGAGCAAAAAGCTACAGGAAGTGTCTTATCACCATGAGTTTGTAGCAGAGTGGCAGCCAGCCCGAAACTGCTTGCATCCATTGACACAATGGTAGGCTTTGTGATGTTGTAGAAGGCTAAAGCTGGAGCCGAGGACAGCATTGTTTTTGTTGTTAAAGGCCTGCTGCTGTTGTGTCCCACAGCCATGCAGATTCTTTCTTGAGCAGTTTGTTGAGTGGGTATAGCACCGTGGACAAGTCAGGTAGAAAATTTCAGAGGAAATGTCTTTGGGGCATGGCAGGTCTGTAATTGCCTTCGCTTTATCCGAATCAGGTTTGACTCCATCTCCACTGATGATGTGCTAGAAGAAATGGAGTTCTGTCTTACTGAAATGGCATTGTCTTAATCAAGACTCCTGGATTGTCTGCAAAATTGCCTCCAGATTCTTATCGTGTGTCTCTTGATCTCTGCCATACACCATAATATCATCCATGACCACCACACAGCCCTCATGTCCCTCCAGCAGCTTGGTCATTTACCTCTGGAAGATCTCAGGAACCGATGTGATCCCAAAAGAAAGTCTCTGGAAACAAAATCTGCCTTTTGAGTGATGAATGTTGTAAGCATTGAACTACTGTAGTCCAATGGGATTTGCCCAAATCTCTGAATCATTTTTCTTAATGCTGTCAAGAAAGTATGCCTCACAGTCATCATTTTTTCTGTATTGCACATGTACAGCTCTCACAGCCTTGCTTTGGCAGGAAAGTGTCCGAGTTTACTGCATTTACGGCATTGCTTATTATATGTGGGGCATTTGCGTGGCCTATGACATCTATTGCAACGTAAACACAGTTTCTCTTCTGTCTGTTTATCCCCTTGCTGTCCCCTCTTGTATTTTCTCTTACCAGCATTATGGTGTTTAGCTCCTCTAGGCCATTGTTGCAACGCACCCACTTCAGCAGACATCGCTACTGCCGAATTTTGTCTTTACAAGCTCTGCCCATCATGCCATCTGCTCTGCTCTTGAGTGTCAATTCACTTTCCATCTGAAGTCTTTGTGACTCTCCACTGTGTGCTATTCCAATAACCGGTCTGTCACGAACGTGTTCGTCTCTCTGTGCTCCGAATTCGCAATGGTTGGCCAACTCATACAATCCTTTCACAAAGCTTCCACTGACTTGCCTGTCTTTTGCGCATGGAAATTCCTTATATCTAGCCAAGTTTCAGATATAAGTAGTTTCTCCTTACAGTAAATGCAAACGTCGCTTAGCCCGGAAGAGTTATGAGTTGAAGTAAACATGCACACACTCGCATCACCTAAACTCACAGGAGCCATCTTGTGCACCTGGTCCATTGTTTATGTTGCACGAGTCCCCACTACTTGCGGAACCCTTGCAATGTGTTTAAATGGATCGCACTAAGCACTTGATCACTTGGAATCCAATATGGAGCTGATTTATTATTTACAGGTTTTTCCTTATGAATTTGTTTTATGCACCATTCTATATGCCTGTATGCTTGGGCTGTTGGAGAAAATATAAAAAAAAATTACACAAACGGAAATAACACAATAAACTACAACCGGTAGTTTATTGTGTAAACCAAATTCCGGAAATGTTGGGACGTTTTTTAAATTTGAATAAAATGGAAAACTAAAAGACTTTCAAATCACATGAGCCAATATTTTTTTAAACAGAAATTTTACACTTTTATCCACTAAATGAGCTCATTTCAAATTTGATGCCTGCTACAGGTCTCAAAAAAGTTGGCACAGGTGCAATAAATGGCTGAAAAAGCAAGAAAATTTGAAAAGATTCAGCTGGGAGAACATCTAGCAACTAATTAAGTTAATTGATATCAGGTCTGCAACATGATTAGCTATAAAAGGGATGTCTTAGAGAGGCAGAGTCTCTCAGAAGTAAAGATGGGCAGAGGCTCTCCAATCTGTGAAAGATTGTGGAATACTTTGCAATTTGATGTTGAGGAACATTGTTTTTAAAGGCTTTGCAAATCTCATCATCTACAATGCATAACATCATCAAAAGATTCAGAGAAACTGGAGAAATCTCTGTGCGTAAGGGACAAGGCCGAAGACCTTTATTGGATGCCCGTGGTCTTCGGGCCCTCAGACAACACTGCATCACTCATCGGCATAATTGTGTCAATGACATTACTAAATGGGTCCAGGAATACTTCCAGAAACCACTGTAGGTAAACACAATCCGCCGTGCCATCTGCAGATGCCAACTAAAGCTCTATCATGCAAAAAAGGAAGCCATATGTGAACATGGTCCAGAAGCGCTGTTGTGTCCTGTGGGCCAAGGCTCATTTAAAATGGACTGTTTCAAAGAGGAAAAGTGTTCTATGGTCAGACAAGTCCAAATTTGACATTCTTGTTGGAAATCATGGACGCCGTGTCCTCCGGGCTAAAAAGGAGGGAGACCTTCCAGCGTGTTATCAGCGTTCAGTTCAAAAGCCAGCATCTCTGATGGTATGGGGGTGCATAAGTGCATACGGTATGGGCAGCTTGCATGTTTTGGAAGGCACTATGAATGCTGAAAGGTATATAAAGGTTTTAGAGCAACATATCCCCCCCCTCCAGAGGACATCCATTTCAGGGAAGGCCTTGTGTATTTCAGCAGGACAATGCAAAACCACATACTGCAGCTATTACAACAGCATGGCTTCGTCGTTGAAGAGTCCGGGTGCTGAATTGGCCTGCCTGCAGTCCAGATCTTTTACCTATAGAGAACATTTGGCGCATCATTAAACAAAAAATACGCCAAAGACAACCATAAACTCTTCAGCAGCTGGAAACCTATATCAGGCAAGAATGGGAATTACAACACCAAAACTCCAGAAACTCATAACCTCGATGCCCAGACATCTTCAAACTGTTTTGAAAAGAAGAGGAGATGCTACACCATGGTAAACATGCCCCCGTCCCAACTATTTTGAGACCTGTAGCAGGCATCAAATTTGAAATGAGCTCATTTTGTGCATAAAATTGTAAAATTTCTCAGTTTAAACATTTGCTGTTATCTCTGTTCTATTGTGAATAAAATATTTGAAAGTCTTCTAGTTTTCATTTTTTTCAAATTTAAAAAACGTTCCAACATTTACAGAATTTGGGTTGTATAACAGTCAGCTTAAAGGTGCAATAGGACATTTTCGGAGAGGCTAGCAATAGCGAGCTAGCTTTCAAATCATAACATCCCACCCTTTAGAATGTCTCAAAGCCAAGCCTCCTCCAAAACACATGAAGGCACACACACAGCTACTCTTGGTAAAGCGTCACAAGAGATGGCGTTAAACTACCTCATGTCTCAAAGCACATAACATTACAATAATAATGAATGAAAACACCTTACAGAGATTGTACCTGACTGCTGCAGATTCATTTCGGTGTTGATACTGTTGACATGGAAACGCATAATTCCGAGTCGGAGGATGCAAAAAGATCTAGATAGAATGTCACTCTGAATTGGGACGAAGCTATTGAGTAGACTCGCTCCCTCTGTCAAAATCGAGGGGTCGAGGGTCTGTTCAAATTAACTTCCCTTGCCCACTTGAAGTTGAATGCACTTCAAAATGGCGGCAGGGATTCCCCCAAGGGGAAGTGTATAGGAAAGTTCATGAGTTTATATCTGAAAGTGGAGTTAAATGCAGCCTAGTAATCCTTAAGAAATGTATTATCTTTAGCTGTGTTTGATTAGGGTTGAAGCTAAACTTTGCAGGACAGTGGCGCTCCAGGACCAGAGTTGCCCATCCTCTAAACTCTACAGTACACCCTTGCTTCATTTAGTAAACACGGACCAATGAAAATGTGAATTAGTCCCTATATCCCCACTTAATCACACCAGCTCGGGCAACCTGATACACTCGTCAACTGTAGTAAACGCTACACAATGGCAAGTGGAAATATTAGTTTAATTCAGCCATATATGTTTGAACCAGAAATTGATTCATAAGAGGAAGAGTTATACAGGTTAATCTACAAGTCAGTATATCAAAATGGTAATGCATTTTATGTATCGCTCTCTACAACGTACACATAACGGCAATTGATTTGATTAGCCTTTGGCTTGACTGTTATCAAACTGCTAATAATGTGTTGCTAATGTTACACAAACCATGTTCCCGCTCGCCATCTCAGATTCAGACAGTTACCTTCTAAAAATCTGCATTCTTAGAAACCCTTTGAACATCATAGAAAGTCAGTGGAGAAAAGCCCCGCCCGCACGTTGACGGGATTGGTTACATGTTTGTTACGGTAGGAAACGGGCGGTTTCAGACTGTGTTGAGACCGTCTTTGGTACACTGAAGTTTTAAGGAGAAAATACTCAGCAATAGGGTTAACTTATGAATTTGCACATGGTTTGTCTTAAAGCATATTAAAAACACCACACAGACATATAAACAACATTTAAAAACTTAATTTTCACCACAGGGGGACTTTGAGAAAGTCCCATACCTGGAAATGACAGGTTGCAAACCTCCCTGATATTGGCATGCTCTCCATGACTATGAGGACTCTGATGTATTAAGTTGGATAAGATGTTTAGCATTAACCCTCCCCCCAAAAAAAGACAGCAAACAAATCAATGGCAATAAGCTTTTTATTTAAACATTAAGGCAGTGTCTGTTTTTTTTTCCGGTTTAATTTTTACACTGCTATCCACAAAGCTTGCTGGTGGCCATGTTGAAATACAACAGTGTGAATATCAATCTTGCAGCAAATCACATAAATATTTACATCCTTTTAGGTCTATTTACACTCCTCGCTATAATACAGTGGGTCTTAATACAAAAGAAAGAAAAGGAATATGCACAAAATGGTTGTACAAAAACAGATGCCACCCAAATACCCACTTAACCTTTTCACTCTAAAGAGGGGCGACTATTACCGCTGTTTTCCCATCTCGCTCCTCTTCATTTGTTTTAATCTCTCAGCTTTGTTTACGTTTATCGGTTACAAATAAAACGGCGCCTCGTCTAAGGAAAGTGCAATACTGTCCTCAGCAAAAGATCAAACAAACAGTCAATATAGAGGAAAAAAGGGCTCGCTATACAAGAAAACACTGAACTTTAGAGTGACTTGTCCACTAAATACAATACTGTCTGGAGTGATATGTCAGAGAATGAATCTCAAAATCAGAGCATTCTGGGATGTTTGTGTGGTTGTTAAGGTTAACAAAAAAGTATAGCTACTGTTTGCAGACCCCATTTGGGGACCTTGATGAGAGTGTATTTGGGATTGAAGTGACTGAAGATAAAGCCCATTTTACAAAACCACACTAGGTAGTGCACTAAAACTGTCCTTGACCACCAAAGCAACAACAAAAGCCCTCAAACCGGATAAAACCCACTGCTGAACTTTAAGTTTCATCTTTTAATTAGCTTCCAAAAATATCCCCAAAGTCTGGAGGTTACAATGAATATTGCAGTTTGAACTGTTAAAGATACCTTTCATAGTGACAAATAAAAGTCAAACAATACGAATTAAAACATTTCATTATATCTAATATGCATGCAAAACAATTAGTAACCCCACCACTGAGGTGGTCCGAAAGAGAGGCGTTTTAGAGAGACTGACACAGTCAATGTCTCCTTCACGATTTTAAATTGTGCCTGTGTGACAAATTGTACAACTCTGGCATAACAAGGAGCAAACAATAAAAAAAAAAAAAAAAAGGAAAAAAAAAAAAACTTGTGCGTAGTCACTTGGTAGTTTTAACTTCAGAAATGTATGTCAAATACATGGCACTTAACACTAGAATTATCTTTAAAACTGTACAGCGTGAAGGACTACAGGTTATATGAGGTGTGGCATCTGCTCACCTCTTTATTCTATTATGCAGGATATATCATCTCCTCATATGAGCCCACGGGGGGGAAAAAACAACCCGAACCCTTCATTCAAGCACAAAGAGCGAAAGTAAAGCAGCTCTCAGTGAGTGTCATGTCAAAGGACTGGCCAGACAGCATGGCTTTAACTCTTGAACAAATAGGTGACGTGAAAACATCAGGTTTGTTGGGACATTCAGACCCGATAAAGCAGCTTCCTCTAAAGATGCGTCCACTCGCTCAACTCTCTGCCGGTGATTGTCGCTAGAGAGTGGAACACTCGACGGGGTAGGTGAAGAAACAAATCAACAAAACACTGTATAAGAAATTAACAAAATTAAATGCTGTGTAAAAAGTTGCATTCAGGTCGGCATCTGTTGAAGGACACCAACAGGAACCGTTTGCTGACTAAGTGCTTAACTCATTACAAAAAAACATGCAATCAAGTTTCATGTACATAAAAAAAACAATCCAAAATAGTTCAAAACTAAATGAAACGTCTCCCATCAGCTGTCACAGAGATGACAGAAAAGAATATTATTGGTCAGCTAGAGTCGTTTCTGAGTGTCAAAACTAAAGTAAAAAATGAAGGTTTGATGTCAAAACGTGTGTACCCTGTAAACCAATGATATGGTCACCCATGTAAACTCTCTGAAATAGCAAGATAAGGACAGAATGTTACAGGATGAAATTTGCTTCAAAACCAGCACGGTTTAGCACAGGGATCAGCTAACCTGCCTCTCTGAAGGTCTTGTTTCATCACACACAATCGGATGGCCCAACAGCATCAAACCAGTTACAAAAAAATTACAGGGTCATGTTTGCAACACATGAACACTCCCAGAAACCATAATGAAGGGCTACAGATGCATATGAGAACTAAGAGGACGTACATGTGTTTCTGCAGAGGATTCATCCAGCCTTTGCATTATGCCACACACACAAAATAAACAGTTTGCAGTTGTTTTACAGTATAAGAGTATGTGTCCTGAGCAGTCTAATGAGGAATGCTCCAAAATGTGTCAACAAAACAGACAAGTCCATGAGTCAACTCTTATAAGGCCAGCAAAACAAAATAGAAGTGTGTGTTGTGTGTGTGTGTGTATATATATATATATATATATATACACACACACACACACACACAACAAAAAAAAACTAAAAAGTGATTTTTCCAACGAGTAGTCCTGGAGTGACGGCACACGCTAATACATGTGTGCGCATTCACAAACACAGACACATCAACACACGTCTGTGGCCATGTAATGCTCTTTCACTAACAGCTTGCGTGCGTGCGCTAGGGATCGATTACGGGATGTGTGTCTCTGTATGTATGAATTTGTGTGAAGAGGTATCAGAGGGCATGAGCGCAGATGGATGTATGTTCCCATAAGTTTGTCAGAATGGACATGAGTACGTGTGTGTTCACGAACATCCCTGTTTACAGTAACAAGTTTCTGTTCATAAAGCAGCAAACGTTCAGTCCTAGTGTACGCGGCGTGAGTTGTGTTCACTCGCTGTCTGACAGGGTCTCGTATTGAGAGCACAGCAGAGGTTTGGGTTCTTCCTCCCAAGTGCGGGGCTGAGTCTGGCCCTGTGTGGGCGCCGAAGAGCCTGGATGTGTAGGGGAAGGTGAGGGTCCCGACATGATCCCGCTGGGGAGACGCATCTGCATGGTCAGGGGATTACAGGGGAATGGAGTGGGGCCTGAGAGGAGGAACCAGAAAAAAACATCAGCAAATATAGATGAATAAATACATAGAGATTACCATTCAAAAGTTTGGGGTTGGCAAGATTTTTTTATGTTTTTGAAAGAAGTCTCTTATGCTCACAAAGGCTGCATTTATTTGATCAAAAATGCAGTAAAAACTGTATTATTTAGAAATGTTGTTACAATTTAAAATAACTTTTTTATTTGAATATATTTTAAAATGTAGTTTATTCCTGTGATATCAAAGCTGAATTTTCAGCATCATTACTCCAGTCTTCAGTGTCACATGATCCTTCAGAAATCATTCTAATATGATGATTTGCTGCTCAAGAAACATTCCTTCTTAATATCAATGTTGAAAATTTTTGTGACATTATAAATAGCTACGTTTACATGGACACCTTTTGTTTCAATCGGGAAAAAATCATTCCGATTGATGAATCTGAACGTAGTGTTTACATGAATGCTAAATAAAGTGATCAGGTTAATGTGCATGTTTATGTCACAAGCTTCAAATAGGAATTGATTTTTTGACATGCGAGCACTGAATAAATATACAGTTTCCCGCTATTTGCGCATATTATTCTCCTACATCTTTTGCTGTGCTGCTTATATTGATCAAGCAGTAAAAACACCCCTTCTTGCTCCCAAAACAAGGTGTCTATGGATGAGAGTCTGAAACAAGGACTGGTGGGACATTGTCCTTCTCCACTTCACCGACGATGAGTGGAAGAATTTTAGACTGACATGACAGTCATTTACGACACTTCATTGAACAACAACAACAGCTCGTTCCTCGCGTCATACATCATTGCACCATCTCTGTCACCTGAACATGTGCAATACTTTCCAGTCTCAGTTTTCAATCTAATCAAGTGTTTACATGTCCTCTCGATCAGATTAGAAAAGGTTTAAAATTTTTAATCGGATTTGGCCAATTCCGATTGATGTGGCTACATGTGACTTTTTTTATTCCAACTGTGCTACTTGTCAGATTTCATTCGGATTATTAGGGTCCATGTAAACGCAGCTAATGTCTTTTGATCAATTTAATGTGTCCTTGCTGAATTAGAGAGTTAATTTCTCTCTCCCTCTCTTAAAAAAAATCTTACTGACCCTACATTTTTGAATGGTAGTGTAGATTTGTAGATCTAATTTTGCATTAAACATAAATTAAGCAATATATATTATATAATAAAAAAATACTTGTCCAAATGCATTGTTGGCAACATTTGATTAGTTTCTCGCCTGGACTGTACGTACCTGTAGATGAAGGCCTGTCCTCCCACACTCTGTTGGTAAGTGGGGTGTGACGGTTACAGTCTCCCTCAGAGTGGACAGAGGACACAGATGAAGGTCTCTCACCTCCAGACAGACCAGGACCAGGAGACTTAGTCTTGCGACCATTAGAGCGCCCCCCTTTGGATTTACCTGAACCCAAACACAGGGCACAAATCAGACACATTCAGACAAACAAATATTAAATCTTTTAATGCCATTTATGACAACGCTTCCCCGCCATTGACAAGTTTTTCCAGCAATGCAGGTGCCAAAATGGACAGGTTAGGTGACATGTCCTTTACCTCAAAAAAACAACAAAACTACAATTACTGCATTAAATACAGGTTCGTCCTGTAATAATATGCTGTTAATAATTTATTATCTTTGTGGGGACATTTGGTCCAAAAAAGGTGTCAAAACCTGACACATGCTGCCATGAAGGTAGGTGAATTATCAAGGGTTTATTTGGCGCACCTGGCAGGGAGTAGGGGTCTTCAGAACGCCCATCCGCTGAAGCTGGTGGCACGACAGCAGCTGGTACGCCAGCATTCATCGAGTTGACAGAGTTGGACGGCGAGCGATCGTCCATCTGTTCATCATATTTACCCATGAGGGCTTTCCTGATGATGGCCTCCAGACCTATAGTATTACCACTGGCCTCTGGTGCCGGGTGACTGCGCACGCTCACAGGTCCTATGAAGAGATGTTACAGTGGTTGTGTTAACTTTTACTTCACACAGTCCTGTTCTTTGTCAAGCTTTTCCTGAGACACAGGAAAGCAGTTTAAAAGGCGGAGCTGCTCACCTGCATTTGTAGAGGCAGGCATGTTGAAGATTTCTGTCCCAGGTTGGCCCTGGTCTAAAAGGGAAACAGAAAAAGATAAGTTTGAGGCCTTTTAGCCAGAAACAAACATGCACATCAATGCCAGTTATTTTCTCTGCAAAAAAAACTACAACAAAAAACTGATCGAGTCGCATGAACTTACTGAATTCAGCCTCTGCTCCAACCACCATCTTTTTAATCATTTCCTTCTTGCTCTTGACAATGGCGGAGTTGCTCTCAGTCAGTTTACTGAAGAAGGCTGGTGGTTGAGAGCTACTGGCCGGAGAACGAGATCCCATACTGAGACAAAAGTAGAGAACAATTAATGAAAATATAGTACGAAAGATGTCCAATTCATGAATGAAACCTTCAACTGAGTCAAATATTTTTAATGATTCTTTCAAGAATTGGATAGAACCAGACAGTGGACTGAGAACCTCTAAATTGTTGTTTTGAACAGTTTATTGTGAAACTGTTATAAAGAACTGATTCATGGTAATGAGTCTGACTTCTATCCCTATTGTGTGAATGCCTTTGTATGTTATATACCCTTGCTCTGCTTGTTCATTGGGGTAGGCGGCTCCTGGCGTCTCAGGCTCCGAAACCCCTGGTGGTGAAACCGGTTCAATCCCATCAGCAGCCAGACTCACTGGAGACGCCTTACTCTGAGGAGGAGACCTGTCTCTCCCTCTCTCCCTCTCCGCAGCAGTGCCTTCTGGGGTGTAGCGGGCATTGGGTTCGGTGGGTGTCTGGGCTTGGGGGGTGCTAGGTGGACGGGTGAGATCCAGCACAGGGGAGTTGTGATACCCAAACACAGGCTGCAGAGATGATTGACCTCCCATCTGACCTTGCTGTGACTGGCGTGTGTAGTCTTTAGTGATCACCTCCTGTAAAGAGAAGACGTCCATTTGATGATGAGCATGAAGGGAACAAGTACACATTTCTATTCAGAAGGACAACACTCTTACTCATGTGATACTGTTAAAAGTTAATATTTGGGCATTTTTTATAATTACCTTATTAATTGTTATCCGTGTCGAATTCTTAAATTAAAACCAATTACTTTAATCTTAATACTATAGACTGTTACCAGTAAAATTTTATCAACAGACTGTTTGATACTGCTCAAAGGTGTCATATATGTATTTTCACAACAGTTGCATAATGTACATGACCTACATATAAATGAGAAATTTAAAAAAGAGGAACACTGCAAAACGAATCTCGTACTCACTGAGAATTTTCGAGAGTGTAGAATTCAGTCAGTGTGCGCACTGAACAAAACTCTCAACATTTTCAGTGGTGACTAACCTAAACACCTCTGAATGGTCATTGAATTCATATGCTCAACAGAAACGTGTGATTGGTTATAATGCTCAACCCTGCAAAAAATGCGTAAAAAGAAATCTGATGCAACGTGCGCAGATCTTAATGTAATGTTGCAAATTGACACTTATGCGTGTTCACTTTATTCACAACATAAATAGATTTAGTTAAATTGTGCAGGGGCATTTTTTGCCCCCTTGAATTTGTTGGGCATTTTCATGACATTTTTGCCCCAAGCCCCTGTTAATTTCTGACCCAGGTTCTGACTCAGAAATCTAATGAGCCACTTTCAACAAAGAAAATGTCTTGATCTGACAGACACTTACGCTGATGTGCTGGGCGAGGGTGACCACTCTCTGAGAGCCTTTGATGGCAGAGGATGGCTGCTGACCTGGAGAAAGTCTATCCTCAGACCCATACAGCTGATGAGCTGCAGAGAGGACAGGGAAGCACACACACAGGTGGAGAAGAAGACATGAAAGTGCAATTGAGTATGGTGTGGCAGAAGCTCTGGAGTACTCTGAAGTTAAGAGCAGAGACGGGTGTGAAAGCAGTGCGGTCACATACAGGCTCTGGGATTACTTAATGACTTGCTCACATGTGTGTTCAGAGATCAAGCCAACATTATGGAGGCATCTGACTGTAGCAGAGCACTGTGCCGACTGAATGCTTAAGAAATGCTTAGAACAAAAACACAACAATAAAACAGAAGCAAAATGTGTTTCAAATGAGCTGTGAAGGTTGGAGAGGTGGATACATCTGCTTGATTACCAGGAGTAAGAGTCAAAG
Source organism: Ctenopharyngodon idella (assembly GCF_019924925.1). Lineage (NCBI taxonomy): Eukaryota > Metazoa > Chordata > Actinopteri > Cypriniformes > Xenocyprididae > Ctenopharyngodon > Ctenopharyngodon idella. Next base: position 14,533,241 of record NC_067227.1, read on the forward strand.
AGATTTTCCTTTTTCCTGCAGCTGTACATTTGTATTGTTTCACTTTCTCCACACTACGCAGGCTTGAACAAAGTATAGACCTTTATTGGTAATTTGATCTAAAATCCAAGGATAACATTGGTTAAATGTACCAATGTAAATCATAAAGAATTAATGATTTTGGAATCATTACGTGGAATCAGAATTAAGGTACGTAGCGATTCTTTTAGCATTTTTGCAGAAGCCCCTCTGATAAATATGATCATAACAATATACACTACCGTTCAAAAGTTGGGTGCTTAGTGCTCAAGAGAAAGTTCTTATTGAAAACAGTTGTGCTGCTTAATATTTTTGTTGAAATCATGATTCTTAGAACATTATAAATGTCTTTACTGTCACTTTTGATCAATTTAATGCATTCTTGCTGAATAAAAGTAAATCCAGAAAAAAAAAATTAAAAATCTTAATGACCTTAAACTTTTGAACAGTGTGTACTAAAATTAATAACATGACTCATGCGTTCAATAGCTTTGAGGATTTGAGAGATATGAGGATTTTGCCTGATTCATTAAAAAAAAAACCTAGTTCATAAGAGTCATTTATATGTGAATCAAACTACACTGGCTTTTGTGCAACAGCCAAGGACTCGGTAGTATTGTCTGAGTCTTTCACATTCATTTCAGACTGCAAGCTCACAAAACAATTTCTGCTGTAGATTCAGTTAAATGTATTTTAGTAACACGTTCTGCATGGCAGAAGAATGCAGATGTTCAACAACCGTTAAGGAACCAAACACCTTGAAATTCTTTCAGGTCCAGATCCATCTTGACCCTCTTTCTATATAACTTGTGTAATTGTTTGCTTCATGCAGCTATCAAACTGTCATAGTGCCAGAGTGCCCTCCCTCCAAAACAGGAAATGAAACAGGAAGCAAACACGAAGAGCTATGAAATGTTCCCCAAATGGAAAAAAAAGAAGAAGAATAGGGGAACACAAGAGGCAAACCGATAAGGAAGTTATGAAACAATGAGCAACCACATCACTGTTGAATGAATGAGCTCTTAAAGTTCACCTCAGGATCTCTCTGGTCTAGAAAAGCTTGTCTCCAGACACGTGATTCTGGACCGTTAGGGCAGAGTGAATTATCAGTTCACTAAGTTATACGCCTGTGGCCGTTTCCGAGCAGAAGCTCAAATCGTTTAATGTGCTTCAATATTTTAAACTGTGGAAGTTTGGACCGAAACGTGCAGAATCTCCCCTTGAAAATTATGATTTGGCAAAAGGTCTAATGAGTTTAGGTGATACAAAATGGGGAGGAAAACCTTTGGTGGTCTTTAAGCAATGCTTCAGATGCCAAAAAAGATAAAAAGCAAAGGGTAGAAGCATATTCAAAGTAAACAAAATGAACCAAACCGAAAGAATAATGGAAATTGGGTTGATTCTGATCAATGCCAACCACCACAAGCGTGCACTAGGCCACAGACGTAAGGGGGCGGGGATGGGGCAGGGGCGCAGGAGGGGTAGAGGAATGGTGGAGGGATGGAAAGGTTTTGGGTGGATTGGTAGAGAATAGGAAGGATGGGAAGGGGAGGGAAGGTGGCGTTAACGGCCCAAAGGTCCCAGAGCGTCTTACCATCACAGGTGCCGTTGGTCGCGAGCGCACCAGTCTCTGGCATCGCCGCATCACAAGAAATTTGATGCATGATTATCGCGTTTATGAAGTTGGCCGCTGTCATGGTGGTCTTACCGAGTGCTCGAAGTTCGTGTTCCTGTATGGACATCACTTTGTTTTGAGTCTTTTCCCTACTTGACGCGCTGCTGACGCCGTCCCCACCGCGGGACGGGATGGAACTGCTGCCGCTGTTGCTTTCGGGAGCCAGCATGGGGTGCCCTCGACTCGTGGACAGACCGAGGTGGGCACCAGAGGCCTGGCTGTACGGGTATGCCCCACCAGGACTAGCCAACTTGGGGTCAGACTTGGAAGAGGATGAAAGGTCCTGATGTTTGGGCAGACCTCCTCGCCCATGGCTTTTGCCCCCATCTCTACTTGAGTCTTTAGAGTTTGGGTCCGTACCGGATGGGTAACCCTCGCTGGGTAAACCAGACCTCTGGAGGTGCCCACTGAAGCCCGGGTAGCGAGCAGAACCTGGTTGCCTGAAGAAAGGTAAAGATAAACAAATTTAAGCCAGCTTCATCACATTTATCTCATTAGATTGACCATTTGCAGTATGAGAGGTGGAGACTCACCGCAGCACAGAGGGACTGTTGTGCTCAGAGTTGGTAAGGCTCTTAGAGCTGGTGTTGTGCAGGACACTGGGTCTTTGCTGCAGGCTGTCCTGGGGACGGGGGGAGAGCGGGGACGACTGGTGACTGTATGGATGAGAAGGGGGACGAGAACTGCTGCTGCCGCCCATTTGTTCTGGTGCTCCTGTTTGGACACAATGTTTGGATGTTTAGCAATAATGGTTTGCATACTGACTATTGACTAAAGCACACTAACGCTGAAATAAAATAAAATATAAATATTAGATGAAAAACTTTCAAAATTACTTCATCTGAAATAAATGTTTAAAATTATTTAAAATAAATTAAATTAACACTATATAGAAATAAAAACCTCCAAAAGCTAATAAAAACGTCAAAAGTACATAAAATTACTAAAATAAACAACAAAAAAACCCTGAAAATGTAAAAATAAATGCAATTTTAAAATATTAATAAATACTATAATAGTATATAAACAGTAGTAAAAAAGCTGTAAATCAATTAATGATTTATCAAATTAACTATTAAATCTGCCAAAATTATACCATACAATTAATACTATATGCCCCCAAATGTAGACAGTACAAAGACGGTAAGGGCGCTCACCTGGTCTCCATATAGGGGCGTGCTCCACGTTACCATGACCGAGAGACTTGTCTCTTTCTCTTTCCCTGTCCCGATCTTTTTCACGTTCTCTCTCTCGTTCTCGCTCCCTGTCCCTCTCTCGCTCTCTCTCGCGATCTCTCTCTCTTTCGCGCTCTCTTTCTCTCTCCCTCTCCCTCTCTCGTTCTCTTTCTCTCTCGGAGGACGTTGAACTGCCTTGGATCTTGCTCATGTGAGAGGCTCCCACTGTTAAGAGAGAATAAAATATAAAGTGAAGTGAATAGCACTTGAATAGCACTGAAAATTAGTTTTTAAATCACCATGTGGAGTGTTTGAGTGAGTGTACTGCTCTGTACCTGGAGAGATTGGAGAGGTGTTGTAGGCTCCGCTGGGGAAACCTGGAGAGGTTCCTGGGATGTATGCGATACGATCCATGGGAGATGCAGATGTTCCTGCAAATAAACAGAAAAAAAAATGAATGTGCCTCTGACGATCATATGTTAATATAACATGTAATATTTAATATGATTGCCCATATTTACATATCAGTGCCAATTTCTGTATTTAGCTAAATAAAAGCTTCCACCAGGTCACTGACAGTTCTTCAAAAAAGTGAGAATTCCCCATCGTTTACTAACCCTCATGTACTTCTCAGTGAATTAACTACTTAAATTGTGCTCGATTTCCTTAGAAGACTTGTGAAGGACAAGCTATGGCCCCTTTGAGGACCCCTCACCTCTAGGTGTGGGTGAGTAGGCTAAGTTAAGGGATTGTTCTCGAGGGGTGAGGCCTCTGAGCAGGTCAGGTCTCTGGGCAGCCATGGCAGCAGCGGCGGGCCATTGGTGCATCTGCTGGGAGGTAATGTAGTCATTGAAGAGAGTTTGTCTGTTCTCCAAGGCTGCTGTTTCAGGGAAACCTCTGATCAGATAGGGTGGATAGGGGTGAGGGTAGCCAGGAGCGGGGGCCAGGTGACGGGGCAGGTAATACGCTGCTGTGGAGAAAATAAACAAAGTCAAACAGAGACAATACATAATACAATACAAGAGAACACAAAAGAAGGGCCCTTTTAGCTGAGAGCTAGAAGAGGAAGAATAAAGTAAGGAACCAAGAGCAATAAACATATATATGTATATGCAGGAAACTTGCATGCCCCCTAAATTGTGTTTTGGTCTGATAAGAAAAGGTCAAACAGAATGGTCCATTACATCACAGTGGGATATATAAAGATTAGGTTGGCGTGACCGGTCAAATGTTAATGTTGCAAAGATAGACGGAAATAAATATACGAGGTGTGGTTTTAAAACCTTTAGAACAAAGTCAGCGAAACTAGTACTTTTAAATACCATATCTTACGTCGTGCAAAACACTGTTTCTGGAAAAGCAGATGAACTACTGTGAATTACTAATTCTGAGAAACATCATCACTCAGACAGTAGCTGGAACGCTTCCAATATCTGACAAAACACCAAAATACCTAAGATGTATCTCTTAACATATATGAACATGTGAATACAATCGGCATATTCTTGGATATCACAACATGAATAAAATAAAACCGTAAAAGAAACAAATGAGTAACAATAATGAATAAATACTTGAATATATGATGATGGTTAATATATGAAGTAGGAATACATGAATTTAAAGATCATAAAATTGATAAGGAACCAATCATAAATGTATAATATGGATAGAAATAATGTGAATAAAGAAAATCATCAAACGTTGATCTTTTGGACACACCAATGATATATTTAAATTAATTTCAAATACACTATCATTCATAAGCTTGGGATCGGTAAGATATTTTGTTAAAAGTCTCTTTTGCTCACTAAGGCTACATTTATTTGATCAAAAATACAGTAAAAACAGCAATATTGTAAAATTATATTACAATTCAATATAACTGTTCTATTTTAACACATTTTCATTTTATTCCTGTGATGGCAAAGCAAAATTTTCAGCAGCCATTATTCGAATCTTTAGTGTCACGTGATCTTTCAGAAATCTTTCACTAATTTTTTAGTGTCACATGATCTTTCAGCATTTATGTCTTCACGGTCACTTGATCAAATTAACGCATGTTTGATGGATAAAAGCATTAATTTCTTAAAATTAAAAAATAAACTTACTAATCCCAAACTTTTAAATAGTAGTGTATATGTAATTTCAAAATAATTTAATTAATTTGAAAATAAAAAAATAAAAGAGAAATTCCAAATAAATCATATAAAATAAAAGGTAAAATCTGTAATTTTACTTTCCATAAAGTTTTTCATTAATTTTAAGATTTTACAAACATTTTACAGGCATTTTAAAATTCCCTGTCATTTGTACTGCTAAATTGCAAATGTGTGCAATACCTGGGTCAATTGGGATGCCCCTGGGGAGAGTTGCAGGGTCAAATGATAGAGGTATCTGGCCACGGTGGTACATCTCTGTTCCCAGCCCCTGCAGGATCCTCTCATAGGCCAAAGACGCAGTGTGCTCACCCACCGTTAGTGGAGACTTAGTAGAGCTCGCCTCTCGAGGGGTGGGAGTGGCCTTTCTCTCCTGCTGCTGAGCCTTACTAGAGCCTAACACACAGAGCAGTTTTAAAACCTCATAAAACTCACACCAGCTACTGAATGCTATTGACTGGTAGAACATGATACCTTCATGTGCACGCTGTGAGGTTTCTCTGCTGGACAGTGGAGAGGCTCTGTGTGAGGGTGGAGGATAGCCAGATCTTTTGTGATCTTCATAGCCCACTGGACTGTGGTGGGGTCTGCTGCTCTGCTCTCCACTCATCGCCAGTGGGGAGGCACGGGACAGAGAGCTGGGGGCACTGACCACAGCGCTGGGTCGAGATTTGCTCCCCACCTCGTCATAGCGGGCCCTGTCAGACCCTCTGTGCTCAGTTCTGAGCTCTAGATGAGGGGCCAGTCCGGAGTAAGGCCGAGGAGAGCTGGCGATGATGGAGCGTACGTCATGACGCTTGGATGAACCAATGGGCTCTTGTTTCAGAGGGGTGCCCTGTAGAAGACACATTGAGTGAGCATTTGGTTAATTATAATTTCTACAGATATCCGTATTTAAAGCCTTGGTTTAATTTCATCAGCTGCAAAGGCGGTTTAATTTTTCGCCAATATATCAATTATCAATACCAAGATACCAAAGCCAAACTTCCTGCATTAATCCAAACCTAATATGATAACATGGCAATGAAAGTGTCATACTTTCAAAATTTTACCATATTTTAATTAATTTGGGAGATTTTCCACCACAACAAGTAAAAAAAAAAAAAAGTCAGATTTATAAGTCACCTGCGTGATTGAGCCCTCTTTGGGCTTGCCTATCACGACCCCCTCAGGAGGGATCAGGTGGATGGAGCGCCCTGCCTCTTTGACGGTGGGCACCATACTCTCATGAGAGCGTGATTTAAGAGAATCAGTGGGATGACCAGGGCCACGGGGTGATGGAGAGCCCTCTCTTTTCATCTGTTTAACCTCCCGACGCTGACAGTCATCTCGTGGGATTCCTGAGAGAGAAAGAGAGCAGACAGACAATGAACACCTCAAGCTAACGGTGGTCAGTCAAGGCTGTGGCCTGTGTTTCTGAGATCATGCTGACCTTGGGATATGGATCCACGGATGTGGTGTGGATGAGGACTATCACGCTCATGAGGCATTGCTCGACTGATCAAGCCTGCAGAAGAGAGAAAAGGCAGGTTAAGGAATGTAAACTGAAAAAACGAGAAATGGTGAAACTTCATATCCGTGATTGATTAAAAAAAAATAAAAAAAAAAATAAAAAAAAAGTGTCTTATGCTTACCTTCAGCGGCAGATAGTGAGTCTCTGATGGGTGGCCCACGAGAAATGCCAACCTCCATCATCTCATAGGATCTCTTCATCCCAGCCATGTCCCCACGACCCTCTTCCTTAGAATTTGGACCCCCTGTGTGATCAAACACTCACAAAAGTAAGAGACTAGTTCTGTCCTTATCACTTTATCTTTGTCACAAGTTGTGAGCATTTACATATTTGTGTACACTTACGGTCAAAGGAAAGGATGTGTGCACCGTCGCACTCATAGACTACACGCCCCTTGGAAGGAGTGTCTTCTCTGCTTCTCTCCCTGCTGGGGCTGTCCTCAGTGATTAGACGGGTTATTGTGCCCTTATACAAAACATCTGCAGGAGTGCCCTGAAAGAGATGAAAAAAAAAAAATGCTTTGTTTAAATTTGTCATAAAATTAAAGTTGCGATCATCTCTTCTTCCCTATTTTAACCCTAAATATGAGTGAATCGACTTCTCAAACAAGAAAAAATTTAAGGTGGGACTTGAGGACTTGATTTTGATTGGATGGTTGTTGCTTGCTAATTGCTGCAGTCATTTTTATGCGAGTAACAGGTTGCTGGATGGGAGATTGTTTCCCAGCCCTCGCATCGGTGCGTACGTCACCAGAGAAGAGATGTTGTTGCAAGGACAAGTTAATGTTTTTTGTTTAAATATTATGAGGACACATGAATTTTATTTAAAAATTTCATTAATAAACACTGCAATGTTCCAACAATCAGCAGAAAAAAGGTTTTAGAGGCACAAAGTCTTTCAAAAAAATTATGAAAACTTTCACTTTTACTTTACTTTTGACATGCAATGATGAATTGTTTACCATAAAATAAGGGAAATTTACTAAGATAGCAACTGTGGTCAATTTTAATTTGATAATGACTTTAAATTTACACCATGCAATAAGTATAAATACTTAAAATAAAAAGTTAAAATACTCTCTCTAATTATAATGTGTACAGACAGCGGGTAAAAGACAGACTTCCTCAAGTCTGGCCTGGTTTGACCCTCGTGTTGTGAGATCAGAGAATTCAAAGCAGCAAGCACTTTGTGTTGCTGATATTTCATAATTAAATTTTTAGGTTATAATACTGAACAATGTATGTTAAAATGTGCTTAAATAAGAGGCTTGACAACTTCAAATTTGTCAAAAATGTTTCAGCTTCAAGCATACTACTTAAAATACCTTGTTTCGTACAGCTGCATATAACTACCTGTATCAGGTAGACAATGGCTCCTTATCTCCCAATAAATCTGCCAATAACTCTTCCAAATGTCAGAGTTAAACACAGAGCTTATCTCTGCACGCAGACTTGACCTTGGTCTGATTAAACGCTCGACCCAACAACATTCTGATTTGTTTGAGCATGTAATATGTGTCACAGAAGGTCAGTTGGCACACCGAGTGTGTGTTTGAGTGATCAGTAACGTCAGGCTGCGATGAGACGTGTAAACACACTAATAAAAGGGGAAAACAGGATTGGACGCTGTGTACCTGCTGTTGTGGCAACTGATTACCAGTTATGTCGTAATATGATGTGGTATGGCTGTGACGCAAACTGCTTGTTTCATTTGTTTGTCGAAGAGCCATTTATCTGAGCTGACTGCTCACTGTAATTTGTGTAAAATTTCATTCAATTGGTTGTGAATACATTTCAGTGTCACTTCTCTTTCACAAAAAAAGGACTAAAATGGCCTTTATAGGGAGGGAAGCTTCTTACCTGAGTGATCGAACCTCCTCTATATGAAATGGGAGGTTCTTGGTGCACACGTGTGCCAGGGATGCCCTTTGTGATGCTGCCACCCTGAACAGCTGGCATGGGGCCTGTGAGAGAGAGTAAATACTGTTTTCAATCTATTCACGGTATGAGCCCTATTTCTGCATTTTAATCTCTTTGAACTAAGACTGAATTGAGATGAGGGATGATGATTTGTCCCAAACTCACCCCGCGATGCAGCACTGTCCTGTGTGGAGAGATTCTCAGCCTGAGAGGAGGCAGCGCTACGCGGAGACAACTGCTCTTGTTTAACCACTGGAAACCCTCCTGAGGAGACAGAAAGAGACGTTGGATATGGAAAACGGATAGCTGACGTATGATCGCTCACACTCACGACTAACACTCACCCATTTTCCTCTGGTCCATCCAGGATAGACCCAAGGATCCTGGTGCTGGGATTTTCCCGTGGTCGGAGCCATGAGATGGGTTGTGCAATTGCACTGGAGTACCCTTCAATACAAAACAACAACAACAACACCAGCGTAATTATGCATGTACATATTAAAATGCCATTAAAACACTTTGAATGTACTGTACATAATATTGATGATTGGTCCCAGTAATACCACATCAAAAGAACATTGGTACTGTGAGAGATTAAGTGCTGCTCTTACCTGCGTGATAGAGCCGCCAGGTTTGGCAGAGGAGATGAGAGGAGGGGGTTCTGGGATATGTAGAGGCCGCACTGCAGCCATTCTCTCCTGTGGCTGTAGAGAGGAAGCCAATGCTGAAAGAGAGTGATTAAAACATTTATATATTAGGGATGTGCGCACGCAATGACTAATTTCATTAATGTTTAAATGGATTTTTTTTTATTCATATATTTTAATTAATATTATTTTATTATATTGTAATTTAATGAATGAATATATATGTTTATTTTATTATTATAGAATATTATCTGATATAAATAAATAAATCAAACATATTTTTTGGACTTTAGACAGGGCAGTATTGTCTTACAGGGATTGTAGTGTAGCAGCTGTTCGTGGCTGAATTTGGCCATGTCTCTGGGCGAGAGCTGGTACGGTGACATCACTGGCCGGCCTAGACTTACAGCCCGAATGTCATCAGCCCCGGGAATCTTTTTACCGTCCGCAAGAGGAGAGAATGCCCGGGATTTATCTGCACACATGGACAAAAACGTACAAAGATGACTGTCAAATGGAAGATTACTGGATAGCAGTCAATGTCACTCTTTTTTGGCGAAGGTGAAAATGACAAAGCTCAAATCATCACAACCCCTGCAACAAAAGCAGCAATCTCCAGTGTGAAAACACACGGATAGCAGTTATTCAGTTATTCCACTCATCATAAGGCTCATCAACACTGTAAGCTGGAATCTGCGAGCGTAGCGGCATGCAAACACATCTGCGAATCATTCACACTCCCAGAAATCAACACGCTTGATTAGAGTCTGATCTAACAGTATGTGAGTATGCGCGTGTGGTGTGTAAACCTACGTAATCCATGTAGCAGAGCCTGAAGCCATCTCTCGTTCCACTCCAGCTCTGCAGGGACAGACACACTGCAGCTCATCACATGGCCATGACCCAAGACTCTTTCTCTCCAAGTACTCAAAAGGAGCAGTTTTGTGACTTAATTTAGTGCTGAGTGGCCACAATAAGTAACACCACAAAAATATTTGCTTAATGAAATTTCCCTGTTGAGGACTCCTATTCATGGCATGTAGTGATACTGAGATTATGAGATAATCCCACCCTTTCCAGAAAAAGATGACTTTCTCTCTATGTCCTCATCCATTTAACTTCTTTTTAAAAGGCTTGTCTTTCATTCAGTGTTTAATCACCGACATGAAACTTTGTATAAAAAAAAAAAAAAAAAAGGCTTACAATGATATTTTCATGTTATGGTCGATACTAAAAATCTACACCAATTTGTCTGCACTCTTAATTTCATTTAAATAAAGAATATACAGAAGAGTTTAAGAAAAGGATAATGCACAGACAGTGATTATTGCAAAATAAAATAAAATGACCTGCTGACTGTATATTATCCCATGTATTATGCCAATCTTCAAATAAATAACAGTAATGGAACATGAAATATTGATTTGGGTTGAAACTTTTTTTTTTTTTTTTTTTACTTTGAAAGAGGCCAGAGTGATAAAAGAGACATAACATCTAGCACAGCTATGGAAATCATACACTTTAGTGGTCATTATACAAAAACATATTTGACAGCAGAATGCTGCAACTAACCTTTCAGACTCAAGTTTGCCAAAGAGCAGTGTAATAAATATGAAATTGTTCCTGATATTATAAAAAATAAGAATAACTTCTCTCAGCTCATACCATATCGTGCATCCTTAATTTGGGTTCAGAGAGTAAAGACTAGCAATGTTATTATATGTTTAAACATTTTTTTTAAAAAAAATTGGTTTTCAGCTTAGTTTCAATGGTTTTGTTTAAATGGTTTAGATCTTAAGCGAATTACTTTTTATGCATTTACAAGATTTTATTGAAACTAAACAAGATTTCTGTGTTTAGGTGTGGTCACATTAGCAAAGTTTTGGCAAAACTGGCAAAAAAAAAAAGATGATGGTCTATAGTCAACAGTGTAGTGATGTATGAAGCACAGCTCACACTTTTAAACCAAGCATCATTCTTATAGTTCTTATATTAATTCTTATATTAAGGCGGCAATTCCAGGTGACCAACTTAAACCCGTTGCAAAATCTGCATGGGGAAATCTTCTGCTCTGATATGAAATTCCAGATTCCTATTGAAATTACTGGATTTTGTCTGTGAAAATTTGCCAATGTTAAATGTGCATATCAGCCTTTTACTGAGACAGAATTAATTTCATATCTGCACATGTCAGGTAACAAGGTGAACTGCTGTTGATGGTTGTTCACTGCCTGTCTGTCTAAGTGGTTGGGTCTTGATTGAATACACCATCTTTTTTTTTTTTTTTTTTTTTACTATATTTACAACCAACACTCTTCACAGCGCTCAAAAATACAACAACCCTCGCTCACATGTGCACAGACACACACACATCAGAACTTGCTTACTGGTGGGGTAGACACAACCGAGGAAAACAATGGTGGTTGAGAAAGCTGAGGAGGGAAGCTGACTGAAGGAACAGATGAAAGGATAACGTGGGATAAGGAACAGAGAGCAGCTTACCCTCTCTCTCTCTGTCAGAGACACCAGGGCTGCGAGTCCTGACCCGTGGGCTGCTGGAGTCCCCGCCCCCTGGATAATGCTGAGATTTGGTTGGCTGTGGCTGCTGCTGCTTGGCCTCTTGGGATGATTCATGTGCCATGGTAATTTGCTGCTGATACAACGCAAGAGCATGGGGCATAGCCTGCTGCTTCCCTAGCAACCCAGGCCGGTTATCGCGTCCTGCTACCGACACCTCTGGCATCTACACACACAAATATACGCAAACTGTTTATTTTATGCTTATTATAAACCATTACACAAGACGTGTACATGTTTCTATTTTACTTAAAAGTGCCATATCATGAAAAACAGAATTAACAGGAAGAGGAGTTGTCCGATGTCATTAAAAAAACACCACGTTTGCTAAATCACAACTATAAGCACATGAACATGACAGCTAGGGGTGTGCAATAGTGACAAAAAATTATATCATGATACTTTCTGTGATTTTGTCTAAAACAATAATTTGCTGAGTGCGTTTTTGTTCTGGCACCTTGACTAGTTTAGGCCAGTCATGGAAAGCTGACTCTCAAAGCTTTTTATTTTCTTCATTCTGTGCGGTGATCAGTTCACAGCAGTGACAGAAATTCAATTTTCAAGGGGACAATATTTGCCCCTTAAATTGATTTCGAGGGGTATTTTTACCTTTATAAGGTCAACACAGTAGGTGGCATGAAAGTCACTGTCTTAATGGGTGACTCATTGAGTCATTCATTCAACCGATTGATTCAAATGGCTGATTAATTCAGGAATGAATCAAGTGATTGTCTTTATGAATGGGTGATTGAATCATTAACTCACCTGATCAAAAAAAAAGTGGATTCATTGAGTAATAAAACACCAATTTGTGTTACTCAGAGATGTGCCATGATTCTGCTGAGTATTTTCATTTGCAAAATGAAGCAAAAACAGACAATATTGCATCTAAAATGTATCTCCCAATATTAACTTAAATATATTGAACTGTCAATATCGCATTTGCAATCGGCAAACAGCACTTTGCTTCTGAGATACTGCTTAACTACATAATATGATTAAATTACAAGACAAAAACTCATACAGAGGCATTTTTGGGCCATTCTAACTGAATTATAATAGGCTACATCACACAGCAAAAGTGTTCACTATCAAGGTATGATTTTGTTTTTGCAAACATACTCAATGTCAGTCCGCACTCGAGGGAAAATATGTCCCTTAAAAAAAAAAAAAAGACTAATAAAGAAGAGAGGAAAAATTACAAGCTCCTCTTAAAACAGCACATATCAGTTTCCACACCTCTCCTCTCACCAGAGCTCAGTCCATTCAGCCGGCTGTTAGCTCATCACGAGTGTCTGAATAGCTAAGAGCAGAGGTGGAAAACTAGCATCTCATGGGATTAAAAACAGCTTTAGTAACCATGGCAACATGGAGAGAAGATGCTAATCTGTGTAATCTGGCCAGATATGGTAGTTGTTAATACAAAAACCTCATGAAATTCAAACCACAATTGACTGAACACGAATAACGGCAGGATGTAAAGCAGATGAATGTTGGCATACTCACTATAGGAGGTATGGCGGCCGCTCTCTGCTTGAGCTGTTTGAGGTCCAGCGGTTTCTGAACTGGAGAAGAGATCACTCCATCATGGGCGAAACTCAACAAACTCGGCCTAGGAGACGTCATTGTGTTGAGAGTGAGAAGAGCAGAGAAGTGTTATTGCTTAATATGGTCAGAGCCTCATTCTCTCTTATTTACTGTCTTCGTAAACAGCCCATTAATGCCACAAAACCACAAACACACACACTTAATCATCATCCCACCACACATAAACAAATATAGACTTTCCACATGCAATCGTATGGAAATGTAAAATGCAAAATACACAAAAGACAGCCAGACAGACACACACACACAATTCTCGCTCTGTTATGTTTGGCAAGCTCACAGGGTAATGTTTCCCCTGACTCGGCCAACATATACAGTGTTTGCTGTCATGGAAAAAATAGAGTCCTACAGGACAAATCAACAATCCCAGCCTTCTTAACCACAAAACACATCAGACCCCACCCAAGCAACCGATCAACCCTCATTGTCTCAAACACACACATGCACACTCTCACCTGTTCTTCTCTGAGCTTTCAGTCTCCTCCACCTCATCGGCGCTGCATGTGGCGCTGGAGTCGCTGTCGTGAGTTCCGCTCTTTCCTCCGTGCTCTTTCTTCTTGACCTCTTTCTTGCCTTCCTCCACCTCCAGGACAGGAGGCTTCTTATCCTCTCCTGCCACCTCCTTACCACCTTCGCCTGGCTCGATCTTCACTTCCTGCTTCACTCCTCCCTGCTCCCCTTCTCCCCTCTCCACTTTTGGCTTCTCATCCGGCCCCGTCTCCACAGCTGCCATGTCCTTGTCCGTGGAGGATGAGGAGGAAGTGGTGTTGGGTGCAGTTTTGGGCCGTGCCGAGCCCTCTTCTTTGACCTTACTGTCATCGGAGGAGCGTGGGGAAGGGAGGCTCTCGGTGTCTGAGCTGTTATTGGCTCCACCTGAAAAAAAAAGGTGATGGGAAGAATTGTAAGAGGGCAGGACATGGATGCCAGCTGATCTTTTGAGTGTGGTTTGCTTGGTAAAGCTGTTTTTATGGGTGATTAGGGGCACTTCTGACTGCTTGAAAATTATGTTAAAACATTTATCCCATGTCCTTGAATAAAGATCTGATTATAGGCTTGAGAGCCTTAATGGTAAAACACACTACTGTTCAAATGTTTAGGGTAGTAAGATTTTTTTTATGTTTTATGTCTCTTAAGTCTCTTATGCTTTTTGTGGAAATCATGATACATTTTTTTCAGAATTCTTTGATGAATAGGAAACTCAAAAGAACACCATTTATTTGAAATAGAAATGTTTTGCACCATTATAAATGTCTTTACTGTCACTTTTGATCAATTTAATGCAACCTTGCTGAATAAAAAGTATTCATTTCTTTCAAACTATTGAATGGTAGTGTGTGATTGTGTGCAATATTGATATTGTGTATGATGGTAATGACGTTTCACTTTTTGGAGAAATGGCTGGATAAACCTTTAACACAAGTTAGCCAAGCTGTCAATTAACTTTTAATACATTTTCTGACCGCTATGTTAAGTGTTTTGGTAATGACATTGAATAAACCTACACTCAGATCATGCTGCAAAATTGTAAAATGAATGACTGACTTCTGATCATCACTCTGCTGTCCTAGCAGAAGCGTGCTCTCCTCTCACTTCTCATTTCCATGATAACCAAACAAAGTTTTAGAAAAACTTCACTTCTCTCAATAATGTTTTGCATGATGGAAATGACAGAAGTATTGGGACAGTGATTCTTGGAGATGAGATGTACTAATATATTTTATATATGTTAGGGGTGTAACGGTACACAGAAGTCACGGTTCGGTACATACCTCTGTTTTGGGGTCACGGTTCGGTACGATTTCAGTACAATAGGAAAAATCGTCACACTTTAGTTTAGGGTCCAATTCTCACTATTAACTAACAAACTATAACTTTTGCCTCAATAAACCCGTAATTACTGCATATTAATAGTTAGTAAGGTAGTTGTTCAGTTTAGGGATTGGGTAGGATTAAGGGATGTAGAATATGGTGTAGAATAAGGCATTAGTATGTGCTTTATAAGTACTAATAAACAGCCAATATCCTAGTAATATGCATGCCAATAAGAAACTAGTTAATAATGAGAATTAGACCCTAAACTAAAGATTTACCAGACAAAGTAACAAATCCACAATGCAAGGTTTCTTTTCATTTATTTTGAACAGACAGTAGTGCAAATCACAATTTGTTCCACCTAGCGGCATTTAGTATGCTAGTTGGTACAGTAAAGCCTCCTATAGTGTATTAAAGGAGTGGTTGATCAGCTATATTCGAAGGCTTGATTGTGTTTATTTGGTGTTCATGCGCCTTATTTTTCACATATTTTACCTTTATTTTACACCACTGTTTCCCTTCTCCTAAAAATGCTCTGTTGAGTTCCTGGATCTATGAAGCCCCTCCCTCAGAAATACGCAATGGGCTCAGATTGGTTAGCTGGCCCTGTGTGTTGTGATTGGAGAGCGCGCTGTCTGGAAACTTCACGGCCCTTACCATTACAGTTGCATGTGCTCCGGTGTATTGACCCAGAGAATCAGACCCAGAGAATATATTGAAGAGGATCGAGCAGAACCTGTGCAAGCACGGCTCTTACAGGATGTCTCAGAATGGTATGTTTGTTAGTTTGTAAGTTGTGTCACACTTTTTAGATACGCTGTTATTTGTAAATACTACTGCTGTTTATGTTAGCTTTAATATACAGTTTTATCCTTAATAAAGCTTTAGTACAGCATAATACATGATTGCGTTGTAGCATTTTTGTAGAGCAATTGTTAAATTTGTAACAGTAACTGTCAAGTTTTTTTTCTATTAACAAAACTTAGTGTACTCTGCACTATTTTTATAAAAATAAACAAACTGAATTACTGGATATTAATCCGAAGACCACAGAAACAAAGCTTCATACAGGCAAAAAAAAAATAAATAAATAAAAATCCATGCATTTCATATAATCGTTCTAACAAATGATTCCTTGAAAGGATTATTTGATTACAGGCTGCGGATCTATAGTGATCGTTACTGATTTTATCGTGCCATTAGTTTTGTCTTTATAGAACGAGTTATGTCGCCAGACCTATGAGCCCATTATGAAGACTAATCAAGGCTTTACTACAGTAAAGAACCATGTTTACACAGAACCATGTTTAGCGTGCCTGTAGCCAAATGAACATATGAGTAAACACTACATAAAAGCTTTAATCAAAGAATAATTTACAATGATTACATAAATTTCGCTTGGTGGGATTAAAAAGATGTTTGTCGGATAAGTTTGAATTAGCAATTTGGCAACTGGCTAGCGAAGCCAAACAGCGTTGCCCTTTGTTTACATCTTTGCTACAACATAAAAATAACTATAGAAACTATTAATGGAAAACACATCAACAAAGAATAAAACATACTTACAGGTTGTGGTAACATGGTAACAACACTCTACTACAACAACTCTTCCTCTTCTCTAAAGCAGCCCAACATTGCCTCACTCCCTTTGTTGCATGTTCTACTTTCTTTATGTAAATTTTAGGGTTAGTGATATCACTAACCCAGGAAGAAGCTCGTTGTAGTCCCTACCAGCCTTTTGTTGTAGTCCTTAAACAGAGAATTCTTTAAAAGAAAACATCTCCGTTTGCATTGAACTTTGAGCTTCATAACTTTGCAGACGTTGTTTACGTTCAAACAGCAACATTGCTTCATTTTGCGCACAGTTGAGTATGCAAACCTTTCAAAGTATTCTCCTTTGTCCATGAGTGCAGAAAGACGCAGTCAACGCGTGCGCACTAACTAGTGGACTTTGTTTTCAAGCACTCAAGTCATTCGCGTAAGTGCTGTTCTTCTTCTGCTCTTTTTCCTGTTGTGGTGGTTAGCAAACAGTGATGTATTACCACGTGCACCCCCTTCTTGGCTGGAGTATCGCCTGTGACTGACAGTATTTGTCGTCTACCTGCATGAACCGAACCGTGACCATGGTTCTTGGAGCTACGGGATGAATATGTGTACCGTTACACCCCTTATAAATATTATATATATATATATATATATATATTTATTAGGGATATGATTATTTGGGGCCGATACTGATTTTAACAAATAATTATTGTCCGATACCGATATTTGTCACTTCCTGTGTTTTGAAATGTTGTCATCAAAATAGATAGTATTTTGATCATATTTTAAATCAGCAAAGTTCAAAAACACCTACATTAAATTATACTAGCAGGTTTATTGCTACATCAAATAATTTCTAATGAACATCGATTGGATCCATTTAACATTCAGCAGGCCAACATAAATACAACAGAACAAAGATATACAGTACATGAAATAAACAGTGCTTTTTAGGTAGGTTTAATAGTTTTCAGGTAGTAAACACATGTAAAATAGCACTGCATATTCTTCACTGTATAAATTAAATACATGCTTGAGAATACTGTCAAGTAAAGCCAATTCAAACACTTGGGAGAGCTTCACAATGAGTAGAATGAAGCCGGAGTCAGCGCATCAAGAGTCACCACACTCAGACATCTTCAGGAAAAGGACTACCAAGCCACTTCTGAACCAGAGACAAGGTCAGAAGCATCTTACCTGGGCTAAGGAGAAAAAGAACTGGACAGTGAACAGTGGTCAAAAGTCCTCTTTTCAGATAAAAGTAAATTTTGCATTTCATGTTGAAATCATGGTCCCAGAGTCTGAAGGAAGACTGGAGAGGCACAGAATCCAAGCTGCTTGAAGTCTAGTGTGAAGTTTCTGAAGTCAGTAATGATTTGGGGGGGGCGTGACGTCTGCTGGTGTTGGTCCATTGTGTTTTATCAAGTGCAAAGTCAATGCAGCCATCTTCCAGGAGATTTTGGAGCACTTTATGTTTCCATCTGCTGACAAGCTTTATGGAGATGCTGATTTCCTTTTCCAGCAGGACTTTAGCACCTGCACACAGTGCAAAAACCACTTCCAAGTGGTTTGCTGAGCATGATATTACTGTGCTTTATTGGCCAGCCAATATGCCTGACCTGAATCTATGGGATATTTTCAAGAGAAAGATGAGAAACAGTCGATCCAACAATATACAGATGATCTGAAGGCTCAATAGTGCCTCAGCAGTGCCACAGGCTGATCACTTCCATGCCACACTTCACTGATGCAGTAATTTGTGCTAGGAGCAAGTCATTTGCTGTAATATGTCCTGCCGATCAAGTATTGAGTGCACAAAAGAACATACTTTAAAGAACTTGAACTTTTCTGTTTTGCAAATCCATTTTTTGATTGATCTTAGGAAATATTCTAATATTTTGAAATACTGGATTTTGGACTTTCATGAGCTGTACGCTCTAATCATCAAAATTAAAAAAAAAAACTTTTGAAATGTTTTACTTTACATGTGGGGAATCTAGAATATATGAAAGTTTCATTTTTAAAAATAATTTATAATAAAAAAATGAACTTTTTGATGATATTCTAATTATATGACCAGCACCTGTATTAATCCTTTATTGTAACAGACTTTATTATGATTCATCTTCTAATTTGTTTTTGTATACATTTTAATATTTTTTGTAAGTTTAAATATGTACGAGATCTTCTTTAATAAGGTGGGACTCTTGTTTTGACGGGTGTTCTAGTCTGAGCTCTATGGGTTATGAAAAGAAGAGCATGCAGTTCTTCAGAGATATTTTGCAGATTTAAAGTTTGTCAGTTTATTAAGCATCCTCCGAAAAGGCATGAGATATGTATGTATTTGTTTATTGTTAGTTGTAATAAGTGTTTTGTGTAATTCGCTGTATGTTGATGATAATGAAACGGAGAGACAGATTTTAATGTGCACTTCTTGTTTAGCTCTTATGGTGATTTTTTTGGAGTGAAAACAGACACAGTAAACTTAATAAAACATCAGTAAAGTTTTGGTCATCATTCGGATGGGGTCCGCTACACTTATGAAAGTTACAAAAGTTGCTTAGACAAGAACAGTGTGCTATTTTTTGTCTTTTGTTATTTGATTAGCATTAAAGCGCAGACAGCAGCGCTAGGATTACGCAACAGTCATTACACAGCTCCTTCCTTCACGCAGTTAATTAATAAACTATCGGTTTGTTATATTGGCCTTTTTCCTGCTATAGCCAATATGCCGATGGTTGTAAATTGAGCAAAAATCAGCCGATACATATCGGCGGCCGATACATCGGTGCATCCCTAATATATAGGGCTGTGACAGTAGGCATGATAATCGCAACATTTTTTAAATGACAATCGTCATGCAGTGTTACCGGCGGTAGTATGACGTATATATATATTATATATATATATATATATATATATATATATTTTTTTTTTTTTTTAGCAGTGACGGAAAAAATCTGCAGCCCATCCGTCATTTTGACAGATTACTGAGGCTGATGTTGCTTGTAACTGTAATTCCCACCCCTGTCCAGTTGGTGGTGAGTGCGCTCCAGTGTGGCAGCAGAGCACTAGTTCAGTCTCCAGAATAAAATGAAAACGACACAGGCGAGCACCCAGTTTAAGTCCATTTTATAATAATAAAGTTATAATACTTACTTACATAATTGAGTTTCTAATCCAGTTAGTTTTGTTTTAAATGGTTCGTTTTGTTATTTTTCTTGCTGACTCTAAGTTTATGGTCAACGACTGGCTTTTCTGAGGTATAATGTTACGTGACATTGTTTGCAATTACTTGATTGAACTGAATTGACGTGATACAGATTTCGGTAAGCTACTGTATCTTTCAACATATTTTTTGATTTTCATTCATGTTTATTTCGTTCTGTACAGTAGTAAAGAGGAAAGGATGATCGCATTCACTCACGATCCTCGACAAGTGTTCAAGATGAAAAGTGACGCAGTCTTTGATCAACTTTCTTTTCATAATATAAATGAATGCATAGCCTATGCCTATTTGCTTATCCTGTAAGTTTGTGAATAAAAATGAAAATGTGGATGAAATCAGAAGCTATTAAATGTCTTATAAATATAAAAATTTAAATAATTGATTATGACAGATTTTTTTACGATCTTGTCCATCAAAATGACTGCGAAACGCAAGTCTAACGCAACCTCATATATATATATATATATATATATATATATATATATAAAAACCAACCCGGACCCCACCACCACAACACCGGCGGTTGCTGGTGATTTCCCACCGCGGTAGTAAAAAATTGCCACCGTCACAGCCCTACTAATATATATATTTAAATAATAAAAAGAAAGTTAAAAAGTCCAAAATAGTGAAATTCTAACAAATGTACCATTTAACAATATGAAACAACAATCTTAAAAAATAAAAAAAGCCATTAGACAGACACAATAAGAAACAAAAGTTAATATAACATATCTTTTAAAACTGAATGATTGCGTTTAAATTTTTTTTTTTTTTTTTTTTTTTTTTTTTTTAAATCATCCTAGGACACAAAAGATCCTAAACAAAAGAATCACTCTTATCTAAATCTAACATGTCCTTTGTCAAATCAAAAAGTAAACATAACTAGTAAATACACAGCAGGGGATTATGATAAGCCTCATTTTCCCACTGGCATAACTAACCCCAGCCGTTGAGTGTGCTCTCCCAGCTGGATGTAATTACACAATAACCATAACATAATAAGCACTTCCCTTGCTGGCTTTCTTTCACAAGCTCTGACCTGATAAATGTGGCTTTATGAGAGCTTACGAAAGCCATTTATCGGCAAGCCACACCTGATTGCCAAACACACAGCACAAAGCGTTCATTTTATAGCTGCCTGGCGAACTTGTGGAAGTACAGCTCCAAAACTATGTCCACAACACGACACACACTTTGACACCCAGACAGAGATAACCACACCTCTAGTCACTTCACAAAACTCAGCTCTCCTGGAAAAGCAATTCATGTTTGCGCACAGTGTCGCCTCTTTCTCAGAACTTGACAAAAGTAGGTCAAGGGCGAGGTCATAGGTGAGTCTCAACCACGTGTCCCTGATATTCTGAGAAAAGCACTCTGCTGTTTGATTCGAGCTGCTGTGGGATTTCCTGGCAACCGCAAAACCTCAGAGGTGTTTGGTTTCATTCTGACTCGTTTCATAGCTATGTTTGATAACAATTACCAAACTGCTAATTTGTTTCTCAGATGTTAACACTGAGTTTCATTACTTCCATTACACAGTCAGTGAGTAATGTGCAACAAATGACTGTGTTTGAATGGACATTAATCTTTTTAAAAGTTACTGGATGACGATGTGGCTGTGTGAGTCTTAAGTGTTTGTGTGTGTACGTACCCTCTCCATCCTCTTGAGCCTCTTCTTCATTGCCGCTGACTCCCGATCCCTCCATCTCCTCTTCCTCCGCGGCAGATGGAGCGCTGGCCTCCTCGTTCTGAAGAGCTTTACCTTTACGCCTGGCTTTACGCTCTCTCTCCTACAAAAAACACAAGCACAAAACAAACATGAAACCAATACTACTGACAATTATAAATAATTAATCCAACGCTCTCTAAGAAACGTGTCTGTAAAAGGAACGGACCGATTTTATTTTATGCTGCTGCAGAATCTCATCCAGTTTCTGTCTCTTCTTGTAGTTGAAGTAGAAGTTCTTGCACTGGGAGACTGTTTTAGAGCCCACCATCTTGGCAATGGCGGACCAGTTTCGGCCATACTGGAGCAGACCTATGGAGTGAAAGTAAGAGAAGGAACATTCTCACTTTACTAATACAAAAACAGGAAAAAGAGCTATGAGTGATAGCGCTATCATCGTAGTTATTTCTATGCATGAGAAACCGTGTCATCGTCAGCATGATGCACCTAAATCATTTCTCACTTTTATTAATACATTGAACAGGAAATGAGGAACAGAAAAAAGGGGAATGAGTGGTCTGGTGATCAACCAGTAAACATTGTATACAGTACACAATGGATTTTAAACATTTCTATTTCCTTTTTTTGTGAAATTTGAATAAAACTGTAAAATAACTGGCAAATTTAGTAATTACACTACAGTTCTAAAGACTATGATCAGAAAGATTTTTTTCCAAGAAATTTTTACTGTATAAAGTGACAGTAAAAGCATTTATAATGTTACAAAAGATTTCTATAAAAAAAAAAAAAAAAAAAAATTTATTGTGTACCAAAGCAACATCATGTGATCACATGCAGGATCATGTGACACTGAAGACTGGAGTAATGATGCTGAAAATTCAGCTTTGTCATCACAGGAATAAATTACATTTTAAAATATATTTATATAGAAAATGCAGCCTATTCAAATAAATGCAGCCTTGGTTATCAAAAGAGACTTCTTTCAAAAGCATTAAAAAAAAAAAAAAAAAAAACCTGACCCCAAACTTTTGAACAGTAGTGTTTGTGTAGGTCTCATATTTTTTCCTCTACCTGGTGTCCCACTAGGTTTCATTCACTCAAAATAGGGCAGCACCAAGGCTATTACAGTTTATATAAGATTTATATTGCACACCGTCTAACAGACAATATCTTTCAACACTAACAAACAAGATCCCTGTGTGCCGGTTACAGAAGCCTCAAGTGTTCCCATCTGCCCAGCCTTGCGTCGTCATTAAGGAAAACCTAAATAAAAGGTCAAAGATCATGTGCTGCCGCTTGCCGTCTCAAGAAAAGTGGGGCAGCAGTCTGACATGAACTGTTCTCAATCATTTAACACCACACTAACGCTCAGCAGACATTAGCCAAGTCATAGTGTGCTGGTTAGCTTCACATTAGGAACCTATCTTGTCCAGTCTAAATAGTTGCTTTGATTTACATCGCTAGTGACCACAATAAAGCACTGCTGCCCTCCACATCAAAGCTACAAGGCAGTCAACTGAGCTTGGACAGGGAGAGAGAGAAAATGAGATGAAGAGATAAAATAAAGAGTGTAAGTGCATTGAACTCAATAAAAAAATGCCCTTGGTGACATACAAACAAGCAAAGCAAGAAATCATTTGAAGTCTGATTTGTTATCCTCACCATCTCTGATCCTTGTTTCTGTCTCTGTTTATTCATCAAACTTCCAGTTGTTTGTCAGAAACGCACGCACATCCTAATCTATGTAACATGGCAAACACCCACTGACACTGCAGTACAAAGACTGCTTAAATAAAGCCTGCTTAGCAATTCTTACACACACAATCACCCAGAAGTACTTCTACATAGCAGGTCAAAAGTCAAGAAAACTCCATTATTGCCCAATCCAACAATTGACAAAGTTACAGTTAAATCCAGTGAAAGCCCAATTAACTTCCTGAAATGCAGTTTTCATCCATCTTCGATTTTAACACACTGCATTTTGTTTAATACACAGTAAAATATGAGAGTACTCCAATAAGATGACGCTGTCCAATCAGCTTTGGTAATTCAAGAGCATGTGCCAAAGCTGCATCCAATCAAAATCCTCAGCATTGGCCCACTGTGGATCGTCCAATCAGGGAGTTGCATAAAGAAAATATGCGGCCCACTGGTCCACTCTTCTCTATCGCTCCATCTGTCTTTTCATCTTCGCCCACATGATCTCCATAGAAATGAACAGCAGAGGTTCTTGGAGCTCCAGCATAGTATGAGGAAGAGCAAGAATTAGAGAGAAAAAGGGAGTGGTGTTTGGGAGGGAAATGAGCTCCCCATTCCTCCTCTGATAGTTGTGCTGTCGTTTCTCTGACTCTCTCTAAACGCAGCAGCCCTTCTCTTTTTCCTCTCTCTCTCTCTCTGTCTATTTATCAAACTCACATGCTTTCTCTCGCCAGCCCTCTCTCTCTTTCTGTCTCAAGGCCACAGTTTTTTTCCACTCCTCTTCACTGGCTGCCGCTTGGCTGGACTTTAACAGCAAAGTGAAGCTGAGATGCAGTGACTCCACCTCCCTAATGCCTGTCCTCACTCCCTCTCTCTCTCTCTCTCTCTCTTGCTCTCTCCCCTCCCTCCCTCCCTCCCTCCCTCCCTCTACAACCTCATCTGATCTCTTCTATCATTCTGTCTCTTCTACGCTCTCTAATGCATATTATCTGCGCCAAAACGCATCTACATTCAAACACTAAAGCAAACAGACAATAAAAGCAAGAGACTGTGGCCGAAATAGAGAGAAAGGGAGAGAGATGTGAGAGGTTTGATGTTGATATCATGAGAAAGCAGAGGGAAAGCAATTCCTCCTAACTGACCTGCTTTTCTTCTTCAATGTGACCTCTACACACAGTCCTTAACAACAGTGTGTGTGTGTGAGAGAGAGAAACAGGGAGGCTTGCCAAATCCTCTAATTCGTGCCAACCCACAATTCAGCCACTTCCTCTCTCTCTGCACTCCAACAACTGAACCTAACCACTCACTCAAAGCTACAGAAAGAAACTGAAAGACACAAAGACAAAGAGAAAAGACAGATAGAAAGACAGCAAGAGAGAGACATAAAAAGAAAGACAAACATAAGGCAGAGACAGAAATCAAGACAGAGAAAGACAAATATATTATACATACACATATATATATATATATATAGAGAGAGAGAGAGAGAGAGAATTAGAATGACAGTGACAGAGAAAACAGAAAAACACAGAGAGAAACAGAAAGACAAAAACAAACAAGACAGACAAACAGAGGGAAAGAAAGACAGAAATAAAGACAAAGAAGACAAGATAGGCATAGACAAAGAGAAAGAAAAACAGAAAGACAGCAAAACAGAATGAGAGACAGGCAGAAAGAAAAACAGAAAGACAGATGGATAAAAAGACAAACCTAGCATAAGGCAGACAGGAATAAAGACAGACAGATAAACAAATAAAGAAAAACAGAAAAAATAGAGTCACGCAGACAAAAAATAAAATAAAATAAAGCAACAGAAAAAAATAAAGACAGAAAGAAAGAGTGAGTGAGAGAAAAACAGCGACAGAGAGAGAGAAAGACAGACAGAAACAGAAAAAGAAATGAAGAATGACAGAAAATCAAAGACAGTTAGAAAAAGAATACACACTGCAGCTAAATTCAGCTGTCACTTCTCTTCGGAGAGCTGAATCCTGTTCTGTTCACACTGACTTTAGTTACTTACAGGAGTGACAACTGGAGCGACTCATTCCTGTTGATTTAAATACAGCTGTTACTCTCAAAGCTGCAAGTTTTCCTTATGCACAAACACACTAGTACAATGTCACACATTTACCAGCATTTACTAGAGCTAAGATGATGTTCATAACCATACACATCACACGCATCAGTCTGCAGCTAATGTCTCTAAAGTAAAGCATCTAAAAAAAGACAGGGTATAGCTCTGGGTTATATGTCACATAGGCCTCTATCCTGCCATGAAGTGCCCCCACAGCCACATACACACTCACTTCCTCTCATTTACTCGGAGACGTGCACACAAGCGAGGCCACCCTGCCTTTAAAAGGCTGTGCCAGTGCGCATTAGTCACAGAGC
Source organism: Ctenopharyngodon idella (assembly GCF_019924925.1). Taxonomy (NCBI): domain Eukaryota; kingdom Metazoa; phylum Chordata; class Actinopteri; order Cypriniformes; family Xenocyprididae; genus Ctenopharyngodon; species Ctenopharyngodon idella. The sequence goes on from NC_067227.1 coordinate 14,558,894, forward strand.
AGAGCTGCTCTCTCTCTGTGCAGGAATGCAGCGAGACAGCCAGGTGCCATTAACATATATTACTGTTGTCTCTCTCACTTTAAAAATGATCACAGATAAACACATTAGCATAGAGAGCTGTAAGCTGCTTTATAAAGGACAAACGGGGTATCTGGCTGGCATTAAAAGGGTCAAGGGATGAGGGGTGGCAGGGTATTTGGGGACAGAGTTATAGTAAGACTAGAAGATAAAGCGGATACACTGAGGTTAATATGAGCAGCACTCTGGTGGGTCTAGGCTTTACTTTGACGGTGCACTATGTTAATGAGACACATGGAATCCATTTAAAATAAAAATGCAAAAAAAGTTCAAGAAAATGAATGAATGAATAAATAAATATAAATAAAGATGTAAATGAATATGTAAGTAAATAAAAATAGGGTTCTTACATCAAAATAATTCAAATATAAAAGAATACATACATACATACATACATAAATGAATTAGTAATTAAATAAATAATGATGCACCAATGTGAAAATTTTGGCCGATACCGTTAATTCTTTATATATTTGAAAGCTGATAATTGAAATATTGGCTGATAAATCTAAATCTACATAATTTTTGAGAGCCTGACTACAAAAACAGAAGTCCACCAAAAGCCATGTCCTAAGCACTTCAACATAAATAAAAGCATACAGTACAGTAGTTTAGTTTGAACCAGTGTAAGTTTATTAAAATTAATTTTACACACCTATGGCCAACTTTCTTTATCAAAAAAGAAAAAAAAAAAAAAAAAAAAGTATTTCCTTGCAAATAAATAATTCCTAAATAATGCAAACAAGTCATTTGACAACATTACTTGCGTATAAAGAATTAAAATGCACGTGCCATGGATAAATAAAATGGAATAGCCTCCACACGGACAACAATGAAATGATTTTAATTAAACCCAGCCACTTATCTGTAAGGGCAGGTAAATGCGTTCAGCATTCTGCAACAAATATTTTCCACATTTTCTAGACTATTTTAAGTCGTAAAGTGAGCAGGATATATTAAAATTTAGCGCATGGCTTCGGCAGGCACGTATCATGATACTCCCCAGCTCTACAGCGCCCCACAAATTTCCAGTGTAAATTTGTGGTGAAAAATACAACTGGAGCGCACTCTCATAGAGAGCCATTGGGGCAGATTTCAGACTGCCCTGCATATTTTTATGTTACCTTATGTAAACCAGACCAAGACGATATCAGTCCGCTTCAGATATGTGTCTGCATCAGGTCAGTAACTACTTGGCATGTCTGTTTTTCCTATGTAGAGTAGCGTATAAAAATTAATGAAGGTATAAATCCTTTAGTTTAAACGTGTGTGAATAGCCTTTATATACAGTAGTTCTGTTGTGTTTTATGTTTGCTCTAAGAATAGACATGACTTTTTTTCCCCTCACTGGAATTCCTAACTTGTAATATTCTAAAACAACATTCTGAGGCAATAAATACTACATTAAGGCATTCTAAGATGGCATTCTATGCATTTGTCATGCGTACTAAAGTCTGTCAATCATCATTAGAGCGCCACCCTCAGGCTGAATAATGCAAGGACACTAGAACTCTGCCAAAAGTGTGTCTGATGTGTTCAGCGATTAGAATAGAAAGCTTACAAAATGTTTATAATAAATTAGCGTTAAGATCCAGGAGCCGCTACTAATTAAACCATATTGCTGATGAAAATGATACAAAAAAATAAAAGAGCCACTTATTATTGATGATGCATCAATGATTTTGAAAAAGAAACATTGCTGTTTGAGCTGCGTGCGCTGAAGCTGAAAAGCTGAATGAACCCTGGGAAACTAAAGCGCTTGTTAGTAGGCTAATTAACTCAACCAAACACATCCTATATGAGATTTATCATATTTTTATACAACATAAACATAATATTACAACTTATATCTGTACAAAATGACGCAAATGCACCAGTGAACTAAGTTACGTGCTAGTCAGAATGTCTAACTCCTGTTGTGGATGCGCTCTTCTTGTAACAACGCAATGAAAGACGGCAACTAAACCCAAACTATTCACAATGTTTTATTACAATAGTGTTTTCTTTATAATGTTATGTATATGACAGTCCCAATCATAGTTATTAATGAAGTGCATTGCTGTTTGAGCTGCATGCGCTGAAGAGCTAGATGATCACCGGCATGCTTTATTATCGCGTTAATTCTTAACCAAACAAGGTACACACATACACACACACAAATTAAACATGATTTTACAACTTACAATTGCACAAAACAAAAGGCTGGGGTTGTGAATGCACAACCGAACTTAGTCATTAAGGTGTAACTCCGTTGTGGATCCCACAATGCTCTAAAATTGCTCACGGGAGTACACAGAATTCACAACATTCTTTTACAATAGTGTTCTCATTAAAATTTTATGTAGCCTACATGACAGACTTGCGCTGCCCATGTTGCACTTATCTGTATTTTCCCTTTTGAAGTGATTCCAATCATATTTCAAGCAATTAAAAACCGTCATATCAACCAGTGTGTATCTGTATCAGCTGAAAGAAAATAATCCATTATTTATCAGCTTTAATGTATCGGCCCAATTTTCTCTTCAGGTCCAATAAGGGTAATATTAAAAATGAACATATATCGGCCAATACCGATATAGCGGCTGATATATCGGGCATCCCTAAAATAAATAAATAAACATGGTTCTTGAACAAAATCATTTAAATATTAGAATGAATAAATTAATAAATAAATATGCAAATTAAGGAATGAACGAGTAAATAAAATAATATTTACTCATTTAAATGAATGAATGAATAGGGTTCTTGCATTTAAATGTATATAAATGAAGGATAAATAGAAGAACGCTCTGCAAAATAAATGTGAAGATCTATCTATCTATCTATCTATCTATCTATCTATATATCTATCTATATCTATATCTCTATATCTATATATATCTATATATATCAGATTCAGATTCTACATTACATAAAATATTACATAAATTAATCCTTGTTGGCATGGAGGCAAGGGCAAGTTCTGGTGATTGTAAACAACAAATCTGATTTGCCTAAGGGGACTTTATCATTAATGAAGTGTTATTAAGTTACAGATCCTGTAAGCCAGAGCAGTGTAAGGAAGGCAGCCCGATGGATCAGATATGTGCGGGTGCCAGAGAAACACAGAGCCGTTAACAGAGTGACGTGGAAATAGCTTGTCGGAAGTAGGTCAGCGGAGCGGCCGTTTAGCAAACTAACAGTCTACATTACAGTCCAAACACATACAAGATGATTAGACCTTTGCTCTTTACTCAAGCTTTCTGTCCTTTTTCCTTAAATACAATCCCTCATGAAGACGTTTCAAGGTCCAGTAACGAAGCTCTTGTTATTAAACCATGAGTAAATGACACATTTCTGATAGCACCAGATCTGAATAACCAGCTGTCAAATAAAGACATAGTGCCCACATTTAGACATTATTATGTGTATCACTCAGTGCATGTGTATAAAATGAGGCCAAGGGCACAGCGTGTGATCGAATACTCATGTAAATGTTTGTGGAGTTGCTAGGCTGACTGTTGCAGGTCTTATCAGGCAGAATTACATCTAGTTAATTTGACACAGGGAAATCCTAACTGTCAACAACCTATGAAGACAAACAGAAAGCCCATTATGACCTTTTTTAACTTACTTGTATGTGCACAAATGGCTCCATCCAGTGGGCATGTTGTCTATTCAATAAACAAAGTAGTGACTAAATACACAAACACACAACATGGGTCCTGACCTTTCTTTGCAGTCTCCATCTCCTCTTCAGTCCAGCGGGAGCTTTCATTCATCTCCAGGTTTGCTAAAATACAAATAAGAAGAATGTCACATAATGTGAAATAATACCAAAGTCTATATAAAGCAAATCAGCAACCATTTTGGTGAGAACCTGAGCAGCTATTTTCTGTTTTCTACTTTCTAAGTGCAGCTACTGTCTAATTTTATGGGTAGAGATTAAAAACTACAAAACTATATATTTTTAGGGAGCTTTGTGACATTCAGGGGACAGATGGTTTCTACACAATCATCTAAGAATTTGTACAGCATTTCATTATTAGAATCATTATTGTTCTGTTAATATTGCTGTTTAAATGTCCTCACATTTTGAGGAAAATAGAAAAGTGAAGTTATAAAACTAAAATGGGACCATGTTATTACAATAAAAGGTAGGGCACGGTTAATTTGCAGAGCAAAACAAAGAACTCATTTGAACACGTGACCTCAGAGACCCACTGAAAAAGTCAACGGTATGTGAGAGTGTGTGCTAACCTAGCTCACTGCTGAGAGGTGAAGTGTTCTCTTCCTGCTCGTTGGTCATTGAGCGAGTGACTCGTCCTTTCCGGTGTCCGCGGCTGTTTGCGGTTCGACGGCCTTTAACGGCTACAGGAGGCTCTTTCTCCTCCCCGTCCTCACCAGAGGTGTCATCTCTGCAAGAACAGAAAAAAAAAATCCTTATCGAAGTCACATCCTACAGTTTGCTGATGCAGTAATCACACTGTACATTTTATAATCTGCTTATTTATTTCCTGCCCACATTTAATACATATATTATATATAACAAATAAAAATAAATTAATATATATACAGGGCTCAACATTAAGCCTTGTTACGTGCTTGGTCATTCACTCGGTCCAAGAAAAAAAGAAAAGAAAAAAGGAATTTTTTTTTTGCTATGTGGTATAAATGTAATTTATTCTGAAGCAATATTCTTATCAGTGTTCTATCAGCTCGTACTTAAATTAGCATATTTGTGATATTTGCCCACTTACATTGATTTCCAAGGCATTTAACTTTATAAAGAGCAATATTTCCTAACCTTATTAAAGTCCCTGTAAAGTCAATTCTGAGAATTGTTTCTAAACACATTATAAATGTTGTAAATGTATTGCTGAAACACATTACAAAGACTGTGAACTATGTAGTACTGAATTGTGGAGTTAATTGCTGTCTGAATAGGGCTTGTTTCTCATGTCGCCGTTTGTAAAAATAAATTTGAAGTATTGCACACCTGTTGTTGCCAGAATAACTGCCCATTTGTGCTTTATTTCTCTTTCTCCTTTTTGTTCTTAACATCTTCCCGCCACTGTGGTGGAGCGGTGATGAAATAGGCCTTTTTTCCAACATTTCCGAAATAAACATATCTTTAAAACGCATGCAAATTACAGTGAAGCTCAACGCGTATCATACGGTGCTCCGCAGTGGTCAAAAAGGATTGAAACCGTGCATTTTGTATTGATTTCTTCTTGTAAACTCAGAGATGTGGATTCGGACGGCAATTAAATTACCACACAACCTTGGTATTTGTCAAAAAACAGTAGGTAATTCGGCAGGGAATTTTTGCGCGGGTGGTCGGACAAAAACACCAAAATTCTGGGTTCAGACGGCAATAAAATCACACACTACCCCCTGTAAATGGTGAAAATACCTTATGTCCCCCTGAGAAACTATTACCGTCCAAATAGGGCTTTAGACCATTTTTCACCAATTCACCAATAACTACAGCATATTAGCATCAGTGGCTCGCCCACTCAATCGCAAGTCACTGTCAGTACCGTTAGTTACTACAGCGAATACTGCTTATGTTTTCAAGATTTTGATAACTTATTTCATTTACTTGGCGTTTTTTTTAATCATTCAAATTTGGCTGGGTGGTTAATTTAATTGCCATTTTAATTAGGCTACTTGAGTCGGCAGCGCTCCGACATAGTGCAATTGCACCTCCGCCGACCGATTCCCAGCTCCTTTGCCAATCCCATTCCTCTCTCTCTCTCTCTACCCTGTGGTTTACTGTCTGATCTCTACACATTCCAATCAATAAAGCCATATATGCATATAAGCCAAACACATATGCACACACTATGCAAATTTTGGCTCACCAGCAAGTGCATCCCACCTTCCGTGTCAGGAAGTGGCTGTGGGATGAGCAGACCCTCATTTATCTTACATGCACATTATTCATCTTGCAGATACTAAATATAGGAGCAGCAGCTGTGCCCGCAGGTTGAGAATCATGGGGGAAAAGTCAGAGAAATGCACAGACTCTGCTTAATGTACTCCTTTAATGTATAGCTGGCATGCTGGGGCGCATACTGAGGGCTGTGTATTCGGGCTAGTGTTAATGTGCTCTAATCACACCCTACAGTACTGCTGACTTCACAGGTTTAGTTTAGAATAATACACCGTTACATGTACCTCCCTGGAGTATTTTAATATAGTGTGCACCTGTGAGTGAACTAGCATTCAGAAACTAACAGCTTACAAAATTAGGCTGAAATGATACAGAACCTGCATCTGTACACAGCCATTGTTCTGTGGAAACTAGAATGCTGTGTTTGAAATAGGAATACCAAAAGTACCAGTATCTACTACATCGTTACTATTAATAAAACAATCATGAATATTGAAAAAGACCAGGACAAGAAGCCTTGACAAGAAAAATTAAACCCACTCACTGGTCTTTTTTTATTTTATTTATTACTCTAATATTTAATTTAAATGGATTTTAATACATATATTTTTATATACAATATATTTAACTTTTGTTCTTCATTGCTGACAGTTTACTTAATTAATTACTTGAAAATCTTGAAGCAACATTTACTTGAAATTAAATTAAATTAGGAAGATTTAAAAGTGGTATTGAAATTGAATCAAAAACATTTCACTGGTATTGACTACTGAATTTTGGTATCAAGACCACGGTTCTAACCTAGAGTCTGTGACACACAAACTCCTCAAAAGAGCTCTGAATCAGAGGACTTTAGCACCGGAGTTGAGTGGCAAGTCAGCAGAATGCTTTTTCCACCTGCCGGTTATATAACTGTGCCTTCTCTGTTTAAGCTGAATCACAGAGAAAAACAAGCTGTAAGGCCACAGGTTCAAAGGATTTGATGAAAGAAAACACAAGGAAAAAAAAAAACAGCTGACGAACTGATGTAAGATGAGAAGAAAAAAGCGATTAAAAGAGAGAAAGATACTCACTTCATGCCATCCTCTTTTTCATCGCCCTCTGCTTTTTCCTCCTCACGCTCTGCCTCCTTCTCTTTCTCTTTTTCTTCTTTCTCCTCCTGGTTGTTGCGGTTCACCTGTTGCTGTGCCTGTTGGTTATTCTGTTAGCCAATCAAAACACAGCAAATCAAAAAAAAAAATTCTCCATTTTGCGGTCATAAATAACATAACATCCTGATTAAATAGAAAATGTCCATTCAAGCTCAACTTTAACTATCATGTCCAAAAAGCTGTCTAGGACAAGGACGTTCTTTATTGGAGAGAAAAAAAAAAAAAAAACACCCATAGAAAGAAGTGGTGCTCCAATCACCCAGGTCTCACTTCTATGTATCCGTTTTTTCCTTCAAATAAGAATTCAATTTTGAGTTATGAGGCACCATAAACCATCTAATTTTTGTCAGGAAAGAGAGAGTATGCTCCACTACGGCTTGTACGAAAGGAAAAATGGATGACAGAAGGATGAAGGGGGAGGGGACACAGATACAATCTGAGGGGACCGAGGACAGAGAGATCAATGAGTGAAAGAGTGCAGGAATCTCAATGTCTCCGTGCTCTGATCTTGCCTCATGGATTTTCAGCTTGACAAACAGCACCTCAAATAACCTTACGCACACACAAACACACACAGGTAGCTGCAAATAGATATGTATATAATGTTTTTCCCCACATGATTTTGTTTTAACATGTATGTTTTTTAGGGCTGGGATAATAAATCGAAGCATTGTGATTCGTGGATCGATTCTGAGATTTTCCAAATGTATAGCCATTCTCTCTTGAATTGATTCTGAGCTTAGTTTTTAACAGCAGATGGCACTCTAGGCTAGTTTTTAACCACATGCTCAAATGCTCACGAAGAAGAGCGCTTGTGTGTTGGCTATGTACTTGCACCTCAGAACGCTTTTATGATGCGAGATTAATGTGAACAGCCCACTGCAAACACCCATTGTAATTCGCTTCAACCTTTTCAAACTTTATGAATGATTATTTTATAGAAGGTTTAAGTGGTATATGTAAGGAATTGGAAGCAAGCAGAGTACAGCTGTTTCTAAAGCACGTAGTGCCATCTGCTCTGCTGTTAAAAACTAAGCTCAGAATCTATTTGAGAGAGAATCATGACGCATCTGGAAAATCGATCCAGAATTTCTCGATTTCTCAATTTGCGATGCATCGATTTATTGTCCCAGCCCTAATGTTTTTGCATAAGGGAATTTGTGTGTTTTTCTCCAGATTTTGACTATTTCATTACTTGATTTCACTGGTCCTGTGGTGTGACAAATTCATTTTTACAAGTAAATATATTCCATGTAGTCTCTCAATTAAATAAATCATGAAAACAGCATGCACAATAATAACACAATTCGAGAAACAGTTTAAAGCAGTTTTAGATTGTAGCAGAGTTTAGCTTGTCACACCACAGGACATTTCAAGTAGAGATGCACCGATATATCGGCCAATAATAAAAGCAAATTTTCACACTATCGGCCGATAGTTTAAAAACAGCCGATAGTCAGGGCCAATATATCCTGTCAATCAAAAGAGGGCAGGAAATGCAATGAATTTGTGCTTTGTGTAAAGAAAATGCCAAGAAACCAGTTTGATGTTCAATATTAATAGTAATTATATGAATTAATAACATTCAGAAAGTTAAGAAATATTAATTTAATCTTCAGAATTTAGTTAATGTGTTAATATTAATTTGAGTAATGTGTGTTTGTTTATAACTGATACCAGTTACTCTGAAACGAGAGAAAGTTTTTATTTGCATTTCTTTCAAAATATAATAATTAAGAATATAATGATTAATTATAATGGAATTATCATTCATTTAAGAAGGTATAAAAGGCAGAACACCCAAACTATCGGTATCATTATCGTATCGGCAGATATCACTCTGAATAGTCTGCTATCGGTAGAGAAATTTAGTATCGGTGCATCTCTAATTTCAAGTCTTATTTACTTCCTTTTGGGGTCCTGATTAGCAACATCTTTAATAAACTCCAAGAAATTGCCTGTATAAAAATGGATTTTGTTTTGCATTCCATTTCACAGGACTCAATAATTACTAGCTTATGTTTTTATGTTATTAATATTAATAATAACAATAATAATTTATATAGCGCTTTTCTGGGTACTCAAAGCGCTTTACATACGGAAGGGGGAATCTCCTCAACCACCACCAATGTGCAGCATCCACCTGGATGATGCGATGGCAGCCATATTGCGCCAGAACGCCCACCACACACCAGCTTATTGGTGGAGAGGAGACAATGAAGCCAATCAGTATATGGGGATGATTAGGAGGCCATGATGGACAGAGGCCAATGGGCAAATTTGGCCAGGATGTCGGGGTTACACCCCTACTCTTTTTTTAACGACCACAGAGAGTCAGGACCTCGGTTAAAAGTCTCATCCGAAGGATGGTGCTTTTTGACAGTATAGTGTCCCCATCACTATACTGGGGTGTTAGGACCCACACAGACCACAGGGTGAGCACCCCCTGCTGGCCTCACTAACACCTCTTCCAGCAGCAACCCAGTTTTCCCAGGAAGTCTCCCATCCAGGTACTAACCAGGCTCAGCCCTGCTTAGCTTCAGTGGGCAACTAGTCTTGGGCTACAGGGTGATATGGCTATATATTATTTCTCTTAAATACATTAATATAAATGTTTAAATATATTAATTTGTAGATTTTATAATTATTAATTATATTATTAATAATAATAATTATTATTAGTATAGCAAAAATGTCTTTAAAAAATATACTGACAGCAAACTTCTTGTTGATAAGAAGTATACATTTCTACATTTCACATGATAGGTATAGTCACACTACAGTATATTTTTCACATTTTACTTATCTGAATAACTCATTTTGAGCAATATAAGAGAAAAAACTGAATGGGCTTTTTCAGTACAATTAGATGTCACGTCTGCTGCCCACATCCCTCATTACAGTGCTGCATGCACAAACACTCAGTTATTCATGCACAGTTAAACACACATATACAGATGCACTCAGCCATACTGTAACTTGCTTTCTGTTTCCACGTCTCCCTTTTGTTTATGCTCTCTCTCACCCATCAGGCTCATCTCGCTGTATCCCTCGCTTTCTGTGTTTGTGGCACTGGCTGAGAGCGTTTTAATGCGAGCCCATTAAGATCAGGCGATATTTAATGACCTGAGCAGAACCGCTACGGCAGCAGAAGACCAGTAAAACAAATGTGTTTGGGCTGTGGGCTCATTATTCTATCAGATTTTATTGAGCCTGCTATAATTGCAGGCAGCACACACACACAGAGCTCTCTTTCTAACAATTTCATCTACTGCTCTCTCTCTTTAAACCAAAACACAAACATTTATACATTCACGACGCAACAGTGCCGTGACTCTCTTTGTGCGTGATCTCTCTCACACACGCGTACAGAAATAATGAGTGTTTTAGATCAGGAGAGAATCACGGCAGACTCCAACAGGGCACAGAGCTGGATAATTACTTCATATGGTTTAAGCTCACTTTGAGGTGTGCGCCTGTGATCCTCATTAGAGTCATGTCGATTTATTTTTAATAACGCACACTCATTAAAAAGACACCAAATTCACACCAACACTATAAACACTATAATCATGAAGTAAATGCGAAGTGGACAGAACCACAAGCAAATAAACAATGTTTATATTATTTAACATAGCATAATGGCCTAGACAACATCCTTGAGGTTTTCAGTGTTTATTCTGCGTTCCATTAAATTTGGAAAGTCGTAATTCCAGCTTTCTACTTGAAAAGTGCAGGAGGACACCACTTGATGTGGGACTTTTAATTTGAACACCTTCGCAGAAGTCTACAATTGATTTTGCAAAGATGCTGGTATTTGACGTCATGCAAAATGGCAGGGCTTTAAGCACATTAATGTTTCAAAGTTGTAACATTACACAATAATAAATCTGTTTGCAATGTATAAAATAATAATCTTTTCTGTTGATAATCAACCTCAAAACAAATGCTAGCATTGGTGGTTTGCTTCTTTATACAACTTTGAATGAAACAGCATTAAATTGTCAAAGGGCAGGATGGGAGATGTAGTCTCAGGCTCACCTGGCTCCTGCCTCGGCGACGATAGTTCCTGCGAACGATGTTCTTGTAGTTCTCATTCTTCTTAGTCAAATAGTAGAACAGGACACACTCAGCCACAGTCTGTGGGCGAACACACACAACACTTCAAACCTTACTTGCTCTGCTCATACTCTCTGATCATATTCATGCAGTGCAAACAGTGAGATGAAGAGGATGGTATTAATAAAGACGCAGGTGTACCTTTCTCTCCAGAAAGGAGGCTATCAGGCCAAAGTTTTTTGGGTGCTGGATAAACCTGCAGTGAGGGAGAGGAAGAGCTGTGATACAGAGCAAACACAACCTTCAAATGCTGTATTTAACCATTTAATTATTTCAATGACTTTCGTGAAGGTGATTTCTTTAGAGTGGCATGACACAAGGTTGATTTGCCTGGTAATGTTCCTCATTCACTCAGTAAAAGTCATGCTTAAGAAACAGACTAGACAAGATCTCTCTCTCACTTCCTTCTGCTGCTGACCTCTGCATATTTGGTGCAGATTGGTAGTGATGCACTAACGTGAATTTTTTTACAAAAACAAAAACTTTAGACTTTAGATTAGGTACACATATTCACCATTAAAGGTGGGGTAAGTCATTTTTCAAAAACACTGTTTGGAAGTTAGTCGGGCCGACATCAACAACAAACGTGTAACCAATCAGCATTAGGGGGAATATGGCGATCGAGGAGAACGAGCAAGAGGGAGATTTGAAGAAAAACAGAAAGAGAGATGCAGAAAGAGAGATGAGACAATTCAAAAGAGCTCAAAAGAATATCACTAGAATGAAGGTTTATGACTGGGCAAGCGCTTTAGGACCCGCGTTAATATTAGAAAAGCTTTCCAGCGCTGGAGAGAGCTAAGCGGGAAGGCCTGAAAAACAGACGCGGAGGCTGCTTTGATTCCGCTTCACACGTGAGTAACACTGGGTTTGAGTGTCATTAATTGTCTGGAGCTGCTGTGCTGTTGGCGACTAACAATGAACTCTTGTGTACTGTACGTTCATTTTTTGTGCTTGTCGTTCGTTCGCTTTATTTTTCGTGAATCATTATTTTGCTGCGCGTCAGCTGTGATTAAACAGACATCCACTCTTGCATTGCATGTGTAACAGTGGACAGATATTGAGAGTTGTCCAGGTAAACGACTGCACACCGACAACAATTAGAGAATGCGGTGTTTAGCGTCATTGATAGTGCACTCGCCTCGTCTGCCAGCGGCGAACGGGCTGGGGTTCGAGACCGACTCGGAGCAGGGAAGTTCGGACTGGAGGGTGAGTTTTGGAGGAGAAGCAATGAAGAGAGGGGTGGGTTTGTTTGGGTTTATTTCAAATATCAACAATGTCCAACAGCGTTTTTTGAAAAACGGCTTACCCCACCTTTAACTGGTTGCTTATTAGCATGTATTTTACTAGCATATTGGCTAGGGGTGTAATGGTACATTTATTCGTCCCGAACCGTACAGTACGGACATCACAGTTCGGTTCATGCAGTTAGACGACGAATACAGTCAGTCACAGGCGATCTACATTCCAATCCAGAAGGGGGCGCACGGGGTAATGGAACACTGTTTGCTAACCGCCACAACAGGAAAAAGCACAGAAGAAGAACAACAGATCTAGATATCTAGATGTGTGTGTAATCTCTCAACCAGTGTTTCAACTGCAGAAAAAAGACATCAATAAAACAGCTTGAGAATCTCTCACTTAACATTACATTTACCAAAGGCAAGTCAATTAGTGTCCACAGCATGTTAGTTAACTAGAGAAATGAACTCTAGAGGAGAGCATTTCAGTAAATATATGCACTATATTAGCTAGCTTATACAGTCAAACCAAAAATTATTCAGACATTTTTTATATTTTTGATAGATTTTTACTAGTGGGTGCAGGACACTATAGTTCATTTATGTAAGTGAGGATAGGAAAATAAAGTAAACTGTGACATATTATACCCAAAAATTCTTCATATAGTGGGTTACCAGTAAAATTGATATAAAAAAAAATTTGGAACCAAAAATTATTCAGACACTTTGACCTGACCATGTTTTGCTTAAGTGTTATCTGACATCATTAAGATCATTTTTTTCTGACACAGTTTAACTTGGAGATCTTGTCATATTTTATTACCATTTTTTTTTAAACTATAGTGAATAAACTGTATTAATGAATGAAATGTTCAAGGTGTCTGAATAAATTTTGGTTTGACTGTATATTCATTATGTTTACTTTACTTGTTAGTAATATCTTATTATTTTAGTAATAGTACTTATTATTAATTATTTAATATATGTTTAAATAAATTTGCCATGAAAACAAGTTACGACAGTAACTGTGTAAATGATTATATTTAAAAAATGTAGAAAAATAGAACAGAAATAGAAAAATAACTTTACAATTAGATTTAGAAGTTAATGCAAAACCTGCCTTATGTGCAATTTACATGTTTTGTTTGTTTTTTAAATTTGAGTGTTGATTATTATATCTAAAAGTAAATAGCAACTGAATTGAATAGTTTGAGCTCTGTTGTTAATTGTAACCTTTAATATTATAGTAATGTGTAAGATAGGGGTCCCTGTATATAGTTTACAGCATAGATAGATTTTTTTATCCTTAAGAAAATGTTAATTATAACTGAATTTATTTAAAGAGAGACACAATTTGTTCAATAAACCACTGTTTAATAAAAAAAAGAAGCAATTTTATGTTTAGTTTTCTCCCCCCTGCTGTACCGAACCCGTACCGAACCATGACTTCAATACCGAGGTAAGTACCGAACCGTAACGTTTGTATACGTTACACCCCTAATATTGGCTGTTTATTGTTACTTATACAGTCCATATTAATGCCTTATTTTGTATGACCACATTCTATCACTTATAGTGCTTTTATAGCACTTCTTTGTCCTTTTTTAAGCTTTTTAAATTAAGGACAGCTCATGGTCACTCTGGAACTCTATTGCATGTTTATTTCAGTTGCATGATATATTCAGTTGGCCTGTAGAAGATTGGAGACACGTATGCTCAAGTAGTCGTGCTTACTTTAGCATCAGCACAGAGCTTTATGTTTCAGTTGTTCACTTTTCACCTAGTGCTGCACAACTAACAACATGACCACATGCACAAAAACTGCTGAGATCTTGAAAGCCAGGGGAGAGATGCTAAACCACATGCTGATACATTTTAGTACAGATTTCGTAACTCCACATTCCTTCATGCAAAATCAACATGCACATGAGTGCAGAACATACTTCTCACGAAAAGTGTCCTTCTCCTGTTCGCTCCACATGTTCATGACCTGCCTATCTTTGTAGACCTTCATGGGATCGTCCATCAGCCCGTTCATGTTGATGAACTTTATCCTCTGCTGTTCGGCATCAAACAACATGGGAGGAATGACAGCTAACTGACGCATCTGCTTCTCTGAGTTCTGCAGAAGGAGAAAGAAAGGCAAACAAAAATAAATATGTAAAAAGAACCGAAAAACAGACATTTTAAAAGAATAGTCAGAAACATTCTGCAAAAATGAGTGGACACTGAATCTGTGTCTGAGTTTAGGAAGTGCATCAGCCACAAAACCCTCCTGGTTGTGCAAGAGACCTTGAGTTGTAAAGTCACTTTGATATGTGTGCACTTTCCAGACAGGCACACAAACATTTGATTTCCAAGAGTATGCTTATCTGTTGTGTGCAACAGCATTTCCTATAGAATCGTTTTTGCAGCGCCTGAGTGTATACAATACTGTTTAGGAAACATACATACACTACCGTTCAAAAGTTTGTTTTCGTTCAAAAGTTTATGTTTTTGAAAGAAGTCTCTTATGCTCACCAAGGCTGATGATTCCTGAAAGTTCAAAAGAACAGCATTTATTTGAAATAGAAATCTTTTGTAACATTATAAATGTCTTTACTGTCACTTTTGATCAATTAAATGCGTCTTTGGTAAATAAAAGTTTTTTTGTTTTTTTTAAATTACTGATTATAAACTTTTGAATGGTATAAGATTTGATATATTGATTATTATTTTAATACATTTTTTTTTTTTTAACAAAAACTGCAAAAAAAAAAAAAAAAAACATTCAATACAGAGTGTTTTATCTCATCAAATTCAGACTGCACGCTATCAAGTATGGTAAAATGTATTCTACAGCTATGGTGCTGTAGATTTGACACTGAAAAGCAGTGCAGGAAACACTATGTGTTTAAGTTGCACTCTACCTCTTGCTCTGAAATGCCATCGATGATCTCAGAAACCTCATGTTCGCTGCGGGCCGCAGAGGCCAGACCTCCACCTCGCTGAGCCACTCTACTGTAGAGAAAATACAGCCGTTAACACATTTCTATCAGCATGAGCTTATGAAAACACACAAGACCATGCAAAAGTCTCCAAAGCTCAAGATGGCACATGACCACTCACTTCTGCATGCGCTCCTGCATCTCTCTCTGTTTACGGATCTCAGGAAACTGCTTTTCATAGTACTCCCGCACTTTGCTCTCTTTGGCTCTGCGGCGTGGGTTATTCTCAATGCGCTCGACTTTCTTCTCCCAGGCCTCCATTAGCTGGTCGTAGCGCTGACAGAACTTCTGTTCCTGAGCACACAAGTCAGAATGTAAAGGATGAAAATCAAAGTCTAGCTAGACTATACTGCAGTAGAGTCATCAAGAGAGGAAACATTAGAATGAAACTTATTGCTGACAGATAACAGTTCCAATGTAGTTTTAACCACCCCATCCTTCAATATCTTCAATGACATGATCACTTCAACCACTTTTATGGATAGCTATGTTGGTTGCCCTGGTAATGAATAAACAAATATGCCTAATATTCAGCTATAGGGAGCTCCAACAATGCCATCCTACTGTGTGTTTGAGTGCGTGTTTGAGTGCTATCACTTACCCACTGCTTCCGAGCATGATTTCTTCTTTTGAAATACAGAATGAGCTTTTTCCTCATTGCCTGATTTCTGTAAAGGGGAAAAATAAAACATTAAACATAACAAAAAATGCCATTTCTAATGCGTCTCATCAATATTATATACCGACCCCAAACTTTTACATTTAATCTGTTTATTTGTGTGTTTGAGAAAGAGTTGGTTAGCTAGCAATGCAGGTCAGATTAGTAATCAGCCTTAATTCTCTCACTCCATACTGATTAATTCCTAGTTGCCAACCTCTTACATGGCAGAGGTCACGATCATTAATCTACTCTCATCCAGCATTAATGAGTCCTACATGAGGGTGTGTGTGCGCCTGGTTTCAGATGTCTCTCAGACTGGCATCATGTGCAATTGACATGTACTACTGGTGCACTTAGATCACTTTAAATTGTTGTTTAATGCATGTACTTGTGCGAGTGAGATTAATTGTGTAGGTGCAGAGGTGGCACTGCATTACACAGCAGATGGCTGGAGGATTAGCTGCTTTATGTGACACACTGGAAACGAGAATGCAGCTCAACGCCCATGATCTACACTAGGGCTGCACGATATATCAAAATTATAAAAAAAAAAAAAAAAAAAAAAAAAAAAATCGCAAATGTACATATCGCGATATGCGTATCGCTACAGCTTACAGTAACTGCATGATTTTAATACTCCAAAAGATTTCAAAAGTCCAAGTTTAAGGTAGATGTAGACAGCAGAGAGAAGACTGGACACATGACTGCTACATACGTGTGAAATGTATAATATTAATACGTGTGACACGGTTAATGCAATAAGTGAAGTACTCATGCGCACAGAAAGCTGCCTCTCAGACAGCGCGTGATCCCGAATTCAGTTCTCTTCCGCAGCTTATATGGCCAAATACACACAAATTTATGTCAAAATGCCCGTTTTGGTGAGTATTCAGATAAACACAGTCAGTTATGTCTTAAGTGGGTTGAACAATTAAGAAAAAAGCGCGCGTGTAACAATATATTGGATCCGTGCAACTTTTAAAGTGACAGTGCCTAATAAACCTGCTTCCAACTGTGTGCTTAATGTTAATCAAACAACAAAAGACAAAGAAAATCAGAAAAATTGGTGGTCTTTTGTAGCTGTTCGAACACATTCGACCACATGAGCGTCTACACTATGAAAGCAATCCGATCAAATACGTTTTCGACTACCTCTGAAAGTGGTCAAAAGTGGACAAGCTCAAAAAGTTTTAGACCCCATTTACACCTGTATTTATTCCACTTGTGATCTGATCAACCAAAACGCATCTTAATACCAGGTGTAAACAGGGCCTAAGGAACTACAATATTAGAATATTAATTGGGCTCTATGCCTGTGTCTCTACAATGCTAGTTTCATCCCTCAGTCATTATAAACACTGCAGCAAATGAGATGGCATATAAGCATGTTTGCAATTGGTTAAGCTACCTATTTCTTTATCTCTCAGTGGACACAGTTGTTTGAGTTTTGAAGGAAAGAGAGAGAGAGACAGAGAGAGGCAAACTCACATCTTGATGTTCTCATGGTACTGTTTGGTATCAGACGGCTGGTTGTACAAAGGCTGTGGGGGAGACAGATGAAAGCAGTAGAGTTCAGTTTCACACACAAACACACACCGCGGTCACATCAAGGCAGCCCAGCTCTGGGAGAACTTCTCTTTTTCTACCGTCCCATTTTTCAGTCAAGCCCAGAAACACAAAGAAGACTGTCCTCTCCAACACCACATCTAAAACCTTCTGCTATCATCATCATCATCATCATCATCATCATAATCACACACTCGTTTGAGATGTCAAGTGAAGAGTTTTTCTGGCAGTAGGTCTCCTCTCTGTCACAGAAGTCCAGAGCATTTGATGAAATAGTTGGCACCAGAAAGGCTGCTCTATCAAGGCATTGGTGGTCACTTCCTGTTTGGTTTCTCATGTAACGGATGCTGAGTGGCATCGTGCCAAACGCTTCTGCACGAGGTCAACAGCCATGTTGTAAACAAATAGGCAGCAGTATATGTGATCACACACAGAGACTTGCAGGCTGAAGGAGTTCATATTTCACACTCTGGAGGTCATGTTACAGCAGTCAGTTTTCATACACCTCGAATGTGTAGGTCAAAAAAACAAAACAAAAAAAAAAAACAAATTTTTTTTGAATGAATTGGGAAATCAGGTCATTTAAAAACTATGAAGCAAAAACATGTACATGGTCTTGATGTATCTTGACACAGAGCATGATGACAATCTGAAGACCCTGTCAAAGTCAACTCTGACATAAATGGCTAATGTGACACCTGACCCCATCTATCTTTGAAAACTATACTGTGCAAGTGCTATAAACGAATATAATGGGATCGGCTGACACCTTAAGCTATTTTTAACAGAGAAGATTGATGGGGAAAAAAGAGGGACGATATGTGAAAAAAGGAAATAAGGAGAGAAATGTGGACTCACCAGCTCTACTCGAGGTCCAAGTCCCTCCAGGATCCGGTGAGCCTCCTCTGCCTTTTTCTGTTCAAAAAGCACAAAAGGCACACATGTCAGCAGCACATCACCACAGCAACACACCTTACACTCTCTCTAGCGCACACACAGAAACAAGCGAGTGTATAAGGGATGCACTATTAATAGAGCTCTCAACAGAAGACACTCGCTGCCCTCTGCCATCTACCTCTCTCCTCTCTCTCTTTGTGAAAGAGAGAGAGAGAGGCTGGGGAGGTAATCCAATTAGATGCAATAAAGAAAGAAGAATCTATTACATTCTGTGCTGTCCTGCTTAAATGCAGAGAGAGAAAGCAAGAGAGAAAGAGAAAACAAAATTGGAGACCTAATAGGGACATGGTGACAAAAGCAGCAGATTGGCAAAACTGCCAAAACTGGCAGTTTTGTGTGGCTTGTGTGTCTCTTCCACACAAACATACAAAATGAAAGCCTTAAATTATCTAAACTACATTATCTTTCTCTCTTGCAAACAAAACTGAAAACTTTAAGAATAGTCACACACAGGTACTAATGCACTGTCTAAAAATAATGGGGTGATTTTATTCCATTACTGAGATTGGATAAATAGTGCACTTTCTACTAGCCATTGATGCTTACTTAATTTTCCTAGTGTGTGCGATATATTCTTGTTTATGACCAGACTAAGAGCAAACTCACACTCTGAAATCATCTTTTTCATTCAGCAGATCTGATCACCAGATGAAATGCTCATATTTTTAATTGTCAATCTAATAATTGCTCTTTCATTATACCAGGTACACTCATTATAAAACTAAACTGAGTTATTACTGAGTCATCACTGTGATTATGACGTCAACCATGAGCACATACAATTATGACCACCCACATTTACATAACATCTATTCAATACAGCAACTTCAGCTGCCCTGACATATGAACTACACATTTCATATGATAAATAAGGCTACTAACAGCAGCTGCACTGATAACTGATTATTCTGTTATTTCTTCAATTTTTTTTTTTTTATGTTATGAAGGTTATGACTTAAATAGCAGATTTAAGTTACAAAATTGATTTGAAATTATTAAATTATAATATTACTACGAACGATTAATACTACTACATTAAAGTATTAATTAAACCATAGTTAGATATATTAATATAAAAACGGATTAAATTGAATTGAATTTATAATTTCATTTATACAAATAATAATTACATTTATTTTCTTATGTAGGTATAGATTTAAATTACAAAATTTAATTGAAATAATTAAATTATGATTTACTGATTAATAATAATACATCAAAATACTAACTAAATCAGTTAAATATAACTATTTATTATAAAATATATAATTATATATTATTTAATTTATATAAATTATAATTAGTTACATAATAAAATAAATTACTTAATTTTTATATATTTTATCAAATGTATTGGTCAAAATCAATGCTCAAAAAATAGGTTTTGCTTCATTGTTTGACATATATGCATGCTCTATGAAATATTTGTAGCTTAATGAATACTAGTTTACTGTTAGAGTGAGCTTTTGATTGATTATCTGTTTTATTGATTTGCCCAATGCAAATAGGTTAGACAATCATAAGAGAATTAAAGGTACTGTAGCCAAATCAGCTCTTTTATTTCCAAGGGAGAAAGGATGCAAAACCTGTTTCCCTGCTGGAATCTTGACTAACATTATAAGTGAACTTCAAAGGTAAACAACAAACAGGTACTGTAGAACATGGCACCTTTAATAAGACAATTTCCTCTCCCACAGTGAATCAGCGTGATACTGGCACTTTAACAAAACTAGCTTCTGTATTGTATCCCATGGATTTCAGAGAGCATCGAGTGCTTCCTGAAAGAGAGCAGGAAGGAGTGAGCGCTCTTCAGCAGTATTGCAGCATGAGAGACCTTAATGGATTAAGAGATGGAGGGTGTGATTAAAAGATCACAGCATGACAGAAGCTAGAACCACCTGACCGAGGAAACCAAAGTACAGACCTGGATACACTTGAGGCTGATGGCAGATCAAATTATGATGGAGATACAGCTTTCAGCAGGGTATACTGAAATTTAGTGCTAAAAATGACCTCCCAGAGACACTGAAAAAGATATCCAGCAATCCAACCACTCGAACCACAGGATTTTTTCTGGTTGGTTTGATGCAACCACCATCACACAAAAAAATAAAATGTGCTACATACACAGTGGACTCTCAGATGGTCCAAATACTGGATAACTGTCATCATGTTTTTTGTGCCTTTATAAACATTATGATTGTCACAGCCAAAACTCCATTCCTAACATATATGCTGTATACTTGAATACAGTACTGACTTCAAGATTTGAATCCAAGTACTTGGTCAATGTTTCATAAAAAGATGCAAATAAATATTTTATATCATATATAAGACATTCATACTCCCTACTTCTGGTTTGAAACTCTGCTTTAATATTCTAGTCTCTCACCACTAGAGGGACCACTAGCACCACAGACACATCAATGCTGCGTATGCAGGATACTGTGGCACTCTCCACAGCTGCATCCCAATTTACATACAATCCATAGTATATAATATGCAAGTGTAAGAGTAGTGCACCCCAAATGATAGTGCCTCAAAGTATTTCAAAGGAGCCAAGATGGAATGCTATATTGGACTTTTTCAGTAATTTACTGTAGACAAGTAGAGGCAAGGAATAATGTCAAAATTTTAAGCTAGAAACTAATGCTTATAGTATGCAGTAGAGGGGGGTGTGTCGCATCAATACACAAATGTATGACAAGGTGGTATATGCCAATTCTGGTGTACAATACAAATGAACAAGTATGTACGATGCCATTAACAGCAAAGGAATTGTAGTGCACAGTGTGAGAATTAAGACGTAGCCAATGGTTCTGTTTGAGAGAGTCTCTAGAGCTACAGAAGTGGTGTGATTCAGCATAATAGACTGTGTGTCTGTGAGTCATATGGTGGTGGCGGGGCTGAGTTCACCGCCAATCGACTGCAGCACCTCATTACACTTTTAACAGCTCGTTTCTCTCATTAAGATCTGTCACATCTGTTTGACTTACCTGCGTCTGTTGAGATTTATTTTTTTTTGAACACCAAAGTTCCTTTGTTTAATATGTGTGTGTACTTGTCTAATTTCTATATATATATATATATATATATATATATATATATATATATATATATATATAGTTCTGTTTGATATATATATATATATATATATATATATATATATATATATATACACACACACACACACACACACAAATATATATACACACACACATACACACAATGATGAGCCAAAACCGTATGACCAGTCAAAGGTGAAGGGAATATCGTTGATCATCTCCTAACAAGGGCTCATTTTAAGGTCTAGATAGATTAGATGGTAAGCAAACAATCAGTTCTTGTAATCAATGTGCTGGATGCAGGAGAAATGGGCAGGAATAAAGATGTGAGCGACTTTGACAAGGGACAAATTGTTATGGCTAGGTGACTGGGTCAGAGTTGGCTCTGAAACGGCAAGGCTTGTGGGTTACTCCAGGCAGCAGGGGAGTTCGAGGAGTAACAAACCACAAACCAGCGACAAGGTATTGGACGTCCAATGCACGAGGGCAATGAAGGCTTTCCCATCTGGTCCGAGCCAACATAAAGGTCTACTGTGGCACAAGTCACACAAAATTTTTATGATGGTTATGGGAGGATTGTGTCACAACAACACAGTGCATTGCACTCTGCTGCGTAGCCACAAACCAATCAGGGTGTCTGTGATGACCCCTGTCCACCGTCAAAAGAGCCTACAATGGGCACGAGAGCGTCAGAACTGCACCTTGTAGTAGTAGAAGGTCGCCTGGATCAGATGAGTACCGTTTTCTTTTTCATCACATGGACAGCAGTGTATGTGTGCACCATTTACCTAGGGAAGTGATGGCACCAGGATGCATTGTGGGACGACAACAATCTGATGTAGGGAGTGTGATGCTCTGGGCAGTGTACTGCTGGGAAAACCTGGGTCCGGCCATTCATGTGGACGTAAATTTGGCAACTTGGCGTGCTTTGCCAGCACGCAGAAGACCAACAACATATTAGTCAGGTGGTCATTAGAGACCTGCGCAGGACGGATTTTTCAGTCCCGCTCCCGCAGGATTCTGTCCCGCTCCCGCCCACGACATTCATGTTTTGTCCCGCTCCCGCCCACAAAATCCCGCATAAAAGTACCTTATATAGATTTTTGTCCGTATATCCATGAAATAAGTTATGTGTCGCCACAACATCCCAGAATAAACGCTTCCGATAAAATACTTGTTATTAAAGCATCAACATTCACAAGCCACAGTTAGTTTTAACCGAAAAGCAAGCTGCTGCATGCGTGCATGGTTTGGTATGGCAGAATGCGTGCAAAGAGCGCTCCCTTTATAATGACTAATAAGCTGACATCTCAGTTCATCGCGATCTCACAAAGCTCTGTTATAACACAATGAATATATGAACAATAAATCTTTCATAATGTTTACACTTCGTGTGTTATAATAATAGGATTCATGAGCATGCCAATTTCAGCACTGCATAAAAACTCATTTTGAGTGGTGAGAGGATTCTAACAAACACGTGATTGTGTTGCGTCTCCATTGCGTCTCAGAAATCAACAGATATGTCTGTGATTGGCTATATTGCTCAACACTGCAAACACAAGTTATAAATAGAATCTCGCATATGCTTGCGACTGTAAATCGTTTTTATTTTATATTAGTTATTGTTGCTTTTTTTGCAATATATGAATAACAATTTATTAGTTTTTAGATATTTTATGTTTAGATATTTCTATTTTGCGGAAGTCCGCAAATCATTTGATTCTCCCGCAACCCGCACACGAGTAGTGTCTCACTGCCCGCGCCCATCAAATCTTGTCCCGTGCCGCACTCTGTTGCATTTTGGTCCTGCGGATCTCTAGTGCAGGTCTCTAGTGGTCATAATGTTTTGGCCTCATTGGTGTATACAAGATGCAGTGTGTGCAGGGAGTGTTTTTTTTTTTTTTTGTTCTCACCCTGTTTTCATCATAGATGATCTGGACAAGGCTGCGGTGTTTGGCTTCACTTGGTGGAGGTGAGATGGTGCGCTCTGGCTCCTGGGGTTTCGCAGCCTCTTCCTCCAGTTGTTGCTAAAAGAAAATACAGAGCATGAAAGACCTTCCCTGACTGCCATAAATCAACAGTGACAAAGATTACAAAATAAAATAACTAGAGATGCACCGATACTAAATAACTAAAATACGATAGCTGATCATTCAGAATGATACCTGCTGATGCCGATACTGATAGTTTGATTTTTCTTGAGGAAAAAACTCTCCCAAATAACGCTGCAAACTGTACAGGGAGCCATCTCATTTGGTACACTATAATATTAGAGGTTACAATTAACAACAGAGGTATTATATTCAACTGCTATTTATTTTCAGATATAATAATTGCACTCAAATAAAAACTGAAATGTTTGTATACAACTCGGTTGCACATAAGGTAGTTTTCATAAGCACTTGTCTTCATGGCAAATTTATTCAAACATGCATATCTAATTAACAGTAAATAAGCTCCTCTCTAGCGTTTTTTTTTTTTTTTTTTAAATAGCTAAATAATGAACTGTGAACATCGGATAAGTTTCCTGAGGTAAATGCAACATTAAGTGACATTGTTCACAAGCTGATACACATATTGAATGATTAAATGAGACATGATATGGGTTTCAGTAAATTGTATTGTATCTTTCAACATACCTGCTTCTGATATTCATGCATGTTTAAGATATAACTTGAATTAAAAGTGGAAGAAAAGACCCGTGCTCTGCGCTGCTGCCTGAATTGAGGTGATCTGTCACATCACATTTAAGAGCGTCAAAACGCCATTTATTGTATGAATTTCGTAATAAAATGTACAGAATTTGAAAGATGAGACTTTGTTTCTTATCAGAAGTAACAAAGCACAAAGCACTTTGCAATTATTGGATGAGAGGCACGTCACAAATAATGCTCGGTGTAGGGCAAAAATCGTGGACCTGGCAACCCTGGCTTGAACTACGGGTGATTCATAGGGTCAGACAGAGCCTGCTTTTATGTAGCTATTTTTTTTTAACTGTTTTATTGTCGCGTTAACTTGCCCTAAATTCAACACAAGATACATTTTCTTTACACACACTATGAGTTGCAGGCTGACATGTTTTTCCGTACCCTTTTGACACCAGTGCATCTCTAAAAATAACTAAACTGAAACTCTTATTTATACTTATGAAAGAGGACAAATTTAACTTTTAAAATAAGCAGTCAGACACAACAAGGATCCAACATTAAGTGAGCTAATTTAACGCTACATCCTCATCAGAAGAAATGGCAGAAAAGCTTTCTTATTGGCTGAATAACACTAACTCTTTAGCTAAGAGAGTCAGTGAGACAACTTAATAGTCAAAGATTGATGATCAACAAAAATTTCACAGCTTATACACAGATGCACACACACAGGCTGAGGCCCTGGCAGCAATGAAATCCTGAAATGGGCCTCCTTGCAAACATAAGCCCAAACTCATATGGATCAGCTCTAGCGCAGGATCAAGATGCTGTGTGTGCGCTGAGTTAAAGAAAATAAACGAGCCGTCCCGTCGTGCTCACAGACAGACAAACACACAGTAATCTGATATTCTCACTTCTCTTTTCTCTCCATCATTCCCTCGCTTTACATTAAAGTTTACCGCACCATTTAATTGCCCCAGATGTTTTAATGCTTGGAGGAAACCTGAGGGGAGAGGAGAGAGATGGACGGGGTCCGTTACCTCACTGAAAAAAGATGCCAAATCTTTCAGAAGAAAACAGTATGGGGTTGAGGGGCAGATGAGGAGAGGTTCATTTTTCTTAGTAGCGTGACTGTACTTATACAACCACTCAGGCTCGAAGCCGTTTCACTCCCTCTCCAATCCTCCATCACCCCCACAATGGACTAGCCCATGGAGCGCAGGTGGCTTCGATTTATTGAGAAGCCGTTTGGACACGGTCCAAAACCTCAAGTGAATGGGGGGTTTGTTTTACAAGAAGACAGGGTCTGCTTATATATTTTCTGCAATGGCCCTGATAAAAAATGACTAGAAATATCAGAGAAAAAATTCTAATGCAACCTTTAAAGATTGCCTTATTATACATACATTTACTCTTGTGCAAATTAAAACATATAATAGTTGAATTTACTTGATGCAATTATTCCGCTGAAATAAGTGACCTAAAATTATACTGCAGCATTAATGTTTGAAGTAGACCACTGAGTAATGGCACTGCCAAGAGAGAGAAAGAGAGCTAGAGAGGGAGAGAAAAAGGAAGGAAGGAGACCGAGAGGAAACAGAGGAAGTGTGTTTGTAGCCGTGTGGCCTGCTGTGGCAATAACCACACAATAATCACAACTCTTCTCCGCACACACACACTCATCTACTACTGCTACTAGACTCAAAACATACAGATTACATAACACTAACTGCACTGTGGATGAAAAGTATCTACTTATGCTTATTACTCTGAAAGCTGTACTTAGAAAGAAATCCTTGTTTTCTTCTAAATAAAAAGCTTTGCAACGCTTTCCTGATGCTTATTTTAGAAGGCCAACTTTTCCAGAAATAAGAAAAGTTGCATTCAAAAATGCATTTTAGAATCCTTTATGCAAATAAATGGACAGAATGTGCTTGGAGGGGAAAGAATGTGCTTGGAGGGGACATTTATTTGAGGGTCCATAGAGTTGCTTGTCTAAACAGCTTCAAAATAGCTGGGTTGAAGCTTACCTGTTTTTTACGCAATTTGCAGATCTGCTGCTCCACCATGGTGATCTCCCGGTCCACGCGGTCCATGTTCTGGATTAGCTCCTCTTTGGAGAGGCGGGTGGGAACCAGGTCCAGGTCGGCCTCCATGGGCACCGGGCTCACAGGAGAGATGGGCTCAATCTTTCCAATGGAACTGCTGCTGCTGTGCTCCTGCATAAAAACATCATTGTACTCATTCAGACCTTGTAGATGCTTTATGGTGTTTGTCAAAGCTGTGGGTTTAAATGATTTTTCCTCTGATTAACAAGAATCAGAAAGACATTTACCCATTCTGGTTGGAATCACTACAGTCCCATCTAGGATGATTAATGTTAATTATTATTATTAATTATCAAATAGACTCCTATATTTTCTCAAGAAAAATCATTTCCATGCAGGTGCTAAAGTGTTCAGAGGGGTTGTTGGCAAGCTGATATTTTTGTAGCAAAGGGTGTTCTGGTTGGTTGCTGTGCCTGACTAAATGGTTGCTAAAGTGCCCAGGGTTTTAGCACATAGTATGATAAAATGCTTGTGAACTCCTTTATATATATATATATATATATATATGGAAGTGGATCAAAACCTTTCATTAAAGTTGTCCTAAAACCTTCTTCTTAGGACAACTTTGGTGAACTTTTTTGATCCACTTCAAATGTTGACTACTGTGTATATATATATATATATATATATATATATATATATATATATATATATATATATAGAGAGAGAGAGAGAGAGAGAGAGAGTACATAAACATTCAAAAGGTTTGGGGTTGGTAAGATTGTTTAATGTTTTTGAAAGAAGTCAGTTTGCTCACTAAGGTGGCCTTTTAGTTTTCAATTTTAATATAATTTAAAATGTACGTCTAATCATAGGAGCTATGTTGCCCATCACAGCTCGATACAGGCATCAAAAACACTGCCTCTTTGCCGCAGATCTGCGGTAAGTTCTTCCACAATTTTTTTTTTTTTTTTTTTTTTTTGTTTTTTTTTTTTTTTGTATCTTTAGGTTTGGTCTTAAAAATGGCATTGTAAATGCTAAGCGAACCAGGACTAAATGTATCATTTTCTTTTTTGGTCTGGACCAAAAGAACCAAGAGAACCAAGAGAACCGAACTACAAGTGTGAACACACCCTAAAACAAACTGCACCATTTGAGAACTCTCTCATGTCCTTAGCACAAACAGGGTGGGACGCGTTACGTGTCAAGGTTTCATACAAAGGTTTGGGGATTTGAACATACCCCTAACCTCAAGCATGAGCAATAGCAATAGTGATGCATGCCTTGGCAAGCACCACAAATTAATACAATTCAGCATTTCAAGTTTTTTTTTTTTTTTTTACATTTTGGGTTCTTGGAAATAGATACAATGCACTTCATTCTTCTCTAAAAATAAATGAGGTTACAACACAGAACCGCTTGGAGACTGTTTAGAAACTCTTATAATAAAATGGTGAATGTACACACAGCAGATCAGTGGTTGAGACTATTGGAAAATCAGCTAATTTAAAGTGTGGTAAAGAGCCTCTGGGTTCATCCTCTGACATGAAGAGAATGTTATATAAGAGGAGTGATCAGGGAGGGCGCCTGCTGTTCTCTCTCTCACCACCCTTTAAAGATCACACAGGCAGAGCAGCCCTCAAGGCAATGCCTGGACTGCGTGGACAGAATCACCAAACAAAAATGAGACTAAAAAAAAAATACAATAACTAAAAACAACAACAACAAACAACATTTTTTAACAAGACTTTGTTGACGTCTGGCTCACATGAAAGATTATTAACACCCCATGTGTTTTAAAATAAGAAAATAAAAAGATTTATTTAAACAAACAAACAAACAAACAAATAAATAGACAGATTTATTATTTACAAGAAAATAGACAATGCAATTGCCATGTTCCATAATTAATCTCATCTTTATGAAACCCCTCAACATTTAAACGTGTGGCTAAAATATATAATTCCAGAATGTCCATGGAAAGAGAGAGAAAGCCCAAATGCCCAAGGACACCCTGAGAGACTTTCTAATGTTCAAAACACATTCCTAGGGGCATTCCAAACTTCAGGCAGGATTTAACACTTGAAAGAAGATTTGACAGAGTCACTTTAGGATTCAAAGCTGTATACTCCCTCTCTCTCTCACACACACACACACACACACACACACACACACACACACACACACACACACACACACACACACACACACACACACAGTGTAGAATGAAAAGTGAAATGTGTGTATAAGAATTAAAAACCCCAAGCTGCTTTATATAAACCATAAACCTGAGTGCTCAGAAATGGATATGCACTGCAGTAACCTTTACACAAACAGGTACACACACACACGTTTTTTGTGGATTGTGGGGACATTCCATAGGCGTAATGGTTTTTATACTGTACAAACTGTATTTTCTAATCGCCCTACACTACCCCAACCCCTAAACCTAACCATCACAGGAAACTGCACATTTCTATTTTCTCACAAAAATTCATTCTGTATGATTTATAAGCCTTTTGAAAAGTGGGGACATGGGGTAATGTCCTCATAAGTCACCTAATTGAACATTTTACCTCGATTATGATTAATGAATGATTATTTTGTTTCTGTTTTTATTTTTTGTCCTCAAAGTTCACTTTAAGGTTTGTACTGTAAATATGATTGACTATTAAAGGTGGGATATTTTTTCCTATTGAAAGAGTGATCTGACATAACAGCTCACGCAGTTATTTTATCTCTGGTTCGTAACATTTCTTACAGATTTCTGCTCGTTGTAAATCAGATAAAGATAAATTAGCACAGTACCAGTAAGTAATGAGAGCGATTGCGTGTGTGAATTAGTCATACAGTCTCTATTAATTGTGAAGCTGTGGGTTGTAAATAGTTCCTTCAAAAGTAGAAAAATATATGCTATAATAACTGAGTTTCTAAGCTACTTTAGTGATAAAATCACAGGACAGCGCTGACAACTAGTTTCTGCGTTCCTCTCTGTGCGTGCGATATTCACGTTTTGTGCAGCTACTGTTTGAATAAGTGTTCTCTTTGAAGTGCTGTGCAGTGAGCCTGATTCATTTATCAATCAACCAATCTGTCATACTGGCGGAAGGAAACATACACCGTAATCCTTAGAGCATGTATAAGAGTCAAAACTTTGCTAAGTTGTAAATAAAGGAACAACAGTTTTAAAAAGTGATTTTTCACTATTATTTACAACAGGATCTGCATTTCCATGGGTTTAAATAAAAGATTTTTGTTACAATAAAAACATCTTCAACAAGTCAGTCTCAGGTGATTTTTATAAAAAGTAGTTTCAACTTGTTTAAAAGATTATGGCAATTATTAAAGTTTAATTAGAAGTTGAATTTTCCAATAAAAGACGATTTTTACATCTTTTTAAACTTTTACATGATTTGTTACATTTAATTTACCTCTTAGCAGATTTAGACTTATACTGAAAGTGTTTTTTATTCAGCAAGGATGTATTAATTGATCAAAAGTAACAGAAAAGATTAATAATGTTACAAAAGATTTCTATTTCAAATAAATGCTTTTCTTTTAAACTTTCTATTCAAAGAATCCTGAAAAAAAAAATCTATCACAGTTTTCACAAAAATATTAAGCAGCACAACTGTTTCTTGAGCTCCAAATCAGTATATTAGAAGGATTTCTGAAGGATCACGTGACGCTGAAGACTGGAGTGATGCAAAGCTGAATTTTCAGCATCATCACAAGACTAAATTACATTTTTACAGAAGTTCTTACAGAAATAAAAATGTATCACTATTGTAAAACACTGATTTTATGGTGAAGTAAATACTACAGAATAAAAAAAATGTAATTTTTACATGAAAAAGTAGAATTTAAAAGAATTAAAAAAAAAAACTAAGTAAATTCTATATTAGTACTCAATTTAAGCTTGTAGAAATTAAAGCGTAAATATCAACATTATAAAATTAAGTAAAACTAAACTTTTCTGATACTGGTGTTCCCATCACGCACTGGGCCTTGAATAATTAATGAGGTCGATTTTTCGCTGTTTTTACACTTTTATTATTGCTTTTGTGGTTATATTTAGTAACTTGTGACATTTGGAGTTCATTTTCTACTCAAAATGCCACATTCACCCTCAAAAATGATCCATCGAATGTTACCGTCATTGTGTGTTGTGTACCAAGTATTGAGGTTTCTGTGTTCAGGTGTCGCGTTACTTCTAATATGTAGATATGGTGTCTACACAATATCTATTGAATTATTTACTTAGATGTTTCTAAGTAAAACATTCACTTTAAAATCATGGTTTAATTCAGTGTTATATTGTTTGAGTAAAATGTATTGCAAAAGAAACTTTAACCGTAGAAAGTAGAAAGTAGAAATTACTCAACCTTTTACTGGCCAAGTTAAAATTACTTATTTTCTTTGTTAATTTTACTTAACTTAGTTAAGTAGAGTTACTTAATTCCATATTTGAAATTTGCTTAAAAAAAATATGCGTGCAAAAAAGAAAAATTAAGTAAATTTTACTAATTTTTTTTTAGAATGTACTCCTTAAAGTAATAATAATAGTTTATTAAAAAATGTAAGGAATATCACAGAACGTCAATTTTTTTTTTAAATTTAATTTTATTACATTTTTTAAAAAGATGAATTAAATTGTTAAAGTTTTATACATTTATCTGATTACTACTATTTTGATCATAAAATTGTATACATTTTTCTGGATTGTGTGTATTAGGTTTTAAAACAGACAACAGAATTCCTGAAAAAACACTTCATAGCTTACTATCATTATTATTCATAATAAATTAATAAATTGTTAAAGACTTTTATCGATTCAATTGATTAGATAGTCCTTTTGATTTTTAACATGTAATTAAACCATTCAAATGGAATGACAAAATTTAATTGAAAAACTCAGAATTTTGAAAAAAATAAATAAATAAATAAATAAAGATTTATAGGGCTCTAGGTGAACGAGACACTCAAAAAAAATAATTATCGACTCAAATTTTGAATGGTAGTGTGTATTCAAAGAACTCATTTTCAAAATACAAAACAGTCTTTTTGATATTTAAAAAAAAAAAAAGATATGACACTTGCTGAACTATTATTGAAAGCAGTGATATTTTGACTGTGTGTCTGTGATTATGGGGTGACTAGACAGTGTGTTGTGGTGACATTTCCACTAGATCTTTCTACATGAAAGCTCTCAGCTGCCATGACAACAGCTGTGGCAAAACAACCCACCACTGTGGACATACCAGCACGTACGTGTGTGTATTCGCATTTCATTCTGTTCCAGACCCATTTCATGCAACGTTTCACGTTACAGACATGAATGATATCTCAAATCGCACAGCTTGAAAATGAAAAAGCATTACTAGGGCAACCAGAACTAGGAATGACTACTAATGACCAAGCAGTACAGCAACTGGTAACATGCAGCAAAGCCACTGGCAGTATTCATGTGGTTTTAGCGATCAGATTTGCCAGGCCGACACTACAACAATGCAATACCCAATAGATTTGCACTGGATTTGAGCCATATCTAATGACTTGAAGGTGGGCACTTGGCTTGGCCCAGAAGGCAACTACCAAGCAACCACCCAGAATACCCTAGGATCATGTGGCACTTCAGAATCGATTGTTCATCCCAGCATAGATCAGCATTAGTCACTCTAAAGAGACGTGAAGAACATGTAAAATCCAGTTCTGAGCTCTGACTCAATAACACATTTATGAATCATGGGCTGTCAGGATAACATGAGTCATCTGACACCCTGAGCTGTAACAAGCCATTAGACACAGACGTGCTGGTTCACACCTGTCAGACGGCTGCAGGTATGCCGTAAATGGCATATACAGCCCACAATAGAGTATGTGAGAGAGTCTCTTCCCCTCCCTGAGCTTTCAGTTCCACTCGCTTGGTTTCATGAGTGTCATCCAGTATGACAGCTCTTACATAAAGAGAGGGAGATCTCTCCTCTGTCCACTTTGACTTGAGTGTCCTTTCAAAACTCCCACTGCCTCTGTCTCACCCAAACATGCTCAAATCCTCATGTAAATATCCTCAATCGCTCAACCGTCACATCTAGGTCAGCTCCATTACTAATTAATCACTGTTGCACAATGGCTTCCACCTACACAGAGAGAGAGAGAGTTCTGCCTGCAAGCCCCATATTGTCATGGCTGCTAAAAATACACAAAAGCTTTAGGGGGAAGTCATAACAACTCTGGATGGGGAGCGTGATCACACTGACCTTAGAGCACAACTCACACAGGCTTGCTCTGAGGGTGTAATCATTCTGCCCTTTACATCATGCCACAAGCAGGAGGTGTGATCACAGTGACCTTAATCCTGCTGCACAAACACAAACTCAGATGCACATTAAGGGGTAGGGCTGTGCGATTAATCAATTGATTTTCGATCTTGGCTTCCAACGATTATGAAAACAAGATTATCAAGCTAAACCGATTATTGTGGCGCTGCCACATTGCGGTGCACTTTTGTTCCTCCTTAAGCCAAACCTAACATCCAAATCAGCCAAATAAGTGAGTGTTGTAAAATGCAGTCTACTGTTGCTAAACTGCGGGATGTGCCTGATAATAAACAGTGTCATTAAAAGAGCATTAAGCCGCGAAAGAGACACTGTTCCTTAGTCTGCGCAGTCAGAGACGGAGCGGAACGCACATAAAAGCAAAGTATACTGTGGGCTTCGGATTTGGCCTACATACAAAAAAGTCAAAATGCCATTTTGGTAAGTATCCTCATCGTAAACCTAGTTGGTTGTGTCTTAAATGAATGTAACAGCTGAGAAAGAATGCATGTGTAATGGTATCAGTGTACTGGATCAGCGCATTATGTCTTAAAGTGACAGCAGCCTAATATTCCTCCTGTCTGTGTTTTTAATGTTAATCAAACAACAAAAGTCAAGAAGTCACTCACTGCTCTTAACTGAATAGCTTTTGTAACTTTAATAATGATTAATCTTTATTTAATTTATACAGTGAAGATTATATGCAATGTTGTTTTACATTTGATTACTGTCACAACAAATAGTGTTTGAGGCTGTGTGCTTATAACTAGGGATGCACTGGGCCTGATACCAAGCTCATGTACTTGTACTCGTACTCGTAAAAATACCCCCGATACCAAAGACCGATACCTCACGTGACGTAACTGACAGAATTTTCCGTGCACAGAGACACCGGCGGCAGTAGCAGAAACAATGTCATCCTCAGAGGTGTGAAAATACTTAAAAATTAATGATGACAACACACACATTGCGAACTGCATGCTTTCAATCACAATTCGTTATCGATTAGTGAAGGCGGGATAGGCGGAATCGCGCTGAATGACACAGACCAGAAGCGCTCGCGCTCTCTCTCTCTCTATCTCTTTCTTGCGGGCGATCCCAGTTCTCTCAGACAGCGCACGATCAGTTCTCCTCGCGCCTGAATGGTCACATTCACACATAGCTGTCAAAATGTCCATCGTGCGGAGTATCTCACATCAATACAGTCGGTTATGGCTTAAGTGGACGTAAACATTTGGGTGAAAACAGGATGTGTGTCAGTATCCATGGGTTCGGTCTTAAAGGGACTGTAGCCTATATTTGTCATTAATGTTAATAAAACAAAATATGTTAAATAAATGTATACATGGTAAATAAACCTACTGTATCTGAAAAACAAGTTTATTTAATTTGTATATCTATATTATTTGTTGTATTGTTTGTAAATTTATTTTTATATAACAACAATTTATATATATATATATATATATATATATATATATATATATATATATATATATATATATATATGTAATTATGCCCTTTGAAGGTTATTGGACACTGTGAAATTTTTGTTCTTTAAGTTTGTGATAAGCACATAAAAATTATTACTTTTTTCATTAGAGTAATAATAAAGAAGCTGTCCTACATTCATTAGTCTCACTGTGTTGTGCTTGGAAAACTGCAACATCACCAAAAAAAAAAAAAAAGAGAGAGAGAGAGAGAGAAATTAATAAATGTATAGGCATCGGTATCGGCAAGTACTAGAAAAAAAAAGTATTGGTACTCGTACTTGGTCCTCGTACTTGGTAAATGGTATCGGTGCATCCCTACTTGTAACTATTATGATAATCTGCATTTTTCAAAAATATTGTATTCAAATATTTGGGCTCATAAAAAACTAATCTTCGAATACTTGTTTATTTAAATGACGTTTAACGAGAAAGAAGTAATTTTTTTTATTCATCAAGTTGTCGTCACCATTCCTGAACAAGCTTACGATTAGGCAATATACACAACAAGCTTGCATTATATCTTAAGGTTTTCTTTTAGTTGAAAACAAAACAGAACAAAAGCATTTAAGCTCAAGCGTGAACGAAAAAAAAAAAAAAAAAACACTAATAAAGCAGACTGCGACAAAGATCGTACAGAACGTACATATACTCGAGTCAGCATATGGTTATCATTTTTATATTGTTTCACATATTCATGTTGAGAAAAACAATAATACCTATGCTCGGGTGAGAAAATGCGCTCCACTGACAGACACAAAGATAACAGTGTGCTAAGCAAAGTTTTATACAGCGCTTTGTGTTTTCTGTTCTTAAACCTGTCTCCCTCGACAAAACTTAAAGGAAGCATATGCCTCGAGATCATTTCCTCAGAGCCTTGGGGTACAGCTGCTCTTACCTGCAGTCGTGAATGTAGTGATGGACAGCTGTCTTTCCTCATTTGATTGGTGTTTGGATTTCATGTGATTTCTCATAGTAGTGGTGATATTATGATAACAATTTCATTAATTCATTTGATCAAAAGTAATTCCATTTTGTAAGATCATTTAATGAGAATTTTCATTTAAGTAATTCCAAACTTCGTGAGGCAGATGACGACATTATGTGATCAAATACAATCATCTTGTTAACACACTCCACAGTGCCACCCAGTGCATTTAATTATAACTGAGAGTTTTAGTTTGTGTGCTTGGGATTTATCATGGATTCACTGCATTTACGGCCAATAATTTCGAATAATAATTAGATCGAATATTCGTGCACATCCCTACTGCAAGCAGCACAAAAAAAGTGCCACACAACCAGACAACTGTCATTTTCCCAGAAGAGAAAGACTGTCTTTCCACTTTGTAGTTGAAATCACCCTTACTTACAGCTTCTACAAAAGCATATTTTAACATTTAAGATTTGTAAGACTTGCTAAAATCAATTTTTCTTTGGAGATTTGAATGATTTTCGCTTCTGGTGCTCAACTACTGTGGTGGTCTATTAAGCACAGAGCTTAATAAATAGAATACAAAAATATTTTTGTGTTCTTCTGTCAAGAATATACCGACAATCGGCTATACTGTCCACAAGATGAGACTGTTCCCATAGCTAAGATTATACCGCAAATGCTTTAAAACTTTTGCTAACAGCATCATGCCTCTTCCCGCACAATTTGACTCATCTCCTGGGTCTTGTTGTTCCTGTGAGGAAGAGAATAGTGCGAGTCTCTCAAGCTGTCAATAAACACTCTCAGTATTGGCTATGTGATGCACACTTGGCAAAACCTGATACAGTCTGGTGACACCTACAGTTGTAAAGCACCAAAAATGAATCTCACATGGTGTGAGGCAGCAGTATGTTGTAATAGAGAGGCTGCATATACTCCACCTACACACACACCCTTCACAGAGCCCCTGACCTAGAAAAGAGAGTTCCTAAGAAGTTGCAGAGTTATTCCAAACATCTGCCTGTGCCGTTTACCGTTACACCACATATACATTCATTCCCTCACAACCTAACAAATAAAGCCACAGCTGCAAAGTCAGAGGTTCTGCTATTACTGACATAACTTTCTAAGATGCAGTCTTTTAGATACACACAACCAAAAAGTATCTAGACACATATGCCTGTTTTAACAGGCTTGTGTGGTGGTAAATGGCAGTGCTGACCGGGTGATAAAAACTCAGGCCAACGGAAAAAGACAGGCTGATTTACGAGGCCAATAAATATGGAGTAAGTGATAATCTGCTAAACAGACTTATTATCACTGTTCTCTACAGTCAAATTAATCCATGTACAGTATGTAGCATCCTTTCTAGCCTAATCCCACAATAATCACAACGCACAAGCCTGAGGATTCAGAGCCAGAATATTAACTTTAAAGCTTCTTATTAGGAGTAAATCAAAATTCTCTTATGCATCGCGATTCTGAGTTTAGTTTAATTTAGTTTTTTCTCGCATGTGTGCGATGACACTTGGGTGTGCTACAGACAGCCAGATTTTGCTTGCTGCCAATCACACAAACGCACACAAAACCTCTGCATAAGTATATAAATTTGCATATGGTTTCATGGTTGAAGCGAAATACAAAGACAATGTCTTTACTGTCCCCTTTGATCAATTTAATGCATCACTGAAGTTTTGTTTTTTCAAAGGAAAAACATCTTACTGACCCCAAACTTTTGTAGTAGTGTAGTAATAGTAGTGTGGATTTGAGACAAAAAGTCCCCCTGTAGTCGATAATTTTATCCCTTAAAACTCATCTTTGATCACCAAAATGACATATTTAAACGTTTTTTCCTGTGAAAAAAAAAATCTTCATGCCTTAAAATAGCTTGAATGTAACTCTACACCCTTGCCTCATTTACGCAGATCAATGAATATGCTAATTAGCCCTGTCTCCACTCACTCACGCCATCCACTTGGTCAACTTACTGAAGTAAACACTGCACAATGGTATCACTCTTTAGAACATTGGACACATAACGATAATTAATATGATTAATATGAGTTGGACAGCTGCCTTCTAACAATCAGTATCTTTACACTTTGAACAACTCAGAACGTTGGTGGAGAAAGGCATATAGTTCATCATAACATCGTAATATGCATCATATACACGCCATATTGCTAAATCTACACGATTTTTCATATCAACAGAAAAATATACCGTGATAACCTGCCTTCTCTCGAGACTCCCCTGCTAGTTCGCTGTTAATGATATGCTGTAACGCCCACCAGCACGTTGACATGATTGGTTACATGGTAGTTTGTAACGTAAGAAACACCAGCTATTTCGAACCGCAGGTTGAGACTGTCTTTTTTTTCACTGCAGTTTTAAATAGAAAATACTCAGCAATGGTGTTGACATGAATTTGCACATGGTTTGTCTTAAAACATATTAAAAACACCACATAGACATATAAACAACATTAACCCCACAGGGGGTCTTTAAAATTTTTTAGTTGTTGCGGACTGTAATTGTCACTTCACTGGCATCTTGATTCCAGCAAAAGTTTGGACGTATCCAGTAATTAGCAATAGTTACTAATATGGCATATGTGTGGGTATTAACATCAATCTGGAAATCAGATTTGCTGACCTTTGCCATTTCCTCAGCTGCACCCACAGTGAGGGGCTGACGGTGGGCCGAGTGACGAATAAGAGACTCCGTCCCGATTTCCAAGCGAGGACGCTTCATCTCAGAGTACTCCACTTCTGATTGGCTGTTGGGATCCTGCAGGTAAATGTGTTCATATCGGATGTGGGGCTCTTGACCTCTGTAGAGGGAGAAAAGAGCAGAAGGAGAAGTGAATTATGGGTAAGATACACACATTAGCCAAATTCCAAAAGAATGTCAGGATGAAAAGGTTAACAAAGCAGATTCATCTTTTTACACACACTAAAGTTGACATTTAACAGCAGTTACATCATCAGAACACAGCAGACCTCAGATGGGTGAATATGATTCCAGTAATACAAGACACTTCCACTTTATATTCATAAGGAGGGCAAGATTTCATTTTATCCATTGGGAATTAATTGGATCATGAAAAAGAGGGCTAAATGTGTTACTTACATCAATTAGCAATTATACACTGCATTATTGACAAGATTTTAGAAAGACTGCATTACCTATAACAGTTGATTTTAGGGGTGGGCGATATGACCAAAATCTTATTTCAAGGTATGAGAAATTTTATTTCACTATATCGATATCTCAGTACAGCTATTTTTATTTTTATTTTGTTATTAAAAATAAGAACAAAGAAGCAAATTACAAAACACGTTTTTCAGCTACAGTAGGTTTATTTAACATGAAGTAAGTAATACTACAGAAATTGAATAATCAGTATAACTAAAACACTGCATAGTCTTCACTGTATG
Source organism: Ctenopharyngodon idella (assembly GCF_019924925.1). Lineage (NCBI taxonomy): Eukaryota > Metazoa > Chordata > Actinopteri > Cypriniformes > Xenocyprididae > Ctenopharyngodon > Ctenopharyngodon idella. The sequence continues at coordinate 14,597,471 of NC_067227.1, forward strand.
AATAAAATATTCTTATTAAGGATACAATGATTCAGTCAAAAGTAAGTGATTTTCTCTTGGTCTTTTGTTGTTTGATTAACATTAATGAGACGGACAGAATGACCGGATTCAATATACTGACACACATCCGGTTTTCACCCAACTGTTTATGTTAATTTGAGACATAATCGACTATGTTTACTTGAATACTGATGGGCATTTGACATTTTTGTGCGTCTATCTGACCATTCAAGTGCAATAAGAACTGAATTCACGATCGTATGCTGTCTGAGAGAGGCAGCTTTCTGTGCGCGCGCTTCAGGTGTGTCAGTCAGCGAGAGCACCAACCGCATTGAGTTCTTTTTCACAGTTTATTGTGCTTAACTAATTACTCTCAACATCAAGCACCTACTTCTACTTATTATTCTCATTTATGCATGTCTCTTTATCACTCTTACGTACATATAACTTTAAGTAGTACTGTGCTATGCAGATATTTTTACATACCGCAAAATAAACTATAAAGTAAAATTTTGAACAATAGACAATTTATACTGTTGTAAGGATATATACTGTCATACTGCCCAGCCCTAGTTGACTTTAAACAATACTCATGATACATTTATTCAAACAATTGAGGGAAAATAAGCATTGTCCAATAAAATCTACAAAAAAAAAACAATACAATGTCCTGTATGACCCATAGACATACTACCTTAACACCAGCGCTACACATCCATTAGGGATGGGTCCAATGAAACAACCAGTAACACAAGAGCAGTCAGAACAGGTCATGATCTCTGCAATTATTTCACAAATCATCGGCTAAGTACAGGCCGCCCGGACCAAAGATGAGCATAACCATGGCAATGTTTGAGTGCTGGAGGCAACAGTGCTTTGCGGTGCTTGGTACAGGAGTGAGCCTTTTTACACATGAGTGCGAGGAGTGAACAGACCTTGATGGTGGTGGACTAAGTGTGCGATATAAGAGGAAAAGAGAGGTGCTTGACCCTCACACAAATACATTATTCACATCAATCACACATACACTATGTCTCTTGTTCTCGATGTCAACCAAACATCTGTCCTTCCTGTGTTATATCGGATTCTACAAAGCAGCAACTTATTTGAGTGTGATTTGATGCCAATGCTTCATCACAGACTAAATTTTGTCTGTGGCTGTACGATTTTTATTATCATAGCAAACCTCAGATAATAATTGAGGTTTGCTATGCTTGTTCTTAGGGTTGCACAATTTGGCCCAACATTTTGTGATTATATAATTTGATTATAAAAAGATTATTATTATTAAAAATAAAACAAGACTCTTCTATTGCAATATTTCAATCTCAAAAAAAAATAAAATAAAAAAAAATTAAAAAAAACAGTAATAATTTACTAGCACCCCACTGAGAGAACAGTACAATTGTAAAATTACATTAATGTAATTTATGGCTAGCTTAATTTCTTCTTTTTTAAACATTAAACCATCAAGCATTATATTTTGCAGGGAGCAGAGCTTTTGTCTCATTGTTTTGAAATATCTTGCATTCCCAAATGCACGTTATAATTGAGCCAAACTTTTTATTATGCTTTATTTTGATTAATCGTGCAGCCCTACATGTACGTGTTTTGATTGAGGCCTGAATGGTGTGAGCTGCTGTACTTTGTGTGATCAGGTGGTTCACAGGCCTTCCTGTAGCTCAGACTGATCAAGAGCAAACACATATACACACACATGAACTCAATAACCCTGAACGGCAATAGTATACATCACACTGAAACCACATGTACACACACACCGTTTCAAAAGACTTTCCCTTCCTGTGCCAAAACCAGAGATCAAACACATATGAACACACTCAATACCCCTACATCTTCACATCCCCATTAGTTTCCCCACATACTGCAGACGGCGTCTGTTTTACATTTGTAAAATATGTCCTATATAAACAATATCCTGCACATACTTTGCATTTAAATACAGTAAAAAACAATTAGAGATGAAATCAGGTCATTAAGATTCTTAAGACAAACTAGACAACATTGCTGAGGTTTAAAACTATAGCGCTTGTGTATAAATGGGTGTGTCTAAATGAGTGGATTGTACACCATTGAGAACAAGAATGGGTGTAACCCTCGTATCAATTACATGGTCTACCCAGCTTAAATAAACAGTACACACAGACTCCAGCACAGAGAGTGATTAATGCAAACAAACGCTGACGTAAATGCATGTGTGCTGGTACCACACCACACAGACAATGAAACAGAGCAGGAACATTATAATGATATGTGAATACTACAGGCAAATCAAAACGCTTTCAGAGCATTTGAAGTCAGGAGAGAAAAAGAGGAAAAGACATCAGACAATGTTCCTTATTATATAATCACACATAACTGCTCAATCTTGGCCTGCAATCAGTCAAACAGTTCAAAGAATCAGAGTCACATTGGAATTGGTTTTGACTGAACTTGCACTGGCGTGTGAATAACCATTATTACATCAAATTATTGAATATATATATATAAACATAAATATATATATATATATATATATATATATATATATATATAAAAATTAAAAAAAATGACAGCAAATAAGATGTAACTAACCAAGCAGGGCCTGTTATCAGATGATATTTGACCATTATCATTGGTCTAGCCCATGGACCCACCTAGACAAGTATAATCTATCTCAAGACCCTCCAAAATATTTCAAATGAAATTATTTACAGACATTAGAGTGTATATGAAATAGGTCCATAAAAAAAACTGAAATATGCTCACTCCGGTCCGGATGTGTAATCCACACTGCGAGTATTGTTAAACTTATCGCAGAGATCAGTGCAGAAAACGCTCTCATGCCCATTCCATGTGTGTATATATGAAATGCTTTTTACAGACATATTTTCTTTGTGTGTTGTTAGGTAGCCAAATGCAAACAACGCACTCTTACAACCATGTCTCTGAAAGACAACAGTGCTGAGTTGAACAGACGACAGAGATGAATGAACACACCTGAAACAGCTTTTCATGACATTTGAATTCTCTCGTGTAATGCAATATCATGCAGAAATCAGTGCAGTAATAAGAGTGAACGAGTTTCTTCTCATTAATAATGCACACTGAGCCACTTTATAATGAGTCACTCTGAGACCCGCTTCATTTTAAAACACGCAGCTCATATATTTATGTAATAAAATCGCAGCCTTTGCGATTCAAAAATTGCACTAAGCAATATCGTGATTTCTATTTAATGTTGGTATATCGTGCAGCCCTAGACTAAACTGTTTGTGTGTGTCATTCGTAAATTCAGCTGTAGCCAAGTGACTGTGCGGCCGTGTGTGTGTGTGTGTGTGTGTGTGTGTGTGTGTGTGTATGTGTGTGTATATGACTCAGTGGATTAAAGGGTTAGTTCGCCCAAAAATTTCTGTCATTAATTACTCACCCTCATGTCGTTCTACACCCGTAAGACCTTCGTTCATCTTCGGAACACAAATTAAGATATTTTGATGAAATCTGAGAGGTTTATTTTTTATCCTCCATTGAAAGCAATGAAAGTACCACATTCAATGTCCAGAAAAATAGTAAAAACATCGTTAAAATAGTCAACGTGACTACAGTGGTTCAACCTTAATGTTATGAAGCAATGAGAATACTTTGTGCTCAAAAACAAAAAAAATAACTTTATTCAACAAATTCGTCTCTCCCCTGTCATTCTGCTACGCTATTTTCGTTGCAGCGCTTCCAGGTTCTACGTCGAACAGCGGCTCAGTATTGGCCGACGCCTGTACACGTGAGCAGCACGAGGAATGCGTGTGATGCTGACGCAGGAGCCGGCCAATAATGAGCTGGCATTCTGACGTAAACACGGAAACGCAGCACTGCGCCAACTGCTTAACAGACTGACAGAGAAGAGGAAAAAGAGTTTAATAAAGTCGTTATTTTTATTGTTTTTGCGCATAAAAAGTATTTCCCATTGCTTCATAACATTAAGGTTGAACCACTGTAGTCACGTTGACAATTTTAACGATGTTTTTACTACTTTTTTGGACATTGAACGTGGTCATTTCTTTGCTTTCAATGAAGAATAAAAAAACCTCGGATTTCATTATGGGTTTGGAACGACATGAGGGTGAGTAATTAATGACAAATTTAATTTTTGGGTGAACTAACAATTATGGACAATGGACCTTTTCCCCTGCGAAATTTCACTAATGTGACTGCACCTAAAAAGCATTTGGGAACCACTAGATCCCAAAATAAAACGTTTAAGAGACATATGCTGTTTTTGCAGCCAAATTAAAGAATTTTAGATTTTGATCTAGATGATTTATTGAAAGAACACATGTAATTTATATCAGATGATGCAGACACACGAGAGAACTGTTTGAGTGTCTTTCACGAATCACAAACAGAAGAAAATATGACAGGATCACATCAAAGCCCTGATGTGTTTGTGTCTGGAGTTAAAGAGTGAGCAAAGGTAACATACATTAGCAAAACACAATCTGTGAAACAGTGTGTATAGGAAAAATACTGAAACACTATAACCAAAATCCCCCAATTTCAATAGGTGCTTGGCACTTACATAATCACATCACACTGCAGCTTTCATCCATGCTCTCACTCTCTTTCTGTGAGTGGGCAAGATAATCTGATCTGCAGGCAGGATTTGTCATACACAGAGTCACACACACACAACGAGAGAGAGAGCGCGACAGAGAGAGGTTTAACTGGCCCCTGACCTCATTCTGAATTGAGGACAGATCATGCATGCTGAGTGTTTGAGCTATTGTAGAGGAACTTTGCCCTTGTACTGCTGCCATGCTCTCTGTCTCTCCTCTTCTCCCTCTACTGCCATCATTCCATCTCTCAGTCTTTCGCTCACATACTTCCCAACCCTTTTCCTTTCCATCCATCTTGCTTTGATCTATCCCTTATCATCTCTCACTCTGCAGAGGATAAAAGGTGATTAGACCACAAAACACCTTTTCAATCCCTATCACTCATGTCATCACAAAACAACACAAAAGGCTTACGTCTTTAAAACACCAAAGGCAGACCAGAATTTACACAGCCAAAACTAGACCAAAATTAACAAGCATACAATTGATCCAACTGCAATCAATCCTTTTTCTTCATATTGTGCAGCCTGAAGAGCAGACATACAAATCTTACCCACACATAAACACTTTAGCATTCAAGTTAATCCATCCTACCAGCAGCTCTCGGTATCTCAGGGGGTGTTAGTCCATCTCCTGTGAGAACACTGTACCAGGCTCTGATTATACAGCTCAGCTCAAACACACACACCCCACACCACACCACTCCACATTCAGCATTCAGACTGAGAAGAAACACCGCTATTCCCAATACACTCACATATGTATTCAACACCGTGCTTCTTATATGGCAAAAAAGAATCACAGTATGCAGGACAGGAAAAACATGATATTTTTAACCTAGAGCACACACACTGATATCACTGCATTATAGTAAGGATAGTATGAACCGCACAATGGCAATAACAGCACTTAAACGAAGAGGTTGTGATCTCCTGGCCATTTACACTCTTGCTGACCGTAGTCGCAATGTTACAGAATTAGTGGGAGATCTTCTATTCCATATTGTGACATACATCTGTGTGAAACAGAACATCGAAAAAGAAAAAAGAAAAAAAATAGTAGGGCAGGGATTTGTTTTTATGCATCAGCTGTTGATTGGATGGAGAAAGATCTGAATGCCAACTTGGATTAAATGATTGGAGAAGCCTGGCATACATCACCAGATTGAAGTCTGTCGATAAGTAACCTTACAGTGTTGGAGGTAACGCATTACAAGTAACTTGAGTTACTTAATCAGATTACTTTTTCAAGTAACTAGTAAAGTAGACATGTGCCGATATTCGGTAATACGATATATCACGATAATGAATATGCACGATATTGTTATCATGGACACTTCAAAATACCATGAATAATTATTTATTATGAATTATTCAAATTGTTATAATACATTTTAAGAATACTTTCCCCATCACCCGTAGTTAATGTTTAATAACATTACTAAAATCAAAAGTTGTAACTATTATTTAATGGACCTGAGTTAAAACTAACAATGATCATTTGTATTTCTTAACTAACATTAACAAAAATATACCTTCTGTAACAAAGCTATTGCTCATTCTTAATTTTAGTTAATGCATTAACTTACGTTAAATAATGAGACCTTATTGTAAAGTGCTACCTGTTGTTCTTTATAATTCTTTTGCAGTTTAATCTGTTTGAAACATTTTTTTGTGTATTGCGTTATTGTATTTAAATGTTCAGAGTTCTTTTTGTTTAAGAAAAAGAGTTGTTAAACCTGAAATACTATGACAACACTTTTTTTGCAACTTATTTCAATATTGTGATAATACCGTATACTGTGATAAAAGCTTCAGCAATTATCGCAACATGAAAACTTGATACCGTCACATGCCTATAGTAAAGAAACGCATTACTTCTTTCAGCCTGAGGCTTATTCATTTCACTTTTGGTGTGAAAGGGCCAAAAATAGAACTTTTTTGTTGTTATTAAAAACAAACAAACAGGCAAGCCCAGCCCAGGTGAGAAAAAGTAACGCAAAAGTAATATAATGCATTACTTTCTATAAAAACTAACTAAGTAACGCAATTAGTTACTTTTTTTAGGGAGTAATGTAATATTGTAATGCATTATTTTTAAAAGTAACTTTCCCCAGCACTGTCCATTTAGAAAATAGGGTACATTTTCATTTCATGTTGCCTTTAAGTAAGTGAAAGGTTAAAAACTATTGATTAGAAATTTTTTTTATGGCAACACAGATGTAGACTAAATAAACAAACAACTAATATGGCTCCTTCCTTTGATATATAGGTACTGGTAAAGACACTAAAGGATTGCACAGGAGTACCACTTCAGAGACCACGCTAGAAGAAAATTCATCCCCTCATATCGAAGGTGACATTCTACAGTGTCATTGCATAAGCATTACATAAGAGCAGTAGACTGCTTCAGTCACCACCTTGAGCCAAGGAAGCAGAGTAAAACTGACATGGACAGTGACAAAACAGGACTTTATGTCCAGGACTAATAAATGCTTCCCTAAAGCAGCTTCTTGAACGAAAGTGAAAGTCTCCTCTATGTTGGTCATTGTGGTCACAGTCTTCTGCCACAATTTTGATTGTGGCACAATCACAAAAATAGATTGTGGGCAGAATGTGCAACTAGCTAGAAGGACATAAATGGACAGGACTAAATAGACAAGATCTCAGTGCTAGGCAACTGTGGCAGCCACAAAGTGTTTGTTTGTTTGTTTGTGTGTACCTTTCACTGCCTGGCTGAAATTCAGACAGAAGGGATGGTCTGCGGCGATGAGGCTGGGACAGGGATCCGTGGGGAAGATGGGAACCATAGTCCCGAGCGTGAGGGTGATAGTCCACCAGTCCACCGACATCCTAAAATAAACATGACACATTTCAAATACTCAGAAAATGAAATTGTATGAAGAATGTGCTGGCTGAAGTATAAGTTATATGATTCTATTCTATATTGAATGCAATGATTCCAGATTAAACCATGCTCCTTACGAGGTGAAAAAAAAGGGGGGAAAAAATCCCAGATCAGTGCTAAATACTGAGAACAATTATTCTAAGTCCTTGATACTCAACCCAAAGCTTACAGATATCATACAGCCCTTTAGTTGCAGCTGAAAGTCTTACTTTTTGCACGAAATTGCTCACGTCATATCAGTCATGCACCTACTCTGAAAACTAATCCATCAATTAGAATAAACTTATTAACTAATTAAGAGTCTCAAACTCTGAAGTGTTACACAGTTACTAGTTATATTGCTAGTTTAGGCTAAATTTTATCAAGACTAATATTAAGAATGACCAATTTTTTGGAGTCAAATGGTGTACGAAAACAACATCTGCTTTGTGTCAGATATATTCCAACATGAACAAAGGTTTGGATGAGGAAGTGTTTCACTTGGCTGGCTAGGGTTGAGTCCCACTGATCTATATCTTCAGTGTGGTTAATAAGAGCAAATGGTAATCTCTGCTGGATGAAGATGATGGCTGAGGGTCAAATCTCACATGATTAACAAGTCATATCCTATGCAAGATAATTATTACTTTTCCCAAGATAAGCCAAACCCCAGAGTCAATGTTCAGATCTGTATGTACGTCACAGGAGTGTGTGCATGCTTAGTAGTGTGTATAATAGCCACAGACACAGATTACTATTACATACTGTATAACAGTTAGTGTAACACTTTTTAGCTCATTCGTCAAAGTCACAGGTGACTTGTTAGTGATAAATAATGCAATTCTCATGTTTTTGTTTTGTAGCCAGTAAGTGCAGTACCGTATGGGCTCTCAGCTGCAGAGGAAGGGTGGCAGGACTGGGAAGGTGACGAGCGTCCACTGCCCTCCGACCCTGAGGCACTGACTGAGGGTGCGAGGACATGCTGACGATGCAACTTCCTCTACACTCTAAAAGTAGGTGTGGTCTTGTCACAAACGCTGTGCATCATGGGGTGTTGAGTCCTGGCAGTCACCGACCTGGAAGGAACAAGAGAGAAAACATTGTAGATTAATTGCTAATAATAATAATAATAAAAATAATAAAATGTATTGACACACAAACAATCTCCTAGGGATTAAAAAAAAAATCTAATTGCACCTAATTTAAGAAAACCCAGGAAGAACAACTGAGAGTTTGATCACGAGAGAGAGAGAGAGAGAGAGAGAGAGAGAGAGAGAGAGAGAGAGAGAGAGAGAGAGAGAGAGAGAGAGAGAGAGAGAGAGAGAGAGAGAGAGAGAGAGAGAGAGAGAGAACACCTGCTGCTGGCCGGATACATGTAGGCAAACTGTGTGAATGAATGGATCACTCTGTATCCCCCCTCTCATCTCTTCCTATCCTCATTAGGGCAGATGGTGTGCTGTGCTGCATGCTGAAACTCCTTTTTTCACAGGTACAACAAAAATACATAGTATGGCTAAACTAAGTTAACGTTCAAAGTCCCTTTACGGCAAGTCAGTTTAGCGACTATCTTGGTAACATCCCTGGCTAGCTATTTTCTATACAGCTCTACAACCTACTTGAATGAGGACAGACAAATCAAATTAAACAACGCCTGGATCATTTAATATTCATTTATTTTGTGAAATCAGGCAAAAGAGCTTACTGTAAAACATGCTTAACTCACACGACCATGAGCAGATTTACATGTTCTATTGAGATGGCTGAGAAAATATCAGCTGAACTAGAATAAAACTGCAGCAAAGAACTTTACATTTACCTCTATGTTTATATTAAAATGCATTTAATCTACCAGTTTCTTTGTGTTCTCAAAGCATCACTGAACTGTCAGACAAGAGAGACTGGAGGGCCAAGAACACACTGCAGTCTTAAAACTCTGACAGTGTCAATCAGAGGTGGTGTTTTCACAAGCCCAGTTTCCAAAAGGAGCTCATCAACACTGTTTTCACCACAGCGTGAACTGGAGACAAGAAAAGCAAAGCACCAGTTGTTGAGAGTGCCAACCCAGAATGGATGAATCCCAAACAAACCAGGCAATGCCCAAGAATTCAATGGACATGAATACAATGCTCATGCAAAAACGTCACAAGCAAGTGAGACCTAAAGGATGGGTTCACATAATGTTAAAGCAGTGACCTTACAAGAACCATCACAAACAGATGTTACCCACAGGGTTGCTTTGTAACAAGAAGCCAAGTAGTGTGGCTTGTTTTGTTCAAATACAGGCCTACTTGTGGTATGATGGTGTTACTACAGCTCAGAAAGCTGAAGTAAGCTACAGGTGAAATAGACCATTGGCCCTTTCGCTTGGGTTTCACTAAAGATGTCTTCAACAGGTGACAAGAATGGAGATGATATTAACCTAACAACATTAATATATAAAGTGTAATTCCAAATTTTATCTATTAAAAAAAGAGAGAGATTATAAATGTAAAAATAAAATGCATTTAACTACTGTGGTTATCAGTTAAATGTAACATTACTCTTTTGAAACTGCAACTGCAAATAAATTAACAGAATTAACTAGGGCTGTCACGATTTCTCGATTAGATTCGAGTACTCGATTTTTAAAAATCCTCGATTGCAATTTACCTGTGTTGAGTAACTGGCAAAATAGCGGAAGTGGCGCATTCCACGGACGAGAATCCATGAACCGCATTATTATTAGACCATTTTCTAAGGCTGCACGATGTATTAAAACCATTTAAAAAACATACTATAGCATAGTGCTATTGTAAATTCACAAAGGCAGCGATTCAATTAAATATATGCCGTATGGCAGTGCTATTTAACTGGCGGCCCACCAATCATCTAAATCCGGTCCGAGGGCACCCCAACCTCCCTCCTCTTTTCCTGGTAGTTTGGCTAAATTTGGTTAGATACGTGGCCGCAGTGGCGCCTGCAGCTGCACTGTTTGTACCACGCACGCTCCTCCGACTGACCTGAGAAACGTTTTCCGTGCTAATATTTCAGCAGTTATTATGTTATTATTATCCCGTATTTCTGTCGACTGAACCAGCGATACCAATCATTCACGAATTAATCATTCTTTTGTCTCGATTTTTTCTTTTCCGTGAATTGGCCAAACGCGCTTGCATAACGATCTGAAATTATTTGGATTCATTCGGACTGCTCTGTCACTGAATCATCTGAAGTGGTTTCTCGGTCAGTAACAACAAATACAGAACAAAGCGCGCTGTTTTCAGGTGTTTCACTAGTTTACGCAGCACGGCCCAGTGGATAACGGAACGAAAGCTTAAAGGAGCAGTGTTTATCCCCGGTCCCGGATACAATTATTAAACAGCGTTGAGACATCCAGTGAGAAGCATTTTAATTCGACACACACCTCTCAGTTACAAACCACAAATCACTCCATGATTAAACTAGTTTTAAATCGGATGAATCAGCCTCAACATTCTCAACAAGACTGATGAGGAAAACAGGAGAAATGTGCCATGAACAAAGTTAGAAGACTTTTAAATCCCAAAATCACCACCCTTACAAACATTTACCAAGTCAGAGGTCAGAGTTGCGACTGGGAAACTTCAGAATCCAATATGGCTGTTCAGTGCATCAACTATATTGAAAGAGTATATTATTTATTAGCACTTCAGTTGGTCTGTGTCTCAAACTCAGTGGTGCACACACACTACTATCCAACCTCTATTTCTGGACATAATACTTTACCATTATCTGTGCAAAATACTGCTTTTAATGCGTTTGTATACCAAAACAGCAAGGACAATAAAGGTTTGCCTGGTCGTGTCCATCTTTTTTTTCTGACCTGGGCACTGGAACATGGTCAACTCAGGTGTGACACCATTCACGGCTACAACATGCCTCCTCTGAGGTAACAGAAAGAGACAGCCCATGTGAAGCAACGTATCTTGGGAACCGTGGTGACATACAGATTTGTGGTGATCAGTCGTGGGTAAAAAGTTGATAGATCAGCTATAGAGATACCTCCAACCTATTTTACCACTGGGCGTCCAATAGAATGACATTTACAAACCATTTAATTCTATCAAGCTGTTCTAGTTAAAAGTTAAAGAATAGCCCTTCACACTCTGTGGCTTCAGATAAACTGGAGGTAGTGCTATCACACTAATAAATACAAATGCAAACAGACACACTTCTCTGAATGGGCTTTTCCCCCTGTGATTGCTGTGTGTCATTAGCCCTCCTGCTCAATAGACATACAAACCCACTGCCATCTCAAGGGGCCCCATGACCTCTCTCTCACAGACACACATTTGACAGACAGACAGTTGTGTGTCTACTCTAGGGCTGCACGATACTGAAAAAAACAGACATTGCGATATTTTGTTTTTCTGTGATATATATTGCGATATGAAAAAGATTCACCAGATGACTTGAATAGCTCTATTTAGAAAGAATTAATCATTCTAGGATGATTCGGGTGATTTTGTAGGTGAGTAAATACGCATAGAAAATAATGAACAAATTACAATAGAATAAAGACACAAAATAAATAAGTTGCGCTTTATATTTTTCAGGTAAGTCTAACAGTATTCAGGTACAGAAATTGAATAATCAAATGTAAAATAACACTGCATAGTATTCACTGTATAAATTAAATATAATTAATCTGTGTTAAAAAAGTAACAAAAGTAATTTTTCTCTTTGTCTTTTGTTTGATTAACATTCATGATGCAAAACACAGCAGGAATATTAGGTTGCTGTCACTTTAAGACCGAATGCATGGATGTTGTTACACATCCAGTTTTTTCTTTCTCAATTGTTTCGTTCACCTAAGCCATAAGTAACTGTGTTTAGGAGGATACTCGATGTTTACGTGCATTGACAATTTTTTTATTTTTTTTGCATGTCCGTTCAGGCACAAATAGACACGGAAGAGAACAGCATTCGGTGTTCAAGTGCATCTGTGTGCGTGTGCACAGAAAACACAGAAAACAGCTCAAATGATATAAAATCGCTTGGATGTTGTTAAAACTGTCAGGACCTAAAACACGTTCAAATGATAACCTTTCATCGTATGATGGACAAACTTTGCAATTAATCCGTGGTGTCTGGTCCATACGGATTAATGATCTCTATACTTAACATCCTGCAACGTGACTATCGCGGATGTGCACATCGCAATTTCGATGCTAAACCGATATATAATGCAGCCCTAGTCTACTCTGTACATTACAACTTAAAACAAGGTCCTTGAGTGTTGTCAAATTCTTTGACATTAAAACAAAGTCAGGTCCTCTGTTCTAAACCCCTGGAGCTCTTTTACTACACAAAGTGAGGCACACTACCGTCCCTCTTCCTTCCTGTCTGTCACTGAATGATTTACATGGAAAGAGCAGAACGCTTGGCCGTGCTTTACTGTGCTGGGTGTATGTGTGCTGGGGGAGGATATTCAATAGTCCAGGAATGTTTGGAGCTCTGAGGAGAAACAAAAAGTCTTTGTCATCCTGAAGGCACATTGTAGACTAACACATGAAGCCACATGCAGTGTCAAATCAATCACACATAACTCACAGAAAACACAAGTCTGATATGTGCTCCTTGTTTTTGCAATAAGATCACTTATGGGTTATCTGTTTTGCATGAGCTGTGATGCTGAAGATAATCAGTCTTCATTGTCACATAATCGTTCAGAAGTCATTCTAATATGCAGATTTTCTGCTCAAGAAACTTTTCTTATTATCAAAATTCTTGTGCTGAATATTTTTGTGGAAACAATGATACATTTTTTCCAGGATTTCCAGAAAGTTCAAAAGAACAGCATTTATTTGAAAGAGAAACTTTGCAAAGAATTTATACACAAACTTTCGCCCTTTGGATTTGGTACTTCTCTAGATGGAGGAACTTCTTTATTATTAACAATTCCTGTGGATCATAACCATCTCTTCATGACATTTTTGCACAGACGCCAAGCAAAAGTATTTAGCTGGTCATGACAGAAGATGCTAATTGACCCTTTGCCGGGAGTTTGATTGACAGGTGATCTAACCAATCATAATGCAGAATCCGCCATTTTGTCTGACAAAGCAGTCAGGGGAGTTACCCGATTAACGAAGGTGGACTTGAACTTGAAAAATGGTGTGTACTGACAACTTTCCACGTTTGAAACAACATTACTTCTGATGTTCATTCATGTTTATTTGATGCTATAAATTTACAAGTAGGAAGTGATGATCGGTTCACGAGCCGCTTGAACTGAGGCGCTACAGCGATCTGTCACAACACATTAAAAAGCCACAAAATGGTATTTATTGTTTACATTTCTTAAAAAAAAAGTGACAAAATTTGAAATTTGAGACTTTGTTTCATATCAAAAGTAACCTGCTCTGTCTTGTCTGTCAACGCGTTGTCAGTGTCCTCTTTGCTCCGCAATGTATTTTTCACTGCGTGAGAACATGATGTGTGGCGTGAGAGCAGCATGGCTTGTCGGATATAGCAACAGTAACTAAAGGGGGCGGGTCTTTGCAAACGGTCATGGGCTTAATCATGTGTCCGTTGACAGGCTTCACAAACTAGCCTCCCAAAGATGAGTCCCAGGGAAACTAAGATTTATTTAAAAAGGAAGACACTGGGTGTGAAGTGCACATGTGTCCGGTTTGGCTGATCTACTGGCACAGTATGAACTGTGGAAATCTGGAAACAAACTTACCACTGTTCTCTGGCATCATCTAGCTTTGTGAACAAAAAACCACAACTGCTACAACAAAAAGGGAGAGAGAGAGAGAGAGAGAGAGAGAGAGAGAGAGAGAGAGAGGGAGAGGGAGAGAGAGACTGTGAAAGAAAGTGAAAGATAACAAGAAAGAGGAAGAGTGAAAAAAGAGTGAGGAACAGCAAAAGACCTGGAAAGTATTCCTGTGGAATGAGAAAGAAAAGAGGAGATATCTGTATGAGAGAGAGAGACTAGGCCCTCAGACAGAAGGGGAAACACATGCCCTGGCACGGATACAGACACCCACAGGCAAACTCATGGCTCCCTGCCAACAGCACGAATGAACTCACTTACCCCTCGCTCTCTCTCTCTTTTCTCTCATTCTCCCTCTTTCAATCACAGCACTCACTCATTCCCAACTCTTTATTCTCCCTTTCTAGGAGTGGCTGGCTTTTGTATGTTCGCTCTCCCTTATTTTCTCTCCACCTCGCTCTTGTGTTACATCTCTCTTCCTACCTTTTTCCGCCTCTCGTTCTGCTGATAAACACTCAGCTTGAAAGAACTGGAAAGAACCAGTGCTAACTGCCTTACCACTAACCACTGTGTATTTCTATCATTCAAACACACATTTTAGGTTGACATCTTGTGTTTTATTGACTCTCACAAAAGCTGAGCCCAGTTTTTCTGTCTGTCATGATGGATGTAATAAATGTGAGGTGTTAGCACTGGAAGAAAGGCATCAGCTGATGAGCTGGGATCAGGTCCCTCCTGCTGGCCCCGTAATGTCAGAGACAGCGTGAGATGGGGTGGCTGTGTGCATGTTCCCATCCATCTGCATCACCAATGTCTACGCCACAACATCTCCCATAATCCCACGGCACAAAATGCCACTTCAATCAGCACTGTCATTATCACCTCTAATTTCCCACCTTCAGTGTTTGAGCTCGAATGTTCAGTCTGGCTTTTAGTTTGAATCTGACACTCTCTGTGAAGCATGTTGTGTATTAATTAGTGCACCACATTTAGACTGTAGAAATGTTGTCAATCTAATTTCCATCCTCTGAAGACAGGCTGTATATCATCCTCTGGCGGAAAAGGAATGTCTTGTGGCAGGAATATATACTGAGACACAGCTCTTCCTTCTCATTCTGTCAGTACGGATCAATCTTCTTCCAAATATAGCAACTCTTCACAGATTATCTGGATTTTTCTCATTCAGCCTTTCTGCTGAATGGACCTTTCCAGTTCTGGGATGGAAAAATTGGCTTTCACACAGGAGGAACAATTTCATAGTTCTATTGGCTGTACTATTGGCTGAAGTACCCGGATTTTGCCGCGTTCGCACTGCAGGAACTAGGAATGATTTTAGTTGTAGTTCTCCTTTTGGGTGAACTAAATTAGCTCCTATAGGAACTATCAGTGACGTAAGTGTACGTTGATTGGTCAAACGCATGTCAAATACCGGCACCCAGCATTTTTAAAAAGCCGTGTAAACATATTTACCTCACGAACATGGAAAACAGCAACAATGGCATTTACCTGTTGTCTAGGGGTGGGCGATATGAGCTAAAATTCATATCACGATATTTTCCACTGTCCAGACGATATCGATATTATATCGCGATATGAAAAAAAAAAATTGGAATCAATTTGAGTAGACCTTAGTTAAATTACAGGCAAAATATGTATCTTATCTAGGGGTGGGAAATGGAATCCTTAGGCACCTCACGATCAGATTCCGATTCTAGGAGTCACGATCCGATTCTAAAAGGATTCTTGATACTTTTTTTTTTCTTATTAATTAATTTGTTTATTAATTATTTTTTTAATTACATATGGAATTATAAGTAGTCTACTTTTTAAATAATTACAAGTTAAAAAATACAACTGTATGTTAAGAATTTTATATTAGGGACATACCCTATTTAAAGTTTCAAAACAAGCAAGTGAGTCGCCTAGTAAATAATAAAGAGGAACAACGAAACATTACAAGCAAAAAAAAAAAAAAAAGAGTGCTTTCAGAACATTTTCCATTCAAGAGCTGCGAGTGATTTCTCACTTTCTCGGCTTTACAGTTGTTTGATTATTATGATGATATAGCGATCTAATAAGCTGCATCCAGACTAATGCACAGATCTCTTTTGAAATAAGAGATTTCTGTCCTGTCTGTTTAACACTTCAAGACATAACTGACTGTGTTTATATCAATTTCGCATCATAGAAGCATTTTGAGAAGTACATTTAAGCACTAGTCACACACAGCCACACGCGTGAGCGCGCTTCACAAAGCGAACATGAGAATTTGAAATTGAAAGCAGCCTTCTGTCAGTGAATTTCATATTTTAATATAAGCCCACAGCATTCCAAACAACATAAATGATGCCTTCGTAGAGCATAAGGAAAATAAGGAAAGGAATAAAGTAAGGAAAATAGGCCTACCGGCGAGCGAGACCACAAACTGCAAACGTAACATCAAGCAAAGCACACGTTTCTCGCAGCTCTCTCATACATGTGCAATGAATCCCGCGAACGTAATGTGCTTCAGCTTTTCCGAACTTTCCGAGCTTCGCGCTCAACTTCAGTATTAATTGAAAACGCTCTCTCTGCTCCGTGCCAGTGGACACGCACCATGCACACGCAGCGTCATCGCGCATCTGCAGTTAAAAACTAAGCTCAGAATCGATCCAGAATTGTTGCATCTATGCATTGATTTTTTTTTTCTCACCCCTATTGTCTATATGCACGCTTGTTTGTTGCTGTTGTGTTTTTGAGTAGGCGGTTTGTGCTCTATTAATTTGGACTGTTACAATGCTCTCTGTGTTTGATTACTAATGCCTGTGTAGTAAGACACTGGACACGGTTAAACGTTAAACGTTAAACGTTCAGCATCGACATTAGTAGTTTTAAAAGTTGTAAAGAGTACAAAATTGAACAAAACAATATAAATGCAAAATTAGAATTCATGAATATTTAACAGTATCCACGGCATAGCAAAATCTATATCATGGCAAAACATAATACCGGTAGTCACTTTCATACCGGTATAGCGCCCACCCCTACTGTTGTCTGCAGGGTTGTGTTCTTTTCTCCACCTCGTTGATATGTAATACTGAAAGTTCTCATAGGAGATTTAGTCTCTTAGCCCCACTTTTTGCTCTTTCGGTTCTACATTCCATCTCCGTTTTCACAAAACCCGTTATCCTCAATCCACCGGGTTTTAGCATTTGTAAATGCTGTGCTTAAAGATACCGCTGTCGGCTGCTTCAGAGTTCAGATTTCCAGTGCGAATGCAACCAGGAACATGGCCCCGGGGGGGGGGGAAAAAAAAAATTGTTCTTGGGGAACTATCCTAGTGGCTAGTTCTTATAACCGAGTTCATAGAACTATGCAGTGCGAAAGCCCCTATTATAAATGTATTTACTCTCACTTTTGATCAATTTGATGCATAATAAAAGTATTCATTTCTAACCCAAAACTTTTGAAAGTTTTTAATGTTTTGAGTGTTTTTCCAGCATGGAAAATATTTTGGCATTCTGCAGTGCTTTAAAATGCTCCCATTAGTGTTCACTGTGCAGCATAGACAGCTTCATTGATTATAACGGGAGTTTTCGCAAAAGAGCTGCTTTGTGTACTTTGCGTTGTAATTGACAGCTTCAGTGATAGCAGCGATCTTTGCTCACTTTCTGTATACAAATATATATTTTTCAAGCTGCTAAACCTAACCCTATCATGAGCCTGTGAGATTGCCGATACACAATATTATCACATGCAGTAATGCAATTAATTATTTCATTATTAATTTGCTTATGTACTTGTTTATTTATTTTTTAACTTTGTTTTATTATTGCTGGAAATGAGAATCTTTTTCTATAATTTTGTGAGCAAAGATGGAATTGGTGATGATGAAAAATGTCACATCGCATAGAAACATTTCACCCAAAAGGCTAGCCCAGGGATATTACACATGCAATTTGTAAACTTTGCACGAGGGTTATGCCAGTGAAGGAGTCTCAAACCACAGTCAATTATTCCCTGAAAGTCAAAGCAAAAACTGACCGAGCTTTTGGCATCTGACACTGCATGGAGCATTAATTCTCTGAGACACAACGAAAGCAGTATAGTATTACAGTATATCATCTTAATTTATTAGCTTAATATTTCTCTTGTGGACCATTTTTATTACGAACTTTTCAAATCAGTAACTCAGTCTCTTTTACATAAATTTTTAAATATAAAATAGTTCTAAGCACTTTGTTTTATGATCTGTCCTGACAGTTATTATTTTTTATTTCATAAATAAATCTGATAAGTTAATATTATTACCCTACAAGGGTAAGGTGTGTGGATGTCTGTGTGGATGACTGCGTTCGTCCGCCACCACTGAAGACCATTTTTGACACAGGAAAACCGTGTAAAAAGGTTAAAAAAAAAAAAAAAAAAAAAAACAACAGCCTCCTTTCTGTTCTGAAGACCTATTTACAAGATGTTAAATCAAAAATGCAACTGACAAAGCATTTTTATTCCTCACGCAGGTTGATGTTTTATTTACATTACACATTAACTAGTAAGATGCAAGCTTTTGCATTAACAAGCCTTTGGTGTGTGAATTTCGTGGAACAAGCCTTTAAACAGGAGCAGTATTTATGGTGCTCAAACACACACACACACACGTCGAGCAGGATGAATGGCATATGACAGCTGTTAGGATGCACCTTCACCTGCATCCAGCAAAGCTTTTAATATCACTACTGCTTACATGCACTCAGTGACTGCGAGCAGATGAGGTTATTGTGTCTACAGTGGGCCTGCTGGTAAAGACCTGCCCTGTGTGTGTGTGTGTGTGTGTGTGTGTGTGTGTGTGTCAGACAGACAGACAAGACAAACTGTATTTCCCCTTTTCAGTGCCTCTTTCTGTTCTCTCCTCTGTACCACCCCCTCTCTCTCCTTTCCTCCCTCTTTCCCCTCTCATCTGACCTTTCCATTGTTCTTTCAGCCAGTGGCCCCTGTAGGTTATTTGGGGTCACAGTGCAGGGCAGCTGTCTGACCTCTGCGACGGGCTGTGAATAAAAACACCCTCCCCCTCTTAACACAGTTAAAACTGTCTATTACTCTCTGCATTCTCACACCACTTTAACCCATATTTACAGATCTGGACTCGAGTCAAATGCTTACGGCTCTGTGCAAAATTACATTCAGAGCGATGAAAGCTAATCACATTCACCTTCAAATCCCATCATCAGCCATCTGCCTTTCAACACTGCTGATAAACCACACTACCATAATTCATATTTAAGGAGTTTCTGAATGGATGCCAAATGGGAAAAGGCCAATAAACTGTATGCAGAGGTTGTCAAGTTAGACCAAAAATAAATAAAAGATAAAAGAAAAAAAAAAAAAGACAAAAAAGCCCTAAAAAATTTTTGGCATGCTAACATTGAGTTCTGATTTTTGAAGTCCAAACCGGGAAGTACAATCATTTCCTGACATCCTGACAGTATTTCCACTCTGCTCTCAAATACATAGACATCTCACCCATCCCCCACCTCTCAAAACACACGAGCACGGACACAACCCCCACCCACCTGTACATCAACGCCTAGAATATTTTCAGCACTCGTGTTTTGACAAAAAGCAACATGAAGAGCCACACAGAAGATCCCCAAACAGCACGTATGAACTAATGATATACAAATAATCACATAAACAAATAATTTATAACAGGCCTACAAGGAACAACTACAGTTACTATACGCTCATAAGAATGCATACAACCTGATCCCTTTAACAAGCACACACAAAGAGAGAAGAATTTGTGTTGCATAACAGCAGAGTGAATGACTTACCAATAATGTGCAGGATAATCTACGCTAATCCTTTCTGCCTGCATCATTCATGATCAGTGTCTTTCTGTGTGAGAGAGCAAAACCATGATTGTTTTGATCAAGGTCATATAATGAACCACAAGGTGCTTCCACATATCTGCGATGGCAGGGTAGAGCATACACAACTACACAACTATAGAGGTAACACAGGATGTAGACGGCCTGAAAACAGAGTGATGCTAGAATCTTGTGTATGCATGCACACACAAACACTTGTCACAGTGTGAAACACGAAACACAGTCTCATGACTAGGAATGCACAAATGGCAGTAACTGAGAACACTTCATTCGCACCACAAAAATAAAACAAACAGTTAATCACGTGCTTATTCAACACTATTACAGAGAGGGTGTCAAGAAACTAAATTGCTTTGAACTAAGACATTGAAATACAAAAATAGCAAGACATGACGCAGTGGCCAAACAAGTCCATCTAGCTTATGTTATGCTCGCATGCACTTTAAAAATTGAGATCAGTCAAACTAAAACAAAAATGAATTATTTAAATGCACCAGTCCATTTTTTCTGAAGTTGACCTAGATAATGTGATGGTAGCTTGGCTTTTTCCAGAAATTTATTTAAACTTATTGGAACACGACGGGCCTTGTAAATAATTACCACATATCTGGCAAGGTTTCATAAAATAAACACAAAGCAACAAAAAAGTAATAATTTATTAATAAATAATCGAGAATGTAAAAACAGATCTGTGCATTAAGTCTTGCAGTGTAAGTGCAATACACAATATTAATAGCATTAATACTTAATTACATTTATTTAATATTTTTATTTTCAAATAGTTAAAAGAAAAAAATAAAATGGTTCCAATAGTTTTATTTATTCCAATAATATCTATGTTCACTTAAGACATAACAGACTGTTTATAAGGAAACTCGCTAATACGGGCATTTTGACATAAATTTATGTTTGGTTGATTTTTATTTTGATAACAGACTGTGGATGTCAAGTTAGCAATGTAAGAATTTGTATGTTGTGTGCAAGGCGCCTGTGGAATCACTTCCTTATAACAGCGGAAACAACTTAAAATACTCTGCCAATTATGGTCATACAGATAAGAATAAGACATTCAGGATGCCACTTTCTGCTGTCTCAGTTTCTTTCCCTGAACTGGTCTGCCGAACGCGTCACAAAAATGAACTGAAACTCAGCATATAGTAGTAGTCATAGCGCTGCACGATTTATCGTAATCGGATTGAAAATCGCAATTTGGCTTAGTGCGATTATGACATCACAAAGGCTGCGATTTTTAATTATATAAATATGTACACGTCTGTGATCAGTAGTAAATGACGCTCCATCTGAGAGCACCGCATTAGAAAAAGCAACACACGTCAAATATACAAACTTTCCAAACATGAGAAGCCTTTATGAACTTCTTTTCTAACAAAAGACAACATTTAATGTGTTTTTACTCCAAACTCACTTCATAACGTCAGTTGTGTGTTTGAAATAGCATTTTGATTAGCACTGGATTATAAATATACTTTATTATTACGGAAATACCAGAGAAGGCTTGAAGAAAACATATAAACCATGTATTGTTGTAGTCATCTGTTTATTTTATGTTTAATCAATCAAAGCATTTCTACCTTCTTTTTATTCAGTCACAGCGATAGCATGATGCCCATTGGGGATTTCCTGGAACAGCGTTTGTTATATTGCGTATATTTGGAGTATTCGGAGTATCTGCTCAAGGGCGCCCTCCGGCGTCCAGTATGAAACAGACATGTTTAGCGCCAAGTAAAGCTCACTCAATCCTATTCAGGGTAAAAATAGGAAAAATAATTCCTCTCTCTAAAGAACTTTAAGGGGAACATATAATCAATATGTTTTTCTCCAGCGTACATAAGTGTACAGGGGTTTTTTTCCACAGTGGATGCATAAGAGGCACATAGTTCATATTAAATACATGGACTTTTGCATACCTCCTGACAAAAATAAAGAAATTATTGAGACAGATTTTTATCATAATAATATAATATTTGATAATAAATCCTTAGACCTTTCTAATGATTTATAGACATACTGCTTGCACGTTAACAGGTAACCCCACATTTTGTCATACAAGTTTTAAATATTATTTTCAAATTATTATGGTTATATTTATAATTAAAAACTAATGCTAAATACTTTAATAATGAAAGTTATTACAACAGTAATATTTCTTATTTGGTTTAATATTTTTATTTAACAATAATGATAATAAAAATAATAAAAATAATTAGTCAAAATAATATATTAGCACAAAATTTCGGGCCAAATTGTGGTATTGTTTATATATTTTTTTTCTTTTATCATGTTTTATAAAATCACATTTTATATCGCAATTTTAACCAGAAAAATCGCAATTAGATTTTTTCTCCAAATCGTGCAGCCCTAAGTAGTCGCACAGTTTTTTTTTTGTTTTTTTTTCTGTTATTTAAGTGAATATTTTGCATATAAGCCTATTCCTTTTATATATATTATATTAATTTTATTCTGTTTTTCTCCATTCATAGAAGTGGTGAAGGTGCGTGATGTGTGAATTAAGTTCTGTTGTTTATGTTGCTATTTGCACATGTAAAACTAAACCCATGGAAATAAATTGACATTTTTAATGGGTCAAAGACACCGATCTATTCTAATTTAATTTAATTCTAATTTAACAATCTTGTTGGTAAACGAGCGTTGGTTAATGGTCAGGAAACAAACTAAACAAAATAAACATCCCAAGTAAGAATGTGTGGATGACTGTTCACACTGCCCTCAAAAACCACAATTACAATATGTACATAAATAGTCTCAGGTGCAGATTAAAAGTTACTCAACACAAACAAACGACCATGCACACATCTCAAAACCTCCCACAGGATGAATGAGAGTTGCATCAGGTGTGTGTGTGTGTGCGTGCGTATATGCAGTTGATAAACATCTCCACCCGTTTCCTCTCATCAAAACAAAACACACACAGTTAGCAGGGGAACACCAGTAGCCTCTCTCCTAGCACTCCAAACCCCAAACACACTCCCGCTGGCTGTCGGCAGAGCTACCCTTTTGTCTGCCAAAGCTGCTTCAGACAACCATTTTTCAGCAGCGGCCGAGCAGAAAATGAGATTCCACCATCAATAACCTGCAAGCCTCTTCTTAGCAGTCTGGAATTTCCCCCTGAGCCAAGCGCTCACATCCTCCACAGTCTGGAGAGAGAGACGTCACAGACGAAGACTTTACAGTAAAGCTATGAATGGATATTAGAGAGAGGCTGGGGAGAGGGGCTTTTGGAATTGGGAAAGTCTCAATTCTCTAAGTGCCTTTGTCTCTAAGGCTGTCTTCTTTTGTGCAGAAACGAAACCAAGGGTCATGGTTGCTGAGGGTAACTCAAGAGCTCACAATCTCTCCACTCCCCCTCTTCTTTTCTTACACCTTCTCTGCTTGACACTTGCTGAGTGCATGTGTGTGTCTGAACTCACTGACCCCTATTTCTTCTTCTCTCTTCACCGTTCATCGTATCCTAGGCTATCTAAAAATGTGTGCTGAAATGCGAGTTTGTTGCTGTCAGCTAAATGAATGCTTATGTGATCACATTTTCTGCAAAGATTTCCTCTTTCAGGCATAAATCAAAAACATCTTTTATTAATGCTTCAAGCTAAGGTTTCATTTGTTAACATTAGTGAACATGAGCTAACAATTAATACAACTTCTATAGGATGTACTAATCTTAAATGCTAATTTCAACATTTACTAATACAACCTCTGCTTTTCAAAGTGTATCAAAAGTTGTAAATTAGTTAGTTAATGCACTGTAAACTAACATGGTGAAGAAATTTGAAAAGAGATGAAGATAGAGAGAGAGATCTGTAACTCACATAGTGAGAGATGCTCAGTGATAGTTGCTTTTGCTCTTGTGCTGTTTATACAGGTGCACCCAAACAACCCTCTGGCATTCTGTTAGCATGACATCATCAGTGCTTAACAAAACAATGATCTGAAGACCAATAACATCCGTCTACAATCTAACACACTTCATATGATACTCTGTGTAAACCCTTACACATTTCCCAAATGTCCGAATTCCAACTAATCGACTGTTTAACATTTTTAAAAATATTATTGAAATACACATATTATATATATATATATATATATATATATATATATATTATATATATATATATGGCAAGAAATTGATAGTTATATTCAGCAAAGATGCATACAATTGACTAAAAGCGACAGTAAAGATGTTTATGTTACAGTTACACAAGATTTCACAACTGTTTTCAACATTGATAATAATAAGAAATGTTTCTTGAGCAGCAAATCAGCATATTAGAATGATTTCTGAAGGATCATATGACACTAAAAAAAACTGGAATAATGATGCTGACATCACGGGAGTAAATTACATTTTACAATATATTAAAATAGAAAATATGTTGCAACAATACAATATTATTAAAACAACAGCAAAAAAGACACTGTTTTCACACAGAGGTTGCATAAGAGAATTTAATCCGCAACCACAATCGCAAACAACAGTCAAAATCCATATTTGGATTTATTACAGTTCATCACAGAGAAGGTTTGATCGCAGATTTAGTCGCAGCAAACAGCCCAAGCGGCTCGTGAGTCGTGACAGAACACGGACTGACTGAATGACACTTTCATTTAAGCAGAATATCTCAGTAGAGATCGCTGAACTCCAGCTTACTTGTTTGTCAGTGTTTTCAGATCATCAGCCCTTCTTCCATAGTATAGAGAGAGCGCATGCACAATGCACATGGTTTCCAGATTGCAAAGATTAAGTAAAACTGGGCAGAAAATAAATCCGTTTAACAAAAAACAAACATGAAAGCTCGTAGTAGAGGATTGTACTACAGTCTGTAATATTACGTCTCCTTTTTTACATTTTAGTCTCGTCTTTTTTCACCAATGATACTGCATGTTGATATAGTCAGTTATTGTTTAATGAACTTTTTGTCGTCTCGTCTTAGCTCATCAACAAACATTTTGTCATAGATTTCATTAACGAAATTAACACTACCAAGTAGGGATGTAACGATTAACTCAACTCACGATTCGATACGATTCACAATACTGGTTTCACAATACGATTTTCTCAGATTTTTTTTTTTTTTTTTTTTAACAAAATGAGATTTAAGGCAAATTATAAATGAGAGAGTGTCTTTTTATTATTATTTCTCAGACAAAATGCTGCATATTTCTTTGTGAAATTGAAAAATCTTTTTAACAAAACTAAATTGAAATTTTAAAACACATCCTAAATCAAATAAATAAACAAATTAATAATACAAATAAAAGAAATCTCTTCATATGAGTACATGAACAAGATGTTTATTAATCTAGGCTGAACTATCAGTAGCCATTTAAATTTAGAGGCAACCACTGTAT
Source organism: Ctenopharyngodon idella (assembly GCF_019924925.1). Taxonomy (NCBI): domain Eukaryota; kingdom Metazoa; phylum Chordata; class Actinopteri; order Cypriniformes; family Xenocyprididae; genus Ctenopharyngodon; species Ctenopharyngodon idella. The sequence goes on from NC_067227.1 coordinate 14,622,961, forward strand.
TTTAATCTCTATCCCAACAAAGATGCTGCATACATGCTTACAAGTTTTTAATTTAAATTAGATTGTATAATTTTTAACATTTGAAGCAAAAAAACAGAATGCTCAGACTTTAACATTGTGAAAATATGCTACATAAAACTTCATAACAGCAGACGGCTGCATGAGAACAAATTCACTGTCTGACAGCAGGTGGCGCTTATGGAACAGCGGCCATACAGCACTTCCTTGGTTACTGCTGTAAAAGCAGCGCTGCGTGCTTATAAACACTACTTTAAAATGCATTGTACGGAGGTAAGATAAGAAAATACCATCTAAACTTTTCTGAGTTCTCCTCAGATATACATTCATATAAACCCTGCCCAGAAATGTATCACGATTCATTTAGCATCTCAACCGTCTTGAATGGTCACATATTTTAATCGATTTTCAACCGGTTCCATCCCTACTACCTACGGAAGCTACGGGAGTTCATAATGTGTGAAATGTGTGCAACCCAAAAAGAAAATATTTACACTAATGACTATTTAGCTTGAGATACACCAAAGACTTCTTTTTGAAAAGTCTGTGCTCCTCACAAACAGGTAATGAAACAAATCTTGCTAAATGCATCAACCTGACCAGATGGATAGAAATCACATACCTGGCAGAATGTAGTCACGCGTTATACTGGGGGGAAAAAAACATCTATTATCAGTGTTCATATTCTCAGATAACTGAATGCTGTTGTCGGTGCTGATTAACATAGATAAATCAGTCAACCTCTGCTCACCGTAGACTGCTGCTGTTATTAGATCAACAGACACTGATAGAAAGCACAGCTTCTCTTCCAGTAAAGTCTTGGGCACTCTTCCACATGAGTCAATACTTTATTATGCTGCCAGAAACTCACTCACACATATAGCAAACTCATACTGGATCTAACTTCCATACAAAATCCACAAGCTACAGCCCTCATATAAGACATCAGGTAAAGAACAGAGACCTGAGGAGTATTCAAGCTAAATGACATGAGGGCTAAAGAATTTATTACAGCTTAAGAACAAGCACTTGTAGATGTAAAGGGATGATGGTAAAGACATATTTAAATCTCAAATGCAGAGCTGTATCCAGCTCATAGCTCTAAACGGGCCACTCTGGACATCCTACAGGCTTGCTAAGAAAACAATGGGAAATAGGATGTGTCAGAGGGATTTTTCCAACAGGCAATTTCCACTGTCTTGCCTTTGGCTATCCTTCTCCATCTCAACTTGATTACTTTTCCTACCTCTCTTGATTTTTAACTGACCCCCATGATTTTGTTCATTTGAATAGCATAAGCTACTTACGGTATTAGAAACAGTAGTTTTTGTTTCTATCAGGTAAACAAGCTTTTTGTTCATGGATACAATGTTACATCACTGGGCTTATTCAACACACTCAATATTTCCTAGCTCATATTATGCAAAGAAATCCTAAAGCTGGCATTCATATTCAGAGGAGTGACTTGCGTGGAGAAAGAAGATCCTTGAAGTCAGCAATAAGTGGTTGATAGCAGGAAGGTGCAGCCTGTTTCCATTCCATCTTCACACACATCTGTCAATTTCGCCAGTTCTTACACACACAGCTGCTATATGCTCTGCTACGCAAAATCTGTCCAGCCCTCGCATCCTGTTTCATAAGCAGTTGCTTGTTTCATAATGGGCCAGTGAGTACAAAACCCTGAGGCAGAGAGAGTCACCACCAATACACTACACCCTCACAACTGCTGCTGAGGATAATGTAAGGTAATGAAGAAAACACATCAGATGCATGACAGTCAGCCCACACACAGCCTTTACTCTACCCTGATATTCAGGTCGAAGTGCAGGTCGAGTGAGAATCCAGAGAACAGCTGAGCTAAACTCAAAACACAGACATTAGATACACAGAGACTGGTAAAAAGATCCACTAAAACAGAACGAGTGATAAAGCCTTGCTTGCAAACTTCAGAAAGCATTCCATGGATTTTATTAACTGATTTTTTCTGTCTTCAGTGATAACTTCATATCACAGCCAACAGGGGATTTGCTGATTACTTTTACCAAAAGTAAAATGATTGATTAATTTTGTCTAGGGATGCACAGAAATTAAAACTCTGGGCCGAAACCGAAACTTCTGGATGCACTTGGCCGAAAACCGAAACCGAAAATGCTTTTTCAAAATTATTTATTTATTTACTATTTTAAATTAGCTTTTTTTTCTTTTTTTTGTATAATTGTATTTATATTAGACGTTTTAATGAAATTCAATCATTTTATTTATACTGAATTTTAAAAATACAAGCCAATATAATAAAATAACCACACTTTTATTGAAAGTAACTAACACTTGACAGGAAATATATTAATATTAAATATCAATATATTATTCATTTCTATGCAACAGAATCAGATTTAACAGATTTATTTTTTGACCAATTATCCAAATATACAGGTGCTGGTCATATAATTAGAATATCATCAAAAAGTTGATTTATTTCACTAATTCCATTCAAAAAGTGAAACTTGTATATTATATTCATTCATTACACGCAGACTGATATATTTCAAATGTTTATTTCTTTTAATTTTGATGATTATAACTGACAACTAAGGAAAGGCTAAAGACAAAAAGGACTGGACTGCTGCTGAGTGGTCCAAAGTTATGTTCTCTGATGAAAGTAAATTTTGCATTTCCTTTGGAAATCAGGGTCCCAGAGTCTGGAGGAAGAGAGGAGAGGCACACAATCCACGTTGCTTGAGGTCCAGTGTAAAGTTTCCACAGTCAGTGATGGTTTGGGGTGCCATGTCATCTGCTGGTGTTGGTCCACTGTGTTATCTGAGGTCCAAGGTCAACGCAGCCGTATACCAGTAAGTTTTAGAGCACTTCATGCTTCCTGCTGCTGACCAACTTTATGGACATGCAGATTTCATTTTCCAACAGGACTTGGCACCTGCACACAGTGCCAAAGCTACTAGTACCTGGTTTAAGGACCATGGCATCCCTGTTCTTAATTGGCCAGCAAACTCGCCTGACCTTAACCCCATAGAAAATCTATGGGGTATTGTGAAGAGGAAGATGCGATATGCCAGACCCAACAATGCAGAAGAGCTGAAGGCCACTATCAGAGCAACCTGGGCTCTTATAACACCTGAGCAGTGCCACAGACTGATCGACTCCATGCCACGCCGCATCGCTGCAGTAATTCAGGCAAAAGGAGCCCCAACTAAGTATTGAGTGCTGTACATGCTCATACTTTTCATGTTCATATTTTCAGTTGGCCAAGATTTCTAAAAATCCTTTCTTTGTATTGGTCTTAAGTAATATTCTAATTTTCTGAGATACTGAATTTGGGATTTTCCTTAGTTGTCAGTTATAATCATCAAAATTAAAAGAAATAAACATTTGAAATATATCAGTCTGTGTGTAATGAATGAATATAATATACAAGTTTCACTTTTTGAATGGAATTATTGAAATAAATCAACTTTTTGATGATATTCTAATTATATGACCAGCACCTGTATAGTCCTACAAAGCTATTATTATCAGAGCATGTGAGCAGAGCGTAGAGGGGAGGCTTATATTTTCGACTCAAATTTTCAGTCATTTTTCTCTTTCGGCCGAAATTTCCGTGCATCTCTAATTTTGTCCACTGGGAACTGAATGGATTGTTAATGTCTGACAGGTTGTCCCGCCCTCACGCCAGTAACCGTCATCAGAGAAGAGAAGAGATATTGCTTCAAGAGAAAGGGCAAGTTATTTTTATTAAAGATTATGAGGGTGCATGAAGTTTTAAAAAATAATGATTTGCACAGATAAATCATTTATATTTATAAACATTTTCATAGTGACTTTCAGTTTCAACCTCAACCCAACAGCCTTGACAAATGGATAATGCACAACTTTATGTTTTTAAATATAGAGAAAATATTGTTTAAAAATGTTTAATATCAGCATAAAGCTTATATCAATTAAATATCAGCCACTAAAAACACATTTCTGAAAAACATTTTTGGCATTGTACTTCATGATTTAAGGGCTTTATTTGTCATCTGTTTTGAACTGAATGAACTCCAATCTCTTGTTGGATTGCTAACGTTTAGTGATAAGAGCCTTTAGTACAGGACGAATCTCCAAAATAATGTGACTTCTGTCACAAAACATTACAGAAATCTTTCAATTTTACCATCAACAATTCTGTTATTCTCCAATAGCAAGAGCCTGCATTCATACAATGCCTGCAGTCAACTCAATGCCAGGAACGCACAGGGCTCATGTGGCTCAGTAGAACACACGAATACATTCTATCACTCAATACAGTCTATCCCCAGCACTCGACACCACAATCACTATCTGAATACACGCTGTACTTGACACCCAGTGTCACATGAACGCATACAGACACGCACACCTACATTTTTAGTCCCTCTTGCTGGCTGCTCTCCAGATTACTAAAAATGTCAGAGAAGTAGCAGCTGCTATTGATGTGGTTGTGTAGACAGACACTGACTTTCTCCACAGACCGCCACCACTGTAAGACCACTTGCACTTGACACCACTGCTGACAACTACAGAACTCTTACAAAGAGCACAAACGCTGAGTGTGCACCCAAACACGAGTGCATGCAGCTAGTTTAATGCTACAGCTGCACTAAAGTACATTCACTTCCTTAGAGAATCTGTTTAAATAGACTGATTAAACATCTGAGGTGAGAAGTGATCAGAATGTATTCTAAGATTGCTCACTACTCATAAACAGCACAAGCAAATAAAGCAGTAGGGAAAAAAGGAAGTTGTAACTGTTCTATTTTGCTTAGCAGGAAATACTCGCAAAATGCTGCTGTGCTGATATGAATATGATGGGTTCATGTGATAATCACCTTCTACAGTCAAATTAAACAGGGTAAACCTGTCAGCAGTGCTTGGATAAAATTCTCATATCGACAGAACGAGCATGCATACATTTGCTTATATTCAAGTATATGCGGGTCATAATCAGTGATAAAAAATCTAAAAGACTTTGCTGTTATTTTAAGCTGTGTAGCAAGTCACCATTACGTAACAAAGAAAGAGGAACTGATTGTAGAGATAAAACGGGAGGCGTCTGAGAGTAGAGGAGAGGTGAGTAGTGGCTGTTTGCCCAATCCCTGTGAGGGGCTGTGGGGAGTGGTTGACAGTTAGGGCCTCCAGACAGTGCATTTACTGAACTTTAATGGGGCACTCAGCACTAGTACTCCATTCTGACCAAATACAAAACTGATGTCAGATCAAGGACTTCTTCTAAAACACCCAGAAGGCCTCTGTGCTCTCCACTCCACACTCCACCAGACACTTAAGTTCAAATTACCTTCTTATAATGCATTCAAATGGTTCAAAACACCACCCACTAACAACAACGCTAACATACACATTCCTTGCAGTAAAAACAAAGGCTTCCCGACCTTTGGCATGTAGCCATTAGTCAAATAGTCTTAATGGTATTTGCAGCCTATTTACTCTGGTCTTTTTTTAGCAATCAAACACTCGGCCATGGGCACATGTTTACAACACTCACACTGACCATCACTAGGGCAGGACAGACGCCATGGGAGTTAGTCCAAAACTCTGCCTTAGCTAATGGGATCAGTCAGGCTCAATTCTGATCGAATCAAGTCATACATTAAGACATTATTCTGCAATAGTGCATTTTGTCTAAAAAAAAAAAAAAACAAACAAACAAATTTGACTTACAGCTTTATTACTGTTACCATGTAGTTTTGCTCCAATATATAGAAATTGTCCATTTTACCTTCCAACACTCTAACGCTAAAGCTATTAGGGGTGTAACAATATATAAACCGAACCGAAAAACCACGATACACCACTCACGGTATGTACTGCGATACTCTTATTGCGCCCCCAAAACATGCTGTTTTGACGCTATTTAATGTGGCGTGACAGATCAATGTACAGGCACCTCAGTTCCAACCAGCAGCGCGGAGCGCAAGTGAACGCGATCATCTCTTCCTCTTTAATACTAGTTACAGAATAAACTTTAATGAACATCTGAAGGTATGTTGAAAGATACAGTACAACTTACTGAAACTAGGGCTGGTCCGAATACCATTTTTTGAGCTTCGAAGCTCGGTAGTAATCAGCACCGAATATTCGAAGCTTCGGCAGGAGGGGGCTGAAGATATTCTTCTCTCTAATAAAGGCATGTGTAACGAGTAGAAATATGGTGCAGCCCCTTTAAGAGCTGCACGCTCCCGGTTGAACTATGTCGAAAGACTCGACCACCGCATGTATGCGGGTTATTTGTTTTTCTGTCGCTATTTAAAGTTATTTTCTTTATTAAGTAATGCTGTGGACGGTACAACATTTGCAACGGACAGTTACACGAGTTTCTTGGGGAATAAAGCGCCAGTTTTGAAATGTCAATCGCCTCTGTGAACTCTGTCTGGTAACAATAACTCAAGCTAAGTGAGCTAACGTTATCCCAATTTGCTCCGTAGACAACGCGTTACAGCAGGAATCTCTGTGTGTCTGTCTGCCTGTTTGCATTTTGATTATGTCGAGAACACGCTCAGAATTAATAAACTTTTAATAAACTACAAAATATTGCGAGCCAGAAGCGGTGCGCCTCACACGGGCAGGGCTAATATGCTCCGAGAATGGACACTGCACTAGTGAGTGATACAAAACACAGGTCTGTTAAGTCAATACTTTTAAAAAGGTAGCCTAACATTTTTCTGACAAACAAATCGCTCCCAAATCAGAAATTAGCAGCAGCAGTAATTCCTGACACAGTAAAGGGTAGGGTATTTAAATAAAAGAAGAACGAAAAATAAATGAACGAATGGTAATAAATAAAGAACACGCCGTCACAGTAAAATCTCACGTTTGAGTTTTAACAAGCTCCTATATTTCGCAGTATTCATTTAGGTAAAAAGACTAATATATTTTGTTTCTATGACAAAGCAGTGCAGCTTAACCCAAAATACGAGTTCACGCAGTTGTGCGCTACAGACAGAGAATACTCCAGTTGCAGGGAACACATCAGTAGGTTAAGAAGCAAATATATTTATTAAGTATAACCAGGTTGGGTTCCTTAAACTGTCCGTCATATTAAAAACGGCTAGGTTATAAGATTATTGTTAAAAAAAAAAAAAAGAGTATTGTATTTCGCCAGATTTTATACTGTACACATTCAAGCGCAAATGAGAACCGTTTCGCAAGGGGGATGCCAGATGTGCAAAAAAACAAACAAACACGAAATTTGAATCCCAAAATTGAAAATCAAATACCAACCTACCAAACAAATATTCAAATATTCGAATATTCTGGTCCAGCCCTAACTGAAACATAATATCTTGTGTAATCGCTCAATCAGTGTTTCAACTGCGGAAAGACATCAATAAAACAGCCTGTAAACACTGTGTCACGTAGCATTTACCTCAGGTGAGTCCACAGCTTGTTAGTTCGCCAGAGAAATGAACTCTCGCTAAATATATGCACTATATTAGCCTACATATTCATTATATTTTACTTAACTTATTAGTGATGTCTTTTTTAATGTATGTTTAAATATATCTGTCATGAAAATGACAGCCACTGTGTAAATGATTATATTTCAAAAATGATTATCATATCTAAAAATAAATAGCAACTGAATTTAGGCTAATAGTTTGGGCTCTGAACCTTTCATATTATAGTAATTATTGAGAGAATTACTATAATAATTATAGTAATTATTAAGAAATCCTTATCCTTAAGAAACTTTTAATTAGAATTGAATTCATTTAAAGACAGATTTTGTTCAGTAAACTACTGTTTAATAAAAAAAAAAAAATTTTGTTTAGTTTTCTCCCCCTGCTGTACCGAACCGATCCGTGACTTCAAAACCGAAGTATGTACCGAACCGTTAGTTTTGAGTACCGTTACACCCTTAAAAACTATCATTTTTATTTAGAGAATTTCTTTTACTTTTATGACTCCAAATAGCAGAACAATGACTTTATCTCACTCAATGTATGTCAGAAGGTTAAATCTAAAAATATTTTGACCCTATATACATGACTGATCTGCATAAACGCCTCTCCAGATTTGGTGCCATCAACAGCAGATATGGGGTATTATTGCCTCACTGAGCTAACAAACACAGCAGTGTCAACATTACACATACAGCACACTAGTGGTTACATCATGCTGATATCACTCCACCACTGGGGGAACTCCAGCAATTCTGTCTTATCTAACTGTGCCTGATATGACACAACTGATGCTGATAGCAGGCAACAGAACTGAACACAAAGGTGGGTGACAGGAGAATGCTTTTTCTTCTAACAGGGCAATTCATGGACCCAAAAGACCTGTAAAAATGAAAGTAGTGAAAACAACATTTAGAAGATCATAGTAAAATGCTCTTTACAGCATCAAACTGATGCTAATTAACTAAAATGTGAAATCAGTAGTTTTATTCTGCAATTTATAAAAAGTGACAAAGATTTGTTACAAAAGATTTCTAATTCAACCAAATGCTCTTCTTTCAACAAATATCACTGTTTCAACTTTCCACAAAAATATTAAGTAGCACACAACCATTTTTAACTGATAATAATAAGAAATGTTTCTTGAGCACCAAATCAGCATATTAAAATGATTTCTAAATGATCGTGTGACACTGAAGACTGGAGTAATGATGCTGAAAATTCAACGATGCCTTTACTGGAGTAATTTAAAGTATATTAAAATAGTATATTTAGCAACAGTAATAGTAATAATATTTTGCAACTTCTTTTAACATTAAAAAAATAAATTAATAATAATAATAATAATATATATATATATATATATATATATATATATATATATATATAATATTTATATATTGTGCATCCCTACTATATTTACACATTATTAATGTTTATATATTTAACACGAACGTTCAAAAGTTTGGGGTCGTTTCGTTATATATATATATATATATATATATATATATATAAAATCGGCCACCATATCGGTATCAGCCGATATATGTTCATTTTTAATGTTATCCTTATCAGCCCGATAAGAAAATTTGACCGATATATTAAAGCCGATATATAATGGATTATTTCCTTCAGCTGAGACACTTCAGATGCACACTGTCCACCATTATGGTTTTAAATTGCTTGAAATATGATTAAAATCACTTCAAAAAGGAAAATACAGTTAAGTGCAACATACAGCGCAAGTCTGTCATATAGACTACATAATATTGTAATGAGAACATTATAATTGTGTGCTTGGGACAAAGGCTTCTAATAGCAAGACTTTTCTTTTTGTAATCAGGCTTTCAAAAATTATATAAAAATCTTTTAGATTTATTGGCCAATATATTGGTTTTCGGCTTTCAAAAATAAATAATTATCGGTATCGGGCAAAATTTTCCACATCGGTGGATCCATAAAATATAATCTACATGGACATGGCTGATGATGATGAACACCTTTAATGAATAAGACAAACAATGTGTTTTTCAATGCACAGTGAATGCAGGAGCAGATCTTCTGGAGCCTTATAGAAGCAGCACTTCAGCAGGGTCAAAACCCACTCATTACAACACAGCCAACTCAGCAAAGTGGTCCACCACAGTCGATACAAAGAGTAACGGCATGATGGGAAGCCAAGAAGTCTGCTTACACAGAAAGCATTTTGCATATGGTTAATTTCCTCCGATGTTTCACTCTAGCTGCTCGTTTATCAAAATGAAGAACGGTCAAGGACAAACACTTGGTAAGCTATCAACTCCTTATCTTGTCCCTGAATACTACTTGAGCATGTTCCAGAGTTCATATAAGGAGAAACAAGGCATCTGACATGAATTAACAAAAAGGCCTGCTTTAATAAAGCTTGCAGCTGCAAAAATGCTGTGCACCATGTATTAGAGTTTGTGCAAAGCATTTCAAAAACAGACAGAGATAAAGTGGTAAACTAGCTCCACATTTCACCAGACAATGCTTAAAAGGCAAACTCATTTCTTTTCAATGCTTATCACTAATCTGCATGGAGCGGTGAGGAGAGGGAGGAAGAATATCATTACTCAATACTCAACGCAGAGGGGTGGAACTGGAGTTGATGTGAGTCCAAAACAAATCTGTTGTTTTCTGGCCATGAGTTCTGGCAGCCCTGCAGAGCAAAGAGGTTGTCTGAGGCCAGTTATGTTTTGGGTTCAGGCATCTCGCTGGTCCACTTATGACACTGTGCTTTGTTCTCTTCTAATGTACAGTGGGAAAGAATGCAGCTCAAGAGAAAAAAAGCCCTCCGCTGGCCCATGTCCAATTACACTAATACACTTAAGCTGTGTGGCCTCCATTTTTCACATTCCACTGCCTTTCATGTGCAAATCAACAGCTGTTGACAAGCATTTGGTATCCACTATGATTTATTGACCCTTAATAACAACATCCGAGACATGGAAAGTGAGCGAGTGTAGGTCTAGCCTTATAATCAGCGGGCTATGAAGGTGTTAGAGACCTTTGTGAAGGGGGCGGGGATGTTATCTCACCGTGTTTATGCAAGTCTTCAACACTTTCTGAGTGATATTTACAGTACAGTGAAGGAAACCAAAGTCTCCGCTTCACATGAAAACAATGGAACAGTGAGGCAGCGTAGAGATTTGTGAAGTGCTACACAAATAAATCGCAGTTCAGTACGTCACTGCACGAGCTCCAGCTCTAAATATGGGCTCAATAAACCACATATTGCTGGAGTCTATGAAGGCCATTCCCATGAAAAACATACGATTAATAGCAATACATTTATTTCTTATGTTCATTATTTATATTTCATAAGATATGTGTCGATCTAACCCAATTTTTTTTACTACACCAGTAGAAGATTCAACTAACAAAATGATCTTTAAGAAACAACATTATGGCGCTATTCTTTCTATACCAGGACCATGTAGCACCTAGACACGTTCAATAACGAGATGTTGACAAGAAATCCTAAATACCACCCATTTAATCTGATAAACACCGAAGAAACATTCACAGATTGAAAATATACGCCTTGTTCTCTGCTTGCACCCGGCAGCGTTACCACAGAACTAGCTAAGCATTCAATTCAAGACCACATAAACCGAGCTAACTCAACTAGCTTAAACCAAATAACCGCTCAACGGCAACAGTGTGCTTTGCAAAACATTGTATATAACGCTAGAAAGCTAACTGAATACATAACGTAACCTGCCGAGCGAAATTTAACAACATTCCGTCTAACGTTAAATCATAAACACTGTTAGCTATGCTAACTAGCCGGCCAGTCTTCACGGAGGGGTTGATTTCCGCCTTGCGCAGGGACACTCATTCAATCTAGTAGAGGTTCAGTGAAAGAATAACGGCCGTTTGCCGCCGACAGACCCCATTTCTCCGTCAAACGGATCTAAGAACTCTCAGCACCCTAAAAACCGATAAACTGCAGACAGACTCGTGGGCAAAACGTCTTGTAGTAACTTACCACTCCGTGGAAGGTGAAGGTCTGTCGCTACCGGACGTTTATGTAGTTTCTGTGGAGAAAGAAATAAAGAAATTTCCACGAATAACGTTAATCCACATGTACGGTTTGCTACGGGCGTGTTTTCGTCCTCGTTGCTTTGAGCCCTAAATCCACTTGAGCGCCGCGCTTCTGTCGCGTGAGAAACTAAGCTGCTCTCGCGCTCCCTCAATGGTTTGGCCTTCTCGCGCTCCTCGTCTGTTTTTCTTTCTCCGCCGTCTGTTTTACTCGCGTTTCCGCCCTCTTATCTCCAAACGGCTGTTATTCGAGAAGAGCAGTTCGTGTCCATTTTGTGTAGTTGTTTTTCGCAGTAGTGGCTGTAAATACACGAAGGGACTGAACGAGAATCTCTGCGGATCAGAGATGACTTGAGTCCGTGTGTGTGACTGACTGACTGACTGACTGCTGCTGGCAAAGCGATAGTCGCTAGACGTCAAGTGCAGCTTCTCAGCTCTTAAAGGGACAGTGCGTTTCTTTAGAAAATAGGTTCCACTGCTATGTAAATTACGATCGATAGATAGATAGATAGATAGATAGATAGATAGATAGATAGATAGATAGATAGAGGAAATTGTATAGACAAGCCATGCATTAAAAAAAACAACAACAAAAACATTAAGGGCTTATTTACTAACGCAAAACCTCTTTTGCCATTAAAAAACTACTGTCAGGATTTACTAAAGACACGCAGTGAAAAATTAGCGCTGAAAAGGTGTGGGACAGTTATTTTTGCAGCTTACCTTGTTGCATATGCATTTGTAGAAGTTTTCCTTTCAGACACAAAATTTATAAGAGGAGAGTATTTAAATTAATCATGCAAGGTGATTTACTAAGGTTTGCGCTAGTCAATTTACTGGTATTTGCACCATAATTAATGCCCAAAAAAAGCATGTCTTAAACCAGACGCTAATTTGGTTGCTCTTGGTAGAATGCGTTGGTCATTATGGAAATGATCCGGCTGCGTCTGTGTTTTTAATTTGCACGTTGTCAGTAGATCACGCGCGAACTTTCCACTCCCATCTGCGTTTTTTGGAATTGCGCTCTCACGCTAATTTGCCCTGTTTAGTAAATCTGGCCTTTAATAGTCTAATGTTTTTGTCCTAAGAAAATTAACACGATAAATGCTCAAAACAGCTGCTCAAATGATAAATCAAATGCTTAAACTCAGTTTCAGGTAGCATAAACTCTACTTTTTGAGGTAGCATAAACTATAACAAAAATCAAATGAATTGTTTGATTTATTTTTAATTGTCATTATCAATCCATAACAACCGTCATAATTAAAACTATAATTCAATAATGACAAATCAAATATCAAATACTAAAAGAGACATATTAAAGGAAGAATCAAATGCTCAGACATCCATATGGAATGATTTATGATTTAAATGTTAATGAATCTGTATAAATTTTGTTAGGAAAAAACTTCCATTATTTAATGTCTAAAATCAATAGAATAATTAATATGAGAAGGTTCTGCAGTTGAACGTTTTGCAGATATGTCCATTGTGTTAGATTTAATTGCATAATCCACCCAAAAATGAAAATTCTGTCATTATTTACTCACCCTTGACTTTTCTTCTGTGGAACATAACACAAGATATTCTGAAAAATGTTGGTAACAGTTTCGGTTCCCATTGATTTCCATTGTATATAGACAAAAACTACAATGGAAGTAAATAGGAAACGAAACTGTTTGGCATTACCATATCCATGTATTTGTGACTTTAACTTATTTAGACCACAAACCTTGGTCTGCATAATGATCTAAAATACATGGCCAAACAAAATATCAGAGGTTCTGTCATCCAACTGAAATATCACTGCACTTCCAGAAAACACATGCACACTTTTGCAAATGGCTCTTGCAGACACTAATGTGTTGTACCCCCTGAGCGGTCTCTCCAGGCCCACCACATCTGGGCTATTTGAAGCCCGCAGAGACACAAGCTGTGGATACAGTGTTTTAACATTGAAGAATAGTGTCAGAGAGATCACACTGTTGGCTCAGTAAATGACCTGTGGTTTCTCTAATGATCTGAATCCTTTTCTCTGCAGTTCAGCCACCCACGGCCATCAGGCACCGACAGCCACGCATCCGTGACGCTCCAGAATTAATCAACCTTTCACACACAATCTTCCCGAGGAGTCTTATATGTCAACAGAGTATCATTTCCATACCTCTGTGTAAACGATGTTGACCCGCTAGGGGCATATTGTTTGTGTGGGCAGCTTCTTGTGTAATTGGTGTTTTTTACTGTAAGCATTCATAGCTTTGTCTGCTCATTACATGCGATTCTGCTTTTCTAAAGTATAACAATATGGCAGTGATCTCACAGGATGATTCTCTGACACACAGCCACCTCATATCTTTGCCCTGTGGTGCTAATCTCATGTGTGTGAGTCTACGGATTTGCATGTTGACATTTACAATGGATGTGTGTCAGGGTAACCTTCAGAGAGCCAGGAAAAAAAAAAAACAATCTCTGAATTGACATTCATAAGCGTGAGTCAGTAGTTTTTCACATTGCCTCAAACGCTTGATGTTCCAGTGCTTATTCGCCTTGAGGGAGAGGTCAAACGAGAGAAATTAACTCAAGAACAGTGTTAGGGTAACTCATTACAAGTAATGAGAGTTACATAATCAGATTACTAATTTCAAGTAACTAGTAAAGTAACGCATTACTTTTAAATTTACAACAAAATATCTGAGTTACTTTTTCAAATAAGTCAGTAATTATTAAATAAGTCAGTCAGTAATTTTCCAATTTACTGACTGACACCTCTGTCCCAATGTTGAGAGAAATCGGGAATAAGTGCAGAGGCGTAGTGATGGGTGCTTTCGAAACACTGCTTCATGAAGCTTCGAAGCTTTTACAAATCTTTTGTTTTGAATCATTGGTTCGGAGACAACTGCCAAAGTCACGTGATTTTAGTAAACGAGGCCTCGTTACATTATAACTGTTTCGAAACGTTTCAAAATTTCAATGGTTCACCGCTGGGGGCGATCTCTGTGAACCCATGAATAATGCGGATTCACTGAGATTCGCCCCCTGATCTCTGATCGGTTTTATGCACTTGTAGTTAATAATCTCTTATTGGCCTGTTTAGCTGAGCCATCCATAGAACACACAAAACAAGCCCTGAACATTACTAAAAGAACACATAACATTAACTTCATGTAAAGCGTCCTTGGGTTCTTGAAAGGTGCTAAATAAATAAAACATATTATTATAATTATAACACAGACACTTAATATTTAATGATATTAGATGATTAGTTAATTGTATTTTATAGATAATACTTTCAATAAAACACTTGAAATGGGTTTTTAAAAGCTGTTTTATGCATGTTTGGCCTTAGTTTTTGTTGCATTTACACTTCGAAACACTTCAAAACAGTGAATCATTTGGCGAAGCAATTAGTTCAATTGATTCGAAACTTCGAAAAGCTTCGTATCTCCCATCACTACAGGGGCGCCGTGTGCGCTGTGAGTGAACTTTATGAGACTAGTTCTAGACTAAATGTGAGCATACATTTACTCATTTACTTCTCCTGCGTCCTATTCTTCTGTATTTCAGAATGGCAACACAGCTGAAAGGCTTGTTTGTTTGAGATGCACCCTCTACTGTACAGGAGGCTTATTCATTTCACTTTTGGTGTAAAAGGGTCTTTACATTTGCCAAAAATTTAACTTTTTTTATTAAAAATACAAACAGCCCAGCCCAGATGACTTCCATGAAAAGTAACTAACGCAATTAGTTACTTTTTTAGGGAGTATCACAATATTGTAATGCATTATTTTTAAAAGCAACTTCCCCCAACACTGCTCAAGAACAATGTTGAAAGAATGCTTTTCAGTGTTTTGATCAGATTTCTATGCCTTGGCAATATGATCTGATTATCTGCCTGGAAATGTGTCTTATATGTAATACCGTAACATTAAGGCCAGGTTGGGTTTGACCTACATTCAGTTTCCAAATTACTCCATGATGTCAGAAGGGTTTGTTTTTCTTTAGCTCTGTTTTTCTTTCTGCTTTGCAGTCTTTTCATTCTCTTTATCCATCCAGTTTTCCGCCCATCCATGTGGCTGAACCACCGTTCCTCCCTTCCTCTGTCTTTCTCTCTCTCCTGGGTCACCCACCACTAAAGAGGAAAGAGGGTTGTTTATTTTATCAAAGTTCCCCAGAGCCTGAAGTGTCACGGAGTTATCTCACCCTCAATCTCTACAATGGCCAATTACTCAGCACTGCGATAAAGTTAAAGCAGTTACAGTTGCTTGTGTGTGTGTGTGTGGACTAACAGACAAGCAACCCCAACTGGGTATATCAAATATTGCAATCACATTCCACCACCCCTTATAACTTAGTCTTATTTTTATAGTTTTGCAATAGATTACAATGTGGTTTCCTTATAACAAACTGCCCATGGAAAACAAGCTCAAAGATTTGGATGAGAAGAGAAAGATGAACTGTGTAACAGTAAAACAGAATATCGAGCACACACACACACACAAATGTAGAGCAGGAAACAAATGAATGGTGAAATGTATGCATTACAGAATGAAGCCAAACTTAATTGCCATTTGGCTATTGGTTAGCATTAGGGCTAATGATAATTTTGCAGAAAAAAAAAAAAAACATAAAATATGTACAAAAAATACAATGGAAGTCAATGGGAACCGAAACTGTTCGGTTACCAACATTTTTCAAAATATCTTCTTTTGTGTTCGGCAGAAGAAAGACATGCATACAGGTTTGGAACGACATGGGGTTTGGGGGCAGTCGTGGCCTAATGGTTAGAGAGTCAGACTGGTAACCTTAAGGTTGCGGGTTTGATTCTCATTACCGGCAGGAAAATGACTGAGGTTCCCTTAAGGCAAGAACACACCAAGCCAACGCAGACGAACTAGTGGCAACGAAAGCAGACTGCGGGGTTGGCTCACGTCGGCAGCGTCTGGGTCCAAAGTTGCCCTGACACACCAAACCGACACTCGACAGCCGACGGCCAAGTAGCACGTCCGTTCTGCGCCTGCGTAAGATGAAATGCCTTTCCGTACCAGCAGGTGGCAATAGCTGAACAGCCAATCAGAATGATCAGATGGCCCGACAGACTGACGAGCTCCGGAACCGATTCAACATGTCGAATCAGCCGACGAGGACCAACTTCGACGGCACGGAACACACTGAGAAAACTTAGTCGGCCGACGAACAAAAACTGCCCAAAAACTCCCTGGGCGCCACAACAAAAATGGCTGCCCACTGGGGTGTGTGTGTGTGTGTGTTCACTACTCCTAATGTGTGTGCACTAACTTTAATGGGTTAAATGCAGAGGACAAATTCCGAGTATGGGTTACCATACTTTGCCTTTACATGTCAAATAAATAAATAAACATGAATTGGAATTGGTAATTGGATGGAGGCAGTTTTTATTTGATTAAAAATTAAGTTTGATTGAAAAAAATTAAGTAATATACATAAATGAAACATTCACATTAAGATAAGATCATCATGCATAGAGTGAACTTCCATTTCATGATGACTTTAACTTCAAAACATTTCTTGAAAATGTGATAAAAGTTTTTTTTAAAAAAAACACACAAATCCAACATGAATACAAAGACATTTCTAAGGATTTGAGTTTAAGAATTTAAGTTTTGATTTGATTTAAGTGTTTTAAACCAGATATTTACAGATTTTTAATTTTTCTTTATCATGGACAAAAAACAAAACAAACTGTTTGCTTCCTCAGAATAACATGCATCCAATAAGACCAAGAACATGTATTAAGAATTTAAATACAGTCCATTTTAAAATGTCTTTAAGACTTCTTTGGGAGAATCAACCTACGTATTGCATTCTTTCAGTTGTCTCTGCATATTAAACTAAAAAAACATTCAGATTCATTGGAAGCAAAGCAATGGAAGTCCCTTCTCACCACAACGCCTTCCTCTTCTGGTCTTTTGTTCTGTCAGGCTTTGGGGAAAAAAATCTGCTCAGCTGCGCACACACATTCATATCTAAGCCGGCATCAAAGTCTTATTCCTGCTGGTTCTTCTGCAAGCAAAGCTTTAGCTACAAGCTATTGATTTCAAAGCCTCTAAATTGGTGGTTATCTAGGAGAGAGCCATTAGCCTAGCTCAAATTAATGATGAGCAACATCAACAGAGGCAGCGGGCAGAGAGAGGGGGGTTGGAAATGATGGAAGGCGCTCAAAGTAGCTCTCCCTGTTGATACAGCTGAAGACATTACCGTGACACAAAAGTGACAAATGAATTTGGCTGACAAGAAAGAGAAAAAGAAAACGCCGCTTTTATTTAGATACGCTCAGGCGGATGGTTACTTCACACAGCCACATCTGTGATAACAATTCCACATGCTGGATTCCTCGGACAGATCATCTACATTCCAGACTCTCGCCACACAGATTACTCAAAGTCTTCCAGCACACACACACACACTGCGTTCCGCTTTTTGTTACTTCTCATCTGCGGAAATGAAGCCACCAGTCAAAACTGTGAAAAATGAACCCATTTTAAGCATTACATAATTAGTCTACAGGGAAAAGTAATAGGAAAAGATTTGAGCTGTGATAATAAAAATGAGGAGACATATTTGGAACAGCGTGTGGGTTATATATAGCATCATTATAATTATATCACAAATTCTCAATCAGCAAAAGAGGGACAGAGAGAGAGAGAGAGAGAGAGAGAGAGAGGTGTGTGCAATCTTCAGGTCTAGACAAAATTTAACGTACCAGAGCTGGCATTCATTACCGCAACCAGAGAACAGGGGGAACATTCCAGAGAATTATCCCTCCCCAGCCGAGAGAGAAAGAGAGGGAGAACAAAAGAATAGAGGATATGAGGAGCAGGTGACATTTGCTCAAAGAAAGCAGGAGAATGAACAGAAAATATATCTGTATGAAATACAACATCAATAAAAGTGTGGATGTGGGGTGGCCTTTAAATTAATCTCATATCCTCCAGCCCACCACACACACACACACACACACACACACACACACACACACACAGAAGAGCTCTGGCAGAATGGCTGTAGGGTGTGTTGAGTAATGGTAGAGATAAATCATCAGCTCTTCAACGTTTCTCCCTCTGTCTAGAGGAAGAGCTTGGCTTTATGGGCTACAGAGTCAATACGGTTTACATAAACAGACCTTAGAAGCTATATTAGTAAGAAAGACTCAGACACACACACTGTAAACATTTCAACTCACTAAAGTTTAGTTCAATTGCTGCCTTAAATTTAAAGAGAGATTAAAGTTACAACCTAAATTTACAGCACTTTTTTTTTTGAGCACTTTGAATCAATTGTGACCCTGGACCACAAAACCAGTCATAAGTCACACTGGTATATTTGTAGCAATAGCCAACAATAAATTGTACGGGTCAAAATTATCGATTTTTCTTTTATGCCAAATATCATTAGGATAATAAGTAAAGATCATGTTCCATGAAGATACTTTGTAAATTTCCTACCGTAAATATATAAAAAAAATTATTTTTGTAAGTGGATATGCATTGCTAAGGACTTAATTTGGACAACTTTAAAGGCGATTTTCTCAATATTTTGATTTTTTTTTTTTTTTTTGTACCCTCAGATTGTATTGTCACGAATGTGGCTTGATCTTGATTTGCCTTGGTGTTCATTTCTGAGCATTTTTCTGTGGACTGTTTATTCCCTGTGACCCTTTGCTGCCTACCCTGATCTTTGCCTGTTTCCTGGACTGTGATTGTTTTGCTGCCTGCCCTGATCCTTGCCTGTACCCTGATTCTGTTTGTCTGCCGCCTGCCTCGACCATTGCCTGTCCCTGTTTATGCCTCTGCCTTTGCCCTGTCTGCTCTGTAAGTCCTTTTAATAAAATAGCTGCAAATGGATCCACATTCTGTCGACCCATCATTACAGAAGACTTCGCCACACAGCGATCCAGCAGCCCTCATGCAGATTTCATCTGAATTAACTGCCCAGGCTAACCAGCTTGCGGTGCATCAACATCAACTCAACCGCTTAACTTCCCTTACTGAAGAGCTGGTGAAAACGCTTCAAGGCCTCCGATTCAGTCCTGCCGAAACCGTCACGCCGCCGCCCGCTGCTCCTGCCAATCCAGGCTTCGCGGCCTCCCCTGCAGTCAATCCTCGCCTAGCGCTCCCAGAAAAGTTCGACGGCACTCCAGCCAGATGTAAGGGGTTCCTTCTCCAATGTTCCCTGTTCATCAACCAGCAACCGTCTCTGTATCCCACCGAATCCAGTCGGATATCGTTTGTGCGTTACTTGCTCACTGGCAAAGCACTGGACTGGGCCACCACGGTGTGGAGAGATGACAGCCCCGTGTTTTCCACCTTTCAAGATTTCTTGCGAAACTTTAAAGAAGTCTTTGAACATCCCGAAGGAGGCAAGAGCGCTGGTGATCAGTTACTTTCTCTCAGCCAAGGTAAACAAACAGCAGCCGAGTACGCGCTGAACTTTCGTACTCTGGCCGCTCAAACGAACTGGGTTGAAGACACTCTAAAGCTGTTGTTACGAAGGGGCCTAACACTGGAACTGCAGGCCGAACTCGCATGCCGGGATGAGGGAAGTTCGCTCAACGCTTTCATTGAACTTGCCATTCACATTGACAACCTGCTACGAACCCGACACCCTGTCCGGCAATCCGCCTCAGCCAGTCCCGCTCTGGAACCCATGCAACTCGGCTATACCCCACTACTTCCCGAAGAGAGAGAAAGGAGACGACAACTACACCTGTGTCTCTATTGCGGCCAGGCTGGCCATGTCAAGATCAATTGCCCCGTACGACCTCAGTCTTCCAATCCCAAAGCGGTGAGTTCTCCACATCACTCTAACTACTCTTCCAACTGCTTCAAAATTCCAATTCAAATTACCGTTAATGGCCAAAATCTATCCACTCACGCTCTACTGGATTCTGGAGCCGCTGGGAATTTCATGTCAGACTCATTCATCAAAGATCATAACATCCCTCTAACAGACTGTAATTCCCTGTTGACAGTGGAGGCGCTAGATGGGAAGCTCATCGGTGGAGGCAGAGTAGTCCATATCACCGCCGAGCTCGCTTTGCAAGTAGGAGCCCTTCACCATGAACAAATCCGCTTCTACGTTATTCACTCACCCTGTGATCCTTGGTCTACCATGGCTCAGAACTCATAACCCTCACGTTTCCTGGAAAGATGGCCAGATTGTGCAATGGGACGCTAACTGCCATAAAAGTTGCTTGAAACAAATCACTCCCCTGCCAGTTCAAACTGCTTCACTCCACGATTCTGACACCGGAAAACTTAACATACCCGAAATATATGCTGATCTGGCTGTGGCATTCAGTAAAAACAAATCCACTGAGCTACCTCCTCATCGTCCCGGTGACTGTGCCATCGACCTGCTGCCTGGTACCACGCCTCCCAAGGGCAAGATCTTTCCCCTGTCACAACCCGAGTCGGCAGCAATGAAAACCTACATTGAGGAGGAACTAGCCAAAGGGTTTATCCGCCCGTCCACATCACCAGCAGCATTAGGGTTCTTCTTTGTTAAGAAAAAAGATGGTGGTTTAAGGCCCTGTATTGATTACCGTGGATTAAATGACATCACCGTCAAGTTCCGGTACCCCTTGCCTTTGGTTCCCCCAGCCCTTGAACAACTCAGACAAGCTGCATACTTCACCAAGCTGGACCTCCGCTGTGCGTACAACTTAATCCGCATCAGAGAGAGATGAATGGAAGACAGCCTTTTCCACAGCCACCGGTCACTACGAGACCCTCGTCATGCCGTTCGGGCTGTCCAACAGTCCCTCTGTCTTCCAGTCCTTCATTACCGACGTCTTCCGTGACATGCTCAATCACTGGGTCATAGTCTACATAGATGACATCCTCATCTATTCCAACTCTTTCGAGGAACATGTTCAGCACGTACGGGCGGTACTTCAAAGACTGATACAACATAAACTATATGCAAAAGCCGAGAAATGCGAATTTCACCAAACCTCCACAACCTTTCTGGGTTACGTTATCAGCCGTGAGGGCGTGGCCATGGATGACAGTAAGGTGAGGGCGGTACTGGATTGGCCACAACCTCGCACATTGAAGGAATTACAACAGTTCTTGGGGTTTGCCAACTTCTACAGGCGATTCATACGGAACTTCAGCGGCGTTGCAGCCCCGTTAACGTCCATGACCAAGCGGCAGTCTTCACGTCTCATCTGGTCCTCTGAGGCAGTACAGGCTTTCCAGGAGCTAAAGGAGCGTTTCACTTCAGCACCCATTCTCCGTCACCCAGACCCTGAACTCCCTTTCATTGTAGAAGTGGACGCCTCCAGCACGGGCATAGGGGCCGTCCTTTCTCAGCGCCAAGGTAACCCAGAGAAGATGTACCCGTGTGCCTTTTATTCAAGGAAAATGTCGGCGGCTGAACGTAATTACGATGTGGGCAATCAGGAATTACTGGCTATGAAGGCAGCACTGGAGGAGTGGCGTCACTGGCTGGAGGGAGCAAAACATCCGTTCACCATTCTCACAGACCATAAAAACCTGGAATACCTGCGTTCCGCCAAGCGTCTAAATCCACGGCAAGCTAGATGGGCCTGGTTCTTCACACGCTTCCAGTTCTCGGTAACTTATAGACCAGGCTCTAAAAACACCAAGGCAGACGCGCTGTCACGGCAACATGAGGAGGTGGAACGGACAGAGAACGCAGAGAACATAATCCCTGACACTTTACTGCTTGATCCAGTTCAATGGGACATTATCACAGAGATCACACATGCTAACGAACAGACCGCTCCTCCAACATGCCCGCCGGACCGCACCTACGTCCCAGCACAGCTTCGGGACAGACTACTTCATCACGTGCACGACTTCCCAAGCTCTGGTCACCTGGGTGTTACAGCCACTCTCCATCTGCTACAAAACCAGTTCTGGTGGGACTCCATGCTATCCGACACTACCCGCTTCATCACTAATTGTTCACCCTGTCAAACCACCAAGGCATCACACCAAGCGCCAGCTGGACTGTTACAACCATTACCCATTCCTCAACGTCCCTGGTCTCACATAGCCATTGATTTCGTCACGGATCTCCCAGAATCCCAGGGCCACACCACCATTCTCACAGTCATCGACCGTTTCTCAAAAGCATGCAGACTCATACCACTGGCCAAGCTACCCACAGCATTCGAAACAGCTGAGCTTCTATGCAATTTATGTGTTCCGTTTCTATGGACTACCCGAGGACATTGTGTCAGACAGGGGCCCACAGTTCACATCTCGAGTCTGGTCATCCTTCAAGAATCTCAATATCAAAGTCTGCCTCACTTCAGGGTACCATCCAGAATCCAATGGCCAAACAGAGCGCATGAACCAAGAATTAACACGATTTCTACGCACCTACTGCCAACGCAACCAGACTGACTGGAGTCGTTATCTGCTCTGGGCGGAGTACGCCCAAAACTCCCTACAAAAACCTGCCACTGGTGTCACAACCAAGTATTCTCGTTGTTTTATAACATTTAGGCTGAACCACTGTAGTCACATGAACTGTTTTAAATATATCTTTAGTAGCTTTCTGGGCATTGAAAGTGTTAATTGTCTTGCTGGCAATGCAGGCCTCACTGAGCCATTGGATTTTATGAAAAATATCTTAATTTGTGTTCTGAAGATGAACGAAGGTCTTACAGGTTTGGAACGACATGAGGGTGAGTAATTAATGACAGAATTTTCATTTTTGGGTGAACTAACCCTTTAAAATACTCCGTCATTTTGGTCATACAGATAAGAGTAATACATCTTTTGAATCTGTGAAGAGTCTAATTTTATTTGTGTGCACTTACAATAACAACAAAACGTTGTGCTTTAAAATAATGAACCGGGTGCGCTTTCTGCCATCTCTCTCTGTGAACTTGAGTGCGCTGAAAAAACGTAATGTGAACTTGCCTCACAGACATTAAAGATCTATAGAAAGTGAAATGTCTACTTTTAAATGAACCAATTCAAATGGAAAAGAAAATATTCTCAGGTTATGTAATCCATATGAAACGTGCATATAGGCACATCCACTACTGTGGAGATGATGAGTCAGCATTGTCAACTTCATCACTGCAGCCGAAAATACAGAAAACACTAGTTTATCAATTAATTATTAAAATGTTAAAGCAATCTCCTTGCTGTTTTTCATAATCATTACTTCTGCTGATGCTCTGTGGCAAGCTTTATGTGTGCGCTTGAACGCTGAATACGCGCTTGAACGCTATGTAGGCATTAAAGGCTCTTTATTATGATTTATATTAATATATAAACACTTATTAATAAACGTGTGATTAGTCGACTAATCACTTAAAACGAACGACTACTAGTCGACCAGAAAAATCTTTAGTCGAGGGCAGCCCTAGACTTTATTCAACAATCTCTTCTCTTCCCTGTCAGTCTCCTACGCTGTTAAAGTAGTAAACACAGTGCAGCACTTCCGGGTTCTAGTTTGTGCAACAAAGGTACCTCATGAAACTGATTTCAGAGAGACTTCTGAGGAAGCATAACGGTTTAATGATCTGCAACAAAATAGGGAGAGAAATCACCGTCTTTCAGAATGATTCCGGCTGATGAGTGATAAAAAACGTTGACAGCCAATCAGAATCCAACTGACTTTAAAGAGCTTGTGCATTTAAAAAGAACAGCAAACAACAACAAAACTAAAGCGTGCACCTATAATAAACAGATCGTTATCATCCGTTGGTGTGGACACTAATATAGTTTTTTTATAGTTATTATCTTTACAGATATCGTTTATGATATAAACAGACCTTAAGTCCAAGTATTGCGGGACTGCTTATTAGCACACTTGAAATGCTGCTCGACCAATCATATTTTCGGACCGGATCTGTTTTATAAAACATTTTAGCATATTTATGATCAGGGCATCACTGGACCCTTTTTGTTAGGGCACACACTAAAGAAATATTACTGATAAATTCTTATCAGACGATGGAAAGGATTGTTTAAGGATAGAAACGCCCCTGTTTATGATTAAAACATTTTTACAATGCAGTGGTTTTCATACTACGACTAACCTACAGCTAAACCTTATCTTCTCATAAACCAGCTAATCAGTATATTTAAAGTAAAGCGTCCTCACAATCATTTTTTACTCTTTATCTATATTTGTGAGGATATTTTTAAAACTATGAAGGAGCTAAACCTGTTCATGTTCATTTAGCTATCTGAATGAGGACATAGCATCTACTATGACATCTACATCTAGAGACATTTTATATATATATATATATATATATATATATATATATAAAAAGCTAATTATAATTAATATAGCCTGACCCTAACCTAAACCCTAAAAGGAAACTTTTTGCACTGGTGTCCAGGGCTTTTAGTGTAATCATTCTTCTTTCTTTTCTCTCTCTCTTTCTTTGGTTCTTTAGCAGGCATACACAGATGGCCCTATTGACCACTCGCATACTTGACATTCCAGCCTGTATTCCAGTGTCTGCCTTCCTTGGGCCTGCAGCCAACACTCTTTTCCCCATTTCTTTTTTTTTCTCTCAAGTTGTTATGTTCAGCACTCTCAGAAAAGTGCCTGTACTGAGCACAGCCTGGTAGACTGCAATCACAGCACACTCTCTGTATACACACACACACACACACACACACACAGAAAAAGAAACCACCCACACTTTCCCTTCCTCTACATTCACTATAACAGAATTTGGCAAAGTTGTCGGTCATTTCTTTCCATTACAGACCATATGTCAGCTGAAGTGTTTGTATGACTGTAGAAACAGGTTTACATATAGTTACAGTATAGATCCTGGGAGAACCCATCATGGCAAGCATCCATTAAGGCAGTTGCTATATTTTTGCCCTTAAGAACCATTTCAATTAAAATAAAAACCTTACTTCTGAATGTTCTCTGAAAGTTCAAAACGTCCAGTTTTTTAAATGTTTTTATTGGTTATGTGAACGTTAACGGAACATTCCATTTTAACATTTTTGCAAACTTTAATAGAACGTTACTTTTGAAAGTTCTAACAACATTCTAAAAACAAATAGTAAAAAGAAAATGTCAGATGAACATCCAAGTAAAATGTTCCATGAACGATGTATAGATAATGTTTTTGTGCACATTAATTTTAAGAACATTAATAAAGACCAGATAACTTTGATTGGACATTCTAGAAACATTACTGAAAGAACCTTCGTTCAGCTTTGAGAGAACCTTGTGCCAAAGTTCTGAGAATGTTCCCTGGCTGGACTTCCAGAGACTAATTTTCAAATACTGCATTAAAAATGCTGGAGAGAAACACAAAGATGCAAATAAAAATGTCAAGAATGCAAATATAAAAAACATATGTCTTTGTTTGAAGTGTATAATAATAATAATAATAATAATAATAATAATAATAATAATAATGCACATAAATAATGATGAAAACACAGTTTCCAAATAAATTCCTATATATATGCAAAGAAAGTGAAGTTCCTATATGCAAAGTCAAGTGACTGTTTCAGGTCATGTGATTGAATAATTCACACAGAGACAACAGGTGTGTTCAACTTGAAACGGAGCTGCGCAGACCGATCGGTGTATGACATCAAAGTACCGCGAGCAGACGGCTCCATATGTTTTCGAATCACTACTGCGGTACTTTGATGTCATACATTTTTGTGAGCAATATCTACATTTTCACGCACAAATAATGATTTATTAATAATGTTTGTACTAAAAATTATTCTAAATTTACAAAAAATGTGGGAACAACTAAACCCACAAGCATGCAAAAAATCACATACTCTCGAGGGCCTTAAACTTGCCTTCAGGATAGCACACTTGGCATTGCTGGAGAAATTTGTTGCATGTTCTCTTAGGAGAGATTGCATCTTTAGAAAGTGTTGTTTGCCAAGAGTTACAAAAGGCTGTGCGGAAACCCCTTATATGGAAAGGAGTTGTGCGTGTTTTATACAAATTAGTAACCTTGCAGTTGCTCATTTAGTCCTAGAATACTCTAAATTCATCAAAGTGAACCCTGGATATTAAGACTTGTATGGCTTAATATAACATAAATGATGTCTCTTACTGAAATATGTAGTAGAAAACCCATGAAAGTTTTATACATATTTTAGACAATGGGGGGCACAGACACAGAAAAAGAAACCACCCACACTTTCCTATCCTCTACATTCACTATAACAGAATTTGGCAAAGTTGCTGGTCATTTCTTTCCATTACAGACCATATGTCACCATTTTGTTTAGGTGCGCAGTGCATTCTTCGTTAATGACGTCAAACGGTTGCATTCATTGAGCTACCCTGAGCACCCTGTTGCTATTTTACCTCTACACAACTCGCCATACGGAATACGATGTCACATTATGCGGTATTTGGTTGTAATTTTCAGTCGAAGGGCAACAAGAGAAGCGATGTAAGTCTTCACCATTTAGTGCAACCATTTAACATCATCGACACAGAATGCACTGCACACCTAAACAAAATGGCGCCCCCATTGTCCAAAATATGTATAAAACAATGTGGATTTTTTTAAATAACGTAAATCTTTCATGGGTTTTCTACTACATATTTCAGCAAGAGACATCATTTACCTTATAATAAGCCACACAAGTCTTAATACCCGGGGTTCACTTTAACATTACGGTTAAGAACAAATTCATGTACACGTGTTGGAAATGGAAATTCTCCTGTGTGTGTAAATGCGTTTGGCGAGAGCACTTCAAAAAAAAAAAAAAAAAAAAAAAAAAAAAAATCAACATTCGCTTCTTCATCTGCTATAACTTTCATTTCCAACTTTCATTTTGCACACATTATCCCAAAAGGGATGTTTTAGGAATGGGAAAGACACACTGCTTTTTTTTTTTCAGGTTTTTTTTTTATTATTTTTTATTCCGATTTATCATATAAATTAAATTCGCAACTTGGAAGGAAACAATCATGGACATGAATGATACCTCAAATAGCACAGCTTGATGAGGATATGTGTGCTTTTAGTTTTCTAAACAATCACGTTTGTGAGGAAAAAAATCAATTTCTAGGGATGAGGAATATCATAAACAACTGGGTGTTAGTTCTTTTCACTTAGGCCAGTAAGCAACCACCCACAACACCCTGCAGCATTCCCAAAACAACCTATAGCATCAATCTCCACATGCCTTTTCTTTTCATTTCCAACCATTGTGCCACATGAGAGTACAGTTGTTTGATATTTCCACAGGCTATTTTTGAGTTATTTCAAGGAGAAAAGAGGTTTGAGTCGGTTTGTCTTCCTAGCAGGAACTTGGCACAAAACACGAAAGAGAGAAGATTGACAGCCTTTAGATAGGAAAATCCCATATTCATCAAAGAGAGCACATTAAAATGCTCTCCTGCACCCTATAACTCTGCAGGGATCAGGAGATATCTGGGAGTACAGAAGGGAAAAATAAGGACACCGCGTTAACATTTGGGAAACGGATGATCTGCCGCGTATAAAAATGCAGCAGGCAGGGAAGTAAATCTTCTGAGATTATCAAGCTACGATCCGCTGAATGTATCATAAATATTTATGCGGTTACAGACATATTATCTCACTGCATCAAAACAAGAGGGCATCATTCATGGATCTCATACATAAGCTCTGCACATTCTCCCCAAGCTGAATAAAATAACTCATCCCGTGCGAATTTTTACACCGCTCTGTCAGTTTACTTGCGATGAATAAGGTGGAGATCCACAATGGGAAAAGATATAGATGCAAGTTCAAGGATGGAGGAAAAAAGATAGGAGAGCTTGCCAGGATTCTGTGGGAGGATGAAAGAGAGAGCAGGAGAGAGAGAGAGGGATGATGGGGTGGAAGGAGAGAGAGGGTCATCTGGGGGGCTGGAGGGCCATAAATAAGGCTAATGAAATGACGTGCTTTAGATGGCTGAGGCCCAGGCCTTTAGCCTGATTTACTCTGATTGTGTCCCAGTACACAGCAGACCCATCTATCCACCTCTCTCTCTTTCTCTCTCCCTCTTACCTCCTCTTTTCCTATCACCCACCCCCACCCCAGACACACATCCTATTCCAGGGTACTAATATCATGTTGCTCACATATATCTAGCACCCACAACCACGAGAAGAGCGCGTCAAGAGCCAGGAGTGTAAATTACTTCAGTAATTGTGCTTCGTTACTCTAATTACGCTTTATTTTGGGCAATTTGTACTTGGGCACGATTGAAAGTTCATGCTTGTACTTTTACTCAACATTTCTACTGTAAAAATTATACTTTTTACTCCTTAAAATATAGACTCTTTTAACATTTACGGCATTGGAACGTGCAGGTAAACTATAAAGCAGGGTAAGCATTTATACAGGCACCTGTGAGATCCAACAGCCAAAAAAAAAGAAAAAAGAAAAGAAGAAACCTATTGCATTGACTTTTCCAAAAAATATAGAAAGACAGAAAAGAAAACGCAGCTGTCCCAACAGCAAAGGAGGATAGTATTATAAATGGACATTAAATTATAAAAATATTATATTATATTAAAAAAAGTTTGCTAGATTATAGATAAGACAATTAAATTAAATCATAAATTAAATTAAAACGGAAATGCGTCATCACAGTCTGTGAAAAGGAACTATTTGGGCCCGTGGTCCCCTGGGGGACTCAACAAACCTCCAAGGAAAGTGCAGAATGACAGAATTAGGGACCATTCACGTTTTTGCTTTGAAAAACGCGAGACGCTGACAATAGAATGGAGAAAAAACGTAAGGCCTCAAGATGCATTTTTTATAAAGTTTTTAAATGATAGGTACTCCAAGTTTATAAAAAAATATCTTGTCATAATTACAGCAAAACTATAAGAAAAACAATATTGAACATATTGGGGGTTGCGAATCATTTATGAAAGGGATAATTCACCCAAAAATGAAAATTATCCCATGATTTACTCACCCTCAAGCCATCCTAGGTGTATATGACTATCTTCTTTCAGACGAACACAATCGCACTGTAACGACCATGATTTTAACAGCAAAAGACTAAAAAATGCTACCTTGAAAAACAGTTTGCAGTTTCTGGTTTACAGAAAGTTTCCCTACTATATACGGTGAATAACTGTAATAGATCTAATGGTAAATTTAATGTAATTTTATGGTAAAATACTGTTAAATCTACAGTTTTTGAAAGTGAAAAATCATTGTATAATTTACAGTGAAAAACCGTAAATTGACATTCCCACAATTCCCTGCGACACTTCACATTTGACGTATTTTCGTTGAAATAACTGTTTCTTCTTAGTTTTTTCTAATCAGTTATGTACATTAGGGGTTTATTTTACATGTAATGTTGTTAAATTAATGTTTACTGTAAAATAGACAGTAAACTAAGTGCTGTCCCGTAAAACCTAAAATGTTGTTACCATATTTTTTTACGGTGAAGTTGCAACCACTGGCAACCACAGCTGCAGATTTTTTACCGTAAATTTTACGTTTTTTTTTTTTTTTTTTAACAGTGTATATTTAAAAATATATAGGTTTATAATGGTTGTGAATGGGGGGGGCATGTTTTGAAGCCAAAATGCATCCATCCATAAAAAAAAAAAAAAAAAGTAATCCATACGACTCCAGGGGCTTAATAAAGGTCTTCTGAAGTGAAGCGATGCATTTTTGTAAGAAAAATATCCATATTTAAAACTTTATAAATTCAAATAACTAGCTTCTGGCGGATGACCGTTCACAGAATGCGCAAGTCGATTTGCGGCGGAAGAGTAACCTCTGACCTGATGCATAACGTAATGACGAAGGCGGAGGTGCAGAGGATAGAGCAAAACAAATCACCGGTCAAGGATTATAAGTTTAAAGTGATCATTTTTAAAGAGAAATGTCAGAGGATAAGAGAAGAGGAGCTTAAATTTTTTGCACAGCCCTATTTGTTTGAACCGTGAGAGGTGTCTAAGCTTACAATACTCCTACATCCTGCAACATTCATCGTGTCAGAGGATTACTCGTTTGGCACAATTCGACTTGCGCATTCTGCGTACAGTCATCCGCTGGAAGCTAGTTATTTGATTTTATAAAGTTGTAAATATAGATATTTTTCTTACAAAAACGCATTGCTTTGCTTCAGAAGGCCTTTATTAACCCACTGGAGTTGTATGGTTTACTTTTTTTATGGATGGATGCATTATTTTTGGCTTCAAAACGCGGCCCCCCATTCACATCGGAGGTGGAGGACTAAGGATATTTTTAAACCTCCGATTGTGTTTGCCTGAAAGAAGATAATCATATACACCTAGAATGGCTTGAGGATGAGTAAATCATGGGATAATTTTCATTTTTGGGTGAATCCCAAAAATGCCTTTAAGACCATCAGAGTACAAGGTACATATTTCACTGGTCATCACAGTGCAAGTCTATCCTCATATTTTATTAAAACCTATTTTTCTTTCTCTTTCTGAATTGAAATTACATTCTTCTGAATTTTGCGGACCTTTTATTCAAAGGGTTTTTGACCTAAAACAATGCATTTTAATTATATTATAACCATCACTGAAGATGAACTTGACTGTGAACAGTTACTGATCAGTCTATAAAAGACTTTATTAAAGTATCAATTATAATATTAGCTGCGGTTGAATTTAATGTTTAACGAATTCAGGTAGCAGGTTTCAGTTTAACATCTGGTCTGCAATTAAATGCGGAACCATATCACCTGTCACAGTTACATTTTTGGCTAAACACTTTGACTCTACGTATTATTTCTGAGCTTTCCCAGGCCAGAACATTGAGGGTTAACTGCTTCCTGTGTCTCCTGTTCATGGGAAGGTTTTTCAACTTCTCTGTCTAATACGTACCAGCCCAAAATCTCAGTCTGTCTACAGAAACCGAGGAGGATTTCTCTAAAGTGACGGCACACACTGGATTTGTGTGTAATATTGGCACATTTGGAGCTCTTTGGATTGCATATGTGTGTAGGTGTGTGTGTGTGTGTGTGTGTGTGTGTGTGTGTGTGTGTGTGTGTGTGTGTGTGTGTGTGTGTGTGTGTGTGTGAGAGCGTCTGTGCAGCGACATTATTCATCACAGCCTGGAGCAGCACTCCTGTGGGCTTGTGTTTCATACATTTGTTAGAGTCTTTCTGCTTCTCTCTCGTTTTCTCATAAACACATATCCAGAGCAAAGACGGATGTCTTAACATCACATTGAGATATGGAGCGTCTATTTCAATTGTTACGTCTTTATCGACTCTGCTTCTCTCTGCTCTATGTGCGAGTGTGTTGTCAGGAGATATTAATAACAGGCCCTCGGGCTGCTTGACAAAGACTCACATCAGTTATAATTACCAGTCGTATGGAGGGATGTAACAGGAGAATCAGTTCAAACTCACACCAGTTGTTCCTCTCCACTTTTATTAAACCACTGCAAAGTTTCTCTGCTTAGTGGGTTAACAGTTCTTGCAAATCAGATCTCTGATGTAAGTTTTTTATTTTATTTTGGGGATTTGAAATAGTGTATGACATTTATTTAGATTTTGTCTTTTGGGCAGAAACACAGGTATGTGACGTGAGAAAGTGAGAATGGAATCATAAAAAGGCAGACTTGAACTTGCATCATTCACATGAGCACCATGGCTCAAAACGCAAAACTGTTTCCAGAGTTTGGTATTCGCTAATGATGTGATCATGTGATTACAAGTTTGTGAGCCATTCAGAAGTCAAATGATAAAGCCTTTGAATTCAAATTCCTGAATGTAAACTGTAGAAGCAAAAAGAATATATGATTGTTAATTTAAATATAAATTGTAAGTAAGTACAATTAAAGTTGCGATGAAACAGAAATAGCAACATATGTTTTCTTCCTGTTGTTGTAGGTTCTCGGTTGTTGATTGGACGGAGGCACATCTGAATGCAAGCTTGCAGTTAATTATAAGAAAGGGGCGGAGTTTAAGCAGACTAAAGCAGACTTAAGCAAATTAAACTCTCAATTCAAAGTCTGTGTCTTACGGAGATCGCATTTATTAGCTGAGCATATATCATTGAGGATGTCTCATTTCAGAAAAGTAACCATTATAAAAGTGACTGTTATTCTCTGTGAGGCGTAAATTATTGTAGTTTCTTTCTTTGGAATGTAGTGGTTACTTTTCTGAAATAACATAAGCAGCTGACAAATGTGACCTCTAGATGATACACCGTTCGAAATGAGACACAGCAAATGATTGGAGAAGTCTTGCATACATCACCAGAGAGAAGTTTGTCTTTTCACAAACAACATCAATGTCAAATAAAAAGATTAAAGGTGGGGTAAGTAGTTTTTCAAAAACGCTGTTGGACATTGTTGATATTTGAAATCAACCCAAACAAACCCACCCCTCTCTTCATTGCTCCGCCTCCAAATCTCACCCTCCAATCCTAACCACCCTGCTCCGAGTCGGTCTCGAACCCCGGCCCGATCGCTGCTGGCAGATGAGGCGAGTGTCAGTGCGCAGTGGTTTACCTGCACAACTCTCACTATCTGGCCACTGTTACACACGCAATGCGAGAGTGGATTTCTGTTTGTCACAGCTGACGAGCAACAAAATAAAGCGCAGATGACAAACGAATGATAAGGAAGCACAAAAAATGAATGTACAGTACACAAGAGTAAATACAAACAAGAGTTCGTTGTTAATCGCCAACAGCACAGCAGCTCCAATGACAATCAATGACACTCAAACCCAGTGTTACTCACGTGTGAAGCAGAATCAAAGAACCTTCCGCATCTGTTTTCAGGCCTTCCCGCTTAGCTCTCTCCAGCGCTGGAAAGCTTTTCTAATATTAACGCGGGTCCTAAAGCGCTTGCCCAGTCATAAAACTCTCGATCGTCATACACCCCCTAATGCTGATTGGTTACACGTTTGTTGTTGGTGTCGGCCCGACTAACTTCTGAACAATGTTTTTGAAAAACTACTTACCGCACCTTTAAACTGTTTATGCCAATATTTATTTTGAGGTGAAAAAAAATGGTTTTGATGATTATTGTTTTGATTATATCAGTGAATAAATAAGTGTAAATAGTCAAAATTAATGGTGTGATTATTCGTTGTGTTGCTTGTGACTAATATATTTCTAATATATTAGTCACAAGCTAATATAATTCCTCTTTTGTTAACTCTTCTTCCTGCCATTGCAGTTCAACATCCTGTGGTTTCAGTCTAATTAAATTAAAAGGTGAAAGGGGGAGGGGGGTATCTGTCCTGTGGTATCTGGCACCAAGACGTTAGCAGCAGATCCTTCAAGTCCTGTAGGTTGCAAGGTGGAGCTGGTGTGGATCAAACTTGTTTGTCCAGCACATCCCACAGATGCTCAATTGGATTGAGATCTTGGAGGCCAGGTCAACACCTTGAACTTTTGATCACGTTTCTCAAACCATTCCTGAACAATGTGTGCAGGGTGGAAGGGTTCATTATCTTGCTGAAGGAGGCCATTTCAACCAGGGAACACTATAGTTATCAAGGGGTGTACCTGGTCTACAACAATGTTTAGGTACTTGGCACGTGTCAAAATTATGTCTACATGAATGGCCGGACCCAGGGTTTCCCAGCAGAACTTTGCACACAGCATTGCACTCCCTCCATCGGCTTGTCGTCATCCCACAGTGCATCCTGGTACCATCACTTCCCCAGGTAAACGACGCACACGTACACAGCCATCCACGTGACGTAAAAGACCAGGCGACCTTCTTCCACTGCACCAAGGTCCAGTTTCGGCACTCGTCGAATGTCCATTGTTCGACCGTGGACAGGGGTCATCATAGGCACTTCGACTGGCCATACGCAGCAGAGTGCGATGCACTGTGTGTTGTGACACATTCGTTCCATAACCATCATGAAAATTTTGTGTGACTTGTGCCTCAGTAGACCTTCTGTTGGCTCGGACCAGATGGGAAAGCCTCCGTTGCCTTCGTGCATCGATGAGCCTTGGGGACCCAACACCCTGTCGCCGGTTTGAGGTTTGTCCCTCTCGGACCACTGTTGGTAAATTTTCACCACTGTTGATCAGGAGCAACTCACAAGCCTTGCTGTTTAAGATACTCTAACCCAGTCACCTTGCCATTAACAATTTGGTTGTTCGGATCTTCAGTCTTTCTTTATTCCTGCCCATTTCTCCTGTATCCACATTGATTGAGAGAACTGATTGTTTGCTTATCATTTAATCTACCCAGACCTAGAAAACATTAGTGGAAAGATCCAAAAAAGAATATACATCATATTTTAACATCCTTCTGAGACGTTTTCTTCTGTCACCTGTAAAGTGATTTTCGCAGATGACAATATTTCAAAAAGGCTAATTGCTTTCCTTGGCCTCTCACTTGGGTACTTGACAACCTCTTTACCCATATTAGTCTTCAACAATTCCAATAATGGTCAGCGTTGGTTGAAGCCAGATCCATTTGACTTGGCTCATGCTGTGGGTAATTATACAGAAGAGAATGAAGTGTATGAAGTGGCGTTCAGGTTATTCAAAGAGCTGTGAGCTGGCAGAAAGATGAAAGAGGTAGAGGGTGAGAAGAGGAGAAAAATAGAACACCTCAAACTGCTTTCAAAGGATCTCCATCTGTAAAAGAAGAGAACGGTGGGGACTCTTGCGTGGGAGGTCTGGAGAGAAGAGTGGGACGGAGAGAGAAAGAGAGCAGAAAAATAAAGAGATATCTCTTGGATGGTTTACTGTTCATTTTTATGCCTTTCTTCTTCTCCATAGAGCGTCATCCTTCTTTCTCTGAGGGTGGGCTGTTTTTCTCTCAGTGTGAGTGTTGTATGAGTCAGTGCAGTGGGCCCACGCATTTCCCTCGTGTAGGACAAAGGACAAGAAAAGAAAGGATAGCAGGCTCAAGCTGTTTATATGCTCTGCTGTTGCTAGACAGATATACCTTGAACAAACTCTGAACCAGCGCCAGTAACATTTAATCCCCCTACACCCCCATGAGCACCGTAGGGGTGTCCTGTCTCTGCCATAAGCGTGTGACGTGTACACCTCTACTGTGGTGGTACCATGGTACATATGAAGGCATCAGATGGTTATACTAGGGGTGCTGGTACAATCTGAGAAATGGAGGGACAGATTATAAACCTTAGTAGATTACAGTGCCTCATATACACTCTTGGCATTTATTCCTTAAAGAATGCTTTACATTGCACAAAAGGTTCTTTATAGTGGAAAAGGGTTCTTTAGATTATTAAAATGTTCTTCACACTAAAACAAATATGGTTATTTTAAGTATTTTTCACTGAAAGGTTGTTTGGAGCACCATAAATGGTTCTTCTATGGCATCGCTGCAAAAACCTTTTGGAATCTTTATTTTTAAGAGTGTGAGCTCATTGGAAAAACATGCCTCTACCTACATTTTTGCAAAACTGATAACAAAACATAACTATACATACAATTCACTTTCGTTTTCCAGCTGAAATGGACAAAAAAACAAAAAAAACACAAACAACAACTTTCATTCATTATGACCTCAAAAGGCTTGTACCATAGTAATTTGTAAAATATTACAGTTTGACATTTGCGTCACATAACCAGCTCCATATGTATGGCTTTTTGTGATGTAGTAAACTTGCTTGGTAGCTCACCTGGTACAGATCTTTATTCCCGCCCATTTCTCCTGAATCCAACATGTTGATTAGGAGAACTGATTGTCTGCTTACCATCTAACCTGCCCAGACCTAGAAAACATTTTTTTGGAAACATCCAAAAAAAGAATATACATCATATTTTAACACCCGTCTGAGATATTTTAACATCTGTTTTCTTCTGTCACCTTTAAAGTGATTATCACAGATGACAATATTTCAAAAAGTTTGGCGAGTCTCTCCTTGGCAATAATAGTCAGCATTGGTCAGACTTAGAAGCAAGTTAAACTGGCAAATGTGTTTTTATCTTACACTGACACTATCAGTGTAGGGGTAGGTGGTACATTATTTTCAAATCGATAGAACACTAACCTTTTTGCGCCACTCACCAGACATTTCATTTCTGAACTGCTATGATGCATACAACAACTAACATAATAAAAGATTGCCAGATTCATGTTTCAGATAAAATTGAATGCTCTTTAAATGCATTCACTGGACATTTCACTTTGAAAGTGCATTTTTCATATATCACAACTATTCAGTGTTTTCAACCACATTATGTTTATTTTAGGTTTCAGACATTTAAATACACATTAAAACACATTTATAGTTTGTTAAGTACTCACTGATGTATCTTGCTGATGTAAATGAGGTATCTTAGAAAGCAACATGATTTTTCGAGTCGGCCTTCAAATCAGGAGAATGTCAATGGTCTTGGAGGGCAGCTCAAGGTTTTGAAAAAGCACAATTATGGCAAAATGTCTTTCATTAGCATTTATTTTACAGCCGACTTTTCTTCCGTTGAGTGTGTGAAGGCATCCACTCTATTCTAGATATAGAGTCTCAAGGTTATCTGCTGTTAACTGTATTTTTCTTTCTGTCAGTGCTCTCTGTATGCTGGTATCTGTGGTGATAGATGATACAGCTGATAGAGCGGCTGGTGTGTCTCAGCAGAAATCCTCCCCTCCCCCCTCGACAGGCATGCCGTTAACAGCGGAATAAACAGAGCTGCTCCGAAAAGTGCTGAAATATCAAGATAAAGTCTCCTTCATTGAGCCCCCGGAGCAGAGAAGGAGAAGAAAGAGAGAGAAACTGAGACCAAGAGAGGCTCAATTAGCTTGTAGACCTATGCGATAATGTGTGACAGTGTGAGTGATCCATAAATATGGATGAGAGTGTGCATGCACAAATGTGTGGGGGAGGCCGTGTGTATTCTGAGCCAAGTCCTCTCAGAGTGTGAAACCTAATGAGTGCATGTGCTGTAATCTCTGACAGATGATAAAAACTTTCAATGCCGCCACAGTGCTTTTTTGTAATAGAAAATCAGTAATTGAGAGTGTAGAAGATCGAGAACTGATAGGTCACTGTTAGAAGGCTGTAATGCGATCGCAGGCATTCCTGCGCTCAAAGCAGAGCCAAGTATTGTACAGTCTCAGGCTGATAGAATACACTTTTGTCCTCTACAGATACACTGAGTCATCTTGATCTCACTGGGGAGGAGGGTGAGAGAGAAAGAAGGAAATGGAGAAAGACATGTTTGTCTTTGATGAATGCATATTGAATACACCACCATAAATCTTGGAAGATTCTCTCATCCACCTTAACTAAATACTTTGCCATAGGGGTTTTCATGCCATTGCGGTCAGTATGGAGGCCACACCTGTTTACCTTTTGCCTATATTCCACATGCACTGTGTAAACCTGTGTAATATATTGTAACATATATTCCACAAGTATGCAAACACTTGGTCCTGATGAACATATTTAATGTAACATACTACAGTACTCATGTCCGTCTCATAAAACCAGATGTGTTCTTATTTGGAAACTTGTTGCAAACATGCCAAACTACACTACCATTCAAATGTTTGGGGTTAGTAATGGCGCTTTACCACTGCATGGTACGGCTAGGTAAGGCTTACTTTTGTTTGTTTTTTTTGACTATGTACAGTACCTAGTACCTGGTACTTTTTTTAGTACCACCTCGGTTGAGGTTCCAAGCGAGCCGTACCAATACTAAAATGTGACATGTAAACATTGCAGATCACTGATCAGAGAGGTCAGAGAGAATCATCACTACCAGCGTCATTTGATTTGCGACACGAGACACCAAACCCGCTAGATTTAAATAGTCAGCAACAGCCACCGCAGTATAATTTGCTCGCTCAACTTTTTTAAACGACTTGCTTTAAACGACCGTCGCATGCAACTTGAAAAAAGAAATGGCTGTATCGTGGTCAGTAGATGAGGTGGCGGCGCAACTATAACAATCAGTCTATAATCCCACCCACTTTGAAGCGCTACTAAAATGCAGTGGAAAAGCAAACTGACCCAAAGTAAAGCAAGCCAAGCCAAGCCGAGCTGAGCCGAGTCGTGCCATGCCGAGCCGAGTCGTACCACGCAGTGGAAAAGCGCCTTATGATTTCTTAAAATGTTTTTGAAAGAAGTCTCTTGAGCTCACCAACTCTGCTGAAAAATCCAGCATTGCTGGTCACCAGCATAAGGTATGTTTTGCATGCTAAGACCAGCATGGGATGCTGGTTTGCTGGTCAACAGCACGGGAAGCAGGAGTGCTATGGGGAACGCCATCAGCGTGACTGGGTTACTGAAGCACATGTGACAAACACGCCAATTTTATTGCCTGACTACAGTCCATGACGTCACTAGCAGAGCGCCCGTGAGTATAAGATGCCACCTGTAATGCACGTCATCAACTTTTTTGTCTTCACGAGCCACTTGTTTGTATGCACACGTGCTCATTGCGTTGCATTTGCGGTAAGCTCTGTTCTTGTCTTATTCTCTCCCAAGGGATGAGAATATAGAGCTTGCACGGAGCGTGTTCGGCTTGAGGGAATAGGAGGCACTCATGGCAATGCATTCATGGTAGGAAACCCTGTTATTTCTTGATTCTCTCTAAACAATGTAAGATTCTAGCATATGTACCGAGCACGTTCAGGTCTTGAAGGAGCTGAATGTATTTATTGTGATGCATTCGCCGTGAGAAGCTCCGCCCTGGCTTGATTCTCTCTTGAGGGATGAGAGTCTAGTCTGCTGGTGCATTTTTGACAAGATACTTTCACCTGTCCCCAAGGTGAGTGTGGCAGTGGTCAGTGGCTGTGGACAGAGGTTGGTTGTCTCTGGAAGACATCTTTTTCTCTCTGCTCTGATATCCTGAAAGTATTTTTTTCCAAGGTTGAGCTATATTCTCCCCTATTTTAGGGTCTAAAGTGGAATTATGCTCCCCTGTGAATGGGTTGCTTAGTAAGTACCCTCTTAAGCGTTGATGCAGGGCAAACAGAGTTATGTAGGGCAGTATAGATTCCCTCTACTTCGTTCACCTCCCTCCCCAACTACTGGTGGGTCTGGAAGTGGGATGTATGCTCCCCTTTGCTTCATAGGCTGCACTAGTATGACTTACGTTCAAACACACGCACACTTTTCAAAACATTCAACTCTCTCCTCTGTCCCCCTCCACCACCACCCACCTCATTACTAACTGCTAATAATTTTGCTAATTT
Organism: Ctenopharyngodon idella; assembly: GCF_019924925.1. Lineage (NCBI taxonomy): Eukaryota > Metazoa > Chordata > Actinopteri > Cypriniformes > Xenocyprididae > Ctenopharyngodon > Ctenopharyngodon idella. The sequence continues at coordinate 14,662,606 of NC_067227.1, forward strand.
TTTCACTGACAAAACATCTACCATCAGCAGTCAGTTCTCCGCTCCACACACACAGGAACTCAGACCAATCACACACACAGCTGCACACCTCCTCTCTTCATTCTCTCCCCTCACTGAGACAGAAGAATCCAAACTTCTCCTCTCCAGCCATCCCACCACCTGCCCTCTAGATCCCATCCCCTCACACCTTCTACAAGCCATCGCTCCTACACTTTTACCAGCACTTACACACATTATCAACACATCTCTCCACACTGGCACTTTCCCTAACACATTCAAGCAGGCTCGGGTAACCCCACTGCTTAAAAAACCCACATTAAGCACGTCTCTTGTAGACAGCTACAGACCTGTTTCTCTCCTACCATTCATAGCAAAAACAATTGAACGAGTTGTTTTCAACCAGGTGTCATCTTTCCTCTCACAGAGCAACCAATTGGACGTCAATCAATCTGGTTTCAAGAGTGGCCACTCGACTGAGACTGCACTACTGTCGGTTACTGAATCCTTGCGGATTGCAAAGGCTAATTCCAAATCATCAGTTCTCATTCTGCTCGATCTATCTGCTGCCTTTGACACGGTGAATCATCAGATCCTTCTGTCCACCCTCTCATCACTTGGCATAACAGGTACTCCACTTCTCAAGGTCTTTCAGGGTTGCCTGGAGAGGGGAGGTATCCAAAGCTCATCAACTGACCACAGGGGTTCCTCAGGGTTCAGTGCTTGGACCCCTCCTCTTCTCCATTTACACTACATCACTTGGTCCCATCATTCAGGCACATGGTTTCTCCTACCATTGCTATGCTGATGACACACAACTCTTCCTTTCATTCCAACCAGATGACACAGTAGCTGCACAAATCTCAAGCTGTCTGGCGGACATCTTGGCATGGATGAAGGAACATCATCTACAGCTCAACCTGGCAAAGACTGAGCTTCTCGTCTTCCCTGCCAATCCGTCTCTAAATCATGATTTCAGCATCCAGCTAGGCACATCTTCTATTACCCCATCAAATTCGGCCATAAATCTTGGAGTAATCCTTGATGACCAACTGACCTTCAAAGACCACATTGCAAAGACCACTCGGTCATGCAGATTTGCACTATACAGCATCAGGAAAATCAGGCCCTTTCTAACAGAACATGCAACACAACTTCTGGTCCAGGCCCTGGTCATTTCTAGGCTTGATTACTGCAATGCTCTTCTGGCTGGACTGCCATCATGCACAATCAGGCCTCTACAAATGATTCAGAACGCTGCAGCACGTCTCGTCTTCAACGAGCCCAAAAGAGCCCACGTCATGCCTCTCTTCATCTCTCTTCACTGGCTACCAATTGCTGCTCGCATCAAATTCAAGGCGTTGACGCTTGCTTACAGATCTACCACAGGCTCTGCACCCTCCTACTTCCACTCACTCTTACGAGTCTACACTCCTACCAGAAGCCTATGCTCATTAAAGGAGCGAAGGCTTGTGGTACCATCACAGAGAGGCACGAAATCACTCTCCAGGACATTCTCGTTCACTGTTCCTTGCTGGTGGAACGATCTTCCTGCCTTTATCCGGAATGCAGAATCCCTGGCAATATTCAAAAGACAGCTGAAAACTCATCTCTTTTGTGAGCACTTAACCTCATCTTAAAAAAAGAAAAAAATTCTTATACCTATCCTTTCACTTCCTCTAATCCCTCTCTATTGAAGCTTATGATACTCTGAGCGTTACCTAAGACTTGTATTGTGAGCACTTTTTGTGTCTATTTGCCTCGTCATGACGACTCGCTTGTTGTTTTCCTCACTTGTAAGTCGCTTTGGATAAAAGCGTCTGCCAAATGAGTAAATGTAGTATAGTTAGCACTAGAATAGAGCGCTACATATAGCGGGTCCTAGAGAAGTGCCTTTAGAGTATGGGGTTAGAGTATGGTGGATGAGAGCTATTGGCAAACTGCAGCCTGCCTTTCTCTTGTCTGGGATATCTTCACTTTGGATGGCCCTAAAGGTTGATGCAAGGTGAATGGAGTTATGTGTCTTGTTATCTGTTACATACTATGGTCTGGTGCTAAAAGAAAATGATGAAGAGCTAGCTAAAGCAGGGCTTGCGTAGAGTGCCTTTTACTCATTGCAAGGTTGAGATGCCTTCCCCAAGTTACATTGGAGTCTTTAAGTAGGACCTAAGCTCCCCTGCAAAATAATGTCCTGCTCTTGTTTGGCTTCCTTTACAAGTAAGAGTAAGTGTAAGAATGTAGGGTCCCCCTTGGAGGAGCAGCAACATCAAGGTTGTAGCCTGAAAGGCTTTGGTAGTTGCTCTTTAAGATACCCCTTAGGGTTGAGTAAGCTGAACTTAAGTATGGCAGACAATTTGTATCCCCCGTTTAGTTTGCCTGCCTCCCCAACTGTTGTTGGATCTTAAGGTTGTGTCTTTTGCTCCCTTTTTGTTGGGTTCCACGTAAAGTTTGGTATGTTCCATGTTCAAAGAACCTGACAAGCAGAGGTAGTTTGCCTGGTAAAGAGCATTCCTCATTATTTTGCACTCTAAAAACTTCAATGATCCTTTTTTTCATCCCTTTGGATAAAACTAGAGATAAGATTTCTGCAGGAAAGCAATTCCTTTGTTGTACAGCCTACCAAAGTTAATTAAAAGTTTAGAATAATAATATATTTCAAGCTGTACCGGCCACAGTGCGTGTTCAGTGTCACGGGTCACGAAAGCAATCAACAGCAAACCACTTAAACTACGTTTCTATGAAAGATTTTTAGAACAGCAGCGAAGATTTAGAAGTATATAAAAAAGTGACTGGACAGAAACATATCCTTTTATTGAAACTGGTGCTCTGCTATGCAAACAGACATTTTGAAACATTTTCCGGGTACTTTCGCTTTTGCTGCAGAGAACTTTTATTTCTATTACTGTTTCGTATTTATGTCTATATGATAATCCCCGCAGCTTTCAGTGGGCGGGACTGTTATTAATAAAGAAACATGGATGAATGAGAAAGTAAAGAGTGGAATATGATTGATATTAAAAAGAAATATTAAATGTGAAATAAGCTGCGAAAGAGAATTGAATCTACTACTGACAGGATGCTTTCTGTGCATGCATTCAGAGCGGAACATGGACAAGCATAGTAGCCTTTGTCTTCGGTTGCACGCATAAATGGACAAATACACACAGAAATACGTCAAAATGCCCACCTTGTTGAGTATTCACATAAACAGTCGAAGTAACCACTGTGTTAGCATTTGTTCTTCACCCACTCACTCACTCACTCTCTCACACACATAGACACAGAAGTCTAAGGAGTATTTATGCTCCTCAGATGATAACTCAACTTCACAGTGAAAGCACTGCACAATTAATTCCATATTGTAACTTGTTATTTTTTGTTTGTTGCATATTTGTTTATTTTTAGTTATGGACCTAATAAAGTTACAATTATTGAAATGTTACTGAAATTTTTTTTTAATAAAAAAAAAAAAAAATGTACTGGCAATTTGAGGACATTATCCAGTACTTTTACAGAAATTTCCGTTAAAGGCACAATATGTACGATTTTTGCATTAAAATATCCAAAAACCACTAGCAAAGTGTTATATATTTTGTTCACTTGTGTATTTATGTTATCCCAAATGTTTCCAACAATGGAAAAAAAATATCAACTAATGGAATAAATTAAGTTATCAACTTATGCTATGCCCATTATGTTTGTGCATATTCACAGCTTAATGAGGCAGGCATTCCCTCAGCATGGCGTAGTGGGTATTTGTTCCCCATAGCATCAATCCAAGACGCAGTGTTGAAGTTCCACTTTGAAAAAGAACGTCTCAGGTTACGACTGTAACCACGGTTTCGTAAGAAGGGGAACGAGACACTTTGTCTTGTTGCTATGCCTTAGGCCTGCCTACGCATCAGCTTCAGACAAAAGAGTTGATGACGTGTATTAAGGGCGCCCTCTTATACTCACGCTCCAGTAGTGACGTAATGGACTGTCGTCAGCCAATAAAATCGGTGTGTTTGTCACACATGCTTCAGATACTGGTCACCCTGATGCTGTTTCCCATAGCATCAATCTAAGGTGCAGTGTCTCATTCCCCTTCTCAGGGAACCTTGATTACAGTCGTAACCTGAGACGTTTTGCTTGTGAACAGCATGACTGTGCTGGTCCACCAGTTAGACCAGCACTATACCAGCTCTAACCAGCATAAACCAGCCTGGACCAACACTGGAACACATGCTGGTTTATTCTGGATTTTTCACCAGGGAATGCTGCATTCATAAAATATCTATTATCTAAAATATTATCTGAAAATATTAACACTTTAAAAATTAAAAAAAAAAATAATAATAATAAATAATTAAAAACAAACATATAATAACATTATATTTATGTACTTGCATAGACTAGGTTTCAAGTCTTCGACAAAAAGTCCAACTGTATATAAAACATTTTTAAAATACAGACTTGGGTCAGTAAGCAATTACCTGGCAACCACCTTGTACACCTTAGCAACCACACAGAAACACCCTATTAATGTGGTGGCATTTTTTTTTGCAAAATCTAGTTTGGGAATATGTTTGTGCAAACTCTACATAAGTGTACCCTGTTTAGCCTCATCTTTCTGTGTACTGCTGGGTAACTGCAGTGGGCTCTGAGAGATGTTTATGAGATGAAGATCTCCTCAAGTAATAGGAGCCCCAAAAGACTTTAGCGCGTGAATAAGGGACAGAGAAATACAAAGCGACGAAGCGACTCTTCTCATCCCTTCTCATCCCTGTCCTCGCCTGCTCTTCCTGCATAATGTGCCTCAGCAAACGCACACACACACACACACACACACACACACACTTCTCTGTGTTTTTCTCTTTCATTTATTCTATCTTGTTCCCTTTAATAATTGCTGGCCAGTCTAGTGTACATAAGATGGCTATTCTTCTGTGTTTCCTCAGAGGGGTTATAGGTCAGCTGCAAAATACATAGACACACATACACACAGACACACACCAAACACACACGGGGGTAGAGGTCAGCGGTGATTAACAGAGTGAAAGGGACCTTTCCCCTAGAAACAGCTCTCTCAGTATCAATCATAGTCAGACCCTATTCAACCCTAATAATGGCAGAGTAGATTAATGAGTGTCTCTCAGACAGCACACACACACAATCGAGGAGACAGGGTTTATGTTTGACATATGAGCATGTGTTATTTTGCTTAAGATGTGCTCATATGACCACCACATGCAGCACATACAAGTTATAGGGATAGTTCATCCAAAAATGAAAATTCTGTCATTTATTCACCCTTCAAATGAGTTCCTGTGTGAATTTATTCCTTCAATGTAAAAGAAAAAGTGAGGGATATTCTGGCTAATCTTAAACATATAATTAAATTAAATGAAGACTATTGCTGTCAATCTCCAGAATAACACAAAAGCACCATGAATGTGGTCCATATGAATTTTGGACTAAAGCCTTCTGAAGTTATATGGAAGCTTTGTGAGAGGAACCGACTGAAATTTAGTGAGCTGTTGTTATCCACTGTAACTGGATCAGTGAGTGAGTGAGTGACTTGAACTCAACAACCAGATCAGACTGATTTATGAACAAATCATTCAGGCTGATTTGTGAATGAATCAGTTGATTTGAACAAATCATTCACAGATTTATCAGTCATGACTACTACTCTTATATCGCTTGAACACCCTAAGAATAGCTAGGGCAAATGTCACATTTTTTAAGTGAATAACAACTTAAAATTTGATCTGTCTCATGCAAAGCTATCATAATACTTGGAATATAGTCCACAAATGGACCACTTTTATAGTGTATAGTAGGGCTGGGTAAAAAATATTGATTTCTCAATTTTAATCGATTCTCATTTTTATGAACCGATATCGATTCTTAAATCCAAAAAATCGATTAGTCTAGTCTGTTTTCAGTTGATGAATTAATAGAACATTGTAGCACTCTTCCCATCTAATAAATGGCAATAAGCTTTGTGCTTTGTTACTTTTGATATGAAACAAAGTCTCAGATTTCAAATTCTGTCCATTTTATTACAAAATTCAAAAAATAACCTTTTTGGCGCTGTTTGATGTGGTGTGACAGATGGCTGTAGCCTCAGATCAAGAGAGGCGGCAACGCGAAGCGCACGTGAACTGATCATCTCCTCTGCTTTAATACCAGTTACAGCACAAAATAAACATGAATGAATACCCAAAGGTATGTTCAAAGATACAGTACAACTTACCGAAATCCGTATCCTGTCTCATTTAATCGCTCAATCAGTGTTTCAACTGCGAAAGACGTCAATAAAACAGCTTGTAAGCAATGTCATGTAAAGTCACATTTACCTCAGAAGCCATATTCAGTGACTATAACTCGTTAGTCAGCTATAAAAACTCCAGAGAATAGCATTTTGCTAAATATGCACCATATTACACATTCGTTATAATTTATAATGTTCTTCAATATTTAAAGCATGTTTGAATAAATCCGTCAAGTTTTTAGAACAGCCACCATTTAAATAATGTATTTCAAAAAACAAACTGGAGTAGAAATATAATTACATAATTGTAAAGTTAGTATTTTAACTTTATTATTATAAAAACTTCCTTAACATCCACTAATTTAAGTGTTTGTATACAAATCAGTTCATTTTAACCTTCAATATTATAGTAATGTAGAACTGATTCCCATGTATTGTTTACAGCATAAGTTGAGAGAATTTTTTTCCTTGAGAAAATTTGCCATGTGCTGTTCCTTATATTTATCCAAAATAATCGATATTGAATCGAATCGAATTTAATCGAAATCAAATCAAATTGCAAGCTTGTGAATCGAAACCTAATCAAATTTTGAAATTTGTGTCAATACCCAGCCCTAGTGTACAGTGTACAGCCATTTACAGGATAATATATATATATATTATATATATATATATATATATATATATGAATGAAAGGTACACATCTGCCAGCACTCTCTGGTGATACATATGTATTATGTGTGTGTTTCACAGAAAAAAGAAATTCATACATGTTTCTGGAATGATATGAGGGTGAGTAAATTATGACTCTTTTCATTTTATTCTAAACAAAATTTGGTCATATTTGACCACCATATGAAGCACATAAAACTTCACACTTCAGCACATAAATATCACACGTTCGAAATAGTATTATGCTGTAGTAGATTGTTGAAATGAAGATGGTTGAAGATCAATGTGTACAAGATTGAAGACACCACCTATCCTCTCTCCTCCCCCATTTCTGCTCTCTTTCTATAAGAGTCATCAGACGCTGTCAGGAGCGGCCATTACTCAAGCTGTTTATCACCCACGTGTCTTGCTCTCTCTCTCTCTCTCTCTCTCTCTCTCTCACACACACACACACACACACACACACACACACACACACAAACTCACACAAATTCTTGTGGCCACCACCATATGCATTCAACACACTTTAAAATTGGCTTTCCAGTAAAACATAGCGATGAGGATGTCAGTGGCTCAGATCAAAGCATCAGGATCAAATGAATGAAAGGTACACCTCTGCCAGCGCTATCCAGTGAGCTTGAACCTTCCTCAAAAACACCTTATTCAAAAACACACTTTTCACAAGGAAACAATTCAGCCAATTAGAAATGGTTCCTAATATAAATTAGTACTGAGATACCATAAACAACATTAAAGGACAGTGAACTGTATACTTAAACCTGCATAACTAATGTAAGCATCAGTATTATTACAGTTCGGGATGTGAACAACCAATTGAGATATTCATTTTTAAGCAATCAATTCAAAACCATTTTCACATATAGATGATAAAATTAGTGTGTTCACTGCGGCAAAGCTAATCTACACTACCATTTACAAGTTTGGGGTCAGTAGTTTTTTAAGGAATTAATTTACTTTTATTCAGCAAGGATGCATTAAACTGATCAAAAGTGACAGTAAAGACATTTATAATGTTACAAAAGATAAATAAACTTTCTATTCATCAAAGAATCCTGGAAAATAAATGTAACAGTTTCCACAAAAATATTAAGCAGCAAAACATTGATGACAATAATAAATGATCCTTAAGCAGCAAATCGGCATTAGAATGATTTCTGAAGGATCATGTGACAACGAAGACTGGAGTAATGATGCTGAAAATTCAGCTTTGCCATCACAGGAATAAATTACATAATAGCATGTGCAGTCTTGTGCATCACACTACTGTAGCAAAAAGAACAGGTTTTAACCAGGAAACCTTAAAAGCCTCCTAAGAGATCCTGACTGCATATTTAATCATTTTTAGCTTTCTGCATGTCATAATAGGGCTTTGGTCAAAACAGACAAATGTATTGTGACCAAATGCGCTGTTGTTATGATTGCTGTCAGCAGCTGAGAGGCAAAAGCTTTGTCTAACCTCACAACAGAGATCCTTTTAGAGTAATAACAGAAGAGAATGAATATCTGCGCAATGACAAAGCCTCTTAATCTGCATATGTTTTACTTCATAATGAAATACATGGACGTATCCATCAAAATGAAAAGCCTTGATATCCTTAGCAACCTATTGTTTCCTTGTCAACTGTTATCCTATAGTAACCCCTGTAGGTCTTGTAGCTCACAGATTACAGCCGTAAAAACCCAGTAACCTATAATCGTACAGCAGGGAACATTCAGGAAACTGTGAGATGTTTCAGCTCAAGAATGTTTGCGCAGATAGAAGATTAGATCAAGTTCACTGGGGTTCAATGGCCTCTGTCTCTTTACATAACCCTGTGTAAAGACCAGGGGCCCTGCTTGAGCACTGAGGGGATTGGCCCTGAAACATCTCTACTCTGAGATAGTAAACATTGACCTCTCTGGGGAGTTGTGGGGTTATTGGCTTCATATTTGGGTGTGTGTGTGTGTGTGTGTGTCTTTGAATGAGTACATTGAGTGTGTGTGTGTGTGTGTGTGTGTGTGTGTGGGACTGATACTTCAGCTCTGCTGGAGCTCCATGGTTAATTAGTTACTGGTTTAGTAACACTCACAAATGCACAGAGAGAGAAAAAAAACAAAAAACAAGATAAAGCCACAATTTCCTCGTTTGTTAAAGACAACATGAAATGGAATTCGCAACACATTCTGAACCAAAACCGTACTAAAATATGATTTCCTACACTACAGCAACATGCTACTAAATTTGCAGTACAAAACATTCAGCGCAACCAGTGTACTTTGTTTACAGAACGAATGATTCTTACGAACCGGTTCTTTTTTAGTGAATCAAAAACATACAGAAAGCCAGTATAGTTCGATTCTCGAATGAATGACTCTTGAACCTGTTATTTTTAGTTAATCAAATTGGTGTATGTGAAATCTTTCATATACTCTGACATGTTTGATTATTCTAAAATGTAAGATCTTTGGTGTCTCTTCTGTGCTGTAAGATTGAGTGGGTGTATTTTCCATCAGAACTGATTTCATCGTGATGGTATCAAAATACGTCTGATGTTTCCATCTCTGCAGACATGAGATAATGCAAGATCTGTATTCTCTTAAAGGTCTTAAAGGTGTTAAAACCACAAATGCTTAAGTTATTCCGTGTGCCTTACAAAGACCATGGTGACCTAATAAGACCGACTAGGGCATACTCTGTGCATACTCTAATGGCTAATATTGCCCACAACCCACTGGAGAAGGATTCGGTTCAGAACTACAAATAAATAAATATTTATTTAATGTTATCTGTTTTATAGTCCATTGGCAACAACATTGTGAAGATACGTTTGGCTATTATTTTGAATGCATCATTATGCAAAAAACTTCGAGTTCTCTCCAATATGGTAGGAAGAATTGATGTAGCAGTGAAAATTTAATTAAATAAAATGTGGAGTGTGTATATAAGGATGTTAACAGTGAAAGTTTAACTATGACGGTTACAAGATGCACAACTATGTGATAGAGCTATTATATAAACTCTTCTGCTACACACTCAAAAGTATATAACTTTTCTTCACAAAAAAGTACATACTTTTAGAACATATAGTATAAAAGGGCCCTATTTTAACGATCTAAGTGCATGGTCTGAAGCGCACGGCGAAAGTCCAAATCCACTTTTGCTAGTTTAACGACGGGAAAAATGGTCCAAAAGGGTTGTCCCTATTCTCTTAATGAGTAATGGGTGTGTTTTGGGCGTAATGTGCAATAAACCAATCAGAGTCTCATCTCCCATTCCCTTTAAAAGCCAGTTGCACTTGCACCATTGCGGATTCGCTATTTACACGGCGGAATTGGCAAGCGGAAAAACTGAAAGCTTCTCTAGAAACGGAAACGGATCTGCTCGTGTGCGAGGTTAAAGGGTTAGTTCACCCAAAAATGAAAATTTCGTCATTAATTACTCACCCTGTTGTTCCACACCCGTAAGACCTTCGTTCATCTTCGGAACACAAATTAAGATATTTTTGATAAAATCCGATGACTCAGTGAGGCCTGCATTGCTAGCAAGACAATTAACACTTTCAATGCCCAGAAAGCTACTAAAGACGTATTTAAAACAGTTCATGTGACTACAGTTGTTCAACCTTAATGTTATGAAGTGACGAGAATACTTTTTGTGAGCCAAAAAAACAAAATGACGACTTTATTCAACATTATTTATAGATGGGCGATTTCAAAACACTGCTTCATGAAGCTTCGAAGCTTTACGAATCTTTTGTTTTGAATCAGTGGTTTGGAGCGTGAATCAAACTGCCAAAGTCACGCCCCCCAGTGATGAACCATTGAAATTTTGAAACACTTATGACGTAATGAAGCCTCGTTTACTGAAATCACATGACTTTGGCGCTCCGAACCACTGATTCGAAACAAAAGATTCGTAAAGCTTCATGAAGCAGTGTTTTGAGATCGCCCATCACTAGATATTGTTGAATAAAGTCGTTATTTGTTTTTTCTTACGGGTGTAGAACGACTTGAGGGTGAGTAATTAATGACAGAATTTTCATTTTTGGGTGAACTAAACAACGTGGTGCAGGACACGAAAATGATAACTGCATCGGGCTGAAACTAGCAAAAAACACTTGATGATAGATGATTGATGATATGTGTCACAATTCCTTGTGTATCTGTGTTCAAGGACTTTTATTTTGATGTTCTTTTGTCTTGATGTTTCTGGTTTCAATTCCTGTGATTTTAGTTCCTGTTTTCATTGCCATCTTGTTTGTTTCCATAGTAACCTTTGTTTGTTACCATGTCAACTAATCACCTACACCTGTCCTTCATTTAGCCCCTTGATGAGAATACTTTTTGTGCGCCAAAAAAAACAAAATAACGACTTTATTCAACAATATCTAGTGATGGCCGATAACAAAACACTGCTTCATGAAGCTTTGAAGCTTTACGAATCTTTTGTTTCGAATCAGTGTTCAGAGTGTGAATCAAACTGCCAAAATCATGCCCCCCAGTGGTGAACCATTGAAATTTTGAAACACTTATGATGTAACAAAGCCTCCTTTTACTGAAATCACGTGACTTTGGCAGTAAAAAAATAGTCGTTATTTTGTTTTTTTGGTGCACAAAAAGTATTCTCGTCGCTTCATAGCAGGTTGAACCACTGTAGTCACATGAACTGTTTTAAATATGTGTTAAAAAGTGTTAATTGTCTTGCTCTCAATGCAGGCCTCACTGAGCCATCGGATTTTATGAAAAATATCTTAATTTGTGTTCCGAAGACGAACAAAGGTCTTACGGATGTGGAACGACATGAGGGTGAGTAATTAATGACAGAATTTGGGTGAACTAACCCTTTAAACTTGAGTTGGTTCTTTTTAGTAAATCTAAAACAACGCACCAGTGTAGTTCTATTAAAGAGTGACTTAAATGACATAAATGTTATTTTTAGTGAATCAAGTAAATACAGCAGAATCAGTGTAGTCTGATTCCCAAAAGAACGACTTTTATGAACTACTGTATAGTTATTTTTAGTGAATCAAATACTTGCATTACTAACTGTGAGACTTTGAAAATATCTCAGAATTGCCACTGCCAAACATTTTTAATTATTTAAATTTAATTTATTACACTAGAGGCTAGAGCACAGTAATACCAGGAACATGCGTTATTAAGAAAGTAAATAAGATGAATTTTGATTTCATGGTGTCTTCAGCACTAGTAGGGCATATAGTTCTCTGACCAACAGAAGAATTCATTTGCTATACTGTACATGACCATAAAGAGAGAAATTCATAGTCATTTCAGTACATATAGCGGAAATGAATTCAACACACAACAGATTAGTAGATACTGTTAATGAATTCCTCTACTCATAATGAGGAAGAAGTTATCATGTTCAATTCTCTGTGAACAGACATTCGAGTGTCATGTAGCTCCAGGCTTCTCTCAAACTTATGTGAACATTTGACAAGGCTGTGTGTGTTTTGTGATAAGAGTACAGAGTATTCTCTCTCTTTCCACTAACATAATGTATGTGCACACATTTAAATAAAATTCAAAAGGAGTGAGAGATAAAGCAGTAGAAGGAAAGAAGAGAGATAGGCTGTACATCCATATTTCTCAAGATTATTGAGGTGGGCTATGAAGACCCATGACATTTCCCATACTGGCAATATACAGCTGACATGACCTTTCCCCTGATTACACAGAGTGTTGAGACACATAGCCTTGAGGAACTTAGAGGAACATTATTGCAACAGATCTATGAGAGGAATTACAACCAATTTTACATTTAAGGCGTTGTATGTCATTTTTTGACTATCGTAATATGTTTGTAGATATTTAGTTAACATTCTAAGTAAGTTCATATACTTGTTTCTCTGAAAAACAATGCTAAAGCCAGTTATTAGGACCTGAGCACCGATGGTGTGAGGACCCTATTGTAATTGCTCGGTCTATTGTTCTTCTTCTCCGAAATGAATCTCATTTTGAGGGCCTAAACATGCTCAAAAACTCATGAAACTTTGCACACGCGTCAGAAGTAGTGAAAATTTATGTCTGATATGGGTTTCAGAATTAGGTGTGGCAAAATGGCTCGATAGCGGCACCTACAAATTTCAAATAAGTGCCCTTCACGCTATGTTTCACGTACACGTATGAAATTCGGTAGACACATGCAACAGCCCAATACCTACAAAAAAAAATAAAAATAAAAAAATAAATCCCTCGGAGCAAAATATGAAAACCCAACAGAAAGTAAGATATTTTGAATTTTCTCTGCAAAATCTTTGCAGTTTTTACCATTTCCAGATGTTGTACTTTAACAAACTCCTGCTAGAGCTTTAATCAGATCAACATCAAAGGCTTTTGCAACATTAAATTGTGAAGATCTTGAGTTTTCGCTGAAGGGTGTGTCTGTGGTGGTCTGACAAAATTTGATGTTTCACCATGAAACAGGGTCCTGGCCTGAAGACATCTACATGCCAATATTCAGTTACAGTCATAGCGCCACCTGCAGGCAACAGGAAATGTCATGTTTTACACTGTGATTAACTCCTCATTGAGATTTAACCAGAACAACATCATATTTGGTCAGTCTAATCTGAAGACCTTAGTGATGATAAATTGCAAAGATCTTGAGTTTTCGTTGAACGGCGTGTCCGTGGCGGCCTGACAAATATTGATGTTTCGCCATAAAGGGGAAGCTGTTGTTAGTCAGGCATACAATGTCCAACCTGCCTCAAACTTCACATGTGTGATAAGAGTCCTGGCCTGAAGACATCTACATGCCAATATTCAGTTAGTCATAGCGCCACCTGTTGGCAACAGGAAATGGCATGTTTTACACTGTAATTCACTCCCAGAAACACATTTCAATATGCCATGAAGTACCAAACATGCTAGAAACACGTTAAATCATGCAATACTTGGCAAAGTGCTAATGTATGCGATTAACGCCAAGAAACAGGAAGTTGTTGTAACTCAGGCATACAATGTCCAATCTACCCTAAACTTCACGTTTGAGAAGAGTCCTGCCCTGAACACATCTACATGACAATATTCAGTTATAGTAATAGCACCACCCATTGGCAACAGGAAGTTATGTGTTTAATACTGTGATGCACTACTAGCAACATACTAAAATATGCAATTGAGTGCTAAACATGCATGCTATTATCGTCATGAAACAGGAAGTTGATGTAACTCAAGCATACAATGTCCAGTCTGCCTCAAACTTCACATTTGATAATAGTCCTGGCCTGAAGACATCTACACGCAACAATTTAGTTACAATCATAGCGCCACCAGCTGGTAGTAGGAAGTGTGGTAAATACAAATGACTGACGTAGTCCTCCTATATTAATATACTTAAATGCTTATTGCCCACTGCTCTGTTTTCCTAAAGCCACCGGGTGGTGGTTGCACAGGTGCGAGGGCCCTTTAATCACTGCTTGCAGCTTTAATTCTACTTTTAAATTTGCGTACCGTGTCGGAACGTTTGTTTTTGTTTTGTTCTGTATGATCTCACCCACTGCCAATTACCCGGGTTGCCAGTCGGCAGAAAACACAGCGTATTGCAGCCATGAAAGCCAGCAAATGAACTGGGTCAGAGATTGCAGATTCTACCCGACCTAAAAAGCCTCAGTATTCACCTAAAAAGCTCTATAGACCTTATGCGCCAGAGAAACATGCGCACAGCCATCTTCAGAGTTTTGTATTTGAACTTCCGTTTTTTGTGGTACCTCTGTATATTTCTATGGCATTGCTGTGGAAGAGTAATTAGCTGGTGAAGTGGATTCACTTATTGTAGAGTTAACGAAAGTTATCATGTGCATTGAAGCAGATGTAATAACAATGTCAGTAGACTGGGAAGATTTAAAAACGAGCGATTCATTCATAAATCCATAAGATCTTAACTTCATGCTGTGGAAATACAAACTGCAAGACAGAACACAATGAGCGCAGCTCTGAAAAGGGGCGGGGCTACATAAAGTCTATGACCACAGGCATATTGAAACATAGATAAATCAAGTCATCAACTTACAGTGTAAAGGGGAAGTCAAACAACACTTTTCATTCCATTGACTTCCATTCATATGTATTTGAATGCGGGAGACAGGAAAATTTGGTTAACCTACAAATTCGTATCATGTGAAGACGTGTGACCAACAGAAGATTGATAAGCCATGGCTTGGCATTTTGGCTGAATTAAAAGAATGCATATTTTTGCAGTAAAATGGAGTAAATTGTACATTTTTATTTTTGGATTTATTATTGTTTGTTGCATTTAAAAGACACTGCAGAGTGTGACATCATATCACAACCGTTGCAGTGCCAAAGTCTAGTGTAACTGCGGCTTAAGGCCCACGTGAGTGTCGAGTCTGAGGAGGAGGGGGAGAGGGAAACAACTCTCTCCAATAATTTGAATTTGGACTGCAGTACCAATTTCAACCACTAGCTGTTAATATTACATACTGCACCTTTAAAATATATGTGTGTCTATTTGTGGTCATATGCATGTAAGGGAGCTCTGTTAATTCAAAGCTATTAGATATTCAGCTGTGATTCTCATATCAACAGTGCAATTTTGCTTTTATATAGCATAGTATTTTAAAATGCAATTTATTCCTGTGATGGCAAAACTGAATTTTCAGTAGCCATTACTCTATTGTCACACGATCCTTCAAAAATCATTCTAATATGCTGATTTGGCGCTCAAGAAATATTTCTTATTATCAATGTTAAAAACAGTTGTGCTGCTTTAATATTTTTGTGGAAACCGTGATACAGGATTTAAGGATTTTTTTGTTGTTGTTGTTGAAAAACACCATTTATTTGAAATAGAAATACATTTTTTTTTAATTACTGACCCCAAACTTTTAAAAAGGTAGTACAAGTCTTGCCTTATTTAAAGTTTATCCAAGTATAAAGCTTTGCGCCACAGACTTCCATTGTGAGTGCTTGAGTGTGAACTCAATTTTTGCTTGAGGCGTGGGTTAAAATTATTTTCCACGGTAATTGACAGCATGTCATAGGCATGCTTAGCTGGTATTGAACCCAGAATGTTCCCTTAATATATCTAATGTAGTAGTAAAAAAATAAATAAAATAAACAGTTTAACACCACATCTAATCAAACGCAACACCAGGAATTGCTCTCTACATTGCTAGCTCTTTAAAAACAACTCTGACAACACATTTTTTCCCAACTACAGTCTGTCAAATCATGCTGAATAAGTGTGGTTGCCCCAGGCCGCTCTGGTAATGAAATTGTGAAATGGCCTGGCAAAATGAGACTCGCCTCTTCTCACACACACACACACACACACACACACACACACACACACATACACATATAACATGTATGTGTGGACACTAAGACATGCCTGCTACAGAACTAAATAAGATCAATGAGAGTAACTGAGAGTGCAAGCAGGCTCCATGAGATTTGAAGCATGACCAATAAATAACATCCTACCGTGACACACACACACATGGCTTGAAAAGAGCCCACTATTATGACACACAGAGAGCGGGAAGGGCCTCCTAACCTTTCACCTCCATTTGGCAAATGTCTGTGTTTGTGCATGTGTGTGTGTCCGTGTGTAACAGGGGTTTTGTGGACAGAGGGGGTGCTGCTTAATGATGTCTACTTCCACTAGATACCACATCACACACACGCACCATTATGTGGGGTTTTTCCTAAAGATCATGCTGTTAAACATTAGCCATTTTTATCTGTCTGGCGGAATACTTTTCTTCTATCTCTGTATCCTACAACACCACTCCACAATCTGTACTCTTCCATTAAACATCTGTTTAAAACCCAGCAATATTTCAAAGAAACCCCCCTGACAAACATGATCAGCTAATGTCAGCTTCATTTGATGTGTTTTAAGGAAGGAAGCTATTGCAAGGAGTAATTCGGGTCAAGTGACTCTGGCTCTCTGCCGTTCCCTGGGTAAATAAATAATAAGAGCTCTAAAAATAA
The DNA here is from genome assembly GCF_019924925.1 of Ctenopharyngodon idella. NCBI lineage: Eukaryota > Metazoa > Chordata > Actinopteri > Cypriniformes > Xenocyprididae > Ctenopharyngodon > Ctenopharyngodon idella. Next base: position 14,679,515 of record NC_067227.1, read on the forward strand.
CTCAAGCTCAAACGCTACGATTTAGCCAACACGAGCACAGTGACAGCTTTATATGTGAGCTGAGGGATTATGGGAGAGCCAAAGCTCTGATGAGGCAGATACTTGTACGGCACAACTCATGACGCTAAAAAGACATGTCTGTCTTCTCTCTCAAAATATAAAACATCTCAAATATGGAATCATATCATGGTATTTAGTATTATTTAATCATAGTTTTGTGGAATACAACGCCTGCTCTGTGAATTCAATGTTCTTTTCACATTACCTAAAATCTCTCTTTTAAAAAAAAAAGCTTAAACCAGCCTTAAGTTTGGTGGTCTTAGCTGGTTTAGTCTGGTATAAACAGTTTTTTATCCACTCCATTAAACAGTGATTCTCAACCACTAGGGGGTCTTAGCAAACTTAGCAAACGTGGAGTATTTTCCAGTGTACTTCCAATAGGTCTTAAAGGGGTCATGAACTGCATTTTTTTAATAATGTTCACTTATAATGTTATCAACATTTTACATGAAAAACATCCTAATTTATAAGTAATAAGTAGGGGTGTAACAGTACATGTATTCGTACCGAAAATGTTTGGTACAAGTCTTTCGTTCGGTATACGTCATGTGTACTGACGAATACAGAGCTGTATGGCCCATTAACCACTTTTAACCACCATTAACCACCAATAATTGCAATAATATCTGTTTTGTTACTTTCTGTTTGTTACTTTTTTGTGGATCAGGCTTTCTGTTATATCTCTTAAGTCTCATCCCTCAAATTCTGCCAGTTTTATCACGAAATTCAAGCAATAAATGTCGTTTTGGCGCTCTTTGATGTGGCGTGAAAGATCGCTGTACAGGCGTCTCATTTCAAACGGCAGCGCGGAGCACGAGTGAACGCGATCTCATCTCTTCCTCTTTAATACTAGTTACAGAATAAACATAAATGAACATCTGAAGGTATGTTGAAAGATACAGTACAACTTACTGAAACGTATCTTGTGTAATCGCTCAATCAGTGTTTCAACTGCATAAAGACATCAATGAAACGACTTGTAAACACTGTGTCACATAGCATTTAGCCTACCTCAGAAATGCCATTCAGTGTCCACAATTTGTTAGTTGACTAGAGAAATGAACTCTTTCGCTAAATATATGCACTATATTAGCCTATATATTCATTATATTTTACTTTTTAAATCTTTTATATTTAACCTGTCTTGATTATTTAATGTATAGCCTATGTTTAATGTATGTTTAAATAAATTTGTAGTGAAAACAAGTTATGATGGCCACTGTGTAAATAAATATATTTTAACATTGAATTGGAGTAAAAACAGATTTTGAAGTTAATGCAAAAACTGCCTTATATGCAATTTACATGTTTGCATACAATTTTTATGTGAGTGTTATTATATCTAAAATAGCAGCTTAAAAAGAATGGGCTCTGTTGTTAATTGTAACCTTTAATATAGTAATATGCAAGAAAATGCTTCCTATATATATAGTAGTCAACATTTGAAGTGGATCAAAACCTTTCATCAAAGTTGTCCTAAAACCTTCTTCTTAGGACAACTTTGATTAACTTTTTTGATCCACTTCAAATGTTGACTACTGTAGTTTACAGCATTAGCAGAGATAGATTTTTTTTATCCTTAAGAAAATTTTAATAATAGTTGAATTTATTTAAAGAGAAAGACAATTTGTTCAGTAAACCACTGTTTAATAAAAAAGAAAAAAAAGCAATTTCATGTTTAGTTTTCTCCCCCCTGCTGTACCGAACCCGTACCGAACCGTGACTTCAATACCAAGATACGTACCGAACCATCATTTTTGTGCACTGTTACACCCCTAGTAATAAAATATTTTCTGTCCTGTTTTTGACCCTCTCTTTCAAACACTCCATTTTGATGGGCATGCCACATTCAAGACATGGAAGTAAATGCCCATTGCTATGATTGGGTAACAGTTTTGCATATTAAAATCATTTCAAACGTCCCCACCATTACACGTGTGGAAATGTTCTGGAAACTTCCGATGTTGAGAAATATCTTGACCACGTTAAATTACCTCATGTTTTAAAGCACATAACATTACAATAATAATCAATGTAAACAACTTGACAGAGCTCTTACTTGTACCACCTGACTGCTGCAGATTCATTTCGGTGTTGATAGTGTTGCCATAGAAATGCATAAATCCGAGTCTGTGGATGTGAACAGCTCCGGGTAGAACGTCACGGGTTGTTATCTCGTAATTACGGTTACGATGGTGTGAATGCAGCATAAGTTCGTCCAATCATTGCATTCGGACCGAATGTTCTGTAACACAGAAGTAACGATACTGTGTGTTTCATACATGAAAACTGCTCTCTCTGGGTCAGCGTCAGCGCCAATGTAAATCTGAATGTTCACTGTAATCGTACTTGTCAAAGGTTTAATAAACACAGCCAAATCGTTGTCATTTAGGAATGAGATCGCGGGGGCGTTTGAATTGAGATTGCGATCTTTTAACTATTAATCATGCAGCTCTAACATTAAGTTACATTAATAAATGCTGTAAAAATAGTTGTCAAAATCAATATGTATATATATATTTGTAAGTTGCTATGGATAAAAATGTCTGCTAAATGAATACATGTAATGTAAATGTTTGCACGGGCTAGACTGAGTAAATGCAAAATGTATGAATCACAAGACAGGACGAATCCCATCACTGTGGTCAGAGTTAAAACAATATTTCATCCGAATCAGGAAGTAATGGATTAGGGGAAATGTGAGTGTAATGACGCAAATATATAAAGGCCAAGCTGTTTTTCCCTATTTTGAACAAGAAGTTGTAGTTGTCTATTACTTCATAAATATTTCTTAATGAATGTTTCATCCGCTTTTCTGAAAGCCTGCAGACTGTAAAGCAGCTGTGTGGAGGAGGATTCCTGAGAGAATCATTTTTCATCCCATATCTTCATATATTAAATCAACACTGTTATACTACATTTCCATTGTGGCTGTGTCTTGACTTATTAGTATGAAGCTATTGGGTGAATCTCAAAGGCTTTTGTCTCATGTTTGGACTTGAAAAAAACCACCATTACATCAGGGACTCTAAAATGCATTCCAGTGACACACTGACCACATTACTCACTGCTGCCTAAGCCACATACACACAAACACATACAGTACTGCATAATAAAGGTTGATATAGAAACAAACCACTGCTTGCTGCCTGCCTCTGTTCACATCAGTGCTATACAAATCAGATTCCCACTCTTCCAACCTTATGTATAGACAGCCTGAGGTTGTCATGACAACTCAACAGCTTTAGATCCTGTTGATTTCAATGAGGTTTTATCTGAAATTGTCCTCCAGGAATAAGCATCTATCATGTCCTGTAGGGATAATGAGCTCTTGTGAAACATATAAAGACCTGTGCAATTTCAGCCTTTTTTTCCATGAATAAAGGCTTTTTGTTCTATTGTACCTGGTTAGAAGACTCACGGTTCGGTTTGTATCACGGTTTTAGGCTCACGGTTTCGGTACGGTTCGGTATGTCAAATAAAAATAAAGAAAATAAGAACATAATCAAACAGCACAAATAAATTCAGTAAAGCAAACATACAAATAAATAAAGCTTTTCAGGTTTTTCATGTATCCAGTTTTAGGGTACAGAAATTGAATTAGGTAGCTAATAAAATGTAAAACAACATTGCATATAATCTTCACTGCATAAATTAAATAAAGATTAATCATTATTAATTAAGTTACTATTCAGTCATGTGTGCTATTCAGTCAGAACCTATTTTGTTTGGTTGTCTGTTTTGTTTTCAGGTTCATGGAAGAACTGTGATCTCTATCTATCTCTAAAAAAAAATACAGATTATCCAGTCATAAATTAAGCTTAAAAGAAAATATAATATATCTGGCATTTAACTTAGGTCACTATTAGCACTAATATTAAAACGTAGTACAGTCTAGGATGTAAAATGTACAATTCAGACTAAGATGAAGTCTTTATGTAGCCTACATTAACAATGATTTAGGGCAATTAAAATGCATTATAATGGAGGATTATGAAAAGTTTTTCTTATTTATAACGTGGCGCTTCTCATCCAGTGTGCGAAGTTCTGCAAACCACGCCCCTCTATCACGAAATAAGCGCGAAATAAAGAGAAAAACACGCGCACTTCTGCTCATGCTCTCGTTTGACACGCTTCTGTTCTCTCGTTCTCTGAACTGCATCTGTTCAAAGACTCTTGGCGGCTGGAGAGAGATAAAACATAAGACAAATCACTAGAACAGCCCTGCCCTGCGTTACCAACATGCCACCCGCACCAGGGAAAATATGTCAGAGCCAATAAACACATCTAGAGCACGCGGATACAAGGAGAGACTGTAAAACAAAGCTGCCAAGGTTGTTCCTATGTTTCTCTCCTAAATGTCACCAAACGAGCTCTGCACTGGTTGTCTGGGTTTGTATGCAGCGTGAACGTTCCTGTCAATTGAACATCAGATGTCTTGAAATATGTGATTCCAATCACTTGCACCATTCAGAGGTCAGATATTTCTTAACATCTCACTGATTCTTGAGATAAGGGACAAAACATGTTTTAGAAGTTAGTTTTTATTACTTATTATAATATTGTAATATTATAAATGTCTTTATAAAATGGTTAGTTCCTGTCCTTGATTCTGATTGGTCAATAGCGGTGTTTTATTCACAATAAAACATGGCTATGGCCGCTTCACCCAAAGGTTCTGTGTATCACTACACAACACCTTTAGCAAACACTCTTAGCAACGTAAACTGTATGTTCTCAATTGATATTGTTCATTGAAGCTTACTATATTATGTAGAAGAGTATTGTGAGAAAGATCGAGTGAACGAGTTTATTACCTGCATTCAGATTTAGCATTTTCCTTCAGGTCAGTCCTATTTTCATAATAAAAAATCTGTTTAAATGTCCGATGTATTATCTTGTCCTTTTAACAGTTAAGTTGTTTTCCCGTGACTGACAGCGCTAGTCAAAGCATTTGTCAGTTGCTCCTGTTCCGTTTTCAAAACAATTAAGTCTTTTCAATGTAAATGTCTTTGCTGCTGACTGACACAGTCATAAAGACAGTCTTTGCCGCCATAATGCCGTAATAATGTAACTTCTGTTGCTGTTCACAGTCAGGGACTATTTTTTTCCAGCGGAAGAAAGGCTTTTAGAAAAGTTTACTTCATGAAAGTTGCATTGATTCATATTTCTGGCTTTAATATTTGTATTGTGTGGTAACCGTTTTATAAAAGCAATAAGGTAATGTACTCGAGGCTAGTACTGTCTCGTGAATAAGTCACGGCTGAAGGGTTTGCAGGCACTAACAACGACTTTCAGCTGTGACTTATTCACGATACAGTACATCCTCTCGTACCTTATTGCTTTCATAATACATTATTTTTAAACTTATGTATTTGTAGAAAAAGGTCTCAGCTAATGAAACATGTAAGGGAACAGGTTTTTCTGCAAAGTTACGACGCTCAAAGTTCGAGGCAAAGGGAGATATTTTCTTTTAAAGAATTCTCTGTTTAAGGACTACAACAAACGGCTGGTAGGGACTACAACGAGCTTCTTCCCGGGTTAGTGACATCACTAACGCTGAAATGTACATAAACCCTGCCCCCGAGAACACGCAACAAAAGGGTGAGGCCATGTTACTGCAATACAGTACATAACACAAATGCAATAGCATGTCATAAAAGCAAGATGACAACATAAGTCATAACCATAAGCATAGCAAACGATACCTGTTCTATCTTCATGCAGCATATATTCTCTGGCTCTGTAAGCATCTTACAACAGTTCCCAAACGAGCGATTTATAGATTATCATGACAGAATATGCAGAAAAAGGCATCTTTACACAGAATTTTGAGCAGGTACAGACCCGGCTTAACTCGCTGTGTAAAGATGCCTTAAGATAGTTAACTCCACATCAGCTACATAAATAAATCAACTAACCATTCTGAAACGTCCTGTTGCATTCTACATGTTGTCACTTCTTGAGTCTCTCCATGTTTGTCGACTCCGTTTTGAACATAAAAGGCTGAACAGTTTCTGACATTGTCAGCGAGTCTGCGTGAGGTAACGTTAATCGGAGCTGCTAACAAGAGGTCTTGAAACTCCGCCCTCTTTTTGAGAGCAGCAGCTCATTTGCATTTAAAGGGACACACAAAAACGGAGCGTTTTGCTCACACTCAAAAAGTGCCAAATTTAACATGCTATAAAAATTTATCTGTGGCGTATTTTGATCTAAAGCTTCACATACGCACTCTGGGGACATCAGAGACTTATTTTACATCTTGTAAAAGTCGCATTATATGACCCCTTTAAATCAAAGCTTGTAATGTTATGATTCACCTCGTAGCTGTTTGGCTTGGTTCCTGGCTTAAAGCACTAACGAATACTGTCGGAAATTAAAAAAAAAAAAAAAAAAAAAAAAAAACTTACGGAACAAACACCGTTGAAAAAGTGGGTGGGCACTGTTGCAGTTGCACTACTGTGATCTCATGTGAGTGACAGGTTGTCCTGCCCTTACACTAGTAAATTAAAAATATATATATGTGCATGGACAAATCATAATATATACTACTAACATTAAGAGTTTGTCCAAATCTCTGACCATAAGTGTGAGCAGAAGTAATAATAATGCTTTTGCAAACACCACTACTTGACTCCTACCTGCAATAGACCAGCCTTGGCTTCCTGATCACAAAAAAACTGAAAATGAAAGAGCGCCCTCTACGGGTCATCTAAAAAATAAACACTGGTCAAATCAAGGCTTGTGTAAACTTGACCTAGTAGTACAAAACATTCCTTCATTAGCTCACTAGAAAATCTTTGTAAGCTTTTTGAACAGGGAACGTTATTGTTCTTTTGTGAATGCCCACTGTGGCTACAATCAATATATACTTATTATATATCAATATATACTAAAGATGAGAGTAAACACCTGCAGAACCATTGCTGCTGGACTAAAATGTTTTTGTATCGAGCAGGCAAGATGCAATGCATTATCTTGCTGAAATCCCTGTTGGCCAGTGTGCTGACACATATACTGCACTCAGCAAGTCCACAGACGTACAGGAATGCATATCTATGGACTCCAGGCAGAACCGCTGACTTAATGTAATCTGAAACCAATCCTGGACAAGCTTACTGATTCTAGGTAACAAACTCACATCCGGACAAAGAAAGACACATTATAAGCCAGACATGTGTAAAAACATAACACTTTATACAAGTAGGCTGAAAAAAAAAAAAAATTCAATGAATACACAACTACTTTACAAATACAAATGCCATTGTCCCCTCCCCCCACTTCTGAGTTATTTACATGTGTTCCTGACCCAACATCAATACAAAAAGATGCATTTATGACCGAAAGCCCCGTCAGTATATGATTTAGATACATAGAGGGAAAGTCTTGATTTAAGTCTGTTCATTACTGATAACAGGCCAACGTAAACACACTAACAGCCAAGCTGAGGTCTGACTCAACTGACTAATGGTGACATTGTTCATAACTATGCATAAGAAAAACGGAAATATTTCACAGATGTGTTTTCAGCAAATTGAAGTTGGGAGGGCGATACTTTCCACAGCTGCCACTACCATGAAACGGCTACAGTGCAGGATAGTTTTTCTATCAATTTGTTGTTAAATTACATTCTCACAGAAACATTTCACACACATCAAGTACACATCACTAGACAATTTTCAGGTGGTATCCATCCATGCAGCTGAACTTGTTTTTATGGTGACGAGAACTCATTTTTAGGGGAGTTTTCATGATACAAGCTAATATATTCAATTCTTCTATAGGGAGGGTGCATTCGAATGGGTCACATATATCAAACTAATGGTTGGCCATTTCTACATCCCAAAAGGAAGAGTTTGGTTTGCAGAGCCTCGCTAATCTTGATTATCATCATCATTAAATGCTTCAAAATGGATATTTAACGACACAAATGACAACACCACACCTATTGAAAAAAATTATTGGGGGGGACACGCATATAATTCGACTGATTGAACATTATGAATAATGTTGAGACGATCTGCCAAAAGAGTTCTCGGCGCGCCAAACGAAGTGTTGAAGTGAAGTCGATCCAAACACACTTGATCCATGACCTTAATGATGTGATGACACGTTAAACACTGTATAAACAGAGCATGTAGCATGGTAGAAAAAGAACAGCGCATTTGACGGCTCAGTAAAGAGTTTCAGTATGAAAACAAGCCGTCGTATTGTTGTAAAGTCATGCTTTACTCCTGAGGGAGAAGCCTCAGTTAATAAGCCATTAAAACAAACTGCAAAAAAAACAAAAAAAAAACAGATTGGCCGTAGAGTGAGGGCCGTTGGCAGAGTGATGTTTGATTAGCATGAGATGTGGTTATCTTACGAGTGTTACTTCAAATTGTAAAAAGCTGCATCCAGACAGTCAATGGTGAGTTCCTGTATTACAAAGGGTCAGTTTTCCCAAAACAAATGGAAATAAAATTCAGAGCCCTATGTTGTGCCCAGGTACTTTCTCTTCCTATGACTCTCTAGCTGCCACCGCTGGGTTTGGCGGGGGTTTTGGAGCGCATGGCGGCCCCAGTGCGGGTGTTTCCTTTGCCCTGCTGGGGCTGAGGGGTGGCAGCGGCCTGCTGCGCTGGAGTCTCGGAGGTGGGCGCCGCCACAGCGCTCTGCTGCTGGGCGGGGCTGTGTGGTGGTGGGGTCTGGATTTGAGGGGAGGCGGCTGCTGCTGTAACAACCTGCTGCTGGAGAAGCTTCTGTTGCACCACCTGCGCAGCTGTGGCGGTGCCTGCGGGGATGACTTGCACCTGGGCCTGTGCCGAACCTGCAGCGGGTGCCGCCTGTGTAAGGGCCACCGTCTGAGGCTGAGCCTGAATCTACACACACACACAAAATCAATTCAGGTGCCATTAAAGAATTCATTTGAAATGTCTTTACTGTCACTTTTGATCAGTTAATAATACTACTGAATGAAATGATTAATTTCTTTAAAATATAATAAACTTTTGAACATTAGTATATATTAAAGTCCATGTAAAGGCAATTCAGAGATTTGTTTCTAAACACATTATAAATGTTAGAAATGTATTGCTGAAAACACATTACAAAGACTGTGAACTATGTAGTACTGAATTGTGGAGTTAGACCGTTAAACAGTTTTTCACCATTTTTGTGTTCAGGATTTCAGGACAAACACTATAATAACTGTCGATGACACACTGGAGCCACCGAGCATGGCTCCGCCCCAAACACTATAATAACTGTCGATGACGCACTGAGCATGGCCCCGCCCCAAACACTATAATAACTGTCGATGACGCACTGAGCATGGCCCCGCCCCAAACACTATAATAACTGTCGATGACGCACTGAGCATGGCCCCGCCCCAACCACTATAATAACTGTCGATGATGCACTGGAGCCACCGAGCATGGCTCCGCCCCAAACACTATAATAACTGTCGATGACGCACTGAGCATGGCCCCACTGAGCATGGCCCCAAGTGAAGTTAATTTTGTGAAGAGCCACCTTGATGGAGAGCTGAGGGTCACCACCAACACCTGCCTCTGCAGTGAAAATTTTACACCAGATAGTTTTACAAACTTTCATCGGAGACAACTGGGATTCACTAATAATCCTGTTACTGGTGAATGGGGTCAAACCGTCTATCTCCTACCCCGGCCTTCATCCTCCCGTCCCGCCGGCATCTGGCGCCATTGTCGGCAATACGTGCCCACCAATGAGTTTAAGTTGCCTTGTGCTCATAGGGGCTTTCATACTTTTCATAGTTCCTAGAACTATTGGCGGAAGTACCCGGATTTTTCAGTGTTCGCAACGCAGGAGCTAGAACCGACTTTAGTTCTAGGAACTCCTTTTGGGGGAACTAAATTAGCTCCTACTTCAGAGTAGGGTCTAAACCAGCACTATGGGAACTACCAGTGACGTAAGTGTATGCTGATTGGCCGAACGCATGCGAAACACCGATACCTGCCATTTTTAAAAAGCCGTGTACACACAGGTTATAGCCTATATATTTACTCCACAAACTAACTCTATGAACATTGTAAACAGTGGTAGATGGACCTCTCGAGTTAAGGAGAAAATCCAACACAACTTTGAAGGGACCAAGTGAAACATGATTATGTATTTCTGCTCAGCTAGTGACATTGGACATCAACCACATGGCAAATGCTAATACTTTTTCATATACTGTCTACTTTCTTTGTATAACAGTTCTATCTAATAACATATTAGACAGGCTGTTAAACAAATTGTAAACTAATAAAGGCTCTGGCTCTGGCTTTCTCAGCAGAGTCAAAATAAAGGTCCGCCGCGCCATCAAAATAAAAGTCACAACAACAAGAGCAGCTTGTATCACTTCATAGTTCTTACTGGCAGTGCGAATGCAACCAGGAAAATGGCCCTAGGGGAACTATTAGTTCTCGGGGAACCACCTTGGTAGATAGTTCCTAGAACTACCCGGTGCGAAAGCCCCTAATGTTATAATTATAATAGGTCATACAGTATTTGACAGTTGAGAGAGGCGGCAGCTTTCCTGCGAAGGGGGGGTGGGGTTCAGCGCAGACAGCAGACATGCCACCAGCCTTTGAGAGCAGAGAATACTGCTTATTTTTATTTTTAACTTATTTTATTTACTTTTTTTTTTTTTTCATCATTCAAATTTGGCTGGGTGGTTAATAACACATTTTTCTGTGGTGTGATAAACTCAGAACACATTTAATATTGCTTTACACGGACTTTAAAAACCGCACCAAATGAATTTTCTCTCCATCAAACAGAAAGTGCACCAAACACTGAAACACTTACCTGTTGAGGTGACGATACTATTTGCTGCTGAACTATTTGAGGAAGCTTAGCGACCTACAAGCAGAAGGGAAAATCACTACAAAGCTGAGCTGGGGACTAATACCACATTCACAAAGCATTACATCGCACTGACTGCACATCAAAACATTCACATTCTGATCACACATGTCAGGCTTTGCTCTTGTGCAGGTGCTAAAGAGGTTGTAACAGTTTAAAGTGCCCCTATTATGCTTTTTCGAAAATTACCTTTCATGTAATGTGTAGCTGTCTGTGAATGTAAACGGTCTGCAAAGTTTTGAGCCGAAAGTGCATGATAAATAAAGTTATCGTCTCTCAAAACAAAGAATCGACTCCACTTAAACGAGTCGTCAGGAATTTGAATCCCACTTCTGTGACGGCTACACGTCACTGGGTAACATCTGCCTAATGCAAACCTATGCTCTTCATTGGCTGCCTTCAACATCTACTTTGACCCGCCCTCAAACGCAGTAGCTGGTTCATGTTGTGTATACATGACAAGAAGACGCTGTTTTCTGCTCTGCAAAAGCAAATTCTCTTTGTAAACACTTCCAAAGGATTAGGATGTGAAGAGTCATTGGTTAAAATTACCACAGCAATACAAAAACTGTATAACCTTTTGACCTAGTAATGACAAAGGATGGAGCAAGATTTGTTTTACAAACTTTAATGTTACATCATTCATTCACGTTAGTGCTTGGCTAACGTATGCGCTGTTATTGATAGTCAAATCATACCAACATGTGCACCGCAATAAATTAGAAATATACACATCAGTTTGTAGATGGACATACACTTGTTAATGCTGATGGTGAGGAGTTACAGTTGCAACATCTCATGATAAACGTCAAACTGAGTAGCGCATCACTGATAAACGTCCTGCTCAAGTCGTCCTTGTGATAGAGGCTCGGGCTGAATAACTTCCAATAGTTCTTCCAATGTTTTATCATCGGACATCGCTCGAATTGATATGTAAAATCGACGCCATCATTATTGTCTTTTCAGTATGTAGGCTCGCTGAAAGGAGGGATTTAAAGAGACTGAATCATTGGACGAGTCGTTTGAGAATCACTGAAAAATGTGGTGATGTGCAATGTATGAGAAAATGAAAGCTTTTTTTGAACTTTGATGCATGTAAACCTGTTATGGGAGACCTCCAAAACAAAATTAGAAACCTTTAAAATAGCATAATAGGGGCACTAACCAACTGATAAGCTTTACATCCTAACCACTAGAAAGCAAAAGGGAGAGTTTTACCCTAAAGAAGTGCCCTATATAAAAGTTAAAGAAGGAGTAGCAGAGGTGTGTTAGCAGAAGCAGAGAGCTAGCTTTGGCTCTTTTTTCGTCATGTCTTGCTGAAACGACTGTTCGATACACTCAATAGGGTCCTCTGGGTGCATGAGAGAAGATATCTCATGGGTTGGAATGGGATTTACTGTATAACCAGACTTTTTGGAATGCCCTTACTTGCTGGGATTTATGCTCTCTTTGGAATATTGTGGACTATTAAGGAGAAATTGTGGCAGTTCAAACCCAAACTTAACTGGACTACAAAGAGATGTCCTAAGGTCTGGAGTACTGACCTCCCAAAGGAAAAGAGACTAAGGGCGTACTCACACTAGGCACGGTTGCCTTGTACCACTTGGCGCGATTGTCCCCCCCTACCCCCACACCCGTACTGCGCCCAAGCCCACATCTTTAAGCGGGCACGGTACAAAGTGATCACACTAGTCAAATTGAACCAGACTTTGGGGGTCAAATGTGCTCGGGCACGGTTAAGATCTCCTAGTGTGAGTACACCCTAAATGACTGTTGTGGGGTATATGTGACAGATGACGCATGCCACGTGCTTTTTCTGTTTGAGAATTTTTGTTTCTTTGATTTCTTTAATTTGAATGTTTCCTCTTACTAAAGCTAAGAATATAACTTGTTTGGCTACACTCCCTCAATGTATCTGTCTCCTTAGTGAATGCATTGGTAAGGGTTACAAGGTGGTCGCTGTAAAAAGCGTAACGTCTTACCTGTATCTGCTGTGCTGTAGCAGGTTTCTGCGGCTGTGTGATTGAGGTGGTGAAAAACTGGGTCTTAATGCCGGGCTGCAGTTGAGTAGTGGCGGCGTACGTCACTTTCTGCTGCTGCTGGGCTGTGGTTTGAGCAGCCTGCTGAGTGCCAAGCTGAACAGAGAAATAAAGAGGGAGAGGGGTGGAAGAGACATTTATATAGATAAAGCATAATTAAAAAAATAAATCACACTGGCTGATTGGTACCTTTTGCTGCACAGTAGCCTGTGTTTGCTGTGGCTGTGCTGCCTTCTGGACGGCAGCTTGCGCAGCGGCCTGCTGTTTTTGTCTGTGCAACAGCTGCTGAACTTGCTGCACCTGGAATGGATGGGTCACCACCTGACCACCTGCACACACACACACACACACAAACACACACACACACACACACACACACACGTTAGTCTACTAGAGCCCCTAAAAGGTTGTTATTGACACTTGGACAATGTAGACATGAAAAGAAAGCATGCATCTCCACTGCCAGAGTCAAGCTTGCATGGTCATAGACGGTGCAAAAAATGTCGTGTGCCACTCACTATAGGTTCAGTAAGCCTCTGGGTGATACATAATTAGTTTTAGAGTGGTTCACAATAATTTTGGCTCCAAATAAACTGAGATCATCACATGTTTGCTGCACATGCAGTACGGATTGCATCTAATGTAACTTATGAACACAAATAACTCTGGGTTCACTTTTGACACCAAATATAAGGAATATTTGGTATAAAATAAGTGCTTTTGAAGCCATGTCTGATCTAGTCAATAGTATACTTTTATAGCATTTATTAATATTTTGAATTTGCTTTTATTTTTATATTTTCAGTTTTCATTTTAACTTTAAAGATTTAGTAATTTTGTTTTATCTTTTGTCATTTTTTTAAATAAATATATAAAATAGTTTGCTTTAATTTATATTTATTTCAGTTTTAGCTTTAGTCATTTTAGTACTTACACTTATTTCAGTCATTTGTCAAGGCAACATTCCTAATTTTCTAAGGGCCTGTTTACACCTGGTCACTTCATGCGTTTTCTCTGATCCTATCTTATCCGATTGTAAAAAGACCAGGTGTAAATGCCCTCCAAAAGGCTTTCGAGACGGATTTAAATCCGATCACTCAGACCACTTCAGGAGGTAGTCTAAGAAGCATTCCAGATTAAACTAGACAAGTAAAAATGCATCTGGTTGTTGAAGCCACATATGTCAATTTCACTCCTCCCAAAATGTTTAAAAAATAAACGTGTGAGAGCGTGTTATAGGCTATATGAAATGCGAGCAACACGCATCGCCGCAGATGAAACTGAAACTCAACAGTCATCTTCATTTAAAGTAATGAGACTAAATTATCTTACCAGTGCTGATGCTGCTCTCTCTCCTATTGCGGTCTTTGATCTTGAGATTAGCTGATGATAAATAAAATGCAGCTCTGTTGCTTTCATTGACATGAACTCTGTTAAATTTGCATTTACCGCGGGAATTGAAGATTTATATCCTTTTTGCAGACACCTTTAAGTGGCCAAGTGTACATGGAACAGTTTTAACAAATCAGATAGCTATCTGATGAGTAAAAACACATGTGGCCAGGTGTAAATGCCCTAAGTTTCTTCAAATATACATTTTCATCTAATCTTTTGTTTTATTTTATGTTAGCTTTATTTAAATTACAAAAAACTTTTAATAGTTTTAGTTCACAATAACAACGCTGCTACTGCAACAAGTCTAACTGACTAGCAAGTGTAACCCTTAGTAAATAATGTCTTTCACTTGTTTCAGAGCAAGCCTGTACCTGTTTTCTGCGTCTGTCCGATGGCGACACTAATGCCGGCCACAGTGACGGGAAGGGTTGTGACTCCGGCGGAGGAGACCACAGCAGGAACTGAGACTACAGGAGGTGGTTTGGTCAGAGTCACCTGGGCGGTTTGACCTGGCTGAGCTTGAATAGTTCCTGGGGCTGGGACACGTGTCTGAATGAAAAGACATACATAAATATATATATTGATTGTGCACTCAAGTGTATGGGAAAGGGTTAGTCTAGATGTGTGTATGTGTGCTTACCAGTCTGGCCACCTGTAAGTTGGTGACCGTAGTGCCAGTGAGCACAGCTCCCGCTCTGGGTGCAGCGACTGTAGCTATCTGAGGGTTGGCCGTGGCCGTGGGTGTGGCGTGAACCTGCTGCGGCTGCTGAGTTGATGCAGCCTGCTGACCTTGAGCTGCAGCTACTGCTGCCGCAACCTGCTGCTGGGACATCTGCAGCTTCTGCTTCTTCAGCAACTCCTGGAGAGAATGAATTATTGAAAACATGACTATAAAGAAAGTAATTTGTCACTACAACGTCATCTTCCATACTAAGAGAATGTGTACCTGCTGTGGCTTTCCTACTGCTTTGATCTGTGGAGATGTAGCTTGTGGTTGCTGCTGCTGCTGTTGTTGCTGCTGTAACTGTTGCTGTCGGAGAAGCTGGAATTGAGCTTGTGTGAGCTGCTTACCCTGAGACAACTGCATACCTGGAGCTAGAGAAGCAAAAAAAAAAAAAAAAAGGTGTAAAAATACAATGATGGCAGACAGTCAAGCTAATTATATTCAAAAATAAACAATGCGGTAGTGTGACTCTCTGAATCGATTCGCCACCAGAGAACCCAAAACACGCATGGCTTCTCTAAGGATGGCATTTAGTCTACCTGGAGCCACCAGCGTGCGTGTTTGGGACTGACCCGGAGTCAGATTAGTGGACACCACAGCTGATGCGGTCACTGGGGTAACGGCTCTCACGCTCTGACCCGTCGCTATGGCAACGACCTCTGCTGGGGCAGCTGGTGCAGGCACTGCTCTCTGCTGAGTGTGAACCACCTGAGCTGTGGCCGTTCCTGCCGTCTGTGGGAATAAACAAATATTTAACAAATAAACAGGACAAAGTGGTGCAAATTAGAAAAGCCTACACAAAATAATCAATTGAGAATAATAATAAATCAAATTTGATTATTTTAAATCAAATGTGTGCTGTGTGAGGGTGGTCAGAACTCACAGGCAGGGCTCCAGGTATGACTGGAGATGCCAGACGTTTGTTTGCCTGGAACTGACTGGGAGGAACTCCAGCCACAGTGTTTACAATCACATTCCCACTCACTGTAGCCGTCGCTGAAGTTTAAACAGAAATATACATGAATGAGCACTCATGTCAACAGCACTCACAACTGTAGCAACAAGCAAAGTTTAAAGTCGTGTAATGTGAGAATACCTGGCTGGATGCTTGTGCCCACTGCAGCGGTCTTGATAGCTCCAGTCTTGAGAATCAACAAAACCAAAACAAGATCAACTTATTACACCTCAGTGATCGTATAACATGTATAACTTTTTTTTTTTTTTTTTTTTTTTTTTTTAGAAATTAATACTTTTATTCATCAAGGATGCATTAAACTGATCAAAATGTACATTAAAGAACAAATATAATATATATATATAATATATATATAATATTACAAAAGGTTTCTGTCATATAAATGCTGTTCTTTTGAACTTTCTATTCATCAATGCATCTCGGTTTTTACCAAAATATTGAGCGGCTTATTGAGCTGTCTGATAATAATAAGATAATAACAACATTGACAATAATATGAAATGTGTCTTAAAGCATATTAGAATGATTGCTGAAGCTTTGTGAGCAATAGACTTTTTTCAAAAACATTAAAAAAAAAAAAAAAAAAAACAAATTATATATATATATATATATATCTTACTAGCCCCAAACTTTTAAATGGTAGTGTATAAATGAATAACATAGATGTAAAATAGAAATGGGTAAGACCTGGTATTAACATTCATCTTGTAATGTTAATGGTAATCTACAGCTAAATACAAGTGCATGCAAGGTCCAGTGTGCATTTAAAATGCAGTGTTATAGGAGTCTAACCAGTACAGCGGTGTTGGGGACTGCTGCTGCTCCAGGTTGGCTGGGCTGAGGCACTCCGGTGGCCTGTGCACCTGCTGCAGTGGCCTGGGGCTGGGTTTGAGGCTGTGCGGCAGCTCCCTGAGGCTGGGCGGCTCCTGTAGTCTGCTGCTGTTGTTGCTGGGCTAACTGCTGAGCCCTCTGCTGTTCGGCTAGTGCCTACGAAGGAATAGAGAGGAGGGTTTAAAACAAGCAGCGGTCAAAAAAAATATTTATAAATAACAGTTTGGGGTCAGTAAGATTTTTTTAATGTTTTTTAAAAAAGTATCTTATGCAAAGCTACATTTATTTGATCAAAAATACAGTAAAAACTGTAATATTCTGAAATATTACAATTAACAAAAATAACTGTTTTTGATTAATTTTAATAAAAAAATAGTGGTCTCAAAATTTGAACTGCAGTGTATATGTATATGATGTCCAATTCAAACTAGACTCAAAGCAAAAAAAAAAGAAAAGTTTTTAAGCAGTTCATGAACCAAATCTCACCTTCTTCTCTTTTGCGATTCTCTCAGCTCTCTGAGAGGCAACCTGGATAGGAGGCAGAGGTTTGTCGTAGCTTATCCCGCTGTACACAAAAGAAATAAAAAATGAGGTGCTGTTTAAACACAAATATATATCAAATTTAACTAAATATGTACAATATTTTGAAGACTGTATCTTCCAACAGACTTTTTTTTTTTTTTAAATGATCAGTATGAGGCCAAAATGGCCAATATGAAAAGTACATTACTTCAGGACTTATTTTGTACAAGAATTGTAACATGTCAGAGTCTATACCTCTCAGCCAGCACAGAGGCATGCTTGGGGTTCTTCTGGAAAGGATTCATGCCCAGTCTAGAAACAAAAACACCCAAAATTATGAAGCGGATTCTATTTTTGCTTTGACAAAATTACAATCAAATATTACAATTAAAAGTAATTTTTTTACATCCTGACAATCTAAATCATCAAGTTGCTTTTAATGCTGTTTGTGTGTTGGACACTGCCTGCACTTACAGTGGTTTTATGGGTGGGCTCCTCTTGCTAGCGATGATTTTCATTAGCTCAAAACGGCTGTTGTACAACTGGATCTGTGTGGCATTGTCATCCTGTGTGTAGATCTGACAAGTGCGCAGAGGACGACTGTTCTTGGACTGCGCAGGACAGAAAACCAATATCAGCCAATAATACAAAAAAAATAAAAAAATAAAATCCTTTACCATTTTTTTTTTTTTTTTTTTTTTTTTACATACCTTATAAATGCTCTTGGTCTTGTTCTTCTTAGGGTTAGCTTCATATATTAGCTGCAGGACAATTAAGTCATAAGTAAAATGTTAAAGAAAATAAATAAGAGAGCCCACAACCAGGTGATACTGGTACAATCTCTCACCTTGCCCTCCTCTCTCGGAATGATGACGTTCTCATAGCGGTTACGGCATTGCTTTGGCGAGCGGTAAATCCTGCTGCAGGAGTTGACCACGTCACTCACCAGGTCCCAGTTAGGAGTGTGAGCTGGAGACACGATGGTCAGGTTCAGAGGAAGTTCCAGTAACTGCTTTACAGCCTGTCAAAACAGAATTACAACCTCAGCTTATGTGTGGTTATAATACACATGCAGTGATAATGCAATAACATTTTGGATCTAGAACCTGTAGCAGGGCCCAGTCCTCACTGATGAGCCACTCAGGGTTGTCCTGTCCGGCCTCCATGGCTGGTTTGAGCAGTGAGGGCAGCGGTTTGGCGAACGGAGCCTGCTGCTTCAGAGAGAAGTTCTTTTTCTGATCTTTGCCTTCCCGCCTCACCTTGAGAAGACTGGCCTTATCAAAGAGAGAGCGCGGAGGAATCACTGATTCTCCATGGCCCTTCTTTTTCTTACGTCCCAGAGCTGACAAGAGGGGGAAGAGAGAGAAAGAGAGAATTTATCATCCATTTGAACACAGCAAGTTCAGACGTCGACAGTGTTTCTTGAGCAGTCAAACCTGATGGGTCCATGTGTCTCTTGCGCTCTTTGCGGACGTAGACCGGGGGCAGTTTGGACTCGGGCATGGGTGCAGTGTCATACATGAGGCAGATTACAGAATCAATGTAGATATCGTTATCATCCTGCGGAGGAGTTGGGGGAGTCCACAGCTACAGAATAGAGGAACAGTAAGAGTTAGAAACAATTTTCAGACTTTCTGATTTAATACTGGGGTGTATCTCACAAATCAAGCCTATTTTTAGTATCCTGTAGATTTTTGGCATTGCAACATTTTTTGACAGTAATAAGCACATTTCCTCCCAATTTATCTTATTACAGTACAACAAAAAATCTCATTCTGATTACAGTTTATGAGATGAATGAGAAATTGTAAATCATTTATACATCATGGTATTAATTGTTGTACTGCTTATTAAAAGAGAATGAATGCAATTTATGTCAAAATGCATATTATTTATATATATATATATATATATATATATATATATATATATATATATAAAAAATAGTTGCGGTAAATTGAGTTTTTGTGAAGTTCAAACAAAATACTCCCTCCTCCTTTTATTTATTTTAAGAGTGTGAAGTCTTCAACTTACCGGCATTATTTCTGTCTGTCCATCTTCATTCTCGAAAACATACTCCTGTAAAGAGGATGGGGAAATGGTATCAAATCTACACTACATGATATCACTACCTACCTAAGATGTTTAAGATATTTTTTTTTCAAAAAACCTTCAGACTAAATTTGGATTTACTTGGTTAAAAACCTTTTCAAAAGTATCAACAGAATAAAACAAGTTTCTCAAAGGGGTAAAAGTATTACAGTCCAGCAAAATATGTTTAATGGACAGTGGATTGTACCATGTTGTATGCATCCTCTCTGGTGTAGGTGAACAGATCCTCCTCATCTTCTAGAATCATTTGTTCCTCTTTCTCCACCTTCACTTTCTGTTGCTGCTGCAGCTCCCAGCCTCTCTTAGCAGACTCTATGCGCTCCTGCAACTCACACAAACATAGACAATTAAACAATCTGTACTGAAGTACTTACAGGGTGGGCATAACACGTGAATTCTCATATCTAAAATCTGTTTCATACCTTTATAACCTGTTCATCCTCACTGATGTGCAGATACTCCAGATAGTGCAATGCGTATCTCTCAATAGGAGTCAGCTAGACAACAAAACACAAACTTCAATCAACACATCACATTCATCAACACTTCACCACATCTTCTTTTCTTCATTTTTCGCAATGTATTTTTATGTGTCAGAAATATACTGTTCAAAAGTTTGGGGTCAGTAAGATTTTTTTTAATTAATACTTTTATTAATTAAAATTAAATTGATCAAAAGTGACAGTTTTAGAGAAGATCAACAAAATGTTTAAGTAACTCTAAACTTCTATAACATCACCTGCTCCATCACTGCCGCCAGCTCTTCTAATTGTGACGTCTCCTCTGTCATCCCTTCCTCCACATCCATCTCGTCCTGTCCTCCCACTTCCTCTTTATCACTTTTCACATGTCTGTTTACCTCCGTCTTCTCCTCCTCATCTTCATATTGGGTCTCCAGTCGGATGGAATTCAGTGCCTGGATGTAGGGTCTGGCGACGTGAGGAGGAATGGATTCAGATGGGGAGGGCTCCTGGTGAAGGACCACAAACTCCTCCACTTTCTCTCCAGATCCGGCCTCTACCTCAAACAGATCCTGAATGGTGCGCTGTGAAAGGCCAGCACATATTTATAATGTGAGCATTATGTGGCTTGTGAGCGTCAGGCTCTGTTCCAAAGCATATTTAGCTGACACGTTGTCTACTTCCTATATAGGTTACATCCTACCTGAAATGTAATCTCATAACTGACTAGGTTTTGAAACACCCTCAATGTAAAAGATAACAGTGATTGCATGACTGTAAAAGTGCAAGAGTGGGTCTACATGAAGAAAACAGCTGTGTTTACCTGTGTTAAAAAGGCCAGAGTGTAGTCCATTCCCTGCGCAGCTACCTCTCGTATAAGGTCTTTAGTCCCATTCTTCAAGAGCTTCTCCTCAATGGAGTTCCCGCTCTCCAACCTGACAAAGTACAGCATCAGTATAAAAGCTCACAAATATAAACCTAACAAGTAATTTAAATTTAATTTTGTCCATCAGTCTGACCTGTAGATGTGGATGTCTTTGGAGCGACCGATCTTGTCACACCACTCCTGCGTGCGCATGTCCATGCTGGGATTTAGGTCCGTGTCATAAAACACAATTGTATCTGCGTCAAACACGTGGCCCATGGCCGAGCAACAGCGATTGGTCAGGATGGTGCAGAAGATCTGTCTGTTGCGGTTAAACCTCTTGACCTGCACCTGAAAGCAAACGGGACATGAGGAACAAGATGAGCTAAGCGTTGTGTTTTCAACACAAGATGACCAAGATCAGACGTGCATTTATTAGTAGTGGTGTTGATAGTGTTTAATTGATGTATTTGCATCTTTTGAGGCTCTGTGTGGAATTAAATCCAACAGGGAGGGAAGAGTGCTCAATGATCTGCACTTTCAATTACAGCTCAGAAACCCACACAGCCTCAGCAGGACCAGGACTTGGCAAGGGCAACAGACAGCAAAAAGAGAATATATTGCTCTAGGTCTCTTACCTGTCTCTCCTCCACTGACAGACTCTCATCCAGCCGTACGTAGGTGAGGAGACGGTGGTCTAAGAAGGCCTCCAGTATGTCTAGCATGCTAGCCATCTGGGTGAAGATCAAAACACGCCTGTTCTCGACGCTCAGCTTCTGCAGCAAGATGGACAGCGCCTCCAGTTTTCCTGCAAACAGATACAGGAACATTGTATCAAATAATGTCATGCCATACTTTTTTATTCGTTTTTTCTCTCAATGAAATTCTGTTATTGCGGTATTATCCAAATTGGAAAGAAAGACACCATCTGACCGACATGTAAAGTGGCCAAGCACAGTTCGTGACTGGGTAGAATAAGCTGCAAAAGTGAGCCAAACTTTATGCTGATATTTATTTATTATAAAGGTGACTAGTATAACACATACACTACCGTTCAAAAGTTTGAGGTCGGTAAGATTTTTTAATGTTTTTGAAAGAAGTCTCTTATGCTCACCTTATTTATTCAAAAAATACAGTAAGAATAGTAATATTGTGAAATATTACTACAGTTTAAAATAACTTCTACAGTATTTCAATATTTTTAAAAATGTAATTTGTTCCTGTGATCAAAACTGAAATTTCAGCATAAATATTCCAGTCTTCAGTGTCACATGATCCTTCAGAAATCATTCTAAAACATTTATTTTTACTATCAATATTGAATGTTTTGATTAATATTTTTGTGGAAACAGTGATACTTTTTTTTTTTTTCAAAAGTTCAAAAGAAAAAGCATTAGTTTGAAATAGAAATCTTTTGTAAGATTACAAATGTCTTTACTGTCACTTTTGATCAATTCATGTGTCCGTGCTGAATAAAAGTATTTATTTAAAAAAAAATTCTTACTGACCCCAATTTTTTAAACAGTACTGTAAAGGAAGAATGGTAGCTATAGGACGGACAGAATATATGATGATATGTTCAACTAAATTTTAATAGTATATGTAAAGCTAAAATCTGAAGGTAACTATCCATACCCGAATCCATTTCCAGCATATGTATATCAGGGAAGCTGGCGACAGGAAGAGAGGCTAAGTTACGGATCTCTGCGTTGTGTGGAGCAGACACGTCCTGTAGCCGTCGCCTGAATGATTTTTGTGCTATACTGTAAGATGGTGGAGGATTGGATGCATACAGCTGAGGGGGAGGGGCCACAGCAGCAGGAAGTATGCAGGAGAACCTAAAATATAACAGGAAGCAGAATTAGCTCACAAACAGCTCACAAAGCTGCTTTCATGGTAAGGAGTTCATCATCAAATCCAGACCTCTTCAACAAGATGTTTGCTGCCGCCTCCTGCTCCGTGTTGGAGAGAATCGCTGAGCGGAGTGGAGCCACTGTGGACACGCATGTCTTCTGAGCCCTGATACAGCTGTCTCTGCCAACCCAGGACCAGCGGGAGTGCTGGGGAGCGGGGAAGGCCGGTGGAGGGCGTCCCTCATAAATGGAGCAGGTCTTGATCAGGTCTGAGCCATACAGCACGGAGCGTGAGGAACGCCGTTCGTTCACGTGAAATAAACTAGCCAGACGCTCTTTCAGCTGCCTGTTTCTTTCCTCACTTGACTCCTAAAGAGACAGAAAGACAGCGTTCAGTGTTCACAACTATTCAATTCAATAGGCTTCATCATTTCCTTTAACATGTCTTGCAAACTCACCTGTGTTGTGGCGTTAGCTGAGTGTTTGGCGTTTGTTTCTGTGTCTGCGGTAGTTGGAGTGACTGTGGTTGCCATGTTGGTTGCTTTATGGAAACAGGCAGAAAGAGAGTTTAAGTTGAAATGATCTAAGACAGCAGTAGAATATCACATATTTAGGTCAGTGGTTCTCACCCAGGGGGCTGGGAACAACTAGGGGGCCTCAGCACACTTTCAAGGGAGCGTAAGATGGCTTAAAATGATTTCAAATGAACAAAATTGAATTTTTTTTTTTTTTTTTTTTATATGTTCAATCAACAACTGTCATTTTTGACTGCCAGTGTTCCCACGGTCAGGGAAGTTTTTGAAAATTTTTAGAACTGAAATCAATTAGTGCTGTCAACGTTAACGCTTTAACGCATACAATTAATTTTTTCCAATTTAACGCGTACATTTTTTTAACGCAATTAACGTAGCATGCATTTTTTCTGTCATCCTTTGGCTAGCGCTACAATATATGATCACCCTCTTAATCATGCAAATGCTTTTAAACCATTCAAGCGCCAAAAGAGAACGTGCAGAGAATGTCCTTTCTCCTCACACGCACACAATGCACAGAAAGACCCGCGCAAGTATCGTGCGTACAGAGAGCACACCAGAATCAAGTTCTCTTTCACGCTTGAATGTCAAGTATACAAAAAAAAAAAAAAAATGAAAACAGGTAGCTAAAAGCAGGTACTGGAGCAACAAGTAGCAGTAACATCTGAACCTACATAGATGCCCTTCAAAAACAGTCTTGAGCAGTGTTGCCAAAAAGGTTGAGAACCACTGATTTAGGTGATGGTCAATCACTGATGAGAATAACAATCAGCTTCAGGATGGAGCAGTGTCTCACCTTGTGGTGTGGAGGTGGCAGGGGGTGGCGTGCCTGAGGAGTTCTGGACAGGCACTGCCTGGGGCACGGTAGGCATTACCATAGGTGGTCCCTGTGGCCGGAGAAGAGGCTGTCCGGGGGCTGACACAATCTGCAGGATGTTGCCTAATGCAGACACATACATAGCGTCACATTTAGCCACTGAACACACATAAAAACAACTGACACAAGTGACTGAACATGGCAGTGAAATGAGACAGAGAGGATGAATATGGGCTGGACATTACCGAGTGTACCTTGGAGCTGCAGGGGCTGGCCGGTGGTGAGCTGCCGCAGCTGACTCGGGGACAAGGTGAACTTGTTTCCCTGGAACTGCAGGGTCACAGGGGTCTCTGGCTGGGTGATGCGGCCCTGTCCAACTAACTGAGCAACCTTCACTACATCTCCACCTTCAGTAGAGGAAAAATGACTACTGTTAAATTACAGTGCAAAGAGACTAAAAATGTATCTCTTGAGAAAAGAAAAGAAAAATTTTTTTAGTTAGTTTTGGGGGTGAGCACGGAAAGGGACATGCGCAACCAGGGTGTGTTAAATGAAAGACACTTTCACAAACAAAACCTCACAAATAAAAACCTGAAACAAACAAACTGAAATCAGTCTGACCTGTTTACCAGAGCAAATCAAAGTGGGTGCAAAACTTTGTTTGTTTGAAAGGTTTTCCATGTAACAATAGTTACATGGGGAGCAGCGCCCACAAGCCTGATGCTCTTTAACACCCACAGAAGAACAATAGCCGTGTTTCCACTGTCGGGCCAAAAGCGAGCATGCTAGTGGGTGCCAGGGCCTGTCACGTTTCCACTCATTTCCGGGGCTTGATTGTGCCTCCTTGGGGATTCCTCGGGGCCAACGGACAGGGGTTTTTGGCCCACAGAATACCTGGGTCCAAAGCGGGCCAACTGGGGCTTGTGGAGTGGTAATGAGCAAAGGCAGAATTTATCTGAATCAGAAGAGGGTCAACACCGCTGCTTATTTCCCATGTTATCATATCAGGCTACCAGATAACAAAAAACATTTAAGACATTTTAAACAATTTTCAGCTCAAACTCACTTTCGGACACCAGCTAGTGTATATGAAAATAACTAGTGAAATAACTTCCGTTTGCGATTTGATGGGGATTCTGCTCACCGTATCAGGCAGAAATATATTTATATGTAATGCTAAAGGCTACTTATGCTAGCCATTGCCATAATAAATACACATATGATTATGGAAAGTACCAGAGACCGTTCGAAGAACAAAGACAAATCATATATGATTTATATTATTGTGTATTTACTTGGTTTCATCGGTCTCTTCCCTGTGTCATTAATTACATATTATTCCAGTTACTCATATAACTCCTGTTTTCTGTCTGTGAGCTCCCTCTGTTTCTCTGGCTGAAAGGATAACAGTATAAAGAGATGGGAGAGATCGCTCAAACCTCCTCAGATTGCATAATTTTGTGGAAAATTAAGAGAAATGCTCATTCTTCTAAAGAAATGTGACTTATGGTATATTATTAAGATAATATTTTTATTACCTTACTAAAACTTACTTGTTCTATGGAGGCGTGTTAAAGACGTGTTTTAGGGTATCGCTATGGGGCTACTGGCCTGACAGTGGAAACGCAGCTTGATTTTGGTCTCACAGCTTGAGGTCTGAGGCTATTGGCCCCGCCTGGCACATTGTTAGCCTTTGGCCTTCACTGGCCTGACAATGGAAAAGCGGCTAATGAAATAAACGGCTCTGAAGAAAAGCTGCACTGAAAAGATAGGGAGGCAAAACCATATTAGAAAGCTTCTGGATCATCTTCAGCTGAGCTGCATGAAAAACAAAGAGATTAGTCATTAAACTGCAGAAGGGAAAACAGAATAAAAAGGAAGGGAATAAATGTGTCAAAAAAAAGAAGTGAAAAACTGGAGGCAGCAGGTGCAGTCCGGAGAGAGATCTGGAGGGCTCATGCTTGTTTTTTACAAAGGGTGAGGAGAGAAACCACTGTAGGTCATCTGCTGAAGCCAAAGATTTTTACACATCAAATCAGACTGGAGATATGCCAGCACACACGGTGTTGATTTGTTTGCAGACACAATTTGGGTTGAATTTTCACCAT
The DNA here is from genome assembly GCF_019924925.1 of Ctenopharyngodon idella. Classification (NCBI taxonomy): domain Eukaryota; kingdom Metazoa; phylum Chordata; class Actinopteri; order Cypriniformes; family Xenocyprididae; genus Ctenopharyngodon; species Ctenopharyngodon idella. The sequence goes on from NC_067227.1 coordinate 14,705,677, forward strand.
TAGTTCCTTTGGTGGAGGTCTGTATGCATGCTAGCCCACTTCAGCAGAGCCGTACCGTAGTCTCTGATCTTCACTCAGGTTGTTTACTGCTGTGCTTGAGGGCATGATAATAAGGAAATGTTTAAGTGCAGGTGCACAAGGGAGAGAGGGCAGAGAAGAGGGCCGATCTGCTGTCGGTGATGGGGAGGCCACTTACTAGGCAAGCGTGCCTGGGCCTGGGAGCTGAGCACCAGCCTCTGGGGTACCAAACTGGGCTGGAGGGGGTGGGTGGCAGGGGCGTGAGGGGTCACAGCAGGCATATTGCTGACCCCTGTCACCGCCATAGCCAGAGGGGTAGAGGGGGGATTAGGGGTGGCTCCTGTTGTGAGTGGTCCTGATGAGCTTTTGATTGCGGAGGCTAAGGAGGAAGAGGTGGAGTTAATAATCTGAATGGACCATTCGGAGCGAGTGTAATGGGGGTAGAGGATTAAAAAAAAAAATCTGTTATTTGGGTCATACAATCATATTATATTATACAGATTTTGGTTGAGTGGTGCTTGCCAAACTTGCAGCCACAGTGCTAGAAAGTTGTGCACAGATAAATTGCATTGCTATGTGATTGCTTAAAGTCATCATGAAACCAAAATGTATGGGAAATTGCAGTGTTTATTATAAATTATTTATCCGTGCGAATTATTTTTGTTAATTTTTTTGTGTCCTTGTAATCTTTAATCAAAAACATTAACTTCCCCTCCCCTCGCAATGACATGTCTTCTATGATGACGTGTGCATCTCATATGAGATCACAACAATTAGTAAACAACAACTATCCTATCAATTCCCATTGGACAAATACAGAAGGAAAAAAAAAGTTGTTCATAATCTCCATTTCATGCTGATTTATAGTTTGGGTTAGCTCAACCAAAAATGAAAATTCTAGAGTTAGTGATTACAGCGTACCCTCAGAAAACATCACTTATGGGCCCAGTTTCACAGACAGGGCTTAGCCTAAGCCAGGATTAGGCCTTAGTTCAATTAAGGCATTTAAGTAGCTATTATAAACTTTCACTAGAAAAACATTACTGGTGTGCATCTTGAGACAAAACAATGACACTGACATATTTTAAGATATGTCAGTGCAAGTTGCTTTCAGTTAAAACAGCTCAAACATGCATTTTAGTCTAGGACTAGCTTAAGCCTTGTCTGTGAAACCGGGGGATGGTATATTAGTTTAAGTAATTAATTAACACTAAGATCAGAGATAGCAACATATAACGCACAAAATAAAACTGCTTCCTAGGAACAAATAACTGACGTGAGCATGTTTTCTGGGGAGGAGAACATCTGCATTAAAAAGCATCTGCAAAAATATCATATCACTTCACAAAAACTTGCAGATTGTGAGTTATGGGTGTAAGGGCGTTTTCACACCTATGGATCATTTGTTTTGTTCTGAAACAGGGACTAAAATTTGTTACAAGGTTGCATTTTCTTCTTGGTTCGGTTCGCTTTCACAAGGCAACATTTCAAAGTGTACCAAAATGTGTTTATGCAAGTCACATGCGAGTACAACTGTCCTCTTATTGGTCAGAGTTTTCTCAGCATCATTCATCAAAATGATTGACAGATTAGTTCCATGATCTTATTGTTGCTTTATTTGTAACTGTCGAGACACACGCAAACACTATAAAAATGTTGCCGTCATTCACGCTATTAAATTATATACTAGATTCGGATTAATACTGTGGCAAATTCAAACGCGCTCTCTCTGGATCTCCCAGCGCTGTCTAGTAGGCTAACTGTGACCAAGGGGGACAATGAACTCTAGTGCGATTCAACCAAACTAAATGAGGCAGGTGTGAAAGCACCCTAAGTGTGGGAACACATTTGTGTAAAAAGTCTTACCCTGTGTGGAAGTGGTTGTGGTAAGAGGTGATTTGCCCCTGGGCTGTGTGCTAGGAGCAGCAGTAACAGGGTTGGTAGTTGTGGTGGGGGCAGTAGTTACAGCTGTGGCACGAGGGGCTTGAGTGGTGCTGCTAGTCATGGGGACAAGACGCCCCTCTGGTTTAGTCCCATACTGCACTGGCAGGAACAACCTGAAGTTACAAACATCCAACAGTCAGCATCAATTCATCTGGGCCATTCCTGTTGTACATTGTCATGTCAAGCAAAGTATTAAGAAATATACCCATTAAATTAAACAATAACCTGCGCCATAGTTACAACGTTCTGTAGCAAGTGAAATGATTTTTGGTGTGAAAACAACAGCACCAACATCAGTATTAGCAATGTATTGTGTTATTAATTTGTATTAATATTATACCTCATTGGTTTGATCTTGCATGGTCTGGGCCGTGCTGGTGGGTCACGTGCACTGTAGATCTCTTCGATCAGCTGTTTGGTCATTCTGAGTTTTGGCAGAGCCTCCTCTGCCTCATAACGAGTCAACTTGCCCTCGTTACTGATCAGGTCAAACGGTGACATATCTACAGTCTGGAAAAGAAAATGGCCTATCAGTCAACAAATATCTTCTTCTATCTTACACAGTCCATGTGTTTATTTTCTCTTGCTTACCTTCCACTGGTCCTGCTGCAGTGCAGTGAGCAGTAATGATGGGGTGTTGTACTGAAGTGGCTGACATGTGTAAGAATTGTGTGTGTCTCTGGGTTGGATCAGGTCTGGATGGTTGCAGATCTTCTGCAGCTGCATAAGAACCTCCAGGACTCTGACAAAATGTCCTGTCTTTAGAGCCTCCTGTGCACTAGAGGGCAGTAGAAAAACAGAGAACCACTCAAAATGGATGAAGTGGAGACAAGCTAGTTAAGATGTGTTTGGCTATGTGTGTCCTGTACTGACCTGGGCTGGATGAGGATGTCCTCATACATGCTCTTTTGCCTCTTGGACAGACGGCACTTGAGAATGTGCTCGTACTTCTTGGGCATTTGCTTTTCTACATCTCTCTTAGAACGACGCAGGATGAAAGGCTGAATCATCTACAGCAGAGAAGAATAAAACAAAATTATGACCGTGATCAAAGTCCCTTTCAAGGAAAGTCTGTTCACTCGGCAGCCATATTTGCAACGCCTCTGGGCAGCTATTTCAGACATCCAAGACCAAGTCCCATCTATTTGAATGGGGGAATCCTGAAATCTCAAAAACTGCTGGCCGAACTCACAATTAAATAACATATATCAAATCAGCAACAAAATCTAACATGAACCGACCCATAAATGTGGTTTCTTATGCGTCAAATAGCATTAAAAAAAGCATATAATTTCAGATTAGACTAGCCAATGTGCATGTACAGTCCTAAGCACAAGCCTCAGGTTTCTTTTGGAACGGGAGCTTCCAACAGCAGCTGCAGTGACGCAATGATTTTACCGATCAGTGATTGGCTCTTTCACTTAGAAGGCGGGACGTATTCCACCATATTGCGTGTTGCGGTTTCACCCATTCATAAGTAATAGGAGTGCACCGTCTTTGTAGATCTACAGTCTTTGCCGTGGTGCTCGAGCAAGGTAGTTAACAGAACAACATCAGAAACAACTTCCAGCAGGCCTCACCCTGTGCAGTCTGATGACCAGTTTGTGGCAGTAGTCCTGGTTCTGATCGGTGCCGTGTTTGATGGGGAAGTTGAGGTATGGGTGAGTGATTCCAGGCAGAAGGAAGTGGATCATGGTCCATAACTCTTTCAGAGTATTCTGCAGAGGTGTGTTGATTAAGAGGATCCTCTGCTGACTGTTGAGAAGACAGAAGAAAAATCATAGAAAAATTCTAACTTTTACAGTATATTTTAATCATACAAAGTTTTTTTAAGCTTACATTAGTAAATAGTAGGGATGCACCGATATTAAGATGCCGATAAGCAGCTATTTATTTTTTGATGTTGTGGTAGATAACTGATACATGGATATTAAATTTCTATATAATTTTGTCTAAATAAATAATTCTAAAAATTATTGATTTTAGTTTTTGTTTTATTTATTATTAAATTAATATTTTGAATTAGCTTTTATTTTTATATTTTCTGTTTATATTTTCATTTTAATTTTAGTTTAAGTTTTACTAATTGTGTCATTTTGTTAGTTTTTTTTTATATTTTAATTTTGCTTTAATTTATATTTATTTCAGTTTTAGTCATTTTAGTATGTCAAACATTTCATTTCAGACTTTTTTTTATTTAAGTTTTTATTATTTATATTATGTTTCAGCTCTACTTCAATTACGAAAATAATTTTTGATGGTATTAGTTACAGTTAACAATAACACACGGAATGCTATAAGTGAAGTACTAGATGGTACTAATTTATTGTGCATCCCTGGTAAACAGCAGTTAAAATCTACCAAATCTACTGTAAATATTTTCTCAAATGATAAAATCTCGAAACATGACACCAATAGATACCAAATGGAAAATTGTTCCAGTGTTTTGCCATGTTTCCTAACCTCTTTATGTTGAAGATGGTCTCCCAGTGTTTCTCAGTCATGTTCTTGATGAGCTGCACCTCGTCCAGCACCAGGTGCCTCCATCGCCTCCTCAGAAAGTGAGACTGATCTTTCAACAGAAGCTTGTATGAAGTCACACACACGTGGAAGCTGTTGGGCTCACACCACCTCTGCACACATTAGACAACAGTGGGAATGTAAGAACAGACAACAGGGAAAAAGGTGCCCACTTAACTAAGGATTTAAATGACCTACCAACTCATTTGAAAGCTATTTTGGGGAATTATCTAATGCAAAAAATCTTTGACAACAGGACTGGATTTACAGCAAGTGTGGTATGCGAAAGTACATAGCAGGCTGGCTTGCTCTGGTTCATACCGATCTCTTGTATCTGCGCTGCCTTCTGCTGCCGAGGTACAAGAGTATCTTCAGTCCAGGACACCAGCGTTTGAACTCCATTTCCCAGTTCAGCAGCTTACAGGTCCTCACCACCACCAAATGCGGCCCCCAGATACCTGCAACACCCACAGGACACCAGAATGTGTTGCATTTTATTCTTAAATTTACAACAACAACAAAAAAAAAAACCTTAAGAAAACATTTTTATTGTCTATAAATGTGGTAAAAGTGTCTGGTTGTGGTACCCTGGTTGCAGGCCAAGTGAGCGAAGTAAGCCACAGTCTGTACTGTTTTGCCGAGGCCGGTTTCATCTGCCAGGATGCCGTTGAGGTTTTTGCGGTAGAGGTTTGCCAGCCACTCCACCCCAACCTGCTGGTACTCTCTCAGAGAGCCATGCAGCAGAGCAGGAGGAGAGGAACGACTCTGAGAGGAAAGGGATAATGAGTGATCAGACTGTCAAACACAGCGAGCCCACTTTGAATTAAACAACTGCTCAATTAAATCTTTAATCTTCCTGTTTAAAACAGTCCCTGTGAGTAACAGCATAAGTGACTCACAGTTAGAGTGGTCCTGGCGCTGCCTTTGGGCAGAATCAGGTCCGTTGCTGCGGCAACCTCAGCGATATCCTTTGTGGGCTTCCCATCAGGGCCAGAAGCCGTCCGCTCAGCCCCACGGTACTCCATACTCAGCAAAGAGTCTATCAGCACTGCATCATGTGGACTGTCCAATGGAGAATTCATGTCTGAACAGCATAAAGAAAAACTGTTACTGCAACATCAAGTCAATACACTGTCAAAAGTACTGATTTATTTGAATTCTTTTGTATTTCAGGGCTTTTATGGAGAATTTATGAACAGTTGCTTTAGTTCTTAAGCAGAAGATTTAGACAAACCATCAGCTTCCTCTCTGTCTTCATCCTCGCTCTGGCTGGGTGGCTGTGGCCACTCAAAGCCCTCGGCGTAAGCACCAGCGTACTGCTTCACCAGATCATCCAGTGGCACCTCAGCTATAAGACGCAGGCACATAGTTTATAGAAGTGGTTGTTTGATAAGAGTTTTCAGTAGCTAATAATAGATAATGAGGTTGTTGATGGCCTTGGCCAATATAATGCAGACGTTTAATAGCCCGAAAACATTACACATACAGAAAACTCCAGGAAATTAATTTTCTCAAAATTCACTCAAAAATAAAATTATTAGCCCATAAGAATTCCTGAAAATCATTTAAAATTTGCTCAATTTTTTTTTTTTGAAAACATTAAAATAAAAATAAATTATTAAAAAGGCTTTGCCAAGTATATAAATAGATTTACATAACTGACCAAGAAGGCATGATCAATGACCTCAAAAATGGCAAAAAGCAGCTATATATTTCAGTCTATTACTAAATATGCAATACTCTATACATAGTCTGATATATTTCCAAAATATTATTATTAATGTATTACTGTTTAAAGACATCAAGATGTAAAACTTACCTTCTTTTGTTAGTTCGGCCAGCTCGGCTTTCTGATCAGCTGCAATCTCAGTAGCCTCCTGCTCTTCTATTGTACTTTCCTCATCTTCAACTGCAAAAGAGCAACAGAGCGTTCAGCAGAGCACACAGACACACACACAGAAGAGAACGGTAAGCTATGTAGAAATGCAATATGTACCCTCTACATCTGACAGCGAGGTGCTTGACTTTCTCTTGCGGGATGGGCCAGTCTCCTGCTTAAATGGAAAAAAAGAGGTTCGAAGATTGTCGTGGACAATCAGAGGATGAGTAAAGCAGCAATAAGGAAGGATCTTGAAGAACTCATGGCGAAGATCTTACCCCTTTACTCTCTTTATCGGACTTCTCTCCGGATGACTGGGCCGGTTTAGCACACTGACCTGTAGCAATACAAAGTCTCTTCTGAATTAATAAACTCTGACAAACAGTTAAGACAGATCAGATATCATCATTACTCAATCTCACCTTTACTCGCAGCCTTCTGCAGGCCAAGAACTTTTTGTTGTTTGTCATAGATCTCAAATCGCAGCTTGATTTCCACAACCTGTGGTAAGACAGAAATTACTTAATATTCACATGTTTTTGAATTCCACTGCACTTCTTTTCCATTGTTTTTCTACGTAAACATGCACTAGACGGAAGTAAATCTAAAGTTAATTTAATTTAAATCTAAATTAAAATATTTAAATCTAAATTAAAATATTTAATGAAAAATGACAAAAACAAACTAAAATTAAAATGAAAACTAATAATACAGAAATGAAATCTAATTCAAAATAATAAATATTATAATAGTATATAAATAATACTAAAACAAGACTGGTATAAATAGTAAGTAAATGTACCTGTTCAATATTGGACCAGAAGTAGTCAACCCCACGAGCGATGGTGCTGGCAATTTGCCGCAGCCTCATCTCTTCCTCTCTCTTCTCGCGTTCCTCTATCTTCTTCTGTTCGTCGTGGTAACGTGCACATGTGCGCACAAGCTACCGACAGAGATGTCATTGAACTCAAAATACAAGCAAAATTTTAGCCTGCTCTATAATGAATTGTCACCGGCACTATTACATGTAGCCGAATGCACTGAGGTATCATCTATGCTAGAAGTTAGAGAGCAATCGGCTCAATTAATACCATCTGAGACATTTCTACTATCAGAGACTGAGATCTTCTCACCTTCTTGGCAGCAGCCATCTTCCAGCGCCTTTCCTGGGCAAAGTCAGCAGCCATCCACTGCATCTCCTCCAGCAGGTAGTCCCACTGGGATTTGGGCCTGCAGGCCTCCAGCAGCTTGGGTAAACGGCTAGCTGACCACTGGCCTTCTTTACGTAGCTCTGCAATGCGCTGGTGCACATGACTCTCCTACAATGCAATGTGACAATCTTGTCTGAGATATTACAGGCAGCATATACTACAAAATGTAAATAACTAAACCTATTTTAGAGGATATTAAAACATACTGTACATATTAAAGATCATATTGTAATCTAAGAGTTATTACCAGCTTGGCTTGCTCTGCTTGCTTGTCCTGAGAGCTTTCCTGTGAGTTTTGCCCAACCGGATTCTGACCCAGCCCAGACATTTTCAGCCCGGTGGTGCCATTCGTGGCAGAGAGTTTGGACTGGGCAGCAGAGGAGAGGCTGGGGCCAGTACAGGGGGTGCGAACCGGGGCAGAAGGGTGTGGGGAGGGTAGAGAGGACGGGGATGTGAGAGGAGCAGGAGACATGGCAGGGTTGGAGAGAGAGTTGGACATCAAACGCTGGGCAGGCTGGGAGGAATCTGATCCAGGACGAACAAGTGCCACAGTCTGGAGGAAAAAAAAAAAAGAGAGGATGAACTGTAACAAAATCTACTGTTGTAATAGGGCCGTGCGATATATTGAATATTCATGATATGTTTATTATGGTTTTGCTGATGATATAAAATTGTGACTATAAACTAGAGAGCCAATTCCAAACGTATGGAACCTTGTTTCTGCCACTAAATAAAAAAATAAAAAAGGTAATTGCAACTTTTTATCTCACAATTCTGACTTTTTTTCTCACAATTTCGAGTTTGCATCTCACAATTCTGACATTTTTCTCAGAACTGCGAGTTCATATCTCACAATTCTGACTTTATAACATGCAATTCAGAGTTATAAAATCAGAATTGTGAGATATAAACTCGCAATTCTGAGAAAAAAACATCAGTCTTTTTCCCCTCACAACTGCACACACGCAGCTTATAATTGCGGCTTTTTATTCACAATTCTGTCTTTTTTTCTCACAATTGCGAGTTTATATCTCAAAATTCTAGCAATTCTGAGAAAAAAGTCAGAATTGTGAGATATAAAATCACAATTGTGAGATAAAAAGTCACAATTACCTTTTTTTTTTCATGGCGGAAACAAGCTTCCATACAAACGTGCCCATCTTAAAGGATTAGTCCACTTTCAAATAAAAATTTCCTGATAATTTACTCACCCCCATGTCATCCATGATGTCCATGTCCTTCTTTATTCAGTCGAAAAGAAATTAAGGTTTTTGATGAAAACATTCCAGGATTATTCTCCTTATAGTGGACTTCAATGGACTCCAAATGGTTGAAGGTCAAAATTAGTTTTAGTGCAGCTTCAAAGGGCTTAAACGATACCAGACGAGGAATAAGGGTCTTATCTAGCGAAACGATCGGTCATTTTCCTAAAAAAAAAAATACTACGCCTTCCCTATTTTAACTTATAGAATGAACGCGGCGCCAGTTCCGTTTTTTTCCGTAAGTAGAATAGGGAAGGTGTAGGACATACAGCATAAGCTTTTTGAAAAATACGCAAGGCAGAATGGCGAAGCACTTGCAAGGCAATCGATTGTGTCTATAAAGCATATATATATTTGTATTTTTTTTTTTAAGAAAATGACTGATCATTTCGCTAGATAAGACCCTTATTCCTCGTTTAAAGCCCTCTGAAGCTGCACTAAAACTAATTTTGACCTTCAACTGTTTGGAGTCCATTGAAGTCCACTATAAGGAGAATAATCCTGGAATGTTTTCATCAAAAACCTTAATTTCTTTTTGACTGAAGAAAGAAGGACATGGACATCTTGGATGACATGGGGGTCAGGAAATTTTTATTTGAAAGTGGACTAATGCTTTAACACTCTTTTATTACTATCACAGTAAGCAGAACAAGCTTTTTCAAACGCGGAAGACACACTTCTCAATGTGGTTTTCGTGGCACAGTCCAAAATGGTTTTTTTAGCATACTCACTGCCTGTCCAGGCTGCATGACTGACTGCTGCATCTGCTGTTGTTGCTGCTGCATCTGGAGGTGGAGTCCTGACTGCATCTGCTGAAGCTGTGCCTGCAGCTGTGCATGTGGGTTCACTGGAGCCAGCACAGCCCCGGTACCCTGCACACCTTGCACCTTCACCTGGAGCTGACCTCCAGCCATTGGAGCTTGCTGGTCCACCAACATGGCCTGACCCTGGGACAGGGAGAGAGGCAGACCTGCCATGGGGATCCCACCCTGGGGTAGGCGGCCTGGAAGCTGTGGGGGTGGCGTGTGAAGGCTGGCGGCGTTCTGGACCGGTGGACCTTTGGATGGGTCATACTGCTGCTGGTTCTGTTTCTGCCCACCAATCTGGACTGTTTGTGGGGTGGGGGGCATGCCTCCTGTTGCAGGGGCAAGATGAAGGAAACAGAGTAGAGAGAGGAAAGAGAGGAGAGAAAGATAGAGGGATATGGGGGGCAAGGAAAAATTCCAAAGAAGGAGAAAATGAAGAATTGGAAATACAATATATTGTCTATTGTTTACCTGAAATGCCAAAATTTTGAAAGCAACACTTTATATCCAAACAAATTTTCCTTGTTTTTAGATAATAAATTGAAAGTACATGTCTGCATCATATTTCACCTCCAAATAAGAAGAAATAAGAAATTCTACTTTGCTTGAAAAATATAAAGATTATTATTTGAACTGACATTATTTTTGACAATTAAGAACATTTCACTCAATTTCTCATTACCTTAATGTTAGATATTATATAAATTGTATTATATTTGTGACATTTAATCATGATTTATGTTTATGTAACATTTTAAAATGTTTTAACATTTTTATTTGTTGATTTTTTAATAAAGTACAATACAGTACCTTAAGACACAATACTTGAAAGCTTTATAGTTCTAAAAATCTATTTTGATTGTGTAGTGCAACAGAACTCGGACATTTTATCCATTTATGTTTCAACCATACTTTTGATTTTATGGGTATGATGTTATGATTTACCAGCAATGTGTTACACAATGCTGAAGAAAAGGGATCATTAATGAAAAATACAGTTCATGTCACAATGACTACATAACAAAAATCAAGGAAGATTTACATGTTCTAATAATGGAAAATTAGAACTCGTAAATGTGAAAATTAAAATATTTCATTCAATGCTTAAGAATACTACTATGAAGAACAAAACTAATCATGCATTACCACTAAACTATCCATAAGTGGAAAAGTCTAGATATAAATCAATCAAATCAAGGAAACAAAATAAAACAGGAAAGAAAGAAAAAAAAAAACGAAAAGTAACTAAAAAGAACAAAAGGCACAGAAAGGAAATGGACACGACTGAAGCACCAACACATTTCATGAACATGCATGAAGCAGGTAATGCCAGAAACATCTGCATTAATACGCATGCTACACAACAGCAAAGCAGAGGGTATAGCAGAGGAATGACAAGGGAAGTTTAGCACAGAAGAAGTTAAAGCCCAGCTATAAACACAAAGTATCTCCCTCTTTTAGCATTTCATCATGAGCAAAATTACCAACTGCATCAATTTTTCAACTCCGGAGCTTTCTGAGGTTAATTTGCTTGTTTATAAGAGTTTTCCTGAGCGCCACTATCGACTCATCATCAGGTCATGAAGGAATGTTATGGAAACCGAAGATGAGGGTGGGAACTGAAAATATGATGATAATAAAACAAGGAGAAATGAAAATAACTCGCTAGGTGAAGGGAACCAAGATTTAAAAAATGCATTGAGATTCCAATTTGACAATGCAGTGAATTTAGGGAAGTGAAGGAGGATCTTTGTAGGATCAGGAAAGGAGATGTCAACTATAAAACCGCAGAACTAAACGGAAAACAAACACGATGTGAAAGAGGACATCCCAGTAGAGAGGACAGTTTGGGGCTCATCATCTGATGAGCCATGGATGGAATCAGAGATGCCATTATGGCAAAGAAGAATGTAAACGGATGAGGTGAATGGCTCAAGGAACTAATGAGCAAATCATAAATGAAAAAAAAAAAAAAAAAGTGATGTCTTCCAAATTGATCTTCAACTGTATCTTCTGCTCAGCTGTCCCTTTGATGGTTACAGAAAGATTTTGAGATGAGGACTGAGACTGAACTGAGTCCCAACAAGTGGATCACAACTGGTAGATGATGCTTGGAAAAAAGGTGGGATCAACTTTGGGAACTCTGGAATGAACCCTGACCTCCAGCAGCATTGAATAACGGACACAAGAGCGGACCTGGCCCAAGACGCAGCGGCGCTCCTACCTTGCGCTGTCGGCATGAGCTGCTGGAGGGGAACGCCGGGAGATCCTAAAGGAGTTACAGCGGGGTGTTGGAATATCATCCCGTGCCGTCCCACTTCCATCCGGGACCTCTTAGCCTGATCTGGGATGCAAAACACACAATACCCTCAAAACGCAAAAAAACCTCCCTCCCCCCCTCATATAGAACAGGAAAACCAAAACAAGGGGGGAAAAAAACACTTGGCACATGGCAATGATGTTTGCACACCAGCAGGTAGCTGTTGGGAAGCTCCGCTCCCCGTTTTCTGGATTACAGGCTTTAAACACAGAGCTGGGAAGAGATGCTGGAATACTGAGTAAGCAGAAGCGAATTGGAAAGGGAGAAAAAGAAACTAAGAACAACAAACGGAAAGGTAGAAAACAAAAAGGGGAATAAAGAACCAAAAGAAAACAAAAGAAAACAGGCCTCCACCTTTGCCCTGCGTCAACATTGCCCTACCTGCTTGTGCCATGGCCTGCTGCCGTTTGAAAGCCTCCATGTCCACAGGGTTAGTGATGCTGCCACCTGCCACCCCGGCATGGGTCTGTGAGACGGAAAACAAAACAAAGTGAGTCTCATTCACACAGAGCGAAAACAGTTCGGTTGTCCTTAACTCCAATTTTGCTTGATTATGTCTAATGTTACAATGCTCTCGAACCATAATGAAAGCACTGTCATACTGAGTGTTACAAATGATTTGAAATGTTCTGAATGAATCCTCCTTCACATTCCCAGTAAGGAAGCCTCCATCACCTGGAACTGCTGCTGAGCAGAGAACGCTGCAGACACGTTGGGTGGGAGTTGTGTAGCTATAGCAACAGGAGTCACCGTCTGTCCATCCTTTCCAGTCACTACTTTCACCTGAGAGGTTGTCATAGAAACAGATGAAAGATACAAAGCCACAAAAAAAATATCTTGATGTCTGCAAAACAAATAGAGACCAGTTCTCTACAAAGAAAAGTTGTTTCATGGGTCAAAGACATGATGATCATTATTATCATCTGAATCTATTAGTTTATACAAAAATACATTAATTTCTGAATTAACATTTATTTTGATATTATTGGGGGACATAAAGTAAAAATGCTGACAATGAAGAGAGAAACCATAAAATTCTTAAAAAATAAAAAAATAAAAAAATAATATATTATATATATATTTTGGTAAAAAAAAAAATTATGAAAAAATTTTTTTTAAACAAAACTCTGCATCACTGGATATTAATATTTGGAAAAAAGTCTAGAAAATCATGTCATGTGGTGCAACACCAACAAAATCATGTGGTGTAATCAACATGCAGAAAAACAAAAACAAACAAACAAACAAACAAAAAAAAAAACAAGAAATTATGTCATGGAGAGGACACCTGGAGACCCCTGTGACTGCCTCTTAGGTCAATAAGCCTCTTAAAATATAAAAAATTTGACCTTGTTATGACGGTGAAAAGGCTGAAAAAATTTGTTGCGAATCCCACAAATTTCACAATATTCCTGTTTTTACTGTTTTTTGGTCAAGTAACTATAGCCTGGTTGAGCATAAGAGACTTCTTTCAAAAACATTTTTAAAAATCTTAACGACCCCAAACGTTTGAATCAGGTAGTGTATATTTCTTACTTTAAAAAAAAAATATATATATATATTTTTTTTTTTTTTTAATTTATTTATAAACTGTTTTTAAAATAAATAGTATGATGTGTACACTCACATGTATTCAAGGTTTAAGTGAAAAATGTTATTTCTTTTTGTACTTGATGTTACACCACATTATGCCATTTTAAAGCCATTACACTTAAAGGATTAGTTCACTTTCAAATGAAAATTACCCCAAGCTTTACTCACCCTCAAGCTATCCTAGGTGTATATGACTTTCTTCTTTCTGATGAACACTATCGGAGATATATTAATAAATATCCTGACACATCTGAGCTTTGTAATGGCAGTGAACGGGACCAACGAGTATGAGCTGAAGAAAGTGCCTCCATCCACATCCATCCATCATAAACGTACTCCACGCGGCTCCGGGGGGTTAATAAAGTTCTTCTGAAGTGAAGCGTTGGTGTAAAAAAAAAATCCACATTTAACAAGTTATAAAGTAAAATACCTAGCTTCCACCAGACTGCCTTCCGTATTCAAGTTACGAAGAAAGTGTAAACTGGTGTTGCGTTAGTTAAGCTTTTTCCGTAACTTGAATACGGAAGCTAGATATTTTACTTCATAACTTGTTAAATATGATTGTTTTTTTGTTTTTTTTACACAAACGCATCGCTTCACTTCAGAAGTCTTGTGGAGTACACGTTTATGATGGATGGATGTGGATGGAAGAACTTTCTTTAGCTCATGATCATTGGACTAGTTCACTGCCATTATAAAGCTCAGATGCATCAGGATATTTATTAATATATCTCCGATTGTGTTCATCAGAAAGAAGAAAATCATATACACCTAGAATGGCTTGAGGGTGAGTAAAGCTTGGGTTAATTTTCATTTGAAAGTGAACTAATCCTTTAAACATTTGCTTAAAAATAGTATAAAAGTTTTTCAAAACAATATGAAACCTGTTTTATAAAATATTTTTTGGATACTGTAAAAGGTTTATTGTGGACACTTATCACTGAGCCTTACACAAAGAAAAGTGCATTTGAAAAATCTAAGAGCCCAATGATTTTTTTTTACCTCATCATTAATGACCTCAGACTGCTCTTCCTCCTCCTCTTCATCTTCAAGGTCAAGATCATTTTGCCTCAGGTAGGTGAAGAGAGGCACACAAGGCTTTTTCTTGAAGGCAAGGTAGTCCATCATGTTCCCTTGCAGATGCTGCAGGAAAAAGAGCTCGATCAGGTACTCCTTAAACACCTCCTTTAGGCTCTCCATTTTCTTCCCATGATGCTCCAGACACTGCTTCCTCAACTGTGCCACCTCTGGGTTTGAGGGCGCAATCTCTTCCAGCTTTTTCGGCTGCATCTTCTTCATACCGGTGGGGGTCATAGACTGGTTGGCGAGGCCTTGGGGAGGGTTGCTCCTGGATGGGCTGGAGGGAGGGATGGAGGATGGGACCCCGAAAGTGGCCGCCGCAGGGGCTGCCACAACGCCTTGCGCAGTCTTGTCAAAAATCATGGGTCGTGCTAACTGGCCTTGGATGATGCTACTGATCTGAGGAGGCAGATTGGAGGTGGTGATATGCCCAGGGCTGCCCAACGTCGGGAGAGCAGGCCCTGCCGCAACTGGGCTCTGCGGGCCCAAATGGTGTATGGTGCCCCCGGTTTGAGAGTGTGGCTGGGACAGCCGTCTTTCTCTGACGGCGCCCGGCGTCCCAGGTGAGGTCAGCTGAACGGTTCCTGCTGTGGTCGGAGCCAGCTGAGCCAATCCTGCTCCATCCTGGTACACAAAATGACCACTTCCGGGTGGGCTGCCCAAGTTGATCTGCCTAACCATAATACCTGCCTCAACAAACCGCGTTGGGCTTTGACCGCACACTCCCAGAGCCGACCCAGGAGCGTTCGGCCTGGGCACAGCCTGTATGGGGACCGGACTGTGCTGGGTGGGACTTTGAGGCTGCATGGTCTGGGGCAAAGGTGAAGTCACCTGGATGTAAGATGAAGACCCGGGCTCGAACCTCCACTGCTGGGGCTGATGCTGAAAGCCAGGGGACGCCGGGCTCTGCAGAGGCAGGGAGGCGAGGGTGATCTGCTGGTTCCCTGTAACCATTGGTCCCACATTCTGTAAAGTGATGTTCATGTTCTGGCCTGTGACCGGACTCCGGCTCATGATGATTTGATAATTGGGAGACTGTGGCGCAGAGGGACTCGCAGATGGAGCAAAAGATGTCACCGGTGACTGGGGGTGATTGGTGTTTGCCGACTGTTGCTGGGTAACCGGCATGGGCTGCTGCTGCTGTTGGGACTGCTGTGGTTGTTGCTGCTGCTGTTGTTGTTCTTCTGCCTCAGATCCAGTGAAGGACTTTGATCTCTGAAGGTTCCTCTGCACATTTGGTGGGCCTCCTCCATGGTGCATTTCGTGCCACTTTTACTATATTAAAAGACACTCTGTGGAGAGACAACAGTGTAATGTTTCTATCATGCATATATTGGGAAAAGATATAGCAATTAACACTGGCCCTCAAAGGAAACCGTCATTAATAATTTGTAGTGACAGACAGACCAGGCCAATTAACAGAACAGTTCATTTAAAAATAAAAATTCTCTCAACATTTACTCACCTTTATGTCTATATTACACATCAATAACAGTATATAGATATTTTTAATGAAAACAAAACATTGATACTCCAAAAAGCTCATCAATTATGGTAAACGTATGCTTCAATGTGTTTGTACTTGACATGCGAGAACCAATGTGCTCTATGTATGTGCAATGATCAATGTTTATATACGAATAAAAGCCCCAATTAAATCTGTTCATCTTATAAAGCGATTGTGTCTCTTCAGTAGACTTGGATTGAACTGATCAAATTATATGGATTACTTTAATAATGTCTTTATGAACATTTTGATGCATGAAACTTTAAGTGGAATGGACTTTCAATGGAGGAACAGAAATATCTCAGATTTCATTAAAAATATCTTCATTTGTGTTTCAAAAGTCATACAGGTTTGGAACAACATGAGGGTGAGTAATGACATTTTTCATCATTTTATAATAACCTGCCTTGTGTCAATTATTAAATCTACCAACAGCCTTGTCAATGGATAATAAATTATTCCTGTTTTGGGTAAATATTTTTGTTCAATTCTCTGTAGTTGTGTCTCTATACAAGTATTAACTTTTTAAAACCCAATATCAGTCAACTACTAATCCATCTAATGTTTTCATCAGAAACTACAATATATACCTAAAGCTCCAACATCACAAAATTCACAAAGCAAATCTGAGAATTAAAGCAAGTATATTAATTAATAATTGTTTACGGGACATTATTTTTTACCTTTTAAATGTAAAGCAACTATCTATATATACAGGACACTTATGTAAATCAATACATATATACGATATAGAAAATCTCAACTGCGTGATTGTTTATATTGTCGCAAAATGTAAACAATATTATCGCACATCTATATATACACACTAGGGGTGACCCTGAATAGTTGCCAATTCGATGCTTCAATAAGAGGAGCCTGATTCGACTACTAATCTCGCAGTTGAATCTTCGCAGAGGTGTTATGAGACGAGATATGGGGGTGCTCAATATCTGATTTTACATAGAAAGTAAAACTATAAAGTTAAACAACTATAACAGTTGTCATTGTTTACACACAATGACTCAAAATTGTTCACTCTTGTTTCTAATGATGTGATCAAGCCAGCTGTACAAAATATAGGCTAGTGCACAGGTGGCAGAGATGCACTGAATGTTGATACAAACAATGGATAGAAACAATCTGAGAGGGAGAGGAGGAAGAGTTCCTGTAAGAGGTGGTGGACAAGGAGGAAGAGGATGAGAAAAAGCAAGGTGTGAAGAGTGTTGTCAAGGTTGGGCAAAGGGACATCATTGCCTGTGAAGTGGACAAAGTCCTGAGGCCGGACCCAGCACGAAGACATGATGCTGAGACAGAATGAATCTCTCACTGACCTTGATTTAGCAGTTTTGTGATTTTTTTAAAGTGTACTCTACAGCATACAATATATTCACTTTATTTAGTTCCGATTACAATAATTTTACTGTATAGAAAATAATTATTTCTTTCTGTAACTACATGATCTGGATGCTGTTCTCAAGTTTTTTTATGTAACGTTAGTTGACTCGCCCTGTGTATGATCTGATAGTTTCGTTTTGTGAAAAACTCTAAAATATTATAAACATTTAAACGACTTGATTTGACTATTCAATACTGTATCGATCAGCTATAGAGTCTGTCACTACATCCATACCACCTCTTACAGAAATTCACTATGGTAACCACAGCTTCTGCTAAAAGATCACAATTACTACAGATATTGTTTTAACAGCAATTTTACAGTATTTATATTTATACTAGCCACAAGCCACTGAATAAAAAAAGAGAAATGAAACAAAGTGAGAGAGAGAAAAAAACTGACAGATTCTTAATCTGTTTGAATCAGATCCTGTGTTAATTTATGATTTTTCAATAGTGATTATGGTATTTGGGGGGGATGAAACATAATTACCACGTTATATTTTAGCAAGGAATAAAACCCACTATGGGGTTGACAACATTGTGTTTACTAGTAAAGCCCTCTCTGCCTGACTGACATAGCCACATCCTGCTACAGCTAACAAACCCACCCACTCTCCGCGTATCAACAAATAGCTATTCTTATCCATTGAGAGCATGTGCAACACACTTGTGTGTATTCTTTTAGTGTGTGTAGTGGTGTGGTTTTTGTGAGCATTCAGAGCAGAATATGTTTGAGTTTCCGCTCGCGGAGCATTAGCTCGCCTGCTATACACAAACATCAACACGCGCCACTTACTGTAAAATCACCGTCCCGCGCTCCAACCATCCACTGTAACTCTCCCCTCGGAGTCTAAGTGACAAAACACCTGTGGGTTTCCACTCTCACGAATACAAAGCTCAGTAAAACTGTTATAAGCATATGATAGATGTTTCTGTGTAAAACATGGCGATAGACTGATTATTTTTTTCTTTCTTCTCTGAATACCCGGAAACACTCGACTGAGAGCGTGACGTTTCCTTGATTGACGGGCTGTTGTCCAATCACGTCACAGAAAGAAAGAGCAGCGTATGCGTGAGGGCGGGACTACCGTGGGTTTTGCTTCCTTTCGTTGCTCACTTGCATGGATTATGAGCATTTAACAGCAGAATCTTATTTATACACAGAAATACAGTATAAATAGGTGAAAAGCGATTTTCTGCACAAGTATATACCTTATATATACCTTAAACACGAAAAAAAAGTTGTAGTAACTGTTTAAAGACTTTTCATAAAACATTTTGAAATTAATCAACATACACATAGTAAATATAAAAAGTGAAATTTATTCAATTACACACACCCATACCACATGCATTCTGCACTTATTTTTGGCTTCTGCAAATGGAGATAAAAAGACAAAGGCATCATAAATACTGTAAC
Organism: Ctenopharyngodon idella; assembly: GCF_019924925.1. Lineage (NCBI taxonomy): Eukaryota > Metazoa > Chordata > Actinopteri > Cypriniformes > Xenocyprididae > Ctenopharyngodon > Ctenopharyngodon idella. The sequence continues at coordinate 14,724,635 of NC_067227.1, forward strand.
AACATATACAAAATAGTTCAATGTCCTCAATTGAACATCACTATTATTTTAAAAAGTTTCATGTGCATTCATCATTCTACCACACAATTCTGACTAAATGCCTTAAAAACACCTTGATATGAAAACAGTTATTGCCATCGGAAAATGCAAAAATAGTGCAAGTAATGAACAAAGATGATATGAATATGCAAGAAGTATAACAGATTGTAAGTCTCAGATTTGTTTTGATTGTCCAGTGGGATTAAACCAGTTAAGGCACTACCAAATCACTACAAAAAGAGACTTAAGTCATCCCAGCAAAATGTGCAAAAGTCATTTACTAAAGATTCTAAAGCAAACTGAAAACTTTAACATCACTTTCAGACTGACAATTAAAAACATAAATATAAAACGCTACACACAAGCTATTTACTATTATCTCATTGCATTTTCTTTGACTTTCAGGTGTTAATTAAACTGAGCCATTACATCGAAGGCTTGCCTCCTCTGCAGTGGTTGTTTTCAGGCATCCAGAAGGCAAATGGGTTTATAAAGTGCTTTGCTGTTTACATATACATGAATAACAGTATGATAGTTAATCTAATACAATTCTCAAGTATTTCTCCCACCTTCATATGACAACATATGAAACTGACAGTCTTTATCATTAGGTCTGCAAAGGTTTGCCACAATTTTGGTCAATTGCCACATTAGAACTGTACATCTGTCGCGGACTACTACACATCCAACACCGGTTCGGTGGTCACAGAGGTTTCAAATGATTACCAGTTCCCATTAGATACAGCACATAACTATCATTTCCTCAGAATCATGCAAAAACATGCAGGATAAGTCCATCAAAACAGGATCATTCCATGTAACTTAATGAGACTAACATTACAGGCATGTTTCTCATTCAGTCCCCAACACTGTGTTTTAATACCATAGTACTAAGATTAAAGTCACTTGAAGTGCCATCATGCATTTGGTGTGGAATTAGAGGTGAGAAGCTTTACACATGACATCTATTCAACCAACTGATTCTTTTTTCACACAGTATTCTGAACAAAATAGATTTTTAAATCAGCAGATGCTGCTTCTGTTTATATACATTAAGGATCATACATTTATCAATAGAGATTTCATCTCTGCCTATTATGAAAAAGTCTTTTCTCACCTTTTTTTGGCTTTGTAAACCAAGTATCACATTTTAAATGAATGGGTGAGTGTGAGTTTTTACTTTCATGAAATTTAAAATGGTAACTGTTGATGAAATGAGATGTAGATGTGGGTTTGATGCATCACACATATCCTTTGGGCTGGAGGGAGGAGAGTCGCCGCTCAATACACTGTTTACCTACAGAAATGGTAAACAAATGTACATCAGAGATGAGACAAAGTCCCTTTAAGGCAAGTCATTTCATTCGGCGGCCATCTTTGAAATGCCTCTCGTGCAGCTATTTCAGTCATGCAAGTACAGCTCCTATCTCTTTAAATGGGGAAACATCAAATTCCCCAAAGCTGTTCACCAAGCTTATGATTAAATTTCTTTTTTGAACTCACCAATGAAATCTGACAACAACTTTCTCAAATTTTGTTTCTAAACGCTCAAATCAAGAAAAAAAAAAAAAAAAAAAAATTGCATTTTTCAGGCCGGACCAACCAATGCGCAACATGCAGTCATAAAGATTGTTTCTATATATTCCATGATATTATTTTCATTTTTGAAATAGAATTATTTGTTACATTATAAATGTCTGTACTGTCACTTTTGATCAATGCATCCTTGCTAAAGTATTAATTTCTTAAAAAAAAACAGTATATACAGTTTATCATACTGACCACAAACTTATGAACGGTAGAGTAGGTGTGTCATACTCACATTTGTTGATATTGTTTATGTCTGTAGTCTCTGTAATAATTAGGGACAGGCCCTCCATCAGCAGTAAGGCTTTATGGTATCGCTCTACAGAGGTTTCTCCATGATGAAACATCTCGTCCAGCGCTGCCGTCTGTACCTGATCATATAAGAGAGGAGCACAACTCATACTCTGTATTACAGATTAGATACAAAGATGTTTCTCCTCATATATTGTAAGAAAGCAAACATAAGTGTGTTAATACCATCTGAACGGTGTGTGTGTAGATGAGTCTCTCAGCAGTAATGTTGTTCATGCGGTCCATCAGTCTTTGCTTGCTGCTGAAGAAGAGCTGGAGTTTCTCAGTGAGAGAACGGCAGGAGTTCACACACCCCTTATACATCTCATTAAGCTTACGTACTACTGCAAGAGCAACACACACACAAACAACATACCAATCAGAATTAATGTCTTAATTACAGTATGTCCATTTATTAATGATATATGGTTGCATAATTTAGAGATTTTTTGGTCCCAATTTTTATAAAAGCAACACCATGGAACATTTGCTCAAGGTTCCCCCCATGTGGTTGATAAGCGCAATTATCTGTATCAGTGACTTAAATGCTGTCGCTGTATAAGCTTCCCCATGGGCAGCGCAATACATGTGAATTTGTTGACTAAGCTGACGGAACCGGCGAATGCAGAAACCTCGTTTGGAAACCATGTCCACCGACCAGGTAAAGTAGTCCATGTTACACCATGTTCTACAAATATCATTACATAGTTTTATTTATTGTTACTCCAGAATTGAAAAGTACAATAACAAAAAGAACGGTACTATGTTAGCCTAGTTTTTTTGCTCGCATAGTTCGTATGTAGCATTGTTTGCAAAGGGTGTAATTTGTATAATAGAATAAAATGTTGTCCGCATGGTTTTGAGACTTGCATATTAGAACGTTTCGTCTTATAGTTAGCTGTTGGCTAACTCCACCCAGGCTACGCGTAAAATATGTGATGTATGCCATTCAGCAGGTTGCGCTCTTCCACTGGCAGGGGATGGGCGGGGCTGTGTGTACCAACCCGAACTAGAAAACTTGCAGAGTGTGGTTGTAGCTGCTGGCTGCTCAGCGGCAGTAGAATTCGTCCGGTTAAGAGTAGTTCTACCACTGAAATAATTTTAGAGACATTATTTTAAGGTCGAAAAACTACATACTACATACTTGTACCAAAATTTAAATTCATCATTTGTTACAGTGCACTTACTTACATACAGGTTTTTACATATTTAAAAAAAAAATACCTGCATGTAATTACAGCTGTAATTAATTTCTATAATTACATCTATAATTAGATTGTTGACCCTTCCTTTACCCCTTAAAGGGTTAGTTCACCCAAAAATGAAATTTCTGTCATTAGTTACTCACCCTCATGTCGTTCCAAACTCACAAGACCTTCATTCATCTTCGGAACACAAATTAAGATATTTTTGATGAAATCTGAGAGGTTTTGTATCTCCCATAGAAAGCAACGAAATTACTATTATTTTTGTTTTGTTTTTGCGAACAAAAAGTATTCTTATCGCTTCATAACATTAAGGTTGAACCACTGTAGTCACATTGACTATTTAACCATGTCTTTACTGCTTCTCTGGACCTCGAATGGGGTAATTACGTTGCTTTCTATGGGAGATACAAAACCTTGCGGATTTCATTAAAATATCTTAATTTGTGTTCCGAAGATTAACAAAGGTCTTGCGGGTTTGGAATGACATGAAGGTGAGTAATTAATGACAGAAATTTCATTTTTTAGTGAACTAACCCTTTAACCCACCCTTAAACTTAACCATACTCTGAAACCTGTAGTAGCAAAACATGACATGAACACAATAAGTACATCTACCTAACATTTTTTACCTAATATAAAGTGGGATAGGGTTTTTGTTTTTATAGATTTTTCATTAAAATTGTTGGCTGTTTTTGGTGATTATTTGCTTGGAGTACGTGACTTACCTTGTTTAACAGATCCTGATGGGTAGAGCTTGCCTTCTTTGATCCCGGCCATCGCTGTGTGTAGCGCTGAGGACAGCAGCTCGGCACACTTCATATAGAGGACCAGCTGCTCTGCAGAGCTACATACACATGTGACACAGTGTGCGTGACATAATATCATACACATGACACTCGTGTATGTTTACGGATGATTGAGTAGTATCTCACCTCCACTCACGGCTCAGCAGGCTGATCTGGTCAGCCACCATGCTCTGCTCTAAGAATGAAGCATCAAGAGCCATGTTCCTTTCAGTCCCACTGTCCTTCGTTCGAGCGACCTCTATGATACAGTGGGAAAAGGCTAGAATGAAGCGCAGTCGGCTCAGCAAGTCTGTATGCCCCTCCTGTGGAGAAGAAGCAGATGGCATTTTCAATATACTGGTACACAAGTGTTTTATTTCTAATTGTTAATAATGGCCAGCTGACTGACTGTATTTTTCATACATAATGTATAGCCCAATTATTTTACCTCCATAAGTGTCTCCTCTGGCAGTTCAGGTGGTACAAATGCCACACCCTCACTGAGGTTTGTTGCCATGGCATCTGTGTAACCATAGCGCAGGCTGTCAGGTGATCCGTAGTCCTCGTGCAAATGACCGTAAGTCCAGCCAGGGCTTGTTGGGCTGGGAGTGCCCACTTTAACAGCAGATGAGGTGAATTGAAAATGCATTCTGAGTCTAACAGATACAATAACACGCAAATACAATACTTGTGTTTCAATCTCATTAAGTAAAATAATGGAAATGTCACCTGAGAAGCGTCTAGGCCGAGTAGCGTGAGGAGGTGTGTATCCGAATTCAGGAGAGCCCAGCATGAACACAACTCCAGCAGGACTGCCTGAGCCTTGCTCTATGCCATCACTGCCACAAGGGGGTGCTACAGAGATCAGCACACAGGCATTTTAAACAGCAGATACACTATGAGAAGTGCCTGATGCTATGTTTTTATAATATTATCTACAACTATGATTAACTACAGATATAAAGACAACATCTTTAAAAAGGTATTATCATGGCATTAGATAATTGGCGCCATAAGGCCTATAGCTTAGTTATAAACTTGTAACAAGACTGTACATGGTTATTATGGTGCTTTTAAACACAGGGTCAAAATTGTTTTAAAAGCATTTCTGAAGATATACCTGTAAAACTTTGTTTGATTGAAGAAATATACAATTCCCACAATTTTGACCAATGAATTTCCATAACATTTCAATGACTATTCCAGTCATTTGTGATTACTCATATACATCATAATAGGGATAAAAAGACTATCGCAACTCCTGTTTCATGCCAACTTTAAAGCTCGTCCTTTGTTGAGTGGCTAACATCACTGTTAGCATGAGCTCATACCTGTTGTGTCCATGGGTTTCTCTGAATTTAAGCTCTCACAGCTGCCCCTGTCAAGTTGATGTCCGAACACAGCCTTCAGCAGCTTATCTGAGAGACGGCCGGTACTTAATGACCTACAACACAAATGACCCATAAACACAGCTCTAAGGAACAAACTCATCTTCCAGTAATCACATCACTGCAGTGATTCCAGTGCTGATTATGAAATATAACTTATCACTAATGTGTCACAAGCTTTCTTTACCCTGAACTAAAGCCTTATTGACTAATACCTTTTGACCGTGTCCCTTCTTTCCGCTGGCCTGAGAAGTGGCACACGGGGCCCTGCAGTCGGGTACTGTGCCAGGTCTTTCAGGTCGGACATGGTCTTGGTTCGGGTAGTCAGGCCTCGCTGAACCAGCGCCGTACTTGGAGTTTGACCAGAGACAGGCCGCCGATACAAATCCCACTGAAATGAAAAGTAATCACTTATATATGTTAGTGCTGTAAATTGATTAAAATATTAACTAATTTATCACACATTTTTCTGTAGTTAACCACAATTAATCACACCTAACATTAAAAGTTTGAATATATTTTTATATTGTAATACATTTTTTTCACACTGAATATCCAAATTAATGTAGACATAAAGACTGCTACTGAGGTCTTTATTATATTTTTTCCTCAATTTCTGGGGATGAAATTAGAAATTATAGCCATTCAACATTACAGTATTCATCATTTTTAACATTTAATAGCGTAAAAAAAATATTATATCAACTTTTAAGTGAACTTAAAACAATCTTCACATAAACCCATTATAATAAATGTCAAATTTAGCTGTGCCTTTAATATAGTGTGGTTTATATAGTGTATATAGTAATAATGATGTTTGGTATCTGTCAATATTAGCTATCTTTTTTCTTTCCCTACTAAGTTTATTTTTTTTTTTAGTAAGAAAATTACTAGTTAAAACATTTGGTATCAATATTTTTATGTGAGCATCAATCCTCTCAATACAATGTCAGTATTGCAACAAACTTGGTTAATTACCATTAAAAGTTCCATTTATTTGCAATAAAGTTTATTCGCAAAATGCAAATTCCACTAACACTAAGAACAAGTTTCTTATGCTCACCAAGGTTGCATTTATTTAATAATAAAAAAAAGGATAGTTAAACAGAATATTAAGAAATATTATTACAATTTAAAATAACTATTTTAAATAACTACTTAAAATGTAATTTATTCCTGATATAGCAAAGCAAAATTTTCAGCAGTATTACTGCAGTCTTCAGTGTCACATGATCATTTAGAAATCACTAATTGCTGCTAAATTACATTTATTATTATTATTAATGTTGAAAACAGTTGTGCATTTTTTTCAGGATTCTTTGATGAATAGAAAGAACGGCATTTGTTTGAAATGGAAATCTTTTGTAACATAATCAATGTGTTTACAGTGACTTTTGATCAATTTAATGCATCCATGCTGAATAAAAGTATTAATTTCGATTTAAAAAAAAAAAAAACATCTTACTGACCCCAAACTATACCTAAAGATTTGATCAAATACTTGAATAAAGTAAACATGTATTATATTTAGTTCTGTGTTGAAGTCATTACAAAATCTAATGACTCGCTCCTCTATATTGTAGTATATTCCCTGATTAGCCAGCAACAGTTACTCACTCTGTGCACTACAGATTCTAGGCTGTTCCGATGACCCCTGAGTCTCTGGGTCAGGGTCGGGTCCATGGTCGTCAGGTCAGTGAAGAAAGGATAGACCTGACCAGGCCGCTGATCTGAGAGACAAAATGAAACAGAAGAAGTAGGGAAGTCGGAACAAGAAGTCTTACAAAAATCAAATTGATATACAGTGAAACAGGTATTTTACCTGCAGCATTCAACCCCGTCTTACTGCCAACAGGCTGGGGCTGGATGGGTGTATCAGGAACATTTCCCACTGAAAAAACAAAAAACAACAGCATTCTCTATATGCTCTACAAAAACACATGGTTTCCTCACCTTTGATCAATGAATTTCCATCAATGTAATATATACTATTTGAATTAGCTTTTTTTTTAATTTTATATATTTTCAGTTAATTTTAGTTCTAGTAATTTGGTCATTTCTATGTAATATTTCTATATAGCTTTAATTAATATTTATTTCATTTTTAGTTTTTAGCAATTTTAGTACTTCAACTTCAACTTATTTTATTTCAGTCAGTCATTTTTAATTTTTAAGTTTTTCATCTAATATTTATATTTTATTTCGGATTTATATCAATTATTGAAAACTTTTTAATAGTAGTTTTAGTTTTAGTTAACAATAACTGATTTCCATGACTTTAATTGAGCTTTCCAGTTGTTTGTAATTCAAGTGATATGAACTGGTTTCTTTACCCTGTGGGGAAGGTAGAAACGGTCTGGATCCTCCTGTTTCTGGAGAAGCCCTGATTTGCCCACATGTTGGAAATCCATTTGAGCAGCAGTGATGTACAGGTGTTGTTGTCCTGAAATAACATAAACAGAGCTCATGTGCTGATGCATGGGGCATTCAGGAGCACATTTGTGCATTTATGTATTCTTATCATGTCAGAGAGAGAGATATAGAGATGAACCCAACCTGTTAGACACTTGTAGGTTCTGCTCCATCCTGTGGTAATTGTGTTTTTGTGTCGGTACGGGAACAGGCACAGACTGAGCGTAACTACTGCTACACGACTCCAGAGGCCTAGCGAGAGAGAGAGAGAGAGAGGGGGGTTGAATGATTTGCATGTCATATGCAGAAACATACATTTAAACCATTTGTTCTCTAGTGATCTGTGAATTACTTTCATCTCTAGAATTCCTGCTTTCTCCGGTCAGCCAGCTGTCTCTCACTTCACAAATGCAAACAAAGGCTATTGTCGCCTTCAGAGAGAGAGTGTGTTTTTTCACAGTCTCTGCTGTATTAAAAGCTAATCTCCATACTAATGCACACACAGTACCTGGAGGGGCTTGGGGAGGCTCTGACAGACGGGGAGGATGACGGGGTTTGACCCACACAAGCAGCGACACCCAGCAGTGAGCTTCTAGAAATAGTACACATACACAGTTATGCCATTACTGCTATGCTATTAAACCATCATCCAGCTATATAATATAGACCAGGGTAGGGTTGCACCAGCCGTTCGTAAGTTCTTTCTTAAATTGGAACGTAAAGTCCACACTAGTGGCTTAGTAACTACTAGCTAGTTTGTAACTAACTCTGTACTTTTTTCGGTTGCACCATTTGCTCTTAAGGCAGAACGTAGCTAGTAGCTCATAAGGTCTCCGCAAAGTAATGCGTAGTCACATAATATGACGTTTACCCACAGTGATCCTTCAAATACATGAGCAGAAGTTGTTGAAATTCCGTGAATTTCAGTTTATCCTTCATTCGGACTTATTTTGCCTCACGTAGCTAACAGTAAAAAAGTTTCCATTAAATATAATAGCCTACTACTTAATCATGAATGTTTTTATATGTAAATAACATTCAGAAACTGTATTTGAAACGAAATTAATAAGGATCAATAAATAAATACTGATACAAAAAAACATAAGAAATGACATTTATTGATTATGACTGATTTTATTTGACATGCACAACACGGAGTGATGGGAACAATGCACACAGCGGCGCGCTGTTTAGGACGGGTTCGTGTTGAAGAGTGGCTAACAAAGTAATCTTTTCACATAATGTTCTCTTTCTTAAAATGTAAGAGAGTTTAAATGTCAGCAGCATCATATATGTGTAAAGAATGAAATCTGTCAGGTAAAACAAGAGTTTATTGATGCAGTTCAGTCAGTCTGCTATTTTATTCCAACCGTTACTCCTGATAGGAGGCTTCCGTAAATATTTAGTGTATACGTAGAGTTACGCTTCAACTAAGTTTAATGGTGCAACACACAAATATTTAGTAGTGCGCAAGTTGTAACTTTGTGCCCATTTATGTCAAAACTAGGCTAGGTTGTAATTTACGCACAGCTGGTGCAACCGGCCCCAGGGGTTTTCCATCTTTTAGATGCCATTCCACAGACCCCCAAATATGATCATCAACCTCATGCAATGGACCACCATCGTAAATTTAAAAGGCAGCTGTATAATATAATGTTTAAAGACCCAATTTATACTAATTTAAATTGGTAGACTATATACACTATACCACTATTAAATATAATTTGGAAAATATTGGATTACATAAAGTTCTTTTTTACAATTTGATTCTATACGGTTAGATATTTTGATTCTGCACTGTATTTTTATTTATATCTATAAAAATTTTGATTTTTTTAAATGTTTCTGAAAATGTCTATTGCTAATCAAGGCTTTGCCATAACAGGAATAAACTACATCTTAAAATATATCAAAATAGAAAAGTGTTATAACATTTCACAATATTACTTGTTTTTACTTTATTTATGATCAAATAAATGCAGCCTTGGTGATCATTACAATCTTCTTTCAAAAACATTAAAACATCTAACTAAACCCCAAACGTTTGAACAGGAGTGTATAAACGTGCATCTTAACTAGTCTTTTAACAAGGTCATGAATGCATTAGATGACAGACACAGATGTTTAAAAACTGCTGGAATGTATTTGAAAATTTGTTATACTCAAGTTATCCTCAAGCAATTTTTGCTATCATGACTGTAAGGTCTTCCTTCTTTCATTGCACAAATGCATCAATGCATAAACAGACCTCTTCACAGAACCATAAAAATGGTTAGCAGGTCAAAAGGTCAACTGACTCTCTTGAAATGAATATTCATGACACGTGACATACTGGCAAGCAAGCAAACCGTTATGTTAGGTGCAGAAACAAAATGTATGCACGTTTGTTGTGTAGGTTAGAGTTGAGAAGCATGTCACATGCAACTATATACACTGTGTGTGGCCTGTGTCACTTTAACCCTTAAAGTATTGGGAAAATGTAAACTCACTCACCCGCTGCGCATCAAACTGTCCTGCCCTTCTGCTGAGACTAGTTCACCTACAAGAGTGATCAGATTGAGATTTATATTTGTGCAAATAAAGCAGTTTTGTTTGTTACATAATCCAAAGTAGGTCAACGAGTGTGAGGGCTCATCTTACTGGTGAACTGACCCGGCACCATTACAAAGTCATCGGACTCGGAGGAAGAGGAGTCTTTCAGCAGGGAGCCTGGAGACGGTGTGGGGTTCATTTGAGGGAGGGCCCTCGGAGCTTCAGTGTCAGACTGTCAAGAAAAACGTCATATATATATATACACTACTGTTCAAATGTTTGATGTCAGTAAAACTTCTTACATTTTTTAAATAAGCCTATGGAAGCATGTTTCCACCACGGAATAAAAAAAATAACTAAAAAAGGTAATTGCCACTTTTTATCTCACAATTATGACTTTTTTTTCTCAGAATTGCATGATATAAGCTCGCAAATACGAGATATAAAGTCAGAATAGCATGTTATAACAGACAATTCTAAGAAATAAAGTAAGAATTGCAAGATAAAACTGACTTTTTTCCTCAGAATTACAAGCAATAAAAAGTGGCAACTGCAAGTTGTAACGTCAGAATTGTGAGATAAACTCGCAATTGCAAGAAAATGTTAGACGTGAGCTGACTTTTTTCCCCCCCTCAGAATTGGACCTCAGAATTATTTCTCACAATTCCGAGAAAAGAAGTAAGAATTGTGAGATAAAAAGTCACAATTACCTATTTAATTTTTTGATTTGTGCTATTTGCGAGTTTATATCCCACAATTTTGAAAAAATTCAGAATTGTGAGACGCAAACTTGCGATTTCTAGAAAAAGTCAGAATTGTTAGTTAGTCACAATTACCTTTTTTCAATTTTTTGTTTTTGTGGTGGAAACAAGCATGCATAGAAGTCTCTTATGCTCATTAAGGCTGCATTTATTTGATCATAAATACAGTAATATTGTGAAATATTATTACAATTTAAAAGAACTGTTTATCATTTTAATACATTTTAAAATGGCATTTATTCCTTTGATGGCAAAGCTGTCATTACTCCAGTCTTCAGTGATTTGGTGCTCAAGAAACATTTCTCATTTTTATCAATGTTGAAAGCAGTTGTGCTGCTTAATATTTTTATGGAAACGGATACATTTTTTCAGGATTCTTTGATGAATATAGAACAGCATTTATTTTTTATAACGCATCTTTGCTGATTAAAATTAATCTTACTGACCCCAAACTTTTGAATGGTAGTGTAACTATATGGTACTGTATACATTATATATAGCGTAAGAATATCACAATACACCTCACATGCACTGTTACTGTGTTACCTGAGTAGGGGTGAGGCGAGAGGTTGAGGAACCGCTGCTGGAGCTCACAGAGCCAGAGATGGGATAGGTGGGCATGGGCACTGGAGAGGCTAAGACAACAATGAACAGATGTAAATGTTACTGTAACCAAAGCTACAGCAGGTTAGTTTGAAAAAAGTAATGTACATCATAATCGTACATTTCTTCATGGATGTACTGGCCTCCAGGAAAGGATGGTGGAAAAAATGATCTGAAATAGACAATAATCACTTGTTTATAATCACTTCCTGGGAATTATAATTGGTCAATCTATGATTTCTACAGAGTCTTGTAAAGTGTAAATGTGTAAATGTGTGATTGTATGTGTCCACTCACCAAAGTCCATGCGTTCCCTGTGGTTCCTCTGCAGCAACCCAAGTAGAAGGTGTCTTAGGTGACTGGAGGTTTCACGTGGAATACTGGGAAAAGCATTTCAGGTGCTGTGTTAGTCACTGACAGAAATCACAACCTGCACAGTTCTGTGTGCATGTTTATATTCTTGTGCAAGGGCCAGAGTAACTCTGTAATTGACTAAGTAGAAAAGTGATACTCATGAATGCAAACATTGCAACAGTCTTGTTACATAAAGCTTTACTTTTAAAGAGGGAAAGGAATGACAGATGGAAGAGAGAAAAACAATGAGAGAAAGAAACCGGTTCTACTGCATTCACAACATGTATAAATATAAACTGCGGTTGTTTACACTACCGTTCAAAGGTTTGGGGTCGGTTTTGCCCATGTTTGTGAAAGAAGTTTCTTCTATGCTGATCTGGTGCTCAATTTCTTATTATTATCAATGTTGTTTTTATTATTAAAAACAGTTGTACTGCTTAATACTTTTGTGGAAACATATACATTTTTTCAAGATTCTTTGATGGATAGAAAGTTGAAAAAACAGCTTTTTTGAAACAGAAATCTTTTGTAACATTGTAAAGTCTTTACTGTCACTTTTGATCAATTTAATGCATCCTGGCTAAATAAAAATATTAATTTCTTTCAAATTTACAACACCAGAGACCTTTAAACCTGCATAGCACAAACTAAACCGGATCATGTTGACTGATGACTAACATACAGTTCTCAGGGTCACTTACCTGGGACTCAAGCTCCGGTTTCTTTCATAGAACTGCCTCAGTTCCTGAGGAGTGTTTGCCTGGAAAAAGATTTTAGAAAGTTAATTATAATGAGGTCAACACAATTTCTCAAATTCTTTCTCTTATCATCTGGGGGGAAAAAAATCTGGACGATAAAAAAAAAAAAAAAACCAAGAATTTACAACGAAGGAGGGAACTTAATCTGAATATCTTTTGAATTGGGCTAGTAAGCAACCACTCTTAATACTCGAGCAATGTTCTAACTGCTCTCACCATTACAGCAAGTTTTGCAAGATCAAATACCACTCAAATCTAGTTAGATAAAGATATTGTTGGTTCACTTAACCACACAAATCTAGTTAGATAAAGATATTGTTGGTTCACTTAAAACTATGCATTGCTTGGCAGGCAAATAACAGATATTTTTAGACTTGATACTGGATTATAGTTTGTTGTGAGCAGTATCACTTGACTTACTACATTCGTCTTTGTAAACTCTGGCTGTGTGGGATGTAAACATTTGTTCTAGATCTGAAGTTAAATTTTAGACTAGAGGGACTGTTTCTACAAACCATAAAGGCTTTCTAATGGCGGCAGGAATAAGCAGTAAAAGTAATATTTCCATGCAGGATAAGGTAAACAATGGTTAGGATAGAGACAACCGATCTGTTCTGAATGAACTCAGCGACCCATCTTGACCCATCTGCAGACGGATATCACATTGCAAGACTGTCAGAAATTCCTAATACATAACCAACTCTTTCTGAAGCCTAAAATATGAACCCATAAATAGACACGGTTTTGACCGTGTGCTCAGATGGGGCTCACATGTTAGCTGTGTGGAAACTGTATGAACAGAGGTCAGCTTAATAATACATGATGGCACATGCATCACCTTTTTAGGATTAAGAACTAGCAGTGACTGTTATGAATTATAACAAACTAGTAATGACCAGCCTGAGGCAATATTCAGCAGAAGTACTGCAGCAACAAATTACACAAACATGCATTTTTATTTTGCAATATGTTCATCACAGTGAAAAAAAAAAGAGGAACTCCCTCTTCTGGTAGTGCAACCAGAGTGATGCCGCCCATATGAGTGTGCATGTGTATATGTTTGGGTGTAAGCATTTGTTAGTAAATAGGAGGGTGTGTTTAGTTTCAGAGGCATATGGTACTGTTTATCAGTGAGATGTCACAATCATGTCTCACACTCTGCAGGACATAAATAACCAAGGGTGCCAGACACATGAGCTTTCGCAATGAAATAGTTCCAGAACAATCAGGACCGACGTAGTCACACTCTGTGACATTGCTTGCTTTTCTTGATTATTATACACTACCTTTAAAAAGTCTGGGGTCATTAAGATTTTAATGGGGCAAGCATCGCAAGAGTGTGTTTTCTATACGTAATTTGTTGGCTAGATGACTACAGGTAAGAGTGGGCGTGGGTCTCGCATTTTTTTTAAATGCAAAAGAATGTTCTGGATGTATGTATATATATATATATATATATATAGAGAGAGAGAGAGAGAGATAGAGAGAGAGATGTGAGTGTGCATGTGTCAGGGGAAACCACGCTCGTCTCTTTGGGTCATACTATTAGTTGTTTTTGTGCCAGTGTGTGTATGTCACTGACTTGAAATGGGGCTTTGCCAGTCAAACACTGGTAGATGATGGTCCCTACACTCCACAGATCAGCTTTGGCATCATAATTCTGTGACATGATGACTTCAGGAGCCTGTAAATATGAGCAAGATGATTAGTATAGTATGAGTAGTAAAACATCTGGAGTAAGTTATACAGAGTAAGTCAGAAAATCTAATACGTGAGTATGTATGTACATTATTATGCCATACTTTCCTGTAGGGCTGCACAATTAATTAAAATAAAATCGAAATTGTGGTATGGATATCGTTCTCCCTCGGCAGAAATCGCGTTCCGGGGGGGAGAAATGGGAACGCGGGGGCACCGCGATGCGACCGCAAAGGGCACTTTCACTTTCAAAGGGGCAGGGGCTAGCCAGACGGGACTTAAACTTTGTTGGCTGAAGACGCAAGTTTGGTTTGAAGATGAAAAACGTACTAAGCACAACATTCTCTCACCATTCCTGATTTGTAACACACACTCACTGCATTCGGCGTAGTTTTGCGGCTGTCAGAGCAGAAATTAAAGCTGCTGCTCTATGTGTTTTTCTGTCGTCTCCGGTCACATTGTGATCCGATTGACCAAAACGCATCTTAATATCAGGTGTAAACAGGGCCTTTAATCAAAATAACCTCCCTTCCCTCTTGCAATGGCATCTCTTCTCTGATGACGTGTTTACTTGTGCTGGACAACCTGTCACTCATGAAATCACAGCAATAGTAAACTACTACCATCCAACCAACGGAGTTGTGCAGGGATGACGTCAAAACCCAGAAGACTAATTCGCCAGTGGTTCCCTTGAGATTTTCTTATTTTACTTACAAGTTAAAAAACTTTATAAAAACCCATAAGACTGAGGTAAACATAAGTTGATGATACTTGGACGTTTTTTTCTACAAAGTAAATTACACACACTCACACCCCAAACATTTTTATTTAGTTACTTATTAGGAACACACGTTTTTCTTTAAAATAAACATAACAGCTTCAAAATTCGCCTTTTTTGCTATGTGTGTGGGTAATTTATGTTGCCGAACAAAATGTCCAAGTATCATACTACTTTTTAAAATCACATCTTAAATCAAAATTCCAATTCGATTTTTTCCCTAATCATGCAGCCCTACTGAACATTTGGATAATACAGAAGATGAAAGTTTTGCAGTCAAGCACTCACCATGTACATTGGAGAGCCACATAGTGTGGCAGCCATCGTGTTTCCCTGCAGATAACGTGCAAAGCCGAAATCAGCTAAAGAGAGAGATAGAAAGGAAAATCAGTGTATGGTGGTAAGGACTACATTTAGAAGCTTGTTTTGGTAGTGATGGTGCACAAATGTTTACAGCAAGTGTCTTTTAGTTGTTTGACTTTACACAGCTGTGTAGTGACACACAGTGTCTACATAACGCTCAAGAGCAAACATAACAGCGTCGTAAACACCTAAAACAAACCGCAGTCATAACACAAGAACAAAAACACCACAACCAACCACTGCCAAACCTGATATCTCAATCTTACAGTCGCATAATCAGTACATACTGATCCATGAGCAGTCTTTTAGTGGAGGGTTCAAAACTGTGTACTTTGACCCAGAGCACTCACCCAGTTTGATGCAGATGTTGTTGGGGTTGGCCTTGCGACCTGTGTTGTACGAAAGGAGAATGTTTTGGGGCTTTAGGTCACGGTGAATGATGCCTTTACTCCTTAAAACACTCATGGCTCCCGCCAACTGCTGCAGTAATACGCGGATCGTGTCCTCGCTCAGAGAGCCTTTAGCTATGAAGAAAAAGTTAGGAACAAACAACTGATTTCATTATGATTTACTACTTAAAGGATTATTCTGATGAAAACACTTTAAATTGTGGGATATTACATCATTGTTTACAAAGAGTTAGCGATCCATCAAAAACAAAAAGTCCAGCTGCCATCCGCCTCCAAAAACCCAAGCCCCCCTTCTCCAGTGCACCTCATTCCTTCCACTCAAAACATGCTGGTTTCATGAAGTCTTATTTTTAGCCTCTATGTTTTCCACTCCAGAACAGGGCAGATAACAGACTGACAGGTGAATGAGGTCAGGATCGGGTTTGAGTTTCAGCAGGGGATCTTGGTGTTGTGCCAGGGAGTCTGTGGTAAGAGGTGAGCGGGTGAAGGCAAACACAGCCCCTGATGAGGCTGGCATGGACCTAAAGCATAACAATGCTACAAGTCTTATGGCTTAAAATAGACTGGTCAATGCAAACATGGTAAATATAGCCACGCTGGAATGTTTATGGTTATATGAAGATGTATTCAAAGCCCGATGTGTGTGTCTGTGTGTGTGTGTGGATGAGACCACTTCCAAAGAGGCTCTATTTGTGGCAGCACATGTGTGAAACTAAGCTATTCTCAGAGGTCCTGAATTATCTTTCTGAGGAACGATCTGAGTTGTTTGTTTGGTGAATATATCTCTGCAGTTTCAAGAGCAAGTCCAAGTCCAGAGCAAGTTCAAGGCTTCAACCTTTGAGAAACAGACCTTGGTCTTAAGTCCTGTCAACAATCTTAGAAACAATCGACCCTTCGCAAAGACCCGCCCCCCCTTAGTTACTGTTGCTTTGTCCGACAAGCCATGGTGCTGTCACGCCACACAGAGTGAAAAATACATTGCGGAGCAAAGAGGACACTGACAACTCGTCAACAGACAAGACAGAGCAGGTTACTTTTGATATTAAACAAAGTCCCAGCTTTCAAATTGTGTAATTTCTTAAAAAAATTCGAACAATAAAAACCGTTTTGTGGCTCTTTAATGTGTCTTGACAGATTGCTGTAGCGCCTCAGCTCAAACGGTTCGTGAATTGATCATCTCTTCCTACTAGTTAATTTATAGCACCAAATAAACATGAATGAACATCAGAAGGAATGTTGTTTCAAACGCGGAAAGACGTCAGTACGCATAATTTTTCAAGTTCAAGTCCATCGAGGTTAATCTAACTCCTGACTGCTTTGTCGGACAAAATGGCGGATTCGGCGTTATGATTGGTTAGATCGCTTGTCAATCAAACTCCCAGCGAAGGGTCAATTCACATCCTTTTGTGAAAAAACAAGACAATGATGAAGAAACAATGCAAACAATTCCAATAGATCATCCCAATAGCTGAATTTTAGAGATATAGAAGATTTTGCAAAAAGGGATAGGGATCGAACAGGGTTATTATTGCTCACTAAAACAAAAACTAATAAAAAAGATTTTTGTTAACTGAAATAAAGCTGAAATAAAATTAAAAAAAAAAAAAGTATCAGATGAAAAACTGAAACTAAACGAAAATGAGAAATGTTGCCTTGGCATCTAACTGAAATAAGTTTAAGTTGAAGCACTAAAATGATTGGGGAAAAAAAAAAAAAACTAAAACTGAAATAAAAACACATTAACCCTAAATAGTAATATTAAAAAAATAACAATAAAAATGCCGAAAGCAATGAAAAAAAAGCTAATTCAAAATATTAATAAAAGCTATAATAGTATATAAATAGTACTAAAATAACACTGTACCATATCAATTATAAGACAATATATGTACTTTTATTCAGTATAAGCTGTTATTGGATATATATTGTCTGATTTTAGATATTAATGTTGTTAAGGCTCATTTCCAATATATTTACATTTACATGACTATTTTCTCTAGCTTTTTATATATATTAATGTATATATTTATTTATATATATTAAATTTTATATATATTTTCATAGCTGATTTTCTGGTCTTGTTTGTGTTTGAAATCTGTTATGTTGCATATAGTTTTTTTTTTTTTTTTTTTGATAGACTTTGGGCATATTTTACCTTGATCAACAATCATTGTTTTTAATGGTGTTATATAAATAAAGTTGACATTGACATTTTATCTTTGTTTTGTTACGGAGCCTCTGTGCTGCTCCAAAGTCTGTATAAAAGCTGCAGTGAAGTATGCCTGCTCTGACTGGCCAACAGAAGTAAACCAAGCAGGTATAACAACAAAAATTAGACACCTCACCTGTAACAATAGTTGAAAAAACAAAAAATCTTAATTAGTTATGTTTAGTGCCTAATTTGTGTGTTCACAACAAGGACAGATACAGGGCACACATAATAGTGAAAGACATATGACATACTGAAGTGAGGTTAGTGTACTTACAGTGTAAATACTCTGCTAGGTCTCCTCCATTACAGTACTGTAAAATGAGAGAGTCAAACACTGTAAGTGTACAGTTAACACAAAATAAACTCTCATCAGAATATAAGAGTAATCACAATAACACCAGGGCTTCAAATGGATTTATGCTAACACAGAACAGAAGTGTGAATTAAGCTTAGCATAAAAGACATCCTGCAAGGGACGGTGAAATTTGACCTCTGATTTTTTCTTAACTTCACACGAAATCTATTTTGAGGTTTACAGTGGGTATGTGAGAGGTGCAGCATGCCATCTGGACTCACCTCCATGACAAGATAGACACATCCCGATATCTCCTGCAGACAGAGACATGTGGCACACAGTTAAACATTTAGAAATGATTATATGCAAGAAACACTCAGCAACATGCCATATGACAGCCATGGCACGAACTCTTCATTGTCTAGATCAGGACAGGCCTCTGGCTAGACACACAATAGATGGCAGTGAGTCACAGTTGACTCATCATACAAAGCTTACACTTACCTAAGCCTTCTATGAATTGTGTGTTATTATAACATGTGCTTGCAAGCAATACAAATCGCAATACGCGTCAGCATGACAGGTTTTATTTGATTAACTCTTTCAGGTACCGTGGGCTGTGGGAAATTTTTCCCTTTTGCTTTGAAGTTTAAAATAGTAATTTTTTATTTTTTTTTGCAAACACTTCAATTGTTGCTTAAGGCAGGGCAAAAGTAGCATACAAAAGTGATGATATAGCTTTAGTTTATCTCTAAAGCTGAGTGCACAATTGAAACTAAAAAAATCTTAGCAATATTTTTATTTACTAAATAATTAATTAACAATAATTATAATAATAATTAATGAAAATAATTAGTCATTAATAAATTAAAGTATAAATAAAAAATATAAAAGTAATATTAGTTCTAATAATATATATTTTTAAAAATGAATAGTATAATATTATAATTAACGATTAAATTAAATAATTATTTATTGATTCATAATTATTATTGCTGTTATTACTATTATTATTGAATAATACTATTGAGTATTATAATTAAATTGTGTGGACTTTCTAATTTGCTTATTTGACGATAATATATATTTAAGCACATTTTATACCAGGCAATTTTGAAAGAAGTTTCAGTCTCATACTGCAGAAGATATTATGTTTTTATGCTAATAAGCACACAAAATAAATTTATATTGAGTGCAGCATAATGCTCTTCACTGGCCAAATCATGACCTTTGAGAGCCTCTTAATGTGCAGTAGAAACCACCTTTAAAAATGCCCTTTGACCCCTAGAGTGCATAATTGAACCCAGTATGGATTCTAGGTGATTTGTTACCCATTCATGCCAATGAAATTCAATGCAGAAATTCTGCTCCTGAAAGGATTAATGAAGCTGATCAATATGTCCACACAGGGCAAGTGCCATGGTGACCAGTTATAACCAGTTTGAGTGAGGTATTTACATGGCCAACTTGTTGTGTAACAAAAGTCCCATTTGGCCAATTTCCATGCAGTCCCTGCGTGTTACAGCAGTCGGGACAGAAGCAGGAGGTGTCATTACCCACAGCTGACTGACATACATATCAGCAGCCGGCCGGCGTGACAGAGCGCTGGGAGGAGCGTGCTTTAGTCAGCGACAGCGTGTGTTTAAATAACATATTACATGAGCAAAAGAACTTTTATGTTTTATGAAAGACAACAGACCCTTATGACTTCAAAGTTGTGTAACAGCTAATTTTATGAGTGTGACACAATTATTGTGGATAAAGGCTTAACGTTAAGCTTCCTGTGTGTGTGTGTGTGCAGAATCCATGAGAAATGAAACCAGGCCATCAGCAGTAATGCAAAGTAAACTAGGTAAAGCCCAGCCCAAGGCTATAGACCACACACAGAGGGCAAAATACACTTAAATTATCTTCTCCAGACATATTTACAAGGCCTTAGAGACTGTCAAAACATTATGATCCTTCAGCATACAATACAAAGGTGTTTCGCAACAACAAAAGACTGAAACAACATAAAGCTTAAAACAAACATAGTTAAACTCAAAGCTGTTCCACAGCATGTTTCCACGAGTGCAGGATGGGGTCGAGAGTTGGGTTTCACTGACTAAGCATAAGTGTCATTTTCTTGTGCTATTGTTCAGCACTCATGCAGGGCAGCAGCCGGCCACCTGGTGCACATTGTGCTGTCAGGTGGATCCAATGCTTGGGGGCTGTCTGCTGGACTAACCCTGCTGGACTAACACATGTAATATGCTGTAAATGCTGCCCAGATGGAGATTAAACTGATATCGGAGCCAGTCAAAGGTGGTGGTCCTATAATTGCAGGTTTGTTTAGTATCGAATGCTCCTGTGTCAGCCCTAGCAGTGCGTGAGGTGTAATGGAGCGAGCATGAATTATTAGTGTGCATTCACTGTCAGGTCATTCTCTACGGATAATGTGGTGAGAGGCTTGACTATCTATGCAATCCATATATATAGGTCATTGACGAATATGGTTTTTAAAAGTGTAAAAAAACATAATAAAGATCTAATTAATTTTGAAGTTTTATTAAGTGTTAACAATGAGATTATGTGGTTTTTATAATCAGTTAACACTGCTTTTGTCACAAGTTTTTTAAATATTACAACATTTTCCATGTTTTATAGCGGTTGTACCGAATGACCTGATGTTTCGGGACATGGGTATGAGCAAGTGAAAACATGAATTTTTCAAATAGTTAAGAGAGAGTTAGTTACTTTGCTTCATGACCATGTGGTCCTTTGCAGGTGTGAGAATGATGTCACATTCTGTCACATGATATTGACCACATGACTTGATTCAAAATGGTCCCTTTATATCGGTTACTCCAAATGACGTCAATAAAATTCATTTTTCCGGACATTCTTTCTCATAACAAAGCAACGACTTCTACACATTATTTTAATACCATTTTGCACTATGTTGATATATGATGTTATAAAATCATGCCAGAATAAAAAAATATATACATTTATTACATTTTAAGATATTTTAATCACAAAATGGTTAAACCGAATGACCTTTTGACACTTCAAAATCTTTAAAATACCTTAATATGTAGCTAAATATAATTAAAAACTTTTGGATTCAATAAAAGAGATCTAGTTGTACTACCTTACATACTTTGGATGTCATATCTTTTTTTTATTATTAGTAAGGCCTTTAGACAGAAAAATGACCTGTCATGTCGTTGACCCATATATATATATATATATATATATATATATATATATATATATATATATATATATACCCATATATATATATATATATATATATATAAATAATTTTATAATGTAATTATTATATATCTAATTTTATTTACTTTGATTTTTATTATATATATATATATATATATATATATATAATATCATTATTATTATATATGTGTAATATGTGTGTAATTCATTATTTAATTTTGATTTGATTCATATTTATTGTCCTTTTATCTTATCATGGTCTTTTAACACTACAAACAATTTGAAGTAAACCTGTTATACTTCCTCAAGGGCACAATACCACAAGATGGAAGGTGTAACCCACTGTGTTAAGTTTCTTAAGCTCCCTACACCTGAGACAACCACCTGTCATCAGATAAGCTCAACTGCCTGGATTTCAGTCCTCTATTCATTAAGATACATTGATAAGGGAATCCTACATCAGACAACGTCTGTTCTGTATGCAAATTTTAGAGACAGTCGGTTAAAAAGGTGAGCTGGGCTGGCAGGTGCTGGCTAACGCATGCACAGGTGTTAGGTGTATACTTCAATAGACAGACATCTGTCATGGCTGCCATTGTTTCATGAGCCTTTTGCCTGTTTATTTTTAGTACTTTTGCCACAGGAGGTATTTTGAGATTTAGGCTTTATCAGTTTTATCTGCCTTTCACAGAGCCCACCTTGAACTCACAGAGATGGTTTCACGGTTTCTGATGCAAGATACTGCAACATGAAATCATTACTCACGGTGAGTCAGACATAGGCTACATCTATTCACCATGGCTGCCTGGCTGCTAATAAACAGTGCGTGACATCAGTGGGAGGGATTTAACGTTTAACCAATCAGATGAAGGGAACTGCACCCATAATGTCAACACTAAGCCATGCGATATTCGAGTTATAAATATCTTCAGTAACATGGAAAAAAACTTTGTTTCAATAGATTAGAAACCACTTAAAATAACATAGTAGGCTTAGACATATATCCCAAATTACTCAATTCCCCCAAGTTACAGCAAACAGTTAGCAGATACATACCTGAAAGTCCAGTAAACTGACAATATTCTCATGTTTCAGCTCCTGGTGAAAACACAAACACACACACACACACACGGGTTTCACTAGATTAGTGAGCAGATCTCATAATGTAATTGCTTCTATAAAGAGCTGATGACATTTGTAGCTTTGATATCAGTAGCTAAACGTTACTAGCCCATGTAGAAGCCTTTCAAACAGCGAGAACAGCTTACATGTTTCGTCTTTCGACATTCTAACTATATTTATGAGAATATAAAAGAACCTGTCACATTTTAAAAGTATAATATCAAACCGGTGCGTACACAAACAAACGCACCCAAAGTGTAACTACGAAACTCACCTTTAATATCTTGATTTCTTTTCCTAGGAGTGACTGTGATTTGGCGAGATTTTTCTTGTTAATGCATTTCACCGCGACCTCAAAATCATGTTTCTATGGATAAGGAGATCGTTTTACTTTATGGCAGTCGTGTAGAATGATTATTTACATATTCCGTTACGGGCATTAGGAAAACTTACCTGTTTGTGTCTTCCTCTGAACACCACAGCAAAAGCGCCGTGTCCTATCAGATCTTTCCTGTTGAACTCGTATTTTCCAACGCTTTCCATGGCGTATAAAGTTTAATGCAGTTCAGCAAATCCACGGGTGAGATCAGGGTATCGGATCTCTACAGCACAGAAGAACTGGTCCCGTCTATCGCTTCCCATCAGCTGCTTCGCACCTAAACAATCTGACACTTCGGTCATGATCGGTATTCGCTACCTTCTTGTTAATACACTCAAAGTCACTGTCATCTTGATGATACTATGTTAAAACACTGTTTTTGTCACTAAGTTCACAAACGTGTGCTAAATTAGATTCGGAAGCTGTCAGAAGTCGGTCGTGACGCCTCGGCTGCGCTGTTTTGTTTGGAAAGTGCTCTACGTACTTTCCAAACAAAGCTTGAACTGTGCGTGTTCACTACACGCATGCGCACTACCGGTCTGTCTGTACACTAGTGGCTGGATCTGCGCATGCAAGGAGCCGGGGCAGAAATGTTAACCCTTATGAACTGCTGATGTTAACTTATTTTCAATGCTGTATCTGTTTCTGACAATGGAAGAACAATAAGGAAACAAACAGGGTTGACAGTCAGGAAGAAGAAAAGGATTAAGGAATGCGTCATGGAAGGGAAGGAGGCAAAGGTAGAAGAGGCCATGTGTACGTCACGTTTCTGGAGAAATAAGGGCCACTATTGCGGACCATGTTCTCAGTCATGACCTTTACAATGGCTGAGGCGGGTCGAAAGGTACAGCTGAATGCTGGGAGAACAACTTTGTCCTCAATCATTCAAACATTTGCACACAGAACAGGTATGTTATCAAACAATGTGCACTGTACTGTAATATTGTATACCTTCTGTAATGCTTCATATTACAGTAGTCCACTTGCAATCAAGTGGCACCAAGATGTTAGCAGCAGATCCTTTAAAGGGTTAGTTCACCCAAAAATGAAAATAATGTAATTTATTACTCACCCTCATGCCGTTCCACACCCGTAAGACCTTCGTTCATCTTCGGAACACAAATTAAGATATTTTTGTTTAAATCCGATGGCTCAGTGAGGCCTGCATAGGGAGCAATGACATTTCCTCTCTCAAGATCCATTAATGTACTAAAACATATTTGAATCAGTTCATGTGAGTACAGTGGTTTAATATTAATATTATAAAGTGACGAGAATATTTTTGGTGCGCCAAAAAAAACAAAATAACGACTTATATAGTGATGGCCGATTTCAAAACACTGCTTCAGGAAGCTTCGGAGTGTTATGAATCAGCGTGTCGAATCATGATTCGGATCGCGTGTCAAACCACCAAACTGCTGAAATCACATGACTTTGGCGCTCCGAACTGCTGATTCGACACGCTGATTCATAACGCTCCGAAGCTTCATGAAGCAGTGTTTTGAAATCGGCCATCACCAAAAATATTCTCGTCGCTTTATAATATTAATATTGAACCACTGTACTTACATGAACTGATTTAAATATGTTTTTAGTACATTAATGGATCTTGAGAGAGGAAATGTCATTGCTGGCTATGCAGGCCTCACTGAGCCATCGGATTTCAACAAAAATAGCTTAATTTGCGTTCCGAAGATTAATGAAGGTCTTACGGGTGTGGAACGGCATGAGGGTGAGTAATAAATTACATTATTTTCATTTTTGGGTGAACTAACCCTTTAAGTCCTTTAAGTTGCGATGTGAGGCCTTCATGGATCGGACTTGTTTGTTCAGCACATCCCACAGATGCTCGATTGGATTGAGATCTTGGGAATTTGGAGGCCAAGTCAACGTGTTGTTGTGCTCCTCAAACCATTCCTGAACCATTTTTGCTTTGTGGCAGGGTGCATTATCCTGCTGAAAAAGAAGAAATACCAGGGAATACCATTTCCATGAAAGAGTGTACATGGTCTGCAACAATGCTTAGGTAGGTGATACGTGTCAAAGTAACATCCACATGGAGAATCCAATGTGGCAGAATCCAAGGTTTCCCAGCAGAACATTGCCTCAAAGCTTAACACTGCTTCCACCGGCTTGCATTCTTCCCATAGTGCATCCTGGTGCCACGTGTTCCCCAGGTAAGCGACGCACACGCACCCGGCCATCCACATGATGTAAAAGAAAACGTGATTCATCAGACCAGGCCACCTTCTTCCATTGCTTCGTAGTCCATTTCTGATGCTCACGTGCCCACTGTTGGCACTTTCGGCGGTGGACAGGGGTCAGCGTGGGCACTCTGACTGGTCTGCAGCTATGCAGCCTCATACGCAACAAACTGTGATGCACTGTGTATTCTGATACTTTTCTATCAGAACCAGCATTAACTTTTTGAGCAATTTGAGCTACAATAGCTCATCTGTTGGATCGGACCACACGGGCCAGTCTTCGCTCCCCAAGTGCATCAGTGAGCCTTGGCCGCCCATGACCCTGTTGCTGGTTCACCACTCTTCCTTCCTTGGACCACTTTTGATAGATACTGACCACTGCAGACCGGGAACACCCCACAAGAGCTGCAGTTTTGGAGAAGCTCTGACTCAGTCGTCTAGCCATCACAATTTGGCCCTTGTCAAACTTGCTCAAATCCTTCCGCTTGCCCATTTTTCCTGCTTCTAACACATCAACTTTGAGGGCAAAGGCTGCATCCGAAAACCTAGGTAGCTGACTTGCTGCCTCGCTGCCTTATTAGGCAATGACTTGTAAGGCAGTGTTTGTGCATGAAGGCACCTCACGAAGCGGATTTCAGACAGACTTCTGAGGCAGTGTAACAGTTTAATGATCTACAGCAAAACAGCGCAAGCTTTTGTGAGAACTAAACAAATATTTAATTATTACAATAGTAACTTATCGCTAGAAATGACATCAAAAGTGGGAAATGTTGGTCAAAAACGTACTTTTACACACAAAATGACCAGCCATCTTTATTTTTCTAGCTCAACTGTCACAGAATGGAACGCACAGGATTGTGGGATATCAAAGGCAGCAAAGGATACGTCTATGCTGCCTTCAAAAATCGATCAGATGAAGGTATCTCAGGAAACAGGAAGTGAAGCTAACATTGGATTCAGACGTGCCTTGATGCCTTCCTACCTTGAAATGTGTCCTCAGAAGGCAGCATTTTCCAGTTTTCGGACGCAGCCAGAATGTTCACTTGCTGCCTAACATATCCCACCCACTAACAGGTGCTGTGATGAAGAGATAATCAGTTATTAACTTCACCTGTCAGTGGTCATAATGTTATGCCTGAACGGTGTATATGCCATACAGAACAAGTGCAGGCCTGTGCATTTTCAATCACTGTTTCCTGATGTAGCCACAGTTTACATCAGGAAATACTGACAGAGTACACTGCTATATTGACAACATGGCTACGCATTTTGACTATCTTGTTTGAGAACAATGACACAAGGTCATTCTGATGGCACTATTATGTTCATTATCATAAATACTTACTTATGAGAGATGAACTAAGGATTTTGAGCAAGTTAAAGGCTTTTACAGGTAATGTATTGTGTGGTGCTGTTTGTACTAATTGTTTTGAGAAATGCACTTACTGGTTTGCAAATGTTAAGGATGATTCAAAAAATGTTCCAAACAACTGATAAAAACTGTAATTCGTGGCAGCACGTTACATAATCCTCCCATACTTAAGTTAAATTATATTGTCTGTCCAGTTATAAAGTTACACATTAACATCACAGAGCATGATAAAATCAGAAGATTATTTAACATTATCATGCTGCCCTCTAAGTGATAGACTACTAAATAATTAAATCATATACAGGTGCATTTCAATAAATTAGAAATGAAAAAGTTTTTTTTTTTTTTTTTCTGTAATTTAATTTAAAAAGTAAAACTTAAATATGTTCTAGATTTATTAGACATAAAGTAAAATATTTCCAGACTTTTTTGTTTTCATTGATGATTACAGCTTGCTGCTCATCAAAATAAAATAAAAAATCAGTATCTCAAATTATTAGAATATTTAATTTCAAGTTCTATTAAATTACCATTCTCAGGGTATAAATACTGGGTTTAGGTCAGTAATCCCAACAGCAGTCATGGGGAAGTCTGCTGACTTGACAGTTGTCCAGAAGACGATCATCAAGACCCTCTACAATGAGGGTAAGCCACAGAGAGTCACTGCTGAAAGAGCTGGCTGTTTGCAGAGTGCTGTGCAAAAGCATATGTGAAAGGTGAAAAGGAATGACCGCAGAAGATTGTCAGATGAAGCCGATTTAAGAACTTGGGAGAGCTTCAAAAGGAGTGGACTGAAGCTGGAGTCAGTGCATCAAGAGCCACCACACACAGACATCTTCAGGAAATGGGCTACAACTGTCACATTCCACATACCAAGCCACTTCTGAACCAAAGACAACGTCAAAAGCATCTTACCTGGGCTAAGGAGAAAAAGAACTGGACTGTTGCTCAGTGGTCTAAAGTCCTCTTTTCAGATGAAAGTAAATTTTGCATTTCATTTGGAAATCAAGGTCCCAGAGTCTAAAGGAAGAGTTGAGAGGCACAGAATCCAACTTGCTTGAAGTCCAGTGTGAAATTTCCTCAGTCGGTGATGATTTTGGGTGCCATGTCTTCTGCTGGTGTTGGTCCACTGTGTTTCATCAAGTCCAGAGTCAACGCAGCCATCTACCAGGAGATTTTAGAGTACTTTATGCTTCCATCTGCTGACAAGCTTTATGGAGATGCTGATTTCCTTTTCCAGCAGGATTTGGCACCTGCCCACACTTGCCAAAGGTACCAAAAGCTGGTTCAATGACCATGGTGTTACTGTGTTTGATTGGCCAGCAAACTCGCCTAACCTGAACTCCTTAGAGAATCCATAGGGTATTGTCAAGAGGATGATGAGAGACACCAGACCCAACAATGCAGATGACCTGAAGGCTGCTATCAAAGCAACCTGGGCTTCCATTACACCTGAGCAGTGCCACAGACTGATCACCTCCATGCCACGCCGAATTGAGGCAGTAATTAAAGCAAAAGGATGAAGTATTCTAATTTATTGAGATAGTGAATTGGTGGGTTTTTGTTAAATGTGAGCCAAAATCATCACAATTAAAAGAACCAAAGACTTAAAGTACTTCAGTCTGTGTGCATTGAATTTATTTAATACACGAGTTCCACAATTTGAGTTGAATTACTGAAATAAATGAACTTTTCCACGACATTCTAATTTATTGAGATGCACCTGTAATAACATAAAAAGCTAGCACGACTGACACTGAAGCATGAGTCTAGACAAAGATGCAGTTTTCCTCTTTCATATTTAGACATAACAACATTGCCATCTTGTGGTAAAATTATATTATTACACAAGTGCGCTCTAGTAAATGCAATGCAAAAATACTTAAATCAAAGCTCTTTCAGGCAGTGCAACTCTCTTAAAAAAAGCTAGAGATTGTAAATAAAGTTTTGATAGATGAACATGTACTAGCCAATGAAAAAGGTGTAAGATATGTGTGATTTATGAAAATATAATATTAAAATATCAGTGTTGTTTCTAAAGCCTCTTTAACGGGGGCTGTGCTCTTGACAAAATGACAGGTCCGACAATCTATAGGTTGCGAGATATATCGCTGTTAGAAATGTTTTTTTTTTGTTTGGTTTTTTTTATTGTTTTTGCTCTACCTAACAGGCTACTTTGACTGGACTTGACAGATTGCATATGTTTTCCTTTAACTGTAAATTTAGTCCATAAGGTGTTCATTAAAAAGAGGCAGAATTCCCAAAGATCCACTTCAGGAAGAACCGTTTCCATGTTGTTTTTCACTATTGGTCAGCTGCTGGTCATTGTCTGCTCTTTTGGATGTCACAAACTGGTTTGCATCACCCTATTCATTGTCCTGAATGAATAGGGCATTATCTGAGCCTTCTGCTGGGTTATTATATCATTCATAATATTAAACTGAACGTTTGGCATATAAAGACCTACACCCCAAAGCTAATGATATATGACATTGGAAGGTTATTATTCATATTCTGCTCCCTTTCTGCCCATAAAACACGTGTAGCTGATAAGCAGCCCTCCTTTAAACTTACATTTGAAAAAGCCGCCTGGGACCTTCATCAGTCATTTGCAATGAAGGTAGTCAATGAATCTGTATAATCTGCTTTTGTATCTCAATGTACTCCACCCGGTCACGTTGTAATCTGCCAAATCTATGAGCCATCGAGCGTGTAAGAGGTTTTAAATGTGTGAGGAGGGGTATCACTCTGAGCCATGATGATGACACTTTCTGCAGGACAAACGTCATTCTCTCCAGTCCTGTCTTGGCAAAAAGCAATAAAACGTAATGTAATTCAGTCCAGCTTGTCTCTGTTTGTTTTCCATTCTGTCTGTTTGTGGTCTGTGTCTTTCTTCACTCGTTTGTTTAACATGTTGAGTTTATACTTTTATTCAGCAAGAATTAATTCAGTATCAAAAGAAACAATAAAGACATCCGTAATTTTACAAAATAATCTATTTAAAATAAATGCAGTTATTTTGAATTTTCTATTCATCAAAGAATCCTGAAAAAACATCTCACGTTTTCCACAGAAATATTAAGCAGCACAACTGTTTTCAACATTGCCAATAATAAAAAATGTTTTTTGATCAGCAATCAGCATATTAACTCTTTCCCCGCCATTGACGGAATTTTCGAGAAGGGTATAAATGTAGCCTGTAGCCTCCAAATGGGGGTGGGAACTCTAAAATGGGGTGGGAGCTCTAAAACAGGGCGTGGCTTCCTCCCATTGGCAGACAGGCACATGGCACGCATGCGCAATTTTTTCCCCCAATCCAGTTTAACCTGACACCTATGCACGATTTTCCCCCCCAATCCATCGCAAACTCTGCCCCACAGCCGATTCTATAGTGCTGATTTCCTACACAATGCTATGCTACAACAAATACAAACTTTTCCACATGCTGTGCATAAAAAATAAGGGATTCCCGCTTATATCTTTGAACGGAGGTTCAAACTCCAGTCTGAACACCACTGGCCACGAGCTCTGTGACAATAGGCTGCAACCAGAGCCAATGGTGAAAGTCTTTGCATGTGGAGACCCTGCCCCATTTTGGAGGTTCTACCCACTTTTGGAGTTCACGCCCCATTTTGGAGATCTCCGGTCTGCAGTTATACCTACTTGTAATTTTCCGGCTTTCCGAGTTTTCACTTCTATACGGTAGGTGGCGCCATTGCGCATCTTCTGAAAGAGTACAGAATCTCAGAATCAAAACACAAGCAAAAAAGAAGCAGAAACAAGTGATAAAAGATTTGTTTATGCACATTGTAGTCTTTGATGAAAACATTATTTTTTTTATGAATCTTACCTACATTCAAATGTTGATAAAAAATAATGCATATAAAAATAAAACAAAATAAAGTGGTTTTTTTGTTGTTGTTTTTTTTAACGGTAGGGTAGGCAATTTCGGAGTGGCTAGCAATAGCAAGCTAGCTTTGAAAGCATAAGATTACACCCTCCCTTCAGAGCGTCTCCAAAGCCATGACTCTTTCAAAAGATTTGAATGCGCACAGCAGAGTCTGCAAAGCATCACGAGATGAGAGACGGTATTAAATTACCTCATGTCTCAAAGCACATTACAATAATAATAAACGTAAACAACTTACAGCTCTAGTTGTACCACCTGACTGCTGCAAAACACATAAATAGAGTCTAAGGACGTGAACAGCTCCGGGTAGAACGTCACAGGTTGCCATCTCGTAATTACGGTTAGGATATGGCGTAAATGCAGCATAAGCTTGTTTTGGTTCAAGAGGAACTGTAAAAGGTAGAATTGTCAAAAGTACCGACTTCGGTCAGGGGCGCGGGAAGTTTGTTTTCACAGGATTGTAAATGCAACACAATTTTTTGTTCATTTACATTTATTCATTTTCAGCATGTAGTAATTTATTTGTAATAAACACTTTAAGTGGGCTATTAAAACATGCTATTTATATGTTAAATTATGTTTTTTTGAAAACATATGCGTAGAGTGTGACGTCATTTTGTGACCGCTGCAGTGTGCATAGAAAGAATTCTACTCCTCAGCCAGTGTTGCCAAGTCCGCGGGAATTGGGCTACTTTTACACTGTTGCCGTGGGTTGTTTTTCATGTCCACGGGTTGAATCGACCCAAAATAACGTGATATTTAGCCCATGGAATGCGAATTTTACCAGGGGAGTCCCGCCAAAAACGTGAATTTTGGCAACCCTCAGCGCAAGTCCATTTTCGGTGTTGTGTAAGGTAGGCAGGTTTTTTGTGCTCATTTTTATTTCCTGTCGCTGTGCAGGATCCTTTATTGTATATGACAGAAACAGCTCAGTAACCCTTTTATATAAAGGCTTAATATACAGTATCTCACAGAAGTGAGTACACCCCTCACATTTTTGTAAATATTTTATTATATCTTTTCATGTGACAACACTGAAGAAATGACACTTTGCTACAATGTAAAGTAGTGAGTGTACAGCTTGTATAACAGTGTAAATTTGCTGTCCCCTCCAAATAACTCAACACACAGCCATTAATGTCTAAACCGCTGGCCACAAAAGTGAGTACACCCCTAAGTAAAAATGTCCAAATTTGGTTGAATTAGCCATTTTCTCTCCCCGGTGTCATGTGACTCGTTAGTGTTACTCATACTGGTCACTGGAAGTTCAACATGGCACCTCATGGCAAAGAACTCTCTGAGGATCTGAAAAAAAGAATTGTTGCTCTACATAAAGATGGCGTAGGCTATAAGAAGATTGCCAAGACCCTGAAACTGAGCTGCAGCACGGTGGCCAAGACCATACAGTGGTTTAACAGGACAGGTTCCACTCAGAACAGGCCTCGCCATGGTCGACCAAAGAAGTTTAGTGCTCGTGCTCAGCGTCATATCCAGAGGTTGTGTTTAGGAAATAGACGTAAGAGTGCTGCCAGCATTGCTGCAGAGGTTGAAGGGGTGGGGGGGGTCAGCCTGTCAGTGCTCAGACCATACGCCGCACACTGCACCAAATTGGTCTGCATGGCTGTCGTCCCAGAAGGAAGCCTCTTCTAAAGATGATGCACAAGAAAGCCTGCAAACAGTTTGCTGAAGACAAGCAGACTAAGGACATGAATTACTGGAACCATGTCCTGTGGTCTGATGAGACCAAGATAAACTTATTTGGTTCAGAGACAAGTGTGTCTTGCCTACAGTCAAGCATGGTGGTGGGAGTGTCATGGTCTGGGGCTGCATGAGTGCTGCCGGCACTGGGGAGTTACAGTTCATTGAGGGAACCATGAATGCCAACATGTACTGTGACATACTGAAGCAGAGCATGATCCCCTCCCTTCGGAGACTGGGCCGCAGGGCAGTATTCCAACATGCATATCAGTGTTTAGTTTCATGCTCAAATGTTATTTGAGTTATTTGAGACAGTCATATTGTTTTGATTTGTGGTGATTTCAAATATGAAATTTAATCGAAAGCTTGGCAAACAGCTTTAGAGAATTTGATGTTTCAAAGATGGCCGCCGAGTGAAATTACTTGTCTTAAAGGGACTTTGACTATATGCACGGAGCGTTCTTTAGAACTTCCGCATTAATATAAGCCAGCTCGAAAACTTCCGGTGAGATGTCATTTGCTGATGTGTTGAGCAGTGTAATACTTAGTTTATAATCAGAATATAGTCACTTAAATAATCAGACATAGCATTAATTTAGTTATTCAAACGTAAGACGGCATAAAAAAATAAATAAATAAAGACGTACCTCATTGTTCCTCCTCAATTCGACCATCAGTTTTCACACTTTTATGTGAAAAAAAGCTTAAAAAATTATTTATTGTGCACATTAGTTAGATTAATTGAATAAAATGTGTGTTTTTTACAAGTGTGCTGAAATCATTGATCTTGCGCTGCATTGACTGACAGCTGCTGTAATTACAAAGGGAAAGCGCGGTGCTCACTTTCTGTCATGAATCACAAGAAAAGTTATTGTTTTTCTTAAGATTTTTTGAGTATTTCATATTTCACATTGACAAAATGTATTTTTAAACCTAGTTATTTTGTAATATTTAATAGCCTATTTAGTCAAAAACGAAGTGAAAAACGAAAGATTAGAGGAAATGGCTGATATATGCGCAAATATGCTACTTTGCCGCCACCTGCTGGTTAAAGTGGTAATTATTGTGTTTTCTATCAAATGTTGAATTTCCTACATTTTGAAACGTTCGGTTTTACAGGACAATCTCAGAAGGATGAACAAATAATGTTTGTGGTCATCACATTAAAAATAACATTTGAAGTGCTGGGGGAAAAAATGCGTGTGCGTGTCTAATTACAGACACGTACAGCGTTTTTAAACAGTCCCAATAGCTTCGTCTTTATTGCAATCAATAAAACTGGTTTATTGGAAAATTAGGTAAATGTGATGTGCATTTAAATATGAATACATCATTAAAAAAGTCAACCATTGATGGTTTTGTGTAGATGTACAGCGACTACAGAATTAACAGCTAGTTCACCGGAAATGCCCAAGCTGGCTTAACGACAACCAGGAAGTAACCGTGCATATAGCCCAATGATTTCTAGCCCTTGCATTAGCTTTACTACTAGATATATAATTAATGGAGATGAAAAATAAGACCCCGCCCTGCACAGCTATGATCAGCTATTTGGCTGAGCTTTCAATGTTGTTATGGAACCCCCACAAAAAAAACAAAAACAAAAAAACAGCACCCCCAACCCAAAACGTCTTCCCGTGCCCCTGATTTCGGTACCTCAGTAAAATGTGACGCTTTGAGCGCTGTTGAGTGGATTCTTAAACACCTCTGATTGGCATTGTGTTGACGCGCTCATCAGATATGTCTGTGATTGGCTTCAATGATCAGCGCTGTAAAAACATAGTAAAAAGTCATCAGTGACGCTCTTCACCGAGCACTTACACAGATACACATGGGAGCATTTGAAAGGCGTCTATCGCGGACCAGTCCGCTGATAGACGCCTGCTTTCAAGCGCTCCCACTCACGCTTTTAAAACGCTTTCAAATTCAAACACTTCCATGTGCTTTCAAACGCTGCCGCGCGTTGATCATTGAAGCCAATCACAGACATGAGCACGTCAACATTATGACCAATCAGAGGTATTTACGAATCCACTTAACAGCGCTCAAAGCATCACATTTTTAAAATTTCAGTACCGATAGGTACTGAAGTCAGTACTTTTGACAACTCTAGTAAAAGGTGGTTGCTGTTTGTTTGTGGCGCTCGGTGACTGTCTGTCTACAACTCTGCATAGCCTTAAGCCCCGGGTATACTTCACTTTCCGCGCCCGGACGCGTCTCGCGCATCTTTCAAAGTATACTAAACCACGGATGTGCGTGGATGACCGAGTTCACAAGATACACCAAGAGAACAGGAATCAAAAACGATGGAGAAGGCATGCTTCTGAGTTTACTCGTATTGTTTTTGAATAGCTCTTTACACACTCTTCTTCGACAACTGCACATTGTGCTCAGTACTGTGCGTATTGCCACCTAGTGGACTCTTCTGTCCTGCTTGCGCATGTGCTGTTGCATGCGCACCATACGCGCGGTCTTGAAATTTGGGCTGCACGCGGACGGGGTGTGCGGCCAGCCGCGAGCCATGGCGAAAATTACGTCATCCGGACAGTGCACTAACGCGGACAGCCGAAGTATACCCGGGGCTTACAACTCTGCATAGCGAGCAGAGTGTGAGGAGGTATGCAAATACATATGTTGACAGGCAGGTAGGACATCGGACCGAAAGCAATGATTGGACAAAGATTTTTTGGTTCTGAGACTTCCACAGAAGATATATGTAGGCTACATGTTTTAATATTTAGACCATTTTTATTATTGATTGCTATCAGGATGTGAAGAGAGTTTCAACCAGTAACAGAAAGTGTTTATAAAACAAATTTCCTAGTAAAAGTGAGGCACTGTTCTTTCTTTTGATGTTTGCATGTTCAAATATTCATACAACAAAATATTCTGAGGGCCATGAAAGTTTTGTGTAAATGGGAAAAAAAAAAAAAAAAAAAACGCTGGCAGGGAACGTTCACACCAAGAACAATAACTATAAGGATAACGATAAAGATAGTTCTAAAAATAAAAGAATATCACTGTCCACGCCACAGCTATAACGATAACAATATACAGAAACGATATCGTTGGGATCACTCAGAACGATTTTAAGGTCCCCCGTATTTAAAATGGCAGACGACATTGCGGAGAAGTTAATCGCCGAGGTCCAGAAAAATCCAGCACTGTTTGACAAGTTAAACCCCCGTTTCAAGGATACTTATATAAAAAGTAATGTATATATGAAAAACAATCGGCCATACCCTCAGAATAATTGGTGAGAAGTAATGAGAATTATGCCCGGCTAGCAAATAGTGTAACATAAAATTACCTCAAGTATCCAGCGCTAGTTTCGACAACAGTCTTGCTTCCTTTGAAGTTGCAGTGAAAAAGACTAGGCGTTATTTTTATTCCACTTAGTCAGCTAAATTCACTGTTTATTATATCGATTACACTTAGTTATTCACTCGAAACATAGCATGATGAGGACATCTGCTGGTTAAAGCTGTGTAAATGCAACAAGAACAGCAAAAACATGTTGTACACACTAACAGCAGTGCGTGAGCTTAGACGAAACAGACCGTTTTAAAACCTAAAAACAGTTATTTTAAATTGCAATAATATTTCACCCAAAACATCCTCCTGAGGTGACAGTGGTTGTTAAAAAAAAAGGAACTTATAGGACAAAAACACTTAAAATCTAATAAAAATCCTGGAATAGCTGAATTTGTATTGCTGGATCCTCACACAGCTCAACCAGAAGGAAAAAATAATGTTTTTAAGGTACATTAAAATTCAAAAATGCATAATGTCAATACTAAAGAGTCAATTTTATTCAAAACAGAGATATACAGGGCATATTACAAACATAATGACCTTCATTAAAATGTAATGGATGTCAAAGACAATCAAAACGTCATTCAGATTTTACTTGTGAAGACACAATCAATGTGGGTAATGTTTCAATGCATCTTACTGTCCACAGATAATCCTTCCCCACAGTAAACCCTAATGAAGGATTCAGTGAGAGTACCATATAAAAGAAACACAGGAAACACAAGTAATAAGCTCATGAATATCTATCACATATCACCGTCCTCATGGCGAATAAGTAGTCAGCATTGTAAGAGGAGGGTTTGTTAGGAATTCACATCATGAAAATCATGTTTGACCGTGACAGAGCCTACACCGAATCTGTACAGGCCCAGAGATTTCTGCAGGATTAGAACTGCATGTTTGTAAATATTTCAGTTACATTAGATCCATTCCGCAGATTTACCCCTCAAAATAAATCAGAAAATGCAGAAAGAAAGTCTGATTCTGATTTCTGTCTGATTTATATTCAGAAACTAATGGCACTCTTATAAAAGAGATATGTATGAATACAGGACTTACACATATGTACAACTCACTTATGTCATATCACAGTACAGTTATTAGACTTAAATAGTTTTTATTTTGCATACTCTTTATTTTTCAAAAGAAAACTGTGGAAATTCATTTTCATTACAACAGAATAATTCAAGGAAACAGAATAAATCAAATAAAAACTTCACAGAAAGATTTCTCACATTATAAACATTTAAGAAAAACACTCTTTACTGGAATTCGTAGGCACTTCCTCTGTGAAAGGCGCGTTATATTTTAAAACACTGCTATGGCCATTCGTGTGTGTGTGCTTAGATCATACCGGTGCTATTTAATACTTCAGAAGCATGTGTAATGTGAAGATGTGTAAGTCCAATCATATATGGTGTACTATCACTCTATGGTTCTTGCATTTTCATATGAGAAAAACATTACATGAATGGGTTATAGACACAAAAATAGTAAATGTCCCCTAATTGAGAGACACTGCATAAACAATTCTTTTCAAATATTAAATAACAATCAGATAAGAAGTGCACCTGGTGTTTAAATGTTCATTTGGGAGAAAAGGTCTTGCTAAAATAAAGTACCTTCTGCATTTGTTCTTGGAAGAGATCATGAACACACAGACATCCAATCATAAACTACAAACAATAGCTGATTAAGCTATAATGTTGAGGAAAAATAACAGTTATGATACTGAATAAGAAGATCTTTCAAGCAGTATCAAAGTCTTGTTGGAACATAATGACGACGATAATTTAAAAGATATATGGTCACACATTAAAAATACACTGACCTGTCTTGGTACCAATAAATACAATTACAGACACTGTATGGCTATGTGTGTCACACACTGGCTTTAGGGAATTTAACATGAGTTCTGGGTTATTTACATCACAAACGTCTGACGCATACTAGTAAATATCATGAAATGACAGAACTATGTGGCACTTTTCATGAATAGGGTAAAATTAGGTGTTTAGTTACAAAAAAGCATAAAAGCCACATGTTTGTTTGTTCTAAGAATTATTAAATAAAGTATTATCTAACATGAAAATAGCCTAGCATGAAAAATAGCTAGTTTTAAACACCAAATGCCTGTATGACCTGTCCCACCTCAGAGGTCTTTAACTTTTTTTTTTTTCATTTTAGTAAAAAACTGAATGTATTAGTTTTTATATTAATAATTAGTATTTATTTGGGTCAATGACATGATGGGTCTTTTTTTGTCCAAAGGCCTTAATAATAATAAAAAACAAAGATATGACATCCAAAGTATGTAAGGTAGTACAACTAGATCTCTTTTATTGAATCCAAAAGGTTTTAATTATATTTTGCTACATATTAAGGTATTTTAAAATGTCAAAAGGTCATTCGGTTTAAACGTCCAAAGGCCAATACAGCGACTTCATTTGTGATTAAAACATCTTAAAATGTAATAAATGTATGTGTCTAGAAGTCGTTGCTTTGTTATGAGAAAGAATGTCCAGAAAAAATGAATTTCATTGATGTCATTTGGAGTAACCAATATAAAGGGACAATTTTGGATCAAGTCATGCGGTCAATATCATGTGACAGGATGTGACATCATTCAGACACCTGCAAAGGACCACGTGGTCGTGAAGCAAAGTAACTAACTCTCTCTTAACTATTTGAAAAATTAATGTTTTCACTTGCTCATACGCATGTCCCGAAACATCAGGTCATTCGGTACAACCGCTATAAAACATGGAAAATGTTGTAATATTTTAAAAAACTTGTACTAAATATAAATGTTTGATTGTCCTTTTGCTAGCTAGCTAGATATCAGCCTGTTAGCATTGTTTGATATCGTCATTCGGTATAACCAAAAGTGTCATTCGGTAAAACCGAAATTTTGGTTAAACCAAATTACTTTTTTGTAATTCAAATTTTGTCCATCTTATAAAAAAATGACAAAAGCAGTGTTAATTGATTTTAAAAACCAAATAATCTCATTGTTAACACCTTAAAAACCTTATTCGTCAATGACCCATTAACAGAATGTAATCATTCATGTTAATCACCAAAAACATATTTATCTGTATCTCATAGTTTGCCTGCAACCCTGTTATCACATGATTTTTCCTTATTATAAAAAAGTTACATTCCTTACATGCATATATATATATATATATATATATATATATATAAAAATTTTGTCATCTAACGTTGATGATCATTGCTAGTCTTGGTAACAGGGTTGCAAAAACGGCAAACTTCACATACAAATATTTAGAAAATACAGCTATAATATTCAGATTGACCTCCTGAGGTTGACCAACAACATTTTGTGGTTTATCACTTTTCACTGACCTCCTGTTGAAAAAAGCAGAATTTTTTCAGTTCCCGTTTGAACCCTATTTGGTTAAAAAGTGCCACTTTACAATGCTACTAGATAAAAATGAGAAAAACGTCACAATGATGAGGAAGAACTCCAGAGAAATTCGACAGTATTGTATTGTTCTTCCAGGTCTAATTAAAAGCAATAGCGGGAACTGTAGTGCCAGATGGACAGGAATTAATAAAAGCTGCTACTTCACTTTTTTGCTAAAGTTGAGACACTCCAGACTTGTACTTGATGATTCCTCTCTTTAAAGGATGGCCAGACAGTGGTCCAAATGTAGCACAGATCTAATGTGTTATCCAAACAAGCAGAGCAAGCAGGAGAGTCTCCTGTCTGTGAGAGTAAGTTGTTGAATTCAGAGTCCTCAGCAGGCCACATTATTAGCAAATGATGAAAAAGTCATACGCTCCTTCGTCACAACAACGGGCCTTGTGTCTTCATCCAATGTTTGTAATAGAGAGATCATCAGCAGGAACAAATGACATCAGAGAACTTTGTGTTGTGTGTTAACTATTCTACTATTAGCTGCAAGTGTTTGTAGCCATTTCACCATTGGAAGTTCTTTTAAAATGCGATACAGAACAGCGCATCTTCTACAGGAATTGCTACGCTGTTGTCCTCATCAGAAGCCATTATACTGCTGACAAATCTATGCGGTTGGCTGAGTTGGTGCTTTTGTCCCATGTGTTCATCTTTGTGGGAGACACACCCCCTTTGTTGCCGTTCATCTGTGGATTAAAACCAGATGTTTTGTGAAACATGTTTTGATTCTAATACCCTTGTGAAAAAGAACTGTGCTTAATTGTACTGAATGTGCACTTGTAGTGTACTTCAAATCTTAAAAGTATAATTTAAAAAAAAATGTGTTTGCAGATAATATAATATTAACAAATAAATAGCCACTTAAAGGGATAGTTCACCCAAAAATTATCCCATGATTCACTCACCCTCAAGCCATCCTAGGTGTATAGGACTATCCTCTTTCAGACGAACACAATCGGATATCCTTAGTCCTCCAAGGTTTATAATGGTAGTAAGGCGGGGGGGCAGATTTTGAAGCCCCAGAAAATGTACCCATCCATTATAAAAAATAATCCATACGGCTTCAGGGGGTTAATAAAGGCCTTTTGAAGCGAAGCAATGCATTTTTGTAAGAAAATATCCATATTTAAAACTTCATAAATTCAAATAACTAGCTTCTGACAGACGACCGTACGCAGAATGCGCAAGTCAGCTTGTGCCAAATGAGTAACCCACTGACGCAATGTATGATGCAGGATTTAGGAGAATCGTAAGCATAGACGCCTCTCATGGTTTAAATAAATCGGGCTATGCAACAAACTGAAGCTCCTCTTCTCTTATATTGACATCCTCCAACATTTCTCTTTAAAAATTTTCGTTTTAGACTTATAATTCATGACCGGTGTTTTGTTTTGCTCTATCCTCTGCGCTTCTGTGTTCATCATTACGTCATGCGTCGGGTCAGGGGTTACTCTTCCACCACAAATCGATGCGTACGACTGTCTGCTGGAAACTAGTAATTATAGTTAATAAAGTTTTAAATATGGAGATTTTCCTTACAAGAAACCCCTGGAGCCGTGTGGAGTACTTTTACGATGGATGCACTTTTTTTTTTTTGCTTCAAACCATTATAAACCTTGGAGAACTAGGGATATTTTTAAATATACAGTATCTCACAGAAGTGAGTACACCCCTCACATTTTTGTAAATATTTGATTATATCTTTTCACGTGACAACACTGAAGAAATGACACTTTGCTTCAATGTAAAGTAGTGAGTGTACAGCTTGTAAATTTGCTGTCCCCTCCAAATAACTCAACACACAGCCATTAATGTCTAAACCGCTGGCCACAAAAGTGAGTACACCCATAAGTGAAAATGTCCAAATTGGGCCCAAAGTGTCAATATTTTGTGTGGCCACCATTATTTTCCAGCACTGCCTTAACCCTCTTGGGCATGGAGTTCACCAGAGCTTCACAGGTTGCCACTGGAGTCCTCTTCCACTCCTCCATGACGACATCACGGAGCTGGTGGATGTTAGAGACCTTGCGCTTCTCCACCTTCTGTTTGAGGATGCCCCACAGATGCTCAATAGGGTTTAGGTACCCTCAGCTTCTTTAGCAAGGCAGTGGTCGTCTTGGAGGTGTGTTTGGGGTCATTATCATGTTGGAATACTGCCCTGCGGCCATGCTTGACTGTAGGCAAGACACACTTGTCTTTGTACTCCTCACCTGGTTGCCGCCACACACACTTGACACCATCTGAACCAAATAAGTTTATTTTGGTCTCATCAGACCACAGGACATGGTTCCAGTAATCCATGTCCTTAGTCTGCTTGTCTTCAGCAAACTGTTTGCGGGCGTTTTCTTGTGCATCATCTTTAGAAGAGGCTTCCTTCTGGGACGACAGCCATTCAGACCAATTTGATGCAGTGTGCGGCGTATGGTCTGAGCACTGACAGGCTGACCCCCCACCCCTTTAACCTCTGCAGCAATTCTGGCAGCACTCATACATCTATTTCCCAAACACAACCTCTGGATATGCTCCCCATTCACACCTGAGACCTTGTAACACTAACGAGTGACATGACACCGGGGAGAGAAAATGGCTAATTGTATAGAATATTTAAATAAAATATTTACAAAAATGTGAGGGGTGTACTCACTTCTGTGAGATACTGTATCTCCGATTGTGTTCGTCTGAAAGAAGATAGTCATATACACCTAGGATTGCTTGAGGGTGAGTAAATCATGAGATCATTTTCATTTTTGGATAAACTAACCCTTTAAGTGTTGTTACGCACTCATGGTGTCTAGGGCTTATTGAGAACATAACAAAAGTTTAAAAAAAAAGTGGTTTTAAATA
Organism: Ctenopharyngodon idella; assembly: GCF_019924925.1. Taxonomy (NCBI): domain Eukaryota; kingdom Metazoa; phylum Chordata; class Actinopteri; order Cypriniformes; family Xenocyprididae; genus Ctenopharyngodon; species Ctenopharyngodon idella. The sequence continues at coordinate 14,766,614 of NC_067227.1, forward strand.
AATTAAATGAACGAATGAATGAGAAATCACCTTTTCCTCTATCCCAGCTCTTTTCACCTTTTCAGTTAATAATTCTCACAAAGGTTCACACAATTCTCCTCCATTTAACACAAAGAGAGTACAATTTCATTTCATTTTTTTTTTTAAAGTGCACTTTGTAATAATGTCAAATTAAACGTTTTTAAAGTACATATTAAATCATGTTTTAACAATATTTTGACATGCTGTAAAGAAATACACTTATTTTGATTTGCTGGCTAACATACTAAAGCACGTGTAAAGTATTTGATTATAATTTTAACTGTAGTGTTATTCGATATTACAATTAAAGTTAATTTTTTAAATGTTCTAAATTGCAACTTCATTACAAACGTGCAATTACAAATATATATACATGGCATACAAATTTCAGTAGGAACGACATAAAAGTATATTTGGTAACACTTAACAATAAGGTTCATTAGTTAAACATTAGTTAATGTATTAACTAACATGAACTAACCATAAGCAATACATTTGTTACTGTATTTACTAATCTTTGTTAACATAGTTAATTAAAATACAGTTGTTCATCATTTGTTCGTGTTAGTTCACAGTGCATTAACTAATGTTAACAAGATTTTAATAATGTATTAGTAAATGTTGAAATTAACATTAACAAAGATTAATAAATGCTGTAGAAGTGCAGTTCATTATTAGTTCATGTTAACTAATATAGTTAACTAATGAACCTTATTGTAAAGTGTTACCGTAAATTTAATGCTTGTCATTACATTGAGCAGTTCACTTTAATCCATATTTTAAAGTCAATAGAAGTAATTATAAAATTACAAAAATGTACCTAAGTCCTACTGAAGTGGGCCAAAAAGCACTGTTACAGGTAAGTTCAAATAACTGCATTTAATATATTTAAACTATAAATCATTTTAATTTAATTTGTAAACATGGAAATAAGTGTCCGAAAACATTTAATTCAGTGTGCACTTAAGTATATTCTTTTAAAGAACATTATTTCTGTAATAAGTGCTCTTTTTGAAAGTACTATCAAAAAGGTAATTGTAAAATCACTGGTCATGAAAAATACAAATGTAAAAATGAAAACAACTGGAATTACTCACAATGTCTGAGTTGAAAGGTTTGACGTTGATGTTGCGGATTGAGCTGCTGGTTAAAGTCCACACTTTGGTTTTGTGTTTGAAAGCAGCTCTGACCTGTAGAGCAGTAATAAGACATGAAATCTGTTAACAAACATCATGTTTGACACTTAGTTTTTATATCTCAAATAGAGATTGTGAATGAGTTTGAAAGTGTCTCTAAAGGCCAATTCACACTGTGCCATTTTGTCGGGTTTTGTTGGATCAATGTGTTATGTCGGAGCTTGTTTTTGCTGGATAAACATGCTAAATTGGCACTTGTCGGGTCGTAGAACTGACGTACTGTAATCTGGTCTGTGGTGGTTGGCGTCTGTCAGTGCAGTGCGAATTGGCTTAAAATGTGCATTCACATAATGCAGTATCAAATCATCACCACTAGACGGCGATCACACTTCAACTCCATAAAACATGCATCATTTACACCAGTTTGCTGCGGGAACGTCAGACATTTTCCCCTGACATAAAGCACAGACTTCAGACACAGCTGCACAAACACACTCTTACCTCAGAGTTTAACAGACAGTGAAACAGGAATATGAAGAACCCCTTCAGGAAACCAAAAAACAAAAAAAACAACAGATAACACTAAATATTGTGAAAGCGCTCCAATTCACATCTGCAAAAGTTCTTACAAGTCAGTCCAGGTCCAAAGTCATTTCAAACATTGTTATGCCTCATATTTTTTTAAAGCTGACATTGTTTGGCGAACACACTGTTGACTTTGGAAGCTGTTATGTAAGTGAAAATCAATCAGTTTGAGTAAGACCTGTGGTCATTAGTGCAGCGCTGTTGTGTTACACAGTAGTGATGTCTGACCTGTAGTGAGTTAAACACTGCAAACATGTACTGGAAAAGCAGGGAGTGGTCGTTCACTGCCAGAACTCCGAAGATCCATGATATGCCCAGGATGGGCAAGAGTACCGCCACCGCTTTGGTCGTCAACCTACAAAGACACACACACACCTATGAAAAAAGTAAATGCAAGATGGCCGATATTACATTCATGATAGCAGATCAACTTACTTCACAGAGTTGGCGTCTCCGTGAACCTTATAGTTCTCAGCACTGATCCTGGATATGATTCGCGTCACAGCTACCAAAATGCCAATGTTCACCTGGATGGAAGAGATTACAACATTATAGATGTTCCTTTCATGCTCACCTAGTGTAGTGCATTTAACACACCTCATTAACAGCTACTTACCATTATAACAAACAGAGCAGGGGCTACAAAAGCCCAAATCGCCCCATTATTCAGAGACAGCCAGCAACTAGTACAGAGAAAGACAAGTCAACAGATTAGTCAACTTTTCTCTTCAAACTGGACATCTGCTGACCATGTCATGACCCACAGTGTTGTTATGGTAACTTACTTGCCAGTCTCTCCATAGCTGTTGAGTGACAAGGTCATAGACACCACACAAATGACCAGAGGGCATCCTGAGAAAAGACATGTGCATTTTCAGAGGGAAATTTCAATAGTAACATAAATTCAAGCAGTGCCCTGACATGCTATACTTAATCTAAAAGTACTTTAAACTACATTTTTCTAATTCATGTACAATTATTCACACTTTTAATAACTCATTTGTCACACTGCAGGATGTTTTTAATGATTGGCAAAAAGCCAAATGGTGGTTAAAAATGGTACAAATATACTGTACATACATATTAATAAATACATATGGTTTATAATTTATTAAATAATGTTAATGTAAATTTTTATATATAGTATTTCCCATTAAATTATAAAACTTGAAATGTTGAAAATGCATTACCGCTCAAACTTTTTTTTTTTTTTAAGAAATTAATACTTTTATTCAGCAAGGATGCAATAAATTGATCAAAAGTGACAGAATGTTAAACTGTTACAAAAATGTATTTCAATTTTCTGAAGATTTCTGAAGGATCATGTGACACTGAAGACACTGATACTGAAAATTCAGTGTTACCATCACAAGAATAAATCACTTGTATTTAAGTAAGCAATAAGGTACGAGAGGCTGTGCTGTATCGTGAATTCATCACGGCTGAAGGGTGTTGTTAGGCACGACAAGAAGCCCTTCAGTCGTGACCTATTCACGATACAGCACTAGCCTCGAGTACCTTATTGCTTTTATAAAACGGTTACCACACAATACAAATATTAAAGCCAGAAATATGTAACAATGCAACTTTCATGAAGTAAACTCTTACTAAAAGCCTTCCTTCTGCTGGAAAATATAGTCCCTGACCATGAACAGCAACAGAAGTTACATTATTACGCCATTAGATGGCGGCAAAGACTCTTTAAGAGTGTGTCAGTCAGTAGCAAAGACTTTAACATTGAAAAGACTGAATTGTTGTGAACACTGAACAAGACGCAACTGACAAATGCTTTGACTAGTGCTGTCAGTCACGGAAAACCCCTTAACTGTTGAAAGGACAAGATAATACATTGGACATTTAAACAGATTTTTTATTATGAACATAGGACTGACCTGAAGGAAAATGATAAATCTGAATGCAGGTAATAAACTCGCTCAATCGTTCTCTTTCTCACAATACTCTTCTACATAATACAGTAAGCTTCAATGAACAATATCAATTGAGAACATACAGTTTACGTTGCTAAGAGTGGTTGCTAAGGGTGCTGTGCAGTGATACACAGAACCGTTGGGTGAAGCGGTCATAGCCGTGTTTTATTGTGAATAAAACACAGCTACTGACCAATCAGAATCAAGGACAGGAACTAACCGTTTTATAAATAGAAATATGTTATTTTAAATTGCAATTATATTTCACAATATTACAGTTTTTTTTTACTGTATTTTGATCAAATAAATGCAGCCTTTGAGTATATAGCTTCTTGGCAGAGTTGCCAAATCCTCTCTCTCTCACCATATGTTTTTGTTATATATGAATGACGTGCTAAAAGACAAATGTTTGCGGGGAAAAACCTGGAACATTATTGGATCTAAAAATACCTTGTTATAAAACTCAGCATAGAAGTTTTCAGATTATGTCGTAGGAACTAAAATAAGAACTGTTGGACTGTGGCCGGTTGTTTCGTGCCACCATAAATAAAGAACCGAATAGCTGTGCCAAAGGCTTTTAGAAAGGGAGTAGACTTCAGTCTAAAATAATGACTTAAGTCTAACAAAGCCAGTTTTCTTCATCCACATTGAGCCAATCTCATGTGTCACATGGGATTACAAATAAACATGCCTTTTTATTTAAAACATTTTCATATGTAATAATGAAAAACACCTTCAGTTATCAGTGCCAACTTTGAATGTACTAATAAAAGTGTATATTGATTTACTTCAAGGCCCCTTGTAGCTCTGGTAATGTCATTGTATGTGAAAAAAGGCAGATTATAAACTGTTCTCAAAAGAGCGAGTGAGAAAATAAGATAAAACACATGATGTCTATTAGCACATCTGCACATTTGAGAGCAGCTTAATTAATAACAGTGACGGCATCATTAGCGATGACCCACTGAAGACTTAGCTAAGATTTAATGTCCTTTTATCTATACTGACAGCTCAGACAGACTGTAACACACAAATGTCTTTTTTTCCTCCCTTTTTCAAAAACACTGCCACATCAGTCATGGCTGAGGGAGGAGGCTGATCTCTCTCAGCGCTAATGCCTGCCGTGGGACAACCTCATTTGACATTTGGGTTTGTGTATTACACTGAATCAGGTCGTTTAAGGCAAATGAAATAGATCTGATGTTTTCTTCTCAGCGTGTGTGATTCTGTACGTTGGATCAAGCATGTCTGTGTGTAATGAAGTGTGCAGTTTATATGAATGTGTGTGTATACACAGAGATGAATTCATTAAACAGCACCACTGTATCTGTGGTATTTTTAGTTCAAAATCTGGTGTCTTACTCACAAATTACCCATAATACAGTTTATGTGCTAAACCACATTTAAATCACACCTTAAATCTTAGCTGTTTTTTATGGCTTTTAACCAGTTACTGTTTATATTATGTGATTTATTGCTGTTATGGTATGTTAGTATCTTATTCTTTTTTTTTAATGTTAAGTTATGGAAAGCACATTGGTTAACATGTTGTTTTAATTGTGCTATATAAATAAAGTTTGATACATTGACACTGACATTGACAAATGAAGTCTGGGTCTCATTCAGTAGTAATTGTGTTGTATTTGTATGCACAAGGGAACTTTCATTCATGCATATGCACATGAATTTGTTCTTAGCCTCATTGTAATGTTATTGAATTTGGAGTATTCTAAATAAGCAATTTGTATAAAACAAGCCCAAATCATCTCCATATAATGGCTTTCCGCACAACCTTTCCTTTACAGCCTTTCGTCACTCTCAGCAGCGAACATATGATTCTCTCTAAAGACGCATTCTCATTCCTCAGGAAATACCACATGTGCCATCCTCAAAAGCAGTTCAAACACACTAGATAACACAGATTACAGACCTCTCATTACCCAGCTGTACATATGCTTGTGCATTTTTATACAGAGAAACCTTGCAGCTCATACTGTAACCAAAGTCCCTTTAAGACAAGTCATTTCACTCGGCGGCCATCTTTGAAACGCCTCTCAGGCATGCAAGTGCAGCTCCTGTCTCTTTGAATGGGGAAACATCAAATTCTCCAAAACTGTTCGCCAAGTTTACAATTAAATTTCATATTTGAAATCACCAATGAAATCTGACAACAACTGTCTCATAAATTTTGGTTCTAAAGGCTCGAATCATGACAAAAAAAACCTGCATTTTTTAGGCTGGACCGAGCTAATGTGCATAAGCAGTCCTAAGCGTGCATGTCAGAAAGCTGACTGTTTCTATAGGAACCGGAGCTTCTAATGGTAGCTGCAGTGATGCGGCGACTTTACCAATCGGCGATTGGCTCTTTTATTTAGAAGGCGGGTCTTCATAGTAATAAGAGTGCACCATCTTTCTGTATCTATAGTCTTTGCTATAACACACCTTTTACTCTTTTACTGTATATGATGAAATATTTATGTGTAAAATTAATGTAAATGATGAATTTTATCAAATGTTATTGGTGAATCATCATTTGTTCATGAAAAAGTTTGTACGCAAATTTCATGCACAAATCCTTGCGTATGCATGATTAGTGAATGAGGCAGCGTCTTTTCAGCTCAAATGGCTCACTTATATGTAAACTCTGCTCTGTCTGGTACTATTAAAACTATGCTTTTGCATCCACAGAAAGCAGGTGGTAAATGAAATTTCTCTTAAAAGATACACTTGTGTATATTTTCTACTTATCATGTCAGTAAATGATTGAGAAGAGTTTAAACTGGAGATAAATTCAAATGCGTTGTAGAGGCAAGGGCATTTTCAGCACTTTTAAGAGGTGATTCTGGTGTGTGGATTACAGTGGAATACAGTGTCATGTGGCAATTTTTTTATGATTTGCTGCATTCTGTACCTGCAAGATGTTGTACTCACCCCATCCGATGGCATAGTAATAAAAGTGTTTGCTGCCCTCCGAGCTGAACACCTTGATCACCATGCTGTAGAGATGCAGTCCTTCCACCAGCATCCAGGCGAACGCACAGAGGAAGAAGAAATGCAGCAACACGGCCATGATCTTACATGGGAGCTGGGAGACGGAGAACAGTATCATTCACTGTGGCCTTTAGGATCAGGACAAGTGTCTAGACAACATGCACTGCACAGAAAACTGATCTATTTTGTGAATCAGTGCTAATGTAATAGATGCTATTAAAATAAACACGTGGGCGACAGTGTCATTGAGCTAAGCGGGTGTTCAGCCAAGTCCTCAAACAGAGGAAGCACAATTAAATTAACTGAGTATCAAATGAATCTGTCCATAATGCCAGAGGCATGTTAGGAGATTAGTGCAGTCATCGGCTCTTTCCACCTTATTGGATTTCTTTATGTAATGACAACATGTTTCTGATACTAATGATGATACGATAATCACCATAGACAACAAACACAATTATACACAATCTCTTCTTGTAAATAAGATGCTGATGTCATTTGAACATTTCATAAGCGTCTGGGGGCAGTCGTGGCCCAATGGTTAGAAAGTCAATCTGGTAACCCGACGGTTGTGGGTTTGAGTCTCAATACCTGCAGGAAATTACTTGACTACTCACTACTCCTAATGTGTGTGCGCTAACTTGGATGGGTTAATGCAAAGCACAAATTCTGAGTATGGGTTACCATACTTGGCCTACACATGTCACTTCAACTTTTCACTTTTTTTTTTCAACAATATATGTTGTGGAAAATTATTATTCTTTGCAAACTCCCATTTTTTTTTTTTTTAGTTATTGTCTCTGCTAATGTAGTACAGAACTGAGGCATGCAGTGGCATACAGCAAACTTCAAAAAGTGTGGTGCAGGATGACTTAAAATATTTAAATCAATATATTATTAAAATAATCATGTCGTTCCAAACCCGTAAGACCTTCTTTCATCTTAAGAACACAAATTAAGATATGTTTGATAAAATCCAAGGTTTTTATCCCCCAGTCTCGTACGCAGTTGACGTAGTGAACACAGTTCAGCGCTTCCGTGTTCTACGTCTGAATGCTGTCTCAGTATTGGCCGCCGCTGTTCACTTGAGCACTACGACGTATGCGTGTGATGCTGACGCGGGAACCAGCCAATACTGAGCTGCCGTTCGGACGTAGAACACAGAAGCGCTGAACTGTGTTCATTGCGTCAACAGCGTAGGAGAATGACAGTGTAGAGAAGAATTTTTATTTTTTTTTTGCACACAAAAAGTATTTTCGTCGCTTCATAACATTAAGGTTGAACCACTGTAGTCACGTTGACTATTTTAACAATGTTTTTACTACTTTTCTGGACCTTGAATGACGGTAATTACGCTGCTTTCTGTGGGGGATAAAAATAACCTTGGATTTCATCAAAAATATCTTAATTTGTGTTCTGAAGATAAACAAAGGTCTCACGGGTTTGGAACGACATGAGGGTGAGTAATTAATGACAGAAATTTCATTTTTGGGTGAACTAACCCTTTAATATATCAATACTACCAGTATCTGTATCTTATAACTGTTTGAAAACAAGCATCTTTGTCATAATTACAGCAGAAATACTAAATATATCGTGTTGGACAATGGGGGGCCTTTGAGCCAAAAAGTCTGAGAACCACTGCTTTGATGAAATAGAATTGTGCTGAAATTGAGATGGACTCACAGTGCTGGGACTGAAGCGGAAACTGATGAGCAGAAGGATCTGAGCAACCAAGATGGCAAATGCCAAGTTGGCATGAATATGGTAACGCTGGTTACGGATGGTGCTAACGGACCTGTATACACAGAAAAAAAAGGTATGAATTTGAAATAGTAATGGTGGAGAAACACTAAAGGCTTTTAGTGTTTAATTCAATGAAATCACAAGTTATCATATTAAAAAAATCTAAAAGGAACAGGTTTAATCATGTAGATAAACCTTTTTTTGATTATATTTAAAAAAAAAGATTATAATCATGCAAGTTCACAAATCAATATGGGCTACTTACGACAACACGGCAAAGGTCACCAGTGTAATTGCCAGGCAGAAAATAGAGATAGAGCAGCCGATGTAACTAATTGCGGACAGCGCCACCTTGTGGGCCTTTGAGAGCTGTGGTGGAGACAAATGTGACAGCACAGGCAATGAGATAATAATATCTGAATTTGGCTTGAGTGTAAAACACGGTACTGAAGGGGGTTAAATGAGTTAAAAACCCCAGATGTTACTGCATATAAGAAACAGTGAATACCACAGCAACAATTCACTGATTGTAAAGTCAAAGGTTACCAATGACCAGCTGTACTTGGATTGACGTTTGCATAATATTAAATGACTTGAAAGTTTCAACATCATTTCATCAGAACAAACCTGCCTGAGGCTGACATCAATCCAATCAATCAAATCATTTCTTGGAACAAAATGTTTTTCTTAAAGAGCACTAACTATTTGCAGACAAGGTAGACCAAAGGTTGAGAAAAGATGAACAGTAACAGGCTTGCTTTATATATCAAATATACATTTATAAGTATCTATATATTCAGCACATTAACCCTGAATATTTCTCTTATATACAACTTGTAATACAACACCATTCAAAAGTTTTGAGTCAGTAATATTTTACTTAAAATTAATACTTTTATTCAGCAAGGATGCATTAAATTTACCAAAACTGATAGTAAAGACATTTATAATGCTTATTTAACAAAATATTTCTATTTCAAATAAATGCTGTTCTTTTGAACTTTATATTCATCATAGAATCTTGAAAAAAAAATGTATCATGATTTCCACAATAATATTTATCAGCACAACTGTTTTCAACATTGTTATTAATAAGAATAAGACATTCTTGAGCACCAAATCAGCATTTGATTTATGAAAGACCATGTGTTACTTTAAATTGTAATAATATTTCACAATATTACTGTTTTTACTGTATTTTTGATCAAATAAATGCAGCATTGGTGAGCATAAGAAAAAAAACATTACTGACCCCAAACTTTTAAACATAAGTGTAGTGTACATGTGACATCTGGGGCCGTATTCACAAAACATTTTATCTTACCACTAAGAGTTCTCCTAAATAGCAGTAAAAGTTCTTAGCTAAGAGTTTTCTCTTAAAACCTATTCACAAAACTGCTGATACAAACTTTTACTAAGGAATAGATAGAAGTCTTAAGCTACGAGTAAGGGCGGGGTTGACCTCGTTGCTATGGATGATGTTAACACACTTACTAACTATGCCTACAGTGATTGGCTGAAGGGGGAGGAGTCTCTGTCAGCGATTTAATCATAGAAATATTGTAGAACGAGATATCATGTTTCCATATTCAAATAAAGGTTTTAAAATACAAATGTTGCCATATTCAAAGAAAGATTTTTTTAATAAAATATTGAAATACAGATTTTAAAATGTAGGCTAAGTGTCACTAATTAAACTAGTATATGTTCAGCTAATTGTCAGCCTCTTACATGTCTGTGTCTCGAGAGATTGCAGAATTCAAGTGATAAATGATGCTTTATAAACACAGGTTTTGGAGGAGCACGTTCAAACGGTCTATCTAATCAGCTCGAGTGAAGGTATATATACACAGACGAGAGCCGTCTCACCTTGCCTCGACAGTTTTCTGCATCCCTCTGCCACCCCGTTCCTCACTCTCAGCTGGGATACAGGGCGAACTCTGGGTTTGGGCTAAATAAATTCCAAGCTCGGAGTTTGGGCTGAATAAATTCCAAATAAATTCCAAGATAGGAGCCCTCGATCCCCTTGGATAGCACGCCAAATACGCTTATTATATATGTATTTTTTTTACTCTATTCGATCATTTCTAATTGTGAACTTGTGAAAACAACTGCCACAGGAAATAGTACATTATTTATTTAGTTATTTATTAAAGATTTATTTTTGGCATTTTATTGTATTCAAATCTATAAATCAAAATATGAATTGCATTTATGAAGAAAAGGTCCAGCACCTAAGGCTCTATCGCTATTGCCTCATGGTGTACAGTGTTTTTAGGTGGATTAGGATTGTTTGTGATTTGGTCTTAGTGACTTAGGAGTCTTCTTGACTACTCCTAATGTTTCACAGATTTAGGAGCTAGTTTTAGCGCTAAAATGCTTTGTGAAATACTCTTAGAGCAAAAATTTAGGAGTCCTAAATTTAGGACTGACACGCCCATTATTTTTAAGAGTTTCTCCTAAATCTGTAAGTTAGGAGCTACTTTTAGCCTTAAGATGTTTTGAGAATACGGCCCCAGTTTGACTACTCACATCACAGTTTATTACTATAAAATATTACTACTAAAACTGAGACTAAACTAAAATTTAAACTAATTTATAGCATTTTTCGAAACTAATGGCTTATTCTTTTACTCTGTACTTCCACAAATTAAGATGTTATATTAACTGCTTCAAACCATCTAAATTTCGAAACGCTGAGCCTTGTTTGCTGGCATCACATGACTTGGTCTTGGTACGCACTTTTAAGCACTGATTGGAAGCAGAAGGTTCATAAATGTTTAAAAACTACAAAACAGAACTTGATTTTGCCCATCACAACTTAGATAGAGAGTGTAAAATGGTTATTAAAAACAAATTTACCAGTTTTTTGGCGCAAAAACCCTTGACTAACAGATTTTCATGATATGACCCCTTATAACCATCTGTTGATAAAGAGTGAACAGATTTATTCCCAAACATCCGTTAGGATATAGAGCTGTATTGTTACAGTTTCTCTGACCCAGTGCCAGTAATTGGCAGTCAGTGTTGCGTCTGCACGTCGGGCCCATTGGCAGTTGTTTTCCTCCATAATTCTATTTCCGTGCGTGGGTTCGATCGTACATTAACTCAGCTTCCTGCCTTGTGATTATCGCGGTCCCAGAATATCGAGGATCTGCAGAGCGGTGGAGAAAGCACGATTTCCTCCAGGCTTGAAGTACTGAGGTGAGCCGCTAATTGAGGCCCCGGCAGAGGCGGGCATTAGCATCAAAGCTCCAGAGGAGATAATTACATGACTGAGCGAGGACAGATTTTCTCAACAAACACATGCAGATGATAGACGCGGAAGAGCCAGGCTGCACCTGGGTGCCTCGGTTTGGCTCACGTACCATCAGAGAACAAACCTCGAAATGGCAATCTGCCTTCGTGTGAAGCAATATGTCTCTCATCTTCACAAACATGTCCCTACTTAGTGAGTACATCTTGCTGACAGCATCTTTAGCCTGACTTAAATTCGCTCTTCAGCTCTCTTTAAATAAATCAACAGGACAAGGGTTACCAAAATATCAAGCTGTGCTTGTCGTTCTGTATTTCAAAGGCAGATGTTATTTACAAGCTGTCTCTGACAGATGACAATCCATTTGTCCACCCAAACCCAACTCACAGTCCTGGACCCACACAGTCTTTGACTAGTGGCCTCCCCTGAGACACTTTCACACACAACGATGAGTTTCGAATGAACTAGAAACAAAATCCTGCACGTCACCCTTGGAGAAGTGTCTCAACTGCGTCCAAACTGTCTTCTCTAGTTGAGCTCTGCTGCTGATTTACAGAGAATCTCAGCCAATCAAAACCTCAAGCCCTGCAAGCTGCTGGCTCGCAGCGGACAAGAAACACAGTCAGCATCGCATTCATCGGCGTGCCTTGGTGTTTTCAAAGATCCCTGCTGGGATATGACCTAAATGCTCAATCAAGGTATCTTGAGAAGTTCCACTAACATCAGGGCCCACTGCCAGTTTTGTACTGTATGTGCATATTTCTGGAAATCAGCTTAGATAAGACTTAGGTAGTCAGACATAGACGTCACAGATTTTGCTGGTACTGCTTGTGCTTATATCTGTAAAGCAGGATTCAGTAGTCTTGTTTGCAGTAAGGGTCTTTGCACACTGAGTCCAAAATTCTCATCCAAAATTTTCGCAAAATAAATACGACCTTACTTCGGTCAATCACGTTCACACACTGCCTCTGAAACTTTCGTCCGTCATAAAAAAATTCAGATCAGGTTCCATTTTCTGCATTTTTCGCATCCATAGCAAGCATTTTGAGAGGTGTTTTGACAATTCAGAGCCACCGTACAAGCAAACACCAAAATCCATGATGGTGTCTGACAAGTTGATCCACTTTGTCTCAAAGCACAAAGCACTATATGACAAACAAAGTGCAGAATACATATATACTGGAGGTCTTCTTTTTAATATGTGGCTTCAGTATTGCTAGCAAAGCATCATACTGAGCCACTGACATTCTGAAGTTAAATTTGAATCACTCGGAATAATCTCGTAGCTCCTTGATAAAGAGGTGGAAATCTCCTTCCTCTCTCCATGCAATCTTAGGACTGGATGGACCCAATATTTCCTCTTTCTTTTTCTCTTTTTAAGAAGAGAACAACAAAATCATCCTCACTTGAAGACTTCATTTTTTTTTTTTTTTTTCGCAACAGATTAGGCTAATTAATACGCATTGGACTAAGTGTGCAAAGTTTCTGTGTGTGACGAATTTTTAGGATGACGAATATGAAAAAACGCATACGAAAATTTCGGACTCAGTGTGCAAAGTCCTTAAGACCAAATTAGAAATAACAGCGGAGATGAAATGCATGCTTTCATCTAAAAGGGGCTGTTCAGACAGAATGCGTTCTTGCATTCAAAAAAAAAAGTACAGTAGAAGCCCAATGGAATGGAGGAAATTCAAAAGTATTGATATTTATTATTTATTTATATCTGTATTCATAGCATTTCTTCATAGCAGATTAATTGAAAAAGCAGTATGTCTAACCTGTTTCTACGGAAGACATAACGTCTTCCCCTACTTAAAGGGATAGTTCACCCAAAAATGAAAATTCTGTCATCATTTACTCCCCCCCAAGTTGTTCCAAACCTGTATAAATTTATTTGTTCTGCTGAACACAAAGGAAGATATTTGGAAGAATGTTTGTAACCAAACAGATCTGTTTGGTATTTATACCAATTCAAATTTATACAGGTTTGGAACAACTTGAAGGGGAGTAAATGATGACAGAATTTTTATTTTTGGGTGAACTATCCCTTTAAGACATATCGCCAAACTTTGTTTATGACAATGTGAGACACACATTCTCAAAAAATTTTGCAATAATAAATTGTATTTTAAAAAAACACATTATAATTTTATGTTAGTATGTAAAACACAAAAAGAGCTGTAAAGTTCTTGAATCATTTGAATCAACCTAATGTTTTTCCAAAGTAAGCAAGATGGATGGTAATTCATCTAGCGCAAATTAAAAATGGCAGCAGACACTGAGTGACATTGAGAGTGCCTCACCTCCATGGGAACCACTTGCATAAGGATGGCGAAGTTTGTCAGATGGTTACACAAGCAAATGGAGAAGGACAGGTTTCCATCAGCTCTCACACACCCCTCATTGGACCACACACCTTCCTTGGAGCTGAAACACACACACACAAATATTATATTATACAGGTTTAATTGAGCATAACAGTTGCTGGAGTTATTCATTGTTTATATTGAAACCATATGCATTCACACCCTCGTCCAGCGTTAATGGAATTACCAGAGAGTTATTAATCAAATCTGATCTAAACTAAATCAAAACTAACGTAAGATCCCATTAATCTCAGTTAGAGCAAATATTCCAGCTTCATCACTCCATTATAGATGCAGTCATTTATTAAATACCCACATGGGAGAAAGAGCGAACAAGCATGAGAAAGAATGAGAGAGAGAGAAGACTCACTCCAAATCAAACATGCTCTATTTCAAATTATTCACATTTTTCACATGATCCTAAAATTGGCTCCGTTACCTTGCCTTAAGTGATTTCTCGGGTATAGCTCTTATGGTATAAAATTGCTTTTAATCAACAACAGACTTTCGTGATTTCTAACATACTCGTTTGAATGATGAATTGGAAGAAAGACTGAAAGATTTAGACTGCAAGATCAATTACAATACTGACAATTCTATTAATGAAATAGTCAAAATGAAGATGTTTAAAATGCTGGATATCATGATGTGGATGTGCTAAATGTCATAAAGCTAACCTAGTGTATTTCTGACCCTTAAGTGGGTAAAGGATAACAGTGGGATATAAATACAAGACACTCATATTGATATATTAAAGCACTTCCTGACAAGCTTTAACAGGAAACGTGAAATGAGACACATTAAAATGACAGATAGAGAGAGATAGATGGAAGAGAGAGAATATACAGGAAGGACTGCATAAATATCTCTGGACAGTGAGACTGAAGATAAAAGTTGGGAAATCCTTAAAAGGTCTAAAAATGTCCTACATTGCGATCTTAATCATTTTAACAGAAAAGTATGTAAAAATACCACAGTAAAGCTGTTAACTAAGTTATAAAAATGAGAATTTTACATTAAAGTACCGTAAAAAGTTAGTAAAAATACAAAAAATTTTATAATTCACAATAAAAAACAGTAAGTGGACATTCTCAGAGGTCCATGCGTGACACAATAACATTTGATTTCATATTTTATTTAAATAGTTACTATTTAAATTAATTAATGTTTTTTGGGGGTTATTATGGTTGTTATCAGTATATATTTAAAGTACACAGCATATTTTAATAGTTAATAGTAAGTTATAAAACATACAAGCACTAAAACGGCATTTCAAAATGCCAGTCACTATATATATATTTTTTTTTCCTATTAATGTATATATTTCCCTTGGATTTATTCTTCCATGTTTTTAAGGCCAATATGAATATTTGGTTACATTCTTGCAAATAACAAACAAATAATTGTTAAATATGAAACATTTGTGTGCATAGAGTAGCACCTGAAGCTGTGAGACCCACCTGTAGTCTAGGAAAGCGCAGTACAGGAACACTTTATTACTTTGGTTTAAGGCCAGGAGCTGCTGTTCTTTACTCTGAAAGATAGGAAACCAGCACAATTAAGAATGAAACATCACAGCTGTTATGTCCTATCACAGTATATTCCTTCTTAAGGTGGTTACATTAGTGCCGAGCAAAATTTCGCAGAGCAGTGGTAAATGTGACTGCACCTTCAGTGTCATTCAGTCCAAAAGGTTCACTCCGTCACACCAGAGGTTTGAGACAAGTGTTGCAGTATCAGTGGTGATCAACATACAACCACAGTCTCTCACATCAAGAGATTAGAGGCCAATATTGCTAAATATTTCAGAATGTGCACACATACATGCACAATCCCTTCAAATAAATACATACGCTCAGAAACAAGAACGCTTTGCATCTCCTCTCAAAAGTCAGTCTCACAGAATATCCATGATTACATGGAGGACACTATAAGGAATCAGAACGGAGTAAAGAACAGACCCATATTCCAGACAGGAATGGAAAAGAGCTGGTAGAGAGGATGAAGGATGTTCGGAAATGACTTGGAAACTACCTCTAGTATATCAACCAGTCAAAGTGGTGATTATTTAAGAGAGGAAATAAACAAGAGAATTAGAAGGACATTCAAAATGTGATCCAGTTGTGGCTGCGTTTGACAGCAGATAAAAAGCATTGAGGAACACTCAGGGTGACAAGTTAAATGATAGCTGATGCTTCCCATTACTGATAGGTCTCTTAACAGTCACAACAAATTATTTGGTCAGAATGAACAGTTTGTAGCATTTTCCAAATCCTTCCTTATCCGCACATGGCTTTGAAGTGAGGTTAACCGAGCCCGTTTATATGTTTAAAAAGATGGTCTAACTAATGAAATGGTGGTTTAAATGAAAGTGGCTCAGTTTTTGTTGTTTTGCTGCCCGAAGGGAAACAAAACAGATCATTAACATCTAAATGAAAGAGCAGTGTGACTGAGTGATTGCATGGGTGTTTGGGAGACACAAACCTGGTGATTCATTTTTCTTTTTCATTTTTTTTTTAAGGGCCGTTTACACAACACCATTTTCAACTAAAAACGTTTCGGTGTCCTGAAAAACAAACCTTTTTTCAAAGTGCAAGTTTTTGAAAGCGAGTTCATCATCGCCTACAAAAACGCAAATTTGTGAAAACTGTGGTGTCAAGCACATGCATATTACGTTTGTAGTCTATAGTTGTCGTCTGTATGTGAAAAATGCAAAGGAAAAACTTCCATTTTTAGTACAACATTGTCATGTAAACGTACCCTAATTTTGCATTAATTGAATGGCTGGAATAAATGGTGTAAAGGACGTCAATGAGTTTCAGAGAGGGAAATGTTTGTGATTGAAATATAATTAATTTTGCGCACACTTTCCACTATTTTTTGTTAACCCTCTGGGGTCTGAGGATTTTTAGGGCCATGGAGAGGTTTGGACATGCCCTGACATTTGTGCTTTTTTCAGTTGTTCATAAACATATTAATGTAAAAAGTGTCATTACACTGTATTCAGCAGGAACTAGGCTACCATAATATGTGAGCAACACATATGTACATGTTTGTTGTTTTTGAAGGAATAACGTTTATGCGTGGTTATTGAAAAAAAAAAAAAAACTTAAGTCACTGAAATAAGGCCACAAAACTAATATTATATATGTGTTCACAAGACTTCTGGGTATTGGAGGTTGTAGACTAGAGTTTTTGCTTCAAAATGATGTAAATATTATCCTGCCTTCTCGTTCATATAAAACAATATATTGATTCAAATTTTGTAAGACACTTTTTGTCAAGAAACACAGTATGTGTGGAGGCGCGATTCTTCATGAATAATGCTGTGATTCACACCTGAGAAGACAAAGACCCACATAATGACCTGCATAATGACCCGCATAATGAGCCCTTTCAGTCAGGTGGGCTATGTGAAAAAACCCTCTGTGAACATGCTGATAAAAGTATTAACATAAATATAATGTCCACTCTTGACAAAAATAACATGATTTTTGTGATCTCATGCATGCATGTATTATTGCACATGAAGAAAATTTTGTATAGGCCTATTATAGTTTAAATTACAGTACCAGTCAAAAGATTGGACACATTACTGTTATAATGTTTTTAAAAGAAGTCTCAAGTCTCTAACAAAATAATGGTTTTCTATTTTAATATACTTTGTTAATGTGCAGTTGACAAACTATACATCATTAAAAAGATCTAAGACTCAAGCTTCACATTTTGACCTCTGTTTTACTCTTAAAATCTTATAGTGAGCATAATTTGTTAATAGCCTATGCGTCAGGAGTTATGAATATAAAAAACGAGTCGTTACCTTTGTCAAAACAACATCCATCAGGGCTTTTAGCTTAAAAGCATGCACATTTGGAGAAATATTGATGGATTCTCATATCCCACACAGCAGGAGACTCCTAGGCGGATCCGCATTCAAGTCGCCAAACCCGCGTGACTGTCACATTCGTTTTGGCACCGCCCAGAGGATCAGCTCCGCCTCCGGGCGGCGCCTTAAATTCTACTGTGAATCAGCGGATCCTGAGCTGACCCATGTCGGATCCGCGGACGCGCATGCGCCTTTACTGTAACTGTTGTATCAATTTGCAGGTCCCAAACGGACCCGCCGCGGAGGTAAGGTTTTAATCGCGGATGCGGAGCGGATGCAGCGCGGAGCCACGGCGGGTCCGCGATCCGCCTTCGTTGCAGATCCGTCACTGCGCGCAAGTGGACGCCGATACGGGTCCGTTCGCAGATACGTTCCAGAAGCCGCGATACCTCCGCGGCCGATCCGCCACGGAATACTTTTGCTGTGTGGGATGTTTATGTCAGTTTTCTATACAGAGGAGTAATATTTCTTCAGTATTTATTGTCATCACTATGAGCGCTGGAAGCTGTGTTTTCAATTCATACTTTCAGCCAGAGGGCGCTCTGTGCACATTTAGTCCACAAATGTCTCAGTGAAGAACAGGCATACCATGTGACACTCCAGGAACTAACAGAGGCTTCCAGAGATCGCTATAATCATGGCTATAACATGCAGATAAACACTTTTGAAGATAATAAATACACGATTGCGACGATGTATACATCTATTGCCTCAGAATTTGCGTCTGAATAGCGCTCGCTCCGTGGGCGTGGCCGCATTAGTGGATAATGAGCTGACTTACGGACGTCTGACATGTGTCTCTTTTCATTCAGATTACATAAACAGAAAATTTTTGTTTTTGATTTGACTTACACGATTTAAAACCTGACATTTCAACCGGGGGTATAATGCTATTTCATCCATTCTGACTTATTTACACTGTTAAAGAGTTGGATTCTCATGCTAAACATGGCCAAAGTTTCAAAACACGAGTTGGACGAATAACGGAGTATTTCTGTGCCAAAAATACTCTTCCAAAACCTTACGAACTTCGGGGTCTTTTTTTCAAGTATGGGCCTGAGTGGCGTAAACGGGGGCGGAATTCCTTGTACGGGCACTTCTCCTGGAAGAGCGCGCGTGCACACGTCGACCAGAGAGAGAGCAAGAGCACGCCCATCAACGCGCTTCGTTCGGCTTTACGGAAGTCATCAGCAGCGCTGCACAGGTCACAGGACTTGCTCGAGAAAGATTTGTCACTTTGTTTTTAGGCCACGAAATCAACAAAGTCACCAAAGAAGTGTGTTTTTGGTTGTGAGGGAAAGATAACCTTGCTTCCCAAAGAACCCAGTGGAGCTGAGAGATTTGTGCTCAAGCATTACATTGATGCGCTCTCAATATTTGTTATTAAAATAACCATAGAAACTGACAGTTTCAATCACTTTTTTATTGGTTAAAATGAATGGAGAATATCTCGTGTTTTTCCGTGGCTGCTCGAGCCCTCAGGATCGGCGCTTATGGTTTTATAAACAAGGCCGAGTTCTACGCCGGATTTACAGATCATTTGAAACTGAAAGATGGAGCGGTCACAGCGACAATGATCCCGGTCATGAGTCGGAACCGCAGGTGGTGAGTAAAACTGTATCAAATGTCTGTTTTGTTGGCAATAGGCGCCTAAGTGCATATAATGTAAACAATACGAACGTAGTGAATTCATAAATTCATTATTCATCATTCACTATACGCTATATTCATTATAATGATTCAAAAGTTATCCATGGATAATGCGATGGTGTATTGTGTGTGTTTAAATTTAGCTGACCATTGACAGCTTGCAGACGATCTCTACACAAAAGCTGCGCGTGCTCGTCACTCTATCTCCGCTCACACGACACGCCTCCAGGCGCTCGGCTGTTTTTGGAAAGACTCGGTACAGCGTATGTATCTCTTATAAATATGATAAAACTAAAGACTTTTCAGCGATATGAAGGATGCTATACTACTCTATAGGTACTTAAGTTTAACATGAGATTGGCAGAAACTGTGTGTGATACCCCCCTTTAAACATTGCATAAACAATACTGAAGTTCACAATATAACTCTCAAAATGGATCATTACAAACTGTTGGTGATGCAGCATATCAGATCACGTAAGTATGGCATGTATTTTGTGGATGTTTGCTAACATTTGATTCTGAATGAGTTTGATAGTGCTGCACGGCTAATGTGGCTAAAGCTACACAGTTGGAGAGACTCGATAAGAATGCAGATGCGTTTATGAATTATACAGACTAGAAGCGTTTTCGGGTTAAAAATGAAAATAATGACATGGCTCTGATATCCGTGAATACAGTAGGAAACAATGGTAACTTTAACCACATTTGGAGAGATGGAGAGAATAAAGGTTTTATTTGCATTTCTTTCAAAATATAATAATTATTAATTATTAATTATAATGAAATTATCATTAATTTAAAAGAAGGTATAAAAGGCAGAACGCCCAGACTATCGGTATATCTCTAATATTTTTGATTTGTTGATGCATTATTATGGTGGTTATCAGTATATTTTTAAAGGACGCAGCAGATTTTAATAGTTCAAGTAGGTTGCTATATTAACATCATATCAAAGTTTACACACATTTTCCACTGTTTTTTTCTGTACAGCCAAAAAAAAAAAAAAAAAAAAATTATTTTTTCCCCCAGTACCAAATAATTATAGTGGTATCTATTTGAGATAAATTACATGTAAAAACAAAAAAACTGTGATTTACGTGTCTGTCAGGTTGCCTTTTCCAGTTCAAGTGGGTGGTTTTGGGTCAGAATACAATATGCTGCAATTCAAAAGTCTAGAGCTAGATTAGAAAGAAAGTCTGAGCCATACTGACAGTGACAAGAGACAAGCGTCGACGAGGTATGGTTGTGGTTCTCCTCTGCACTCCCCAAAGTTTCTCACTTTCATTCGCTTGAGTTTCTATTGTCATCCTACTCTCTCTCTTGGCCAAAATCTCATTACTAAAAAAAGCAGGTAATTTTTACAGCTCCATCAGTAAGTCTCTCTCTCTCTCTCTCTCTCTCTCTCTCTCTCTCTCTCTCTCTCTCCAGTCAAATGAACACAGATGGGGTTGGCTTGGTGTTTGCGGCTCCCCCCTGCCCCGCAGCACTCAGCACTTGCCAGAGAAGCGTGAAAGCACTCCAACACTTTATTAACAACAAAGGACTTGCAAAAGAGCACACAGTATTGGAGGAGCTCCCTTTCTAACGTATCCAAAGACACAGAGAGAATAAAATTACACTTGAAATGCACACAAAAACACAGGTAGGCGATTAAGTAGAGGCTTTTTATGATAAACGAGCCACAAGCTTGTACAGGTTTGGAATGAGTCCTTGAGTTATAACTTTTATAGCCACAGAGAATTGCAGTGGTAAAACTCATAGTAGGGGTTAAACGTTGGCTAGATGTTACATAACCTTTGATTTTGGGGGGTGCCTGGGGTATTTGGCAGCTGCTATGACATCATTCTCACTAGCCTATCAGATGGCAGCAGGTTGTGTAATCACACATCAGGTCTATTCAGAGAGCCTGAGTGGCATGTGTTCATAATTAAGCAGAAAACACTCATCCCTGTCATGCTGATGGAATGGTTTACACAGTCAGCTCTGCCAACTGCTGCTTCAGTCTCTCTCCTGATTGGACAACATGTGTAATTCCAAGAATATGCAAGCCTCTGTATTGTCATTGAGAGGAATGTGGAGAATGACAATAACATGAATATGGATTCTGGATCAAATTGACAGTCCTGGACAACGATCAAGGATAGTAAGGCATGTAAGCTGGGTTGAGCCCTGTGGATTTGATTTAATATGGTTAAAATTTTACTAAATCACCAAAAGTCACAACAGTTGAGTAAAATAGTTTCTTATTTAGCCTGCCTCTCATCTCCTCTGTCAAAATATGAAACGTCTTCAACCAGATTGTGCCAGAAGTTAATATAAAACAACCTCACAGCTTTGCTCTATTTGGGTCTTTTTCAAAGTTTCCCTGAAAGCTTCACGTGGGTGCCAAACTTCTTCACACTTCACACCCGGGTGAGTGATCTCCATCCGTGTCACCGTTTGTTGGGGACCGTTTGAGGGTGGAGAGGGCACAGATGTGCTGGCTGTAACATTACAACATGGCAAAGGCTTAGCTTGCCTTTATATATGTGCATATAATTTAACACAATAATAATAATAATAAAAAGTAATTAAAATAAATTGATTTAAATATATATATATATATAGTTATAAAATGGTTAATTCCTGTCCTTGATTCTGATTGGTCAATAGCTGTGTTTTATGCACGATAAAACAAGGCTATGACCGCTTCACTCAACCGTTCTGAGTATCACTGCACAACACCCTTAGCAACCACTCTTAGCAATGTAAACTGTATGTTCTCAATTGATATTGTTCATTGAAGCTTACTGTACTATGTAGAAGAGTATTGTGAGAAAGAGATCAAGTGAGCGAGTTTATTACCTGCATTCAGATTTAGCATTTTCCTTCAGGTCAGTCCTATGTTCATAATAAAAAATCTGTTTAAATGTCCGATGTATTATCTTGTCCTTTAAACAGTTAAGGGGTTTTCCTGTGACTGACAGCGCTAGTCAAAGCATTTTTCAGCTGCGTCTTGTTCAGTGTTCACAACAATTCAGTCTTTTCAATGTAAAAGTCTTCGCTATTGACTGACCCACTCATAAAGACAGTCTTTGCCGCCATCTAATGGCATGAAAATGTAACTTCTGTTGCTGTTCACAGTCAGGGACTATATTTTCCAGCGGAAGGAAGGGTTTTAGAAAAAGTTTACTTCATTAAAGTTGCATTGATACATATTTCTGGCTTTAATATATGTATTGTGTGGTAAACGTTTTATAAAAGCAATAAGGTACGAGAGGCTAGTGCTGTATTGTGAATAGTTCACGGCTGAAGATGCAGCACAGCCTCTCGTACCTTATTGCTTACATATAGACTACCGTTCAAAAGTATTTATTTGATAAAAACAAAAATGCATTTTTGTGAAATATTATTACAGATATTTAGCAACCGAAATATTAGTAAATGTTTTCTATTTGTTTTCTATTAAAATGTAATTTATTCCTGTGATGCAAAGCTGAATTTTCCAGTCTTCAGTGTCACATGATCTTTCAGAAATCATTCTAATTTGCTGATTTGATGCTCAAGAAACATTTGGATTTTTTTTGTGGAATCTGTGATAAAGGATTTTTTTTTTTCTGGATTCTTTGATGAATAGAAAGTTCAAAAGAACAGCTTTTATTTGAAATAGAAATATTTTGTAACATTATAAATGTCACTTTTGATCATTTTAATACATCCTTACTGAATAAAAATATTAATTTCTTTTTTTATATTAATATTAATATTAATTTCTTTTTTTTCAACTTAACTTAACAACTTAATTGATGAATTTGATTTTATTAATTTGACTTCACTCCTACATCGGCCACTGTGGTAACATTTTTTCTTTAAATATAAGAAGTATGGGGTTCTCATCTGTCATAATGTATAACATAGCCTATGTATCTTCACAATTTATAACTTTGCCACAAAAAGTCAATAGGTCAGAGTGTGCATCTGAAGGGCCGTCAATACGATAGAGTGGGAGTTTTGTTTCCATACTGATGGGACAGTACCCCTGATGCCTGCCTTGATGACTAACCCAGTGACTAACTGAAGGAAAACCTGAACACTACAAGTGTTAAATGAGCAATTGTCTGTTTTCTCAAAAATGCCAAAAAAGCACCATAAAAGCAGTTCAAACATCTTACATTATATTCCAAGTTTTCCGAAGCCATAAGATAGGTTTGCATTTTAGTTTGTAAGTATTCAGGATATAACCTTTTTTGATGAACTGTTCCTTTAAAAACTTATTTACTTATTCAAATAATCTCTCTCTCTTTCTCTCACACACACGCAAGAGCACATGCTCAGAATCGCCTGCTAAACATCTCCTCACACATTCTCTCTGATTGAGACCAAACCCAGTTACACACCATATGAAACACGCTGCCGCTGGTTTCCTGAGGTATGCTGGTTAATGGCACTGCACTGAGGCATATTTAAAGAACTGCTCAATCTAAATAAAGCCTGGCTGGGCTAAATTTAAAAACACAGTTGCGTAGTCCAAGCTTAACACAGAAGATAAATGTTGAAAAGTAAATGTAGGTTTTTGGTCTCTCCCGTTCTATTCACAGGCTCTATAATTACATACGTTTATGGACAGGCTGGGCTGTAATTTAGAGCAGCTGCTTCTGTACACGAAGAATACAAAGACTAATGTACTTGAAAAGTCAATGAAAACGCAGACGTGTTCCATCGAAAACTTGGAAATGAGACAGGAATAGGAAATGCGACGAGTCAGATTTGAACTAGTGTTACCCAAATAAGCACCATGGAGCTGTGTTAGAGTACAAGTGCTAACCACAAACTTCAATCTGATTCTCACAATATCACAAATATGGCTCAAACCACATCTAAATTTGGAACAATACATGCTATTGTAATTGCTTTATACTTGGCTAGTTTTGATAATGGCCAATGAGAAACACTCGGACAAAGACACTGTGCATAAAAGTTTAGAGCAGTGGTTCCCAAACTGGGGTACGTGAGGTGACAGAGGGGGTATGCGAACAAAATGTTGAGTTTTGCCATTCATTTAATTCTACTCAACTTCAAAATTACATTTAAACATGTATCTCTAACAGTCAAAATGCTGGGTGACGTAGATGAGACTGAGGCTGTACAACATCTGTATAGGAGCTGTGCGTGGTGTGAGGAGAAACCCAGTGAGGTGCTCAGAGGGTCAGCCAGTTGACGGACGACCTCCGGATCTCTGGAAAAAGCTAGGAAATGGTTGAAATCTCTGTGGAACGCTAAAACCTGGATACAGTCAAGGCTAAATATGCAGTGGAACTTGCTCAGGTGATCGTGTGGGGACATTTTAAGAGCTTAATGGTATTTCTATCATAATGTTGAAGAAAACACAAGCTTGGAGGATTTGTTCACTGTAAATCATAATATGAGAGTGGTCTAAGAATATAATGGTAAGAGTAACAAGGCAAGGCAGAACTAAAAGTTTAAAGGTAAAAGTTTTCAGAGCAAAAGAGTGGCAGAAGGAAAGAAAGAGAAATATATGGAAAGGGAGAAAAGGAGGAGGCCACACAATCCGCAGCAGTTAGCTACAACAAGATCGCTTCAGCCAGACCATCTGCTATAGATTATAACGATTCATCTGAGAAAGCGTGAGAGAGGGAGAGGAAATAAAGACAGAGGGGGACGTCAGACCAACTGAAAGACACATTCAGTGAAAGACTGGAGAAATGAATGCAAAGAAGAAGAGAGAAAATAAGTGTTTGAGCCATTGAATGAATAGGTGAGTGAATGAATGAATCAATGCGTGGTTCAGTGAACCAATGATTGAATAAGTAGGTGAACGAATGAGTGGCAGAATGAATCAGTCGGTGAGTGATTGAGTGAATCAGTCAGTGAGTGAATGAGTGGTTGAATGAATCAGTCAGTGAGTGAATGAGTGAATGAATGAATGAATCAGTCAGTGAGTGAATGAGTTATTTAATAAATCAGTCAATGAGTGAATGAGTGGTTGAATGAATCAGTGAGTGAGTGAGTGAATCAGTCAGTGAGTGAGTGAAAGTGATTGAATGAGTGGTTGAACAAATCAATCAGCAAGTGAATGAGTGGTTGAATGAATCAGTCAATGAGTGAATGAGTGAGTGAATAAATCAGTGAGTGAGTGAATGAGCAATTGAGTGAATCAGTCAGTGAGTGAATGAGTGAGTGAATAAATCAGTGAGTGAGTGAATGAGCAATTGAGTGAATCAGTCAGTGAGTGAATGAGTGATTGAATGAATCAGTCAATTAGTGAATAAGTGACTAAATGAATCAGTCAATTAGTGAATACGTGACTAAATGAATCAGTCAAGGAGTGAATGAGTGATTGAATGAATCAGTCAATTAGTGAATAAGTGACTAAATGAATCAGTCAATTAGTGAATAAGTGACTAAATGAATCAGTCAATTAGTGAATAAGTGACTAAATGAATCAGTCAATTAGTGAATAAGTGACTAAATGAATCAGTCAATTAGTGAATAAGTGACTAAATTAATCAGTCAAGGAGTGAATGAGTGGTTGAATGAAACAGTCAGTGAGTGAATGAATCAGATGGTGAGCAGATATGTGGGTGAATGAATAAGTGAAATTGAGTATGTGAATGTCCAAGTAACTGAGCGAGTGAAGGAATGAATCAAGTGAATATCCGTGTTTTGACAGTCAGGCCAAAAGTGAGTGTGTCCATACCAGGGCCAGTCATGTTTCCACTGTCACTGGGCCTTGATTGTGCCTGTTCAGGGCTTCCTCGGGCCAATGGCCAGGGGCTTTTGGCCTGCCGAATACGTCATAATTTGGTTTCATATTTCATGCTAAGTCTTTCCCCGCCATTGACGAGATTTCACATAATTGTTGACACAACGCTTCCCCACCATTGATGAGTTTTATACGAGTTATACAGTAGGGAGTGCAATTACACATCTTCTGAAATATTCCAGAATTTCTATATCCAAAAACAAAAGCAGAAACAAGTGATAGAAGATTGCTTACGAACATGTAAGGTTTTTTTATGTGCTGTTGAACGTTTGTACATCAAACATTCAACAGCACATAAATCAAAACGTTACCGAATGAAATGTCAAATCCACAAAGACGTGAAGGACTGTGCAAGCTTTGGGGGTGTTGATGGAAGCAATCTACTCGATCAATGTTTTGATCATAAATCATCATTCTGAATCAGATCCGGATGAAGTCTTTGACCCAAACATAATTTTCTCAGCTTTTTGTTTAAAATGTTGCTTTTTTCTTTTTTTTTCATTAAACTTTCCCACATTCAAGTGTTGATTAAAATAAAAAAAATAAATAAAAAAAAATGCATGAAGTTAGAATGAAAGGTAAAACGGATTTAAAGCAAAGACTTTGTTCTTTCCTTTAATATATTATATGTTCAGATATTCATACAACAAAATATTCTGGGGGCCATGAAAAGAGTTAATATGTCTTGTCTCTTCCCTGTGCCTCTGTTGATACCGGACTACATGATATCCATATTTGGCACTGCATCCGAATTTGTCATAAATTACATCATAACTCTGGTTTTGTGCAGTACTGTGATCACAAATAAATGGGAGAAGATGCAAATGATTATGAAGTCTGATTATGAAGTTTCCCCTTGCTAGTGAAATGGTAGTGTGACATTTGTTCCAGGGAGGTATGCCAAGGTGAGTTTTAGGGTAACGCTATGGGGCTACTAGCGAGTGACCTACTGAGTGAATGGGTGAGCGAGGAAGTGAGTGAGAAAAGGCGTTTAAAGTGAGTGAGTTCAGACAGAAACAGGGTGTGTGAGTTATAAAAGCATCTGGCAGTAAGCACTACTCATTATTGTTACTTTAAAAACACCAACTGTACTAAGTAGACAACAAAAGTCCTCAGTCACACATCAAAATGCATGTCAGACTTGGTGAGATTTTTTTATAAGTTGTAATGCCATTAGGGCTGTTTGAATCGGTGATTAAATCTGAACCACAGCGGAAATACCTCCTGGACCAAAACTGCTTGTGGTTGAGTAATTCACCCACATACATGTTTACTGGATACACAACCATAATCCCAAGAACACAAACACAAATACACAGCACAATGGATGATTACATTAATCCAGTCCAGGCTGATTCATGTACATATCGGATTTGGAGATGCACTGTATTAAAATTAATAAACAGCCTCTAGTAATGTATTTGATTAGCGTAAACATACAAGTGCTACAGACGTGCGCTCATGCTCAGTATCCGTGGCGTCTCTGTTTTGTGTCCGCTCCGCTGAAACTTTATTAGATTGTAAAGGCAGCGAAAGCATGTCAGAAATCTTTTTTTAATCCTTATGATTTCGACACTGAGCATCGCCAGCATTCCTCATGAAATCACTCTTTCCATTTGTTCACCTCATGCTATGTGATCCAGCAGTGAGAGATGGGACAGGTGAGGAGAAGAGAGGAAAGAAAAGGAGAAGTGAAAGATGAGGTAATGAGGTGATTGCTGCTTATAATTGCTCGACTGTTGCTTAGGTTGCTGTCTGTGGAGTTTAGAGATGGGACAGGATATTTGACTAGTCAGCCAACTACTGACTAGTTGATTAGCTTTAATATTTTAGTGGCAGTGCTTTAGTGGATGAAAACACATTGAGACACTCTTTTGCGGAAAGTTGCATCTTTAAAGGGTTAGTTCACCCAAAAATGAAATTTCTGTCATCCCTCATGTCATTTCAAACCCGTAAGACCTTTGTTCATCTTCGGAACACAAATTGAGATATTTTTGATGAAATCCGAGAGGTTTCTGAACCAAACATAGGCAGCAACGTCATTGCACCTTTCAAGGCCCAGAAAGGTAGCAAAGACATCGTTAAAATAGTCCATGTGACTACAGTGGTTAAACCTTAATGTTATGAAGCGACAAGAATACTTTTTGTGCGCAAAAACAAAACAAAAATAACGACTTTATTCAACAATTTCTTCTCTTCCATGTCAGTCTCTGACGCTGTTCATGTTGTAGAGTTCTACGTCAGAGCGCCGGCTTAGTATTATATATCAGTAAAAAAAAAAAAAATTATCACGGATTCCACAAAAATGTTAAGTGGCACAACTGTTTTCAACATTGATAATAATAAAAAATGTTCTTGAGCAGCAAATCTGCATATTAGAATGATTTCTGAAGGATCATGTGACACTGAAGACTGGAGTAATGATGCTGGAAATTCAGCTTTGCGTTACAGGAATAAATTATATTTTAAAATATATTAAAATAGTAAATACTTATTTTAAATCGTAATACTATTTTACCTTTATTTTGCTCAAACAAATGCAGTCTTGGTGAGCTATGAGACTTCTTAAAAAAACATTAAACATTTTTACAGACCCCAAACTTTTGAAAGGTAGTGTATTTTGCAAAGAAATTCACCTGAACGTGAACATGATCCTAAATTAGCCTAATTATAAAGGATTTCCTTAAGACCAAATAGTTGGCTAGATTTTGAAAATATGAAGATTTGCAAGTCTCTAGTGTAGTTCAGAGGCAATAAATCAACACAAGTCTTGCTCCGATCACAGAATTTACCTTGAGAACCACTGACATCATCCAAAAAAACCACAGACAACCACATATAATTTCTTCACTAATATCTATCAGTTGTTGAATCATTCTACCCAAAAAGCCAGTGGCTGAAACACAAAACAGACCATTATCTTAAAAATGGTCTAAATCACAGTAATCCATCACTGACACTGTGACACATTATTGATCTAGTGATTCAGCTCACACATTACTCATGAAACACGGCCTCTGTTCTGGACAGTCCTACACACAGGAAGCTAGTGTCCCAAGATTAATTAGACAATCATTCAAACTATGACCTAAGGAAATTAAAATGTCTGGGTGTCAATTGTCAATTGTGGGTGTCCTAATGTGTAGTAGGGATGTGCAAAATTACATGTTTTCAATTCATACTAGTCATTGTAATTTCGGAACATTTATTCAACTGATCAGTCTTTAGGAAGCTGTGGATATATATTTTGATTGGACTCTGCACAAGCATTCGCATCTGCATTTGAGTAGTGTTTCTGGCTTCACTCTTTTAGCAGGTTCCATTCATTTAGCATAATGATCTTTTTACAAAGACACACACATTTCCATCAACAAACATCACTGAAATAATCATCTCTCACAAAAAAGCCAGCAAAACAAACGTTTGTCTCTATAGTTACATGCATGCCGGCATGGTTTTGATTTGGAACGCATTAAAAATGCTTTAAAAAGAACAATGAAAAAAGAAACGACTGCTTATTTCAATAGGTTTAAACATTTTTCTTTGATGTAATTACACTTTATAAACCTGAAAAAGTTTAGATCTTATGTAATGGTAAAGAGCACAGTGAGCTGTCAAATGTGGGTTAGCTGATGGATAATGTGTGAAATCCAATGCTACGGTGAACTCCTCCACTGTTTTTTTTGTTTTTTTAACAGCAAATACCCTCCCAAAACATGCTGTATTGGTTAACTTGTCTACATGCCATCTGTATCCATTTTTGATGGGTTTCCCATGGAAATTTGGCAGGCGGATGCATCCTCGACTGAGTCGTACCATCTGCGCACACAGGCCAAATAAGCTCCTTGTTAAACCAAATCATCTTTCCCTTCTCAAAAGACCTCAAGGCTTATGGTTCCAGCGTTCGGAACCACTTTTCTTTTGGCGAAATACTCTCGCTGTTTCAGAAAAAAAAAAAAAAAGAGTGTGAGGGATGATGCAAACCGAAATGGATTTCCATGGTTAGTCCTGACAAGTCTGAACTCTGGGGTTCTTCTGTAACACGGCTCACCAAAAGCAAAACCACAAACACAGCAGCAAAAAAAAAAAAAAAAAGGTCTTTGAAAGATTTCCTCCAGCACATTAAGAATAATTCTGTTCTGTTTAAAGGGTACATAACACACACAGATTCTGCCAATCTCATGTTAATCTTGAGTACCTATAGGGTAGTACTGCATCCTTCATATTTCCGAAAAGTCTTTAGTTTTATCAAATTTATAAAAAGACGCTGTACTGACTCTTTCCGAAAAAAGTCGAGCTCCTGGAGGCGTGCCGTGGGCAGAGCTAAAGAGTCACGAGCATGCGCAGCTTTTGCATAGAGATCGTCTGCAAGCTGCGACATCATTATAAATAAAAAGGGAACAAAAACATTCGTGTTGTTTACATTATATGCACTTGCGTGCCGATTGCCAACAAAACACAGATATTTGATGCAGTTTTACTCACCGCTTGCGGTTCTGACTCATGACCGAGATCTATCGCTGGGACTCAGTCTCAACCGATCTGCAAATCCAGCATTGAACTGGAACTTGTTTACAAAACATTCGTCACTGAAAATCCGGGAACAAACAAACATACGTACAGCACAAATCTGTTGCTGCCCCGGAAAAACAAACTGCATCCACTGTTCCCTTAACGCTGGGTTCTTTGGGAAGCTGAAAAAGGTTATCTTTCCCTCACAACCAAAAACACACTTCTTTGGTGACATTGTTGAAAAATCTCTCGACTTCAGTAACCAGAATGAAGCAGGGTGATGTGTGCGCACGCTTATCAGGGAGAAGTGCCCATACAAGGAATTCCGCCCTTTATGACTTGATACAGGGCCATACTCGAAAAAAAAAACTTTTCCTGAAACTTATATTAAGGAGTGGACAGAAATACTCCATCATATGTCCAACTTGTGTTTTGAAACTTTGGCCATGTTTAGCAAGAGAATGCAACTCTTTAACAGTGTAAATAAGTCAGAATGCATGAAATAGCATTACACCCCCCCCTTTAAGAAATATAAAGGAATGATTCTGGTTAAACAAAAGTCTCAGAAGAAATCTATGTATCAAACAGACCACAAATGTTAAGAACAGACTGCCACAATCGTCCTTCTATCATCAGGAACTTTACTTTCTACCAGCGGCTCAGTGCTGAATCTGCCAGGCCAGACTGGGTTATAAATATTCATTTATTATGTTAATTGCATTCGGTCTAACCTGATGTGTAGAAAGCCAGATGTTGGTGGAAGAGTGTGAGCACATTCGTTCAAACTGAGAATAAATGAAATGGTGAACGTTCTGCTTGATCTTAAAGTCGCCGTTGTACACTTTTTTTTTTTTTCTTATCACATTAGTCAAGCAAAATAAACTTCTTTAAATATGATAAACTTCCAAACGTACTGAATAGCTGCTATACACACAAATCCTGAATAAACATCAAAATGAAGTGTTGGATTGACGTTCTCCTACCAGCTGATGCGTGAGGACGATCCGGATGAGCGGCTCAGTGGACAGGTTAAGTGACAGGGCAGGAGATGGCTCCACCTTCAGAGAAATAAGGTGACTGGCCATCTGGATCTTATGATCTTTATAATCCACCGCCTCATTTATCCTGCAGAGATGGACAGTCAGTTACTATCCATATTTGAACTACGGTCAACATTCCAGAACAAGCAAAGGAAATTATACTAATTACAGCTATCTGCAAATAACTAATATCACACCAATAATAACAAATAACATAATATTAAGATAATAATAATCATATCCAAACAAACCTAACTCTCACACGTGGACGGTTCGATGCAGGTAAACACAGGCATGCTGATTTCAGACAAAACTATTGTGATTTTGTTTTTTTTATAGAACAGTTCAATAAATAAGAAGTTACTAACATTTTAGACACAATATTGTTAGTTACATTGTCTGTTTTTGCTCTGGCAATAAAATTTGTTTCAAACAAAGCCACAGAAGAATCATTATGGCCCAGTTTCACAGACAGGGCTTAGATTAAGCCAGGATTAGGCCTTAGTTCAATTAGGGTATTTAAGTAGCTTTTATAAATGTACACTAGAAAAACACATTACTGGTGTGTGCAAAACAATGGCACTGACATATTTTAAGACATGCATTTTAGTCTAAGACTAGCTTAAGCCTTGTCTGTGAAACCGGTAAGTGTCTCCGAGCAGCAGCATCGCTGTTTGTTTAGTTTCTTAATGAATGAGTATGCACATGCAAATGTAGTACATCTAGATTACATTAATACTATATAGAATTTACTTTTTTCAATGTAACGGTTGCAATGCAAGTACTTATTCAAAAGAAGTACCTACTCAGAGAGAATGAGATTTTGGAAGCAGGCTCAGTGTTTTTAAATGAATCGGCTGAACAAATGATTCAATGACTCACTCACTTGTTTCCTTGCTGAAGGAATCAGTGTTTTTGAATTAATCAGATGAATGAAAAATTAACTCAATATACAGACACTTGTTGCCACCTACAGGTGTAAAGTTGCGGTCACATTTCAGTGAAATTTCACATGCAAAAAAGATGCATTGTCTATAGAGTGCTGCAGCCGCGACGTCAAAACCAGGAAGACTAATTCGCCAGTGGTTCGCCAGTCACTCAGGACTTCTCTCTGAGTTTTTTTATAATGGGTTTTTTCAATTTATGAGTAAAATATGGTCTGTGGTAAACATAACTTGCCGATACTTGGACGTGTTGCTTTACAAAGCAAATTACACACAACCATATTGAATTTTGAAGCTGTTATGTTTATTTATTTATTTTATTTTTTTAAAAAACGTCCATTTCTAATAAGAAACTAGATAAGAATGTTTGGGGTGTGAGTCTGTGCAGTTTACACTGTAGAGCAAAACGTCCAAGTATCGTCAAGTTATGTTTACAACAGTCCCTATTTTACAAACTGAAAAACCCCATTATAAAAACCCATAAGAAAATCTCGAGGGAACCACTGGCGAATTAGTCTTCCAGGTTTTGATGTCACTGCTGTCAATAGTGTAATGATGTATGAAGCACTGCTCACATATACTGTAGAAGTTAGTTTCAAAACAAGCATCTTTCTGTTGGTCTGCACAGCAAATTTGCGTGACCACTTTGAACACGAGCAAAATATGCATGGGGAACTTTTCCGCCTTTCCGCAGAACTCCCAAATATTGGATTCCGACTGAATTGACTGGATTTTGCCCAAAATTTCACAGTGCATTGGTAAATGTGACCACACCTTAATAATGTAACCCACCACTAATGCATAGACTGACAGTCTGTCTGGAATGTTGTATAACCAACAGCAAATATAACAATTATGCTGACTACATATATTTGGGTTCTCATAAATGTTTAGATGGTAATACGAATATATCCTGCAGCATCTCTCAGCTTTTTACCCAGTGCAGTTAGATAAAAAGAGGCCAACTAAGTCCCAGAGTTGTGCTAAATTAAATAAATTAAGTTAAGTACTGATCATGGCTGTGTTAAGATGAGAAGAGAGTGTTATCAGTCGACTTAATGACTGGGAGTATCAGACACAGAGGCCCAGATGAGAGAGAACCACAGTGATAAAGCCATGCCCACAAGAACACAATGTACAACGGGAAACACACACACACACACACTTCACCTTGTTTGTAGAGGGCTGATTTTTTTGTAGTAGTTGTGCATTTTGTGGTAGAAAAGTCCCACGATCGTGGTCTGAGCTGTAGGGGGAAACAGACACAACTATTACTATTCAATCACACATATGTATGTGTGTTTTGAAGAATGTGTTGGGCTACCGTTGAAATGCACAGAGAGGATAGACTCATTATCACAGGCACTGCATGTGCTCCTCTCAGTGCAGCTCTAATGGGAAAGATGTGTGTTCACACACACGCGGAAAGACTGTGATGAGGGTCCACCACGTGTGTGAGGGGGAAATATGTTACAC
This sequence comes from Ctenopharyngodon idella, assembly GCF_019924925.1. Classification (NCBI taxonomy): domain Eukaryota; kingdom Metazoa; phylum Chordata; class Actinopteri; order Cypriniformes; family Xenocyprididae; genus Ctenopharyngodon; species Ctenopharyngodon idella. Next base: position 14,800,916 of record NC_067227.1, read on the forward strand.
ACTACTTCAAAAAATATTTCGGCCATTAAAAAATAAATACACATGGCCATTTCCCTTCAAGCTTAAAAACAACTCCAGTATTATCATGAAAACACAATCATTACTATCACAAATTTGTGTAAATAATCTTGTAAAATAATGTTGATAACTGTTGTGGACCATTGCATATGGCAGTATCATTTCATCAGGGTCTGAATTAGGGCCGCACAATTAACTAAAATAATGTACATTAAGACGGGTGTTGCTGTGATTCATGAAAAGTATCATTTACAGTATTAAAATATTCGCCACATTCTTACAACATTATTTTTTGCAGTTGTTGAGCACAGTAACCAATAAGAGGCAGGTAAATTTGTCTAGGTCAATCATTAACAACAACCAGTTTGAAGCAAACTAACTCACAGATGCATCTTTTATTTCTGTTTACAGTGGCACATGAAAATGAGTGCTGAAGAAATCACCTGACACAAGTGTTTTTTTTTTTTTTTTTGTAAATGTCTTGACTAAGTGATGTCTAAAAAAGAAATGAAATGATTCAGCAACTTAGTTCTCAGCTTATAATGGATGTGTAGCCTGCATAAGCAGCTGCCCTGCACAACATAAAAATGTAATATTTAAGAACTATATCTATTTAAATAAACATTATTTAATACGTATGCTATCTCATTATGTATTATTTAAAATTAACGTTATTTAATAAACTGATCTAAGGACTGACAGCACAAAAAATTACAGCTGTCACATCACAACAACAAAAATTATATTAACAAAAACCATGTTTAATAACCACAATTACAACAGTGTTATTTTAGTATTGTGTATATATATATATATATATAGTAATTTTTATTTTTCATTTTAATTTTAGTGATTTTTTTTTTTAAATATTTCTTTCATTTTTTAATATTTCTATTTCATTTTTAGATTTAATCTATTTTCATTTCAGTTTAAGTAATTTTTTACTTCAACATGCTTGCCAAAGCAACATTTCTAATTTTCGTGTTTTCTTTTTTAATTTTTCATCTAATATTTATATTTTATTTTATTTCAGCTTTATTTCAATTACCAAAAACAATTTTGAATCGTTTTAGTGTAAGTTATTGATAACCATATCAAAGAATAATCAACAATCATGATTTTTTGCTCATTTTAAATAATAATAATAATATTAATAATAAAAACACCACAGTGTTGCTTGTTTGCAGTTTCGGGTTATGTGAAACATGCTGTGGACTTTTACAACTTATTAGTACTTTTACAGGTGTTAATGGACCAAATAAGCAATATCACTGTGTCCCAACTAACTCCTCTGAGTTGGGCTCTAGGCCAATAACCTCACAAACCAAGGAGCAAAATCTCTCTACAAATGTTTTTATTAAAACTAAAAGAAACTTGGCCCAGCGGGATTACACGGCGATTCAATGCGCTCCTTCTCTTGCTGTCTTTAATTGCCGTATAAAAGCTCTGCTTGGTTCTGTTAATGAAGTGTACCATATGTCCGGCTGCATTGGAGAAGCAGTTCAATGGCACGCTAATGCCAATGCTAGCGTTTATGTGCCATTTCTGATAATAGAGCTTTAATAGTTTATTAAAACTGTTTATAATGAACAGAGCGGGGCTCAGGTTCAGCACCGTGCCAGAGGAGCTGAGGAGAGCTGACCCCAAAACGGTGTCAAACAAACAAAACGTTTAATGTCCTCATAATTACTGCCACCACATGGGAAACATTGCAACACTCACTCTTGCTCGCATTTATACATTAAAAAAAAATGGCAAGCGCATACACTTTCTCTGTTTTTCATGCAACTCTGCTATAAAATACTCCAAATTATATAACGCTTTCTCCTGGAGGGGCTTGTGTGATTGGCAGGTTTCATTAGAGAGCAGCAGGAAGTCATCAGAGTTGATTGCATTGTTAATTTGTTGTTTATGGCTAAAGAGGACAGTCAACAAATAAATGTCCTTCATCCTCCTTATGTGAAAACAATGTGTTCTTTCATTGAGGCCTGAGGCGTATAAAAGAAATGTGATGTGTGCGCGCACATTTACTCATATTCAGGGGTTAAATTGGGTAGGAATGATTCAGAACAGCAACCTTCTATTCGAAAAGAAAACATGATTGGCAGTTTGTTTAGCAATCCATTCCATTTCATATGTCTATGCTCCAGTCCAGGTTTTGTTTGTTCCATTATGCACATTATGGTTAAAATGTGGTTTAGTAAGTGGAAAAGCATTAAAGTTTGTTACTTTAAGCACGATTTATCCCATTAGTCAGTGGCGGATCATAGACGACATACACAAGCACTGTTCTCTGGGGCAGCACAGGAAAACCTGCACTCTGAAATCATAACAAAATCATATCAAACGCACTCTTTCTAGTAATAATCATTCACTAACATGATCAGGACAAGGATCGCCACCAGATCTTAGGGTTTGTGTGTGTGTTTGTGAGACGTGCATACTCACACTGCATTGTAAGGGCCTCTCCTGGTACTGAGATGTAACTCTTCCCTTGTGTGGGGAACCGGTAGCTGGGCAGATTGTAGTTCTGTGGGATCTTCATCAGAGAGTAATCTAGACACATTTGAAAAAAGGTTGGGTCACTGTTCATAGTGAGTATATTGTTGCTTTGTTACTGCATTATTTCCTACTAGAAGGTCAAAAGAATCACAATTTGGTACCAATTCGGTGAAACTGAGTACTGACTATATTCGGTTCCTGCATGTGCAGCTGGTTTCACATGCATTCTGTTAGCATGCTCTGTGACAAGCGACTTCACTTTTGGTGCAATTCTCTGTGAGGTATTAATGTAAACACAGTCAAAACTGTTTACTTCAACTGTATATTAGTTATGTTGTTTGCAATTTGTTACTTTTTTTTATTACAGACTGTTTACATGTCTTGAATAATTGTCTGCTTAACTTGAAGCAATTTTTACTTAATTGAAAAAATACTCAAAAAGCTACATTGCAATGTTTTCATTTAATTTGTTACTATTTTTTAAAAAAAACTTGTATTCATCAAAATGGATGATAAAACTGATAAAAAGTGACAGTAAAGACATTTACAATTTTACAAAAGATTTCTTTTAGTGTTCTTTTGAACTTTCTATTCATCAAAGAATCCTAAAAAAAAATGTACTGCAGTTTCTACAAGAAGATTTAGCAGCATGACTGTTTTTAACATTGATAATAATAAAACCCGAATTCCGGAAATGTTGGGACGTTTTTTAAATTTGAATAAAATGAAAACTAAAAGACTTTCAAATCACATGAGCCAATATTTTATTCACAATAGAACATAGATAACATAACAAATGTTTAAACTGAGAAATTTTAAAATTTTATGCACAAAATGTGCTCATTTCAAATTTGATGCCTGCTACAGGTCTCAAAATAGTTGGGACGGGGGCATGTTTACCATGGTGTAGTATCTCCTCCTCTTTTCAAAACAGTTTGAAGACATCTGTGATTTCCAACAAGAATGTCAAATTTGGACTCGTCTGACCATAGAACACTTTTCCACTTTGAAATAGTCCGTTTTAAATGAGCCTTGGCCCACAGGACACGACGGCGCTTTCTTCACCATGTTCACATATGGCTTCCTTTTGGCATGATAGAGCTTTAGTTGGCATCTGCAGATGGCACGGCGGATTGTGTTTACCGACAATGGTTTCTGGAAGTTTTCCTGGGCCCATTTAGTAATGTCATTGACACAATCATGCCGATGAGTGATGCAGTGCTGTCTGAGGGCATGAAGACCACGGGCATCCAATAAAGGTCTTCAGCCTTGTTCCTTACACATAGAGATTTCTCCAGTTTCTCTGAATCTTTTGATGATGTTATGCACTGTAGATGATGAGATTTGCAATTTGACGTTGAGGAACATTGTTTTTAAAGTATTCCACAATCTTTTTACTCACTCTTTCACAGCTCTGCCCATCTTTACTTCTGAGAGACTCTGCCTCTCTAAAACATCCCTTTTATAGCTAATCATGTTACAAACCTGGTATCAATTAACTTAATTAGTTGCTAGATGTTCTCCCAACTGAATCTTTTCAAAATTTCTTGCTTTTTCAGCCATTTGTTGCCCCCAATCCAACTTTTTTGAGACCTGTAGCGTGCATCAAATTTGAAATGAAAAGTGTAAAATTTCTCAGTTTAAACATTTGTTATGTTATCTATGTTCTATTGTGACTAAAATATTGGCTCGTGTGATTTGAAAGTCTTTCAGTTTTCATTTTATTCAAATTTAAAAAACGTCCCAACATTTCCGGAATTCGGGTTGTAAGAAATCTTTCAAATCTGTATATTAGAATGATTTCTGAAGGATCATGTGACACTGAAGACTAAAGTAATGATGCTGAAAATTCAGCTTTGCCATCAGAGGGATAAAATAAATTTGAAAATATATATATAAAAAAAATAGAAAACACTTATTTTAAATTGTATAATAATACTTAACAACATTACTGTTTTACTGTATTTTTGATCAAATAAATGATCCCCATAAGAGACTTCTTTCAAAAACATTAAAAAAATCTTCACGATTCTGAACGATAATGTAGCTTAAAGGGTTAGTTCACCCAAAAATGAAATTTCTGTCATTAATTACTCACCCTCATGTCGTTCCAAACCCGTAAGACCTTCGTTCATCTTTGGAACACAAATTAAGATATTTTTGATCGTTTTTTTATCCTCAATAGAAAGCAACGAAATTACCACATTCACAGTCCAGAAAATTAGTAAAAACATTGTTAAAATAGTCCATGTGACTACAGTGGTTCAACCTTAATGTTATGAAGCGACAATAATACTTTTTGTGCGCAAAAACAAAACAAAAATAATGACTCAATTCAACAAATTCATTTCTCAGCTGTCAGTCTCGTATGCAGTTGACGCAGTGAATGCAGTTCAACGCTTCCGTGTTTACATCCGGAGCAGCACAACGCATGCGTGTGATGCTGACGCAGGAGCCGGCCAATACTGAGCCAGCATCCTGACGTAGAACCTGGAAGTTGACCCTGAATGTGGTAATTTCATTGCTTTCTTTTAAGAATAAAAAACCTCTTGGATTTCATCAAAAATATCTTCATTTGTGTACCGAAGATGAACAAAGGTCTTACGGATTTGGAACAACATGAGGGTGAGTAATTAATGACAGAAATTTAATTTTTGGTTGAATTAACCTTTTAAAAGAAAGGTTAAACAGCATATTCATTCCTGTGGTGATATCAAAATTGGCACAGAATTGTGATATTTCACTAGTATTGGTACAGGATAGAGTATTAAAAGTTTGTATCGTGACTATTGTAGGGCGCTGCCAGAATTAAGTTATGGGAAGTCTTTTCTCAACATCTTCCCTTGTTCTTGGGTGAATTATCCTTCTCTCTGTTTCATCTGTGACCTTGTGGTTATTTATGATTTATTCACTGAATGTAACAGCGAAGTTCAATAATAGCTCAGGCAACCTGAAAGGTTTTCTCATGTGACCTCTGGTCCTCACACAGAGTCTTATCAGAGCAAAGGGAGGATCAGAGACAAAAGAGAGAGTTGACTGTGAAGCGTGGAATCTCAGAGGGCATGATTCAGAAATGAGACTTCAATGAGACTTATTTTGAATTGGCACAGAGCAGATCAAGAGATGTTACTGCCCATGTCTAATTCATTTCATGTTAAGTATTTTCAGAAGACATGATAGACTTGCACGTTGCACTATTTAAAATCTTGAAAATTGAAAGTTCTTCCAACTGTTTCTCATCTATGTTAAATATATATCATGCCTTGGAATACATTTCAGTCAATTAAGTAAATAACTTTTTGGTAATTCTTAGGAAAATGTATTATAAAAATGTATGGGTAGGAGATAGGCTTAAATTGAACAATTCTGGCAAATGTAACATTTTAACACTCCTAAAAAATAGGAAAATGTAACTGAAGAAACAATAAAAAGCAACTTTTTAAAGTCATGTTTCATGCCTTAAATTCCTTCACTCAGGTCTAATTGATGCACTCACCCTGTGTGCTGCATTCATGCATGTGTATTAGGTAGGCACCCCCCCATGAGCATACTTGGACATACTCCACATACTTCAAGCCAGCCATGTACGCAGAGGAAGGGAGGGAGAGTGAATTTCTAAGAATAGATATTCTGGAAATGGGAGTTTGAAGAAGTGTTTTGGAGTGTGTACTGACCTGCCACAGAACTCTTGCCCCCTATGGCCAGAGGAGCCTCTGAGTCGGGGCTGGACCGAAGCTTGGAGGCCATTTGCAGCATCACCTTATCCACAGTCTCCACCAGCCCATTGACCACTGGACTCAACTGCTCACCCCAATAAAAGACAAATGCAAAGTATGTTACAGCTCACTGAGGTTACACAAATAAAACCTGCAGAACTCTACAAAATGAAATCCTTTTTGTTCAAAAGAAGTGCTGAAATGTGGAAAAAAGTGTGCCGATTTGTTTGGATCTACTCATGAATGGACAGATAGAATCTCTCTAATCTATCCAATTATTAATCTATCCATTAAACGCACCTCATCGTTTTCTCTCCAGTCGCTGGCGGTTATGACCTCATCCACACTCTTCAGTAGAGTCTACAACACACAGAGCAGAATAAAGAAGAGTTTAAAACGTGTGTAAAAGCAACAGTGAAGGTAATTCAGTTTTGTATTTTTTTCTCAAATTGGCGTAACTTTGTTTTAAAAAGTGAGTGGGACAGGATTGTGTGTGTGTGTGTGTGGGGGGGTGCTAATACAAGGCTATATCAGAAATGTACAATAACAAATGCATAAAAAATTAACATTTTAATGTCCAGAAATCAATTTCAATAGTACATTGAGTTTAATTTATTGACAGAACTCATGTTTGAGGTCCTTACACTATGTCGATCCCCTTGTAATTCTTGTGTGTTCTAATGGTCTGGTGGGCGGACTTTTTGCTAAGCGTGCCAGAGGTTTGGGGTTCTAATTGGCCCTCGTATACTTTTTTTTCTCATTAAAACCAAAGATGTTCATCAGTGATTGTATATTAAGAGTGGGGACACATTTGTTTGCTTTTTGTTTTGTGATTTCACTGGAATGAATAGAGTCTCCGGAATAGCAGAAAAGCGGTAGATTGAAGCAATCATCTGTGTGAAGACTGTGCGCGAGCACCAAAAGAACACTGTTTCCTTCCGCCACTGATAACAGCGGCAACGAACACTCAGCATGACTTCAAAAACAACACATTCCAGCGCCAAATCGCCTCTTATTTAACATAAAATAAAGAAATTAAAGAATTAGTTCATTTTAAATTGAAAATTACCCCAAGCTTTACTTCCCCTCAAGCCATCCCAGGTGTATTCGACTTTCTTCTTTCTGATGAACACAATCTGAGGTATATTAATAAATATCTTGACACATCCAAGCTTTATAATGGCAGTGAACGGGACCAACGAGTATGAAGCTCAAGAAAGTGCATCAGCTGCATCCATCCATCATAAAAGTACTCCACACAGCTCCAGGGGGGCGATGCATTTGTGTAAGAAAAATATCCATATTTAACAAGTTATAAAATAAAGCTTCCGCCAGACCGCCTTCTGTATTCAACTTATGAAGAAAGTGTAATGCCTCTCGCAGTTCAGAATGCTTACGATATGTCCTACGCCTCCCTTATTCAATTTACGGAAAAAGCGTAACTGACGTTGAATACGGAAGGAGGTCTGGCAGAAGCTAGATATTTTATTTTATAACTTGTTAAATATGGATATTTTTCTTACACAAACGCATCGCTTCACTTCAGAAGGTCGGAGCCGAGTGGAATACATTTATGATGGATGGATGCAGCCGATGCACTTTCTTAAGCTTTATACTCGTTGGTTTAGATGCGTCAGGATATTTATTAATTTAACTCCGATTGTGTTCATCAGAAAGAAGAAAGTCATATACACCTAGGATAGCTTGAGGGTGAGTAAAGCCTGGGGTAATTTTCATTTTAAAGTGAATTAATCCTTTAATACTCTACTAGTCAACTGCTTCCTGTGTATTAGATACATTCGTGCCATGAGATGTTTCAACAAGTGGTAAGAACAATATCGGCCCTGGCAAAAAGTGGTGGGGACATGTCCCACCCGCAAATTACACCTATGTACACAACCGTTCAAAAGTTTGGGGTTGGTACAATTTTTAAACGTTTTTGAAAGAAGTAATTTCTTTCAAAATAGTAATATTGTGAAATATTATTACAATTTAAAAGAACTGTTTTCAATTTTAATTTATTTTAAAATGTAATCTATTCCTGTGATGGCAAAGCTGAATTTTCTGCATCATTACTCTGAGTCCAGTCTTCAGTGTCACATGATCCTTCAACAATCATTATAATATGATGATTTGCTGCTCAAGAAACATTTATTATTATCAACGTTGAAAATAGTTGTGCTGCTTAATATTTTTGTGGAAACCCTAACATATTATTTTCATGATTCTTTGATGAATAGAAATGTCAAAAGAATTTATTTGAAATATAAATATTACATTATAATATTATCAATGTCCTTGCTGAACAAAAAAATGAATTTATTTAAAAAAAAAAATCTTGCTGACCCCAAACTTCTGAACTGTAGGGTATTTTTTAAAGATAATACAATATTTTCATGACAAATTATAGTATCAGTATGATAATTTGAGTGAAATGTGAATTGAAAAAAGTAACTAGATTTGAGTAAATTAAATTTGAATAAGTTCCAAAGCAAGCATCTTGTGCTTCAATGAACAAGAACATCTGACCTTCTGTACAAATAATCACACAATTAATGTCACAAATTGACTAATTTGATTAGTGTCCTAAAAATAGTGCAGAACCTGAAATATTTCTTATTTATTTTACCTCAGTGTTTCTTTGTTTTTTAAAAAATCATAAAACTTTCTCTTTATTTCTATCTTTACCTGTGTAAGGTTGTTGGCTGTTTCCTGAGGTATAGTCTTGTTTGGAAGGTTAAACGATAGAGACTGAAGGAGGTCTAGTGCTTGTAACTGCATGGGTTCCTGAAGTCTCAGAATTTCCTCTGTCAGGTTTGTGGAGGAAGGTCGAGGCATCTCTGTGGTTCTCTGTAACACACACATACAAGGCGGATGTGTCAACAGCACTCCATAAAATCACCCACAATCACATGTAATGGCCCTGTGTGGCTTGGACTTGAGATTCAAAATATAACGGCGATCTTGTGGTTTGGTTTCCCATAATTTAATTGAATAATTTCAACAACAAGCACAGGAATAGCTGGCACTTGCCATTGAAATTATTTTATTAAATCATTTTCTCTTGGGTATTTGTGAATGTCAATGTTAACAGCAAAATTAAATGCCACGTTTACAGGAACTTTCCAATAAGCTCTGAAGAAATAACCTCCCGACTAGTTGTTTAAAGTCTTATTTTTTTCATCCATACCCTACATGTGGCCATTATGGAAAATCTTGGATCTCCTTTCTGACCCATTTTTCTACTTCTCTTGATCTCAATAACAGTCAGTGTTGACATTTGCGTTAGTGTTCATTCTCTGATTTCTTTCCATTTCCTCAGAGTCAGGGGGGAAACAATAGTTCCAAAAGAGCTGAATTTGTTTGTGTTTACAGCTTCGGCCTCCACCTCATTTCATGCTGGGCTCTTGTACGTCTGCCAAGGGTGTGTGCGTCTGTGTGCATACGGACGATCCCAGAGCGACGTCTGCATCGACTTCATAACACCTAATCATCCAAGGGTGTGTGAGGTGTTGTCTGGGAGGCCGTGTTGTGTGCGTGTGATTGTCTGTGTACTTAATTTAATTACTGTGTGGGGAAGAAGTCCGAGCAGACAGATTGAGGGCCTGTAAAAGGAGACATGTCAAACACCGCTGAGAGCCTTTAGAGGATATGTCAGTGTCTTGAATGCCCAACTTAATTTACTATCATCCAAATGAAGTCAACAGTCTAAGTGTACTACTATCGGTGACGGCTGTTCTCCATGCGCTCACATTAACACGCAGATCTCACGAAGGTGTGTAATTATTTCAATAAGTTAAATACTTTCTCATAGCTGTAAGGGGCCATACATACAGAACTGTGCTACTTTTCCATTGTTTTTCTATGTAAAAATACACTAGACGAATGTCTCTGACCACTCCGCTTGCATCTCACGTCTTTTGCGCTGTCTCGTGCATCACACAGAGTTCTAAAAACACAGCTTTTAGGAAACACATCTCTAAACTTTGCTTTATGTCTCAAGTTTTTAAATGATTATAAAATAAAATTAAATTGATTCCCCATGAATAAAATTAAAATTAATTGATTCCCCATGAAAAGTATTTGTTTGAGCAGCTCATCGAGCAACATCGGCTCAACCAATGGAGTGAGTTTGGGGCGTGACTATCTCTGTTTGGCTGACCAATGGCAGATAGGGTGATGGTTCGGGACAGGGTTATTATCGTTAACTAAATCTAAAACCATAAAAAACTTTTTTTACTACTTTAAATAAAATAAACATGAACTGAAATTAAATAAAATATAAAAAACACCAAAGTAACATTTATCATTTTTGTTTAGTATAAATTAAAGTAATAAAATAAATAAAATTTAATAGAAATTATAGATATATTTAAAAAATAATAATAAAAATGACAAAAACATACAACAAAATTACCTAAACATTAACTAAAATTAAAATGAAGACAGAAAATATAAAATAAAATCTAATTCAAAATATTAACAAAATCTATAATAGTATATTAACAAGACTAAAACAACACTGGTTCGTGAAACCTGTTTGATTATTATTGCAATTAGCTGACAGTAGTAGCGCATAAATAAATAACTGGTCATAAATGTTACTTTTAAAAAAAAAAAAAAAAAAATTAAACTCTTGAATCTTAAACCCCAAAAACAGACTTCACTGCAGTTAATCTAGCCAGGCTGGGATGGTTTTGATTAAGGCTGATGAGTGAGAAATCCCATTATGTATTTTTGGTCTTTTCAGTGAACTCAATTAATCAGACTACCAAAGACAAACACATTTCATAATGACATACTGGCGAATTCACCACAAGAACTTTTTTTCTTACTTTTCGCTAAGAGAGAAGCAAGAGAGATTAATGCCTACCCTGGTTACAGATGTGTTTGCATTTACGTACATTAGTCTACTGCCCGGTGAAATCTCTTAGATAACCCTGGAATGTAGAGTAATATGTGATGAAGTTGTATTTCTGCTGTTATCTTTCTACTCTCCTCTGGTTTGGGAAACTCCAGAAACAGATTCAGAAAGTGCAATGGCTGACCTTAGATCAGAAGAATTTACCTGTAACTGAGAATCTGTCGCAGCAGTGACACCGATGGATGCTTCGGTTGGGAAGGTGGACATCACATTCTCACCTGTGGTAGCAAAAAAAAATTAAATAAAAGTGATAAGACGAACAAATAAATTAAATGTTTTTATAATGTAAATTATTTGTAAAAAATAAAAACTGAAATTTATTCAAATTTATTTGATAAAATATAACATTTTAATTTATTTCAATTTATTACAATTTCTTCTCTTCCATGTCAGTCTCCGACACTGTTCACGTTGTAAACACGGTGCAGCGCTTCCGGGTTCTATGTCAAAATGCCGGCTCAGTATTGGCTGGCTCCTGCATTAGCATCACATGCATGCATCGTGGTGCTCACGTGAACAGTGTTGGAGACTGACACAGAAGAGAAGAAATTGTTGAATATAGTCGATATTTTTTAAAAAGCATACTTGTCGCTTCATAAAATTAAGGTTGAACCACTGTAATCACATGGAATATTTTAACAATGTCTTTACTACCTTTCTGGGCTTTGAAAGTGGTAATTGTAATTGTAAAGCTCTCAGATTTCATCAAAAATATCTTAATTTGTGTTCCGAAGATGAAGGTCTTACGGGTGTGGAACGACATGAGGGTGAGTAATTAATTAAAAAAAATCATTTTTGGGTCAACTAACCCTTTAACAATAAATAAATAAGGATAATTATATAGGATAGAATAATTAAATAGAATATTTTAAACAAAAAAGGCAGAATAGGATAATTAAAAAGTCAAAAAATCAAAACATAGAAGCCATGATCTAAAGAGCTCTAAACAACTTCACTTCATCTCATGGAACAAATACTTCACACCTGCTGGAAAGGCACATGTGAAACCTTTCCCAGAATGCACATGTCAGTTGCAGTGAGGCCAGTTTATAGGGCCCCTGGCAAAGCAGCTCTCTAATGACTCTGTACTATGCCCCTCATTAGAGCCTATTACAGCTGGACGTGTGCAAAACAACACTAGGTTTTCTCTTCTTCAACAACATGTTTTTTTTATCATTAACAAAAGGTCTTTATCTCTAACAGTAGCTAACAATCAGCATGCTGAGTGGATATATGCCAAAAGTCGACCTAAATAATCCCTATCATTCCCGTTTAAATAAGCTATGGATTCATACTTGTAAAGATACCAGTATAGAATAAGTTTTATGGATTTAAAATGTGAAAGAAAGGTCAGAAAGGTACTAAAACCATATTTAAACCTGTTCATGTGACTACAGTGGTTCAACCTTAATGTTATGAAGCGATGAGAATACTTTTTGTGTGCCAAAAAAAAAAAAAAAAAAAAAATAGCGACTTTATTCAACAATATCTAGTGATGGGTGATTTCAAAACACTGCTTCATGAAGCTTCGAAGCTTTACGAATCTTTTGTTTCGAATCAGTGGTTTGGAGCGAGTATCAAACTGCCAAAGTCACGAGGACATTCTTGTCGCTTCATAACATTAAGGTTGAACCACTGTAGTCACATGAACTGTTTTAAATATGGTTTTAGTATCTTTCTGGTAAATGATCTTGCTGGCTATGCAGGCCTCACCGAGCCATCGGATTTCATCAAAAATATCTTAATTTGTGTTCCGAAGATGAACGAAGGTCTTATCGGTGTGAAATGACATAAGGGTGAGTAATTTATGACTGAATTTTCATTTTTGGGTGAACTAACCCTTTAAGGTATATTTTGTGTTCATAAGTAGAATTGTGTTAGGACTACTATTTTGAACTGTTGAATTCTGAAGTAATGTGTGTAAGAACGAAAATGAAAAGAGTAAACAAGATGGATGAAGTTTGCTACTCCTGTCTCATGTGTTTTATTGCTAGCGCCATGTTCTACTGTCTGACAAACACTTAAAAGAGGAGAAAAAAACTATTTGCCAATTTCACTTCTTCAGTAAAATTGTATCTGGTTTTAAAGGATGTTTCAACATATTTACTGGAAAAGAAGACAAAAATACTGATTAAGAAAATGCATCACAGTCCAGGCCAGACATTCCAGATGACTGGTCCAGTACTGTACCTAATATAATTTCCTTTTATTGTATTAGTTATGGAAGAAAATGAAATCTTCTCTATAAGGTAATTCAAAGTTTTGAGTTGTCTTGTCTAAAAGGTCAAGGTTTGTCTGATTAGCATGGTCCTGTTAGCCCTTGCTAGTAGACGCTCTAACTACGCCATCTGCATTTAGATGAATGGGAATGCTAACTGATAGCTTTCTCCAGGTGTTAAAGACCTCATTGGTCTGGTATCTGTTACTGAAGAAGATGGAAACCATTTGCAGCCTTATTGGAGCTTAAATTTGTCTTTGCCACACTGAAGACATCTTGCCTGCAAGAAACTTCAACCAGCTGCCCGAACGAGGTTCCAAACACTCGCAGTTTAAAAGAAAACAAAACCCCTGATATAAAACTCGTCCCGCCGCCACATACATATAAGGTAAAGATATGCGCAGTTACAACCAAAGCCAACAAAACTGTCTTTGAGGACATGCTCAGGAACAAGCATATAATGGTATTTCAACAGTGTTTCAATGTGGCTCGTTTGAGGAATGGTGGAATGTGGACCGGTTTTTCTGAAGGAAATTGTCTTCAAATGCTTCTTCCTCTCTATAATAAACCTGCACGCAGGGTAATAACTCCAGAGATATGGCAGAGAAGCAAATCGGCAGCATCACAGATGTTTTTTGTTTCCAAACAGTCTAACAGAATATTCTGAAATCCAACATTCTTGATCTCCTCCATTGTGGATGTACACTAACATACACTTTTTCTCTGTATTAATCTGGGTGATTGTAAAGTGTTTTTGAGATTTGGAAAGGTGCTATACAGTCCAAAGGTTTTTCAGCAGCCATTACACAGTCTTCAGTGTCACATGGTCCTTCAGAAATCATTCTAATATGCTGATTTGGTGCTCAGGCAAAATTTCTCATCATTACCAATGATTTTTTTTCTTTTTAGCATGGCTTAATTGTTCCATTAAAGTGGCTTAATTGCTATTTTACTTCAAATTAATAATTAGAGACAGACAGAATTAGCCAAGAATAATCAAGATATATTGAAAAGCATGGAAAGCTGAGAGCAAGTTGGGACAAGCTAGAGACACCAAAGACCTAGTGCAGCTAATTTTGGAAACCCTGACAACAATGGCAATGGCTGACAACTGCAGAGAAGCACATGGTTGGGACAAGCCAAGGCTGCCACAGAAAAAATAAACTAATAGATAAATGAAATGATGATGACGACAGATGTGAGTCACAATGAGCTCCATAATTAACTTACCAATGGCTGCTTTGTAGTACATCCAGATATCCTGAGGGGACAGGGCTCTCTCCCAAATCACAAACTCATCGAAGGCACCCGTGGCATAGTGGCCGTAACTCCCGGTGTTTCCTGTGCCAATGACCAGATCGGCATAGGGATCACCATAGTTATGGGAAACACTTCCTGTGGGGTCTCCGGTGCTGTATGTTCCATTAATGTAGACCTTTAATCCCTCCGTTTGGGTCCATGTGAAGAGCACATGTGTCCAGTAGGGCCCTACATAAAGCACAGAGATGATAGAAGAAAGAGAGAGAAAGCGAGCAAATGAAATTTCAAACAAAAAATAAATAAAACAATTGACTGTTTGGAAATAGAGATGATATGCTGTCTGGGTCCATAAAACACAAGTTTAAAATGAACAGAAACGAAGAGCTGGAGACAGCATGTGGAATGGATTTCATCAGCTTATAATGAAGCCAATAAGACATGGTATACAGAAACTCTGAGTTGAACTGTCAGTGGCTCATTTCATCTGTCCAGGGATAAAATTGCATACGGAGACTATCTTATCACATCATCCCACTTAAAATGTTCTCTCTCTCTTTTGAGGGATTGGGTCATGCTTTGGTAATACATGTTTTAGTCTTACGGACATAATCTAGGGGTATCCTGTTCATGTTCTGACTGTATCCTAGAGGTCTTGGTGTATTTGTTGGGTTAATATTCTTATTTGCATATTTATTATATTTAGTAACATTCACTGGACAAATGTAAATGCTCCTATAACACATTTTCACATTTCACATTTTCAGAAAAGAATTGGGTGCATACAATCACTAAACTTAGCAGCCACCTCAATCCAAACAAGATCAGATATTCTGAAGGTTAGAGAATTAACATGGAGAAGAAGAAACATGGATATGGAAGATGTATTCTGGAAGTGACACAAATCCCCAAATGACTGAAAAATCTTAGATTAAAGAGAGATGATTATTTTCTCAGGCAGTTGAATGGTTTGATATTAGCTACTTTTTCACTCACACTTTTTTTTCAAAGTAAGATACAAATTTAAATCACTCTGTCAAGTCCAACAGAGAAAGTTTATTCTGAAGCCCATTGACTCAAGTACTTTGGACATCTGGATGTAATCAATATAATTACGCACAAAACTACATATTCAAAATATTTATGGTCAGACTGCAAGTGTAATTCCAAACCAGAATGTATTTCAAAATGTCCATGTGTGCAAAATTTTAAGATCATGGGAAATCTTTTTTGGCTTTACAGATAAGGCAAAATAATTAAGTTCCCCAAACATTTAAACACTTTCCATATCCTAAACTAAAATTCCCCCTGCACACTCAAATAATAACTACCTGGGAGATTGATATGTGCTTTCCATGTCTTGGAGTCTCCTCTCGTGTAGAACTCCACGTATCCGCCATGAGGGTTGGAGTAGACAGAGAAACCGCTTGAAACGATTTTACCTCCGGATGCAATCGCAAAACGAGACTCTACCTCATTGTTTTTCCAGAAGAAGGAGAACGTTATCCCTGTCCAAGAGTAACAGTTAAAGGATTAGTTTCCTGATAATTTACTCACCCCCATGTCATCCAAGATGTTTATGTGTTTCTTTCTTCAATTGAAAAAAAAATAAGGTTTTTGAGGAAAACATTCCAGGATTTTTCTCCATATAGTGGACTTCAACGGCCACCAACGTGTTGAAGGTCCAAATGTCAGTTTCAGTGCAGCTTCAAAGGGTTCTACACAATCCCAGCCGAGGAATAAGGGTCTTATCTAGCGAAACGATCGGTCATTTTCTTAAAAAATAAAATAAAATGACATACTTTTTAACCACAAACGCTTGTCTTGCACTGCTCTGCGATGCGCCACATTACGTAATCAAGTTGGAAAGGTCACGTGTGACGTAGGTGGAAGTACCGAGGAAGTGTTTACAAAGCGAATGTGCGAGTCAAACGGCCTTTACAAAAAAAAAGGTAAAACAACGATGCCAGACGATTTTGAAGTTGAAAGAGCTAATGAGATGGAGTTTTTCGCCCTATCGTGGTATTTCCGCCTATGTCACACGTGACCTTTCCAACGTGATTATGTAATGCATGGCGCATCACAGAGCTAGTGCATGACAAGCATTTGTGGTTAAAAAGTATATACATTTTTATTTATTTTTTTTAGAAAATGACCGATCGTTTCGCTAGATAAGACCCTTATTCCTCGGCTGGGATCGTGTAGAGCCCTTTGAAGCTGCACTGAAACTGCAATTTGGACCTTCAACCCGTCAAAAACCTTAATTTCTTTTCGAATGAAGAAAGAAACACATAAACATCTTGGATGACACTTAGAGGAAAATAATACTTTACAAATACAGGATTTAACAGTAGGCTGGGATTTGATGCTCAAATAATTGCATTTATTGGTTCAAAATTTCAATATTTCTTTTAAATAATATTTATAATATTATATTTTATTTCAAAATCCTCATCAACCACCAAGCTCTTTTTCCGATGTGTACTGATCTAACTTAACAAAACAAAAGCTTCTTTATTAGATCCAGGCTGCTTCATTACAAACAACATCACAAATCTTACTTTGGTCAAGCCTGGAAAATAAATATAAATGCAACATATTCTCCTTTTTGTGAGCAAAAGAATGTGCAGTGATGTGAACAGATGAATAACAGATGATATCAGCTTGATGTAAGTTGATATATTTGCTCTTGAGAAATATAAACTTAATTTTGACCCATTAGCCTTTATTACGTCATGTATAAACCTGAGCAACACATTACTCAACTGTCATACATCTATGACCATATAAAGATGCACTTCTATAACAACAGAAAAGAGTGCATTAGGGATGATAAAAACTCACCGGCAGGTCCACACAGAGTAGGATCACTTATGCAGGAGTCCTTGTAGTTGCCAAAGTGAAGGAAAGTGGCCCCATTATCACCGTTCAGATAGATGCCCTTATTCACCATTCCTTCTACAATGTCTACACGATAAAAGACCAACCAACAAGATTATAACACTTGCAATATAACATTTCTAAGTTTATAATCACCTCATGCAAAATCTTTTGGGTGAATAATCATTGATAGCCTAACTGTAGACAACAAAGTCTTTATGGGGTAATCCTAACCTTTTACCCATATAGTAAAAATATGAGCAGTTTGCTCCATCCTCTAAAGCAACAAGAGCAGATCTCCTGAATTATGAGGAACTAGGGAATTAAAAATCCCCCATCTGAACAACTGAACTGCAGATGATTCATGACAGTTTGATTTTTATCAATGGCAAGTTGTTCCTTTGCGAGGGCAGTGACTTTGGCCAATAAATCCTCCTGTATTTTAACTAAAAAGCCAGGATGTGTGGATCACAGTGGGAGCCGTAGCACCATCGCACCTCATGAATGGATGAGTTGAGAGAAGAGATGATGATGGAAAAGAGTGCTCAGTGAACGGCAGAAGACAGAGAGGAGACAGACTGAAGTGTGGAGCAAGTGAACAACAGTTGTACTGTGGGGGCAGAGAGATAAAGAGGTACAGACTACAGAGGACTAAACATCCATCTATGCAGTGAGATCCAGGGTATCGGCATGCCTTTGTGAACTAGATTTTGATTTTGAGATTTACAGAAAAAAGGTAGAATATGAATTACAAAATCACACAAACAATCTGTGCTGATATTAATGCTGCCTTTATATGCTATCTGAATTATCATAAATACAAGTTGCATTCGAAGTTTCACTTGAAAACCCCATTAAATCACAATTTTGACTGGAAATTTAAAGGGATAGTTCACCCAAAAATGAGAATTATCCCATGATTTACTTCCCTCAAGCCATCCTAGGTGTATATGTCTATCTTCTTTCAGACGAACAAAATCAGAGATATATTTAAAAATATCCTGACTCTACCAAGCCCCCCACCAAAATGCATCCATGCATTATAAATATAATCCACACGGCTCCATGGGTTTTTTAAGAAAAATATCCATATTTAAAATTTTATTAAGTATAATAACTAGCTTCCGGCAGATGGTCGTACGCAAGAGTACGCAATGACGAACGCGGAAGCTCAGAGGATAGAGCAAAACAAAACACCAGTCACAAATTAGAAGTCTAAAACGAGAAATTTTAAAGAGAAATGTTGGAGGATTTTGATATAAGAGAAGAGGAGCTTCTTGAGTTTGTTGCCCAGCCCTATTTGTTTAAACCACGAGAGGTGTCTAAGCTTACAATACTCCTACATCCTGCGTCATACATCGCTCTTTTGGCACAAGCTGACTTGCGCAGTATGCGTACGGTCGTCTGGCGGAAGCTAGTTATTTCAGTTTATAAAGTTTTAAATATGTATATTTTTCTTACAAAAACCCATTGCTTCGCTTCAGAAAGCCGTATTTGTGATGGATAGATGCATTTTTAGGGGCTTCGAAACAGGCCCCCCATTCACTACAATTACAAAGCTTGGAAGAGCCAGGATATTTTTTAAATATATCTCTGATTGTGTTCGTCTGAACGAAGAAAGTCATATACACCTTGGATGGCTTGAGGGTGAGTAAATCATGGGATAATTTTCATTTTTGGGTGAACTATCGATTTAATTTTAAAGTTACCAAGTTGGGATGACCAGTAACCTTTCAAAACGGAGCTTGCTACCTGTTTGCAGTTTCAGTCACATTTATGTTTGTTTGTTAATTTTTTAAATAAATTAATACTTTTATTCATCAAGGACATATTAAATTAATCAAAAGTGACAGTAAAGAGATTTAACAAATACTAGATGTTACAAATTCTGTTTTTTTAACTTTCCTTGAATTTAATCTTGAACATAAAATATTAAGAAGAGTAATTGTTTTCAACATTGATAATAATAATAAATATTTCTTAAGCACCAAATCAGCATAGCTGAATCATTAATGATGCTGAAAATTCAGCTTTGCCATCACAGGAATAAATTACATTTTAAAATATATTAAAATAGAAAACAGTTATTTTCAATTATAATGTTTTACAGTACTGATCAAATAAATGCAGCCCATTAAAAAATCTTACCGACACCATGAAAACAGTTTAGTTACAATATTGCACGGTGACACATCGCAGGACTGTTTACTAAATAACAGCACTCCTGCAACGCTGCTCGACCAATCAGATTCAAATCCCTGTATAATTGTTTCTTTGGCTGGGGCTTTTGTTTTAAATGAACTGACATAACAAATCACAATGCAAACAGTAGATTTCCAAAATGGGGCAAGGTTTTCAAATGCAGTTTCACAAACATACTGGATCCAATAAAATCACTCGTAAAGCTTACGAAAGGTTTGATTTCAGTGAAGATTGCCAGATTAAACAGCACTAAACAATTCATGCTTC